>NW_006408573.1:12269596-12304774 GCF_000296735.1 Chrysochloris asiatica | reverse complement strand
ATTCGTAACCACTACGCTACCAGAGCTCCTTATACTTAGTAGTATTAAATTATCATTACTACTAGTACTGCTGCTACTATTATGCAAATCACCATTTGTGATCTGAATTGTTTACTGAGATTCATTCCTAATAGTCTTGTTAGTTGAATGAATTTTAAATTTCTTTCAATTGTTCAGCCTTTGAGTCTGCTCTCTTTATTGTTCTATTTCTGCTCTAGAAGCTTCAGTTTCCTGGGTTTTGTTTCTTGTCACTTTGTTTTGCCATCCTCTTTCCTCCCTCTCTCTCTTTTCCAGTGAAATCTGTTATCCTCACAAGCTCCCCACACCAATCTGCTCGGCCATCTGATTTTTCTTACTCCAAATCCAGATCTATTTCTAGCTGCCTCTTGACAATAATGCCACAGTTATCTTTACAGTCATATTCATTTGTTCATTCTCTTAAACAATGCAGTCTCTGGGCAGCTGTGATGTATCAGATTTTGGATGAGGTTAGGGGTACACAGATGTGAATAATGACATCTGCTTTCAAGGGACTAAGAATCAGTCTAGTGAGAGTGACAGGTAAACAAACAATGGCAGGTCAGTGTGTGAACCACATGCCACAGCTGTGTACAAGGAGCAACAGGAGTAGATATGGGAGACAGAAGTGGCAACTTCAGAGAAAATGTCGGATCCGTGAACCTTGTGGAAAGGTAAGACAGGCACCATTGCAGGTCTCCCAAGAGGGGAAGAAAGGTAACCATTTACCTCTGCTTAGATGTGTCCTACAAATGGATCCCATTTCATCCCAGAGAATGTAGTCAACCTGTTTTGGATGAGTCTGTACTAACTTACTGTTGTTCAGTGCCATCAAATCAATTCCAACTCATAGCAACCTTGTTTAGGGTTTCCGAGGAGCATCTGGTGGGTTTGAACTGCTGACCTTGTGGTTCGTAGTCCAGTCCTGGTCCTACAGTGCCACGCCAGAAGTCTGTTGTTGTTGTGAAGTGCCATTGAGTCTGTTCCAACCCATTGCAACCTTGTATGGGGTTTCCAAAGAGGGCCTGGTAGGCTTGAACCGCCGACCTTGCAGTTCCAACAGCTTTACAGTGTGGTGCATTAACCCACAGCACCACACCAGGACTCCTTAGAAGTTGGACCTTACAAAATATAAGGTTTCTAAGACTGTCATCTTTATGGAAGCAGACTGGCATATCTTTCAAAGTGCAGCAGGTGGATTCAAACTGCCAACTTTCATTTAGCAGCTGAGTGCCTTAGCCCTGGACCACCAGGGTGCCACACCTAGTGCCAAATTCAAGGAGTGTCACTGGGACATGTGCACCCCTGTGTATCAGCACCATCAGCACCATAGACATGTCTCTCCAAATACAGTGCATAACCACCAGCAGTGTGTTAGTGGAGGCTTGTGTGTTGGTAGGGTGATGAGAAAACTCAGCTGAGTTTCCAGGTTAAGACCAACTAGGAAGAAAGGCCTGGTTATCAATGTCTGAAAGTCAGTCAGTAAATACTCTACAGATCACCAGGATTCATCCAGCAGCTCATCAGGGGAATGGCAGTGGACGGCACAGCATTTTGTTACACTATACGTGAGATTGTCATAAACTTGAGACCAACTCAATTGTAGTTAGTAAGTACAATAATAAAATCTATTAAACAGCAGTGCAAATTCAGCTTCCAGGCAAGTCCCCAGAAGAGTCAAATGCTCTTCCTCTGCCCCCTTCCTGTCACTCCCATCCCATGAAGCTCTCCCATGATTAAACCTCAGTCTCCAAGCTTTGAAATTTTAAGATAATTGGATAAATAATCAGTTACCAGAGAGTCATGAATGGAGAAATGGATCTGGGACTAAACCTACTGCTAGCAGGGTACTTCTCTGAAACCCTGAATTTGCTAAGGACATACCTACCAAATATTCTGAATCCTAGTACGAAGTCTAGTGGCAAGGACTGCTCCTTGTATGTAGGCCCAGTTCTGCTGCAAACTGGTCCCCAAATATTTTCACCAGAGATGTAGAAATGCTCTCTTTCCATAAGATCCTCTGCCTTGATCGTTTTTTGATTACCTTTATTTCTCAGGGCCTTATTATTTCTCCTTGAGATTATTAAGACACAAATTATGATTCCAGATTTCTGAAGCAAATAGTGAGACTGAAGCAACCCCTCCTTCTACCTTTAGCTGCCTCTGGACTCTTGTGTTTTTGAGAAAAACCAAACCAAACCTGTTATCATTGAGTCGATTCTGACACACAGTGATCCTAGAGGACAGGGTAGAACTATCTTATAGGGTTTCCAGAGTTGCAAATATTCATGGAATCACCTCTTATTTCCATGGAGTGGCTGCAGGTTCAAACCACTGACCCTCTGGTTAGCAGCCAAATGCGTAACCACTGCACCTTATTAGTGAAGGGGACAGGGCAAAAATGAGGTAATACACAGCTTTAAACTCCAAGTAGGCACCGTCTGGCATGTGCTATGTATGAATGAATAGACTTGGGAAAAGATGAAAAGTAGTTTTGCCTGGAGTTTGGAACATGTTGGGGAACAGTGGATGATGCTATGGGAAAGACCGATTGACACCTGACCCAATGACCAGGGTAACCACAAGTTATATGACCAAGAGCGTAAGGGATGGATCCTGTCTATACTGCCCATCTACTCTTTATAAAAGGAGCTCTGATAGAATAGTGGTTACGATCAGGCTGCTATCTCAACGGTCAGCAGTTCGAAACTACCAGCTGTTCTGCGGGAGAAAGATGAGGCTTTCTGCTCCCATAAAGATTTACAGTGTCGGAAACCCTATACAGGGTCGCTATGAGTCAGCACCACCTCCACGGCACATAACAACAACAACGACTCTTTATAAACCAGTTACTACTGATTCAATTCCAAGAACAGTGCCAGAGTAGAACTCGGTAGTGTTATCAGTGACTAATTTTTGGACAAAGATGGCCAGGCCATTCTTCTGAGGTTTTTGTGATCAACAGCCCAACACATTTGCACAACCCAAGACTTCTTGATTGTTTGCCAAACTGAAATCAAACGCTTGGCTATTGAACCAACTCAACTCTGCAACCTTACAGGATTAAGTAGAACTGCCCCCAGGTGATTTGTCAACTTTCAAGGGGAGTCCTGGTGTGGCTTTGTAGGATAAGCACAGGACCACAAGGTTGGTTTGAAACGCAAGGTCGGCGGTTCAAACTCACCAGCTACTCCTTGGAAACCCTATAGAGGGCCACTGTGTGTTGGAACTGATTCGACGGCATTTGAAAATAACAAACTTTAAGGAGAGTGGGAGGTACTGAAGGAGAAGCCCTGGACTGCTAGCCACAAGGTTGGCAGTTCAAATACATCAACCACTCTGCAGAAGACTGATGAGGCTTTCTGCTCCTGTAAAGATTTACGGCCTCAGAAACCCTACAGAGACACTCACTATAAGGTGGAATTGACTTGACAACACTGGGTTTTAAGGGACCCTAAATCTTTCTCCTAAGGAACGCTGTTGGATTTGAACTGTCAACTTTTTGGTTAGCATCCCAGAGTTTTATCATTGTGCCATCCGGGGTCCTTGATATTTTTTTAATGTAGGTATCAATGTGCTTACTTAAGAAGAAACTAACATGTGTACTCAAAATTACACTATCTTTATCTTTCATTGCCTCCTTTACTACAACCCTGTAAGTATCCTTATACCCAAAGGCAAATGTGATTTAAAGAAGTCAATCAATTTACTAACTTTCCCAATTTTTAGTCAGTACTGTAGTCAACCAGAAGTTTGCCTAGTGGGTTATAACATTGGTCTTCTAACCACAAGGTCAGAAAAGTTCAAATCCATCAGCTGCTCCTGGGCAGAAAGATTCACAGCCTCAGAACCACTACACAGGGTCACTATGAGTCGGAATAGACTCAATGGAAGGTAAGTGATCAGCCAGAACCCTAGGAGTATAGTGAATATATTTGGCTGCTAACAGAAAGGCTGGTAGTTCAAATCCACCAGGCGCTCCAAAGGAGAAAGATGTGGCATTTTACATCAGTAAAATATTACAGCCTTGGGCACCCTTTGGGGTAGTTTTACTCTGTGTCTTAAAGGATCGCAATGAATGGGAATCAACTCCCTGGCAATAGCGTTTTGGTTTTGTTTTTAATGTGATCAACCAGGGTATGAAACCAGGTCTCTATGACTCCAAATCTCCTGCCCTTTCTTGCAGGGCTCAGGTCCCACTAAAATAAAAGAGTTAACATTTTCAAAGAACTGAAAATGGAGTTTGGCTGGTGTATAGAGCACACATAGAATGATATGAAGTGATACTGGAGAGACAAGCAGAGGCCTGATTGAGAGGTAGAGAAATCAGATAAATTTATTTTCACAGTTCTTTTTTTTTTTTTCATCTGAGAAAGTAGAGGGATGTTGAGAGATTAAATGAGATGACAAATTTTAACCAAACCCTATCATGCCTGGTAATATATTAAACACTCAACAATAGGAATTTGGACTGCAATGACCAGTGTTATTTTAATTGCTTTCTGTTCCAGAAAACTGGATACATTCCTTATGTAATCTGGGGTAAGGAAACACAACCCAGTAAAAAATGAGGTGTTCTTTGTTTCATCATGATGAGAAAAAAGTCAGAATATCATCATGCTGAAACAAAACAAAAACAAAAGGAATGAATGAATGGATAAAGATTCACCAGCTCCTTGATTCTGAGGAGTCACGGATGTTTGTCTTTTCCTTTCTCTGCTTTTGAAGATTGCAAGAGTCAATTTCACAAATCCCCATTTGAAGCAAGTTCTTGTTCCTGTTTCTGTTTCCCACCAGAAGATACCAGAGAAGGTTTCAGGGCACATCAGAATATATAGGAATAGTGTTTTCTTCTTATTATTATTTTGTTATCTTCCTCTGATTCCCTAATCACCCTCGCTCCAAAAATCTGCGGCACAGAGGTCTGCTTGGAAGGAACCTTTGTGACTGTGTTGCTGAGCCAGTCTTTAGGGCACAGAACTAATTCAACCAAGGCAAGATGTATTTATTATTCTACAAAGCAAGGAGAAGGCAGTGGATATAATCCACTAGAAAATGAACGTAGACCTTTTCTGCTGTTGTTGGAAAACGCTATCGAATCAATTCTGATTCATAATGACCCTGCATAGGGTTTTTGAGGTGTGACTAGTGGGTTTGAACTTCCGACCTTGAGTTAGCAGTCCAGTATTTATCCTACAGCACCACACCAGGACTCCAGACCTTTTCTTTGTTGTTGTTGTTAAGTGCTATTGAGTAGGTCCCAACTCATAGTGACTCTGTATAAGGTTTCCAAAGAGCGACTGGTGGGTTTGAACTGCAAAACTTGTGGTTCAGACTGTACTTGCAGTCCAGCACATTATCATGCAGCGTCACACCAAGACCCTTTCTAGAGGGCATTAACTTAGACTTGAGTACCTGACTGATGTAGTCCTAATATGGTGCTGTAGGATAAACACTGGACCACTCGCCACAAAGTCGGCAGTTCAAACCCACCAGCCGCTCCTTAGGAACCCTATACAGAGTCGTTATGAGTCGGAACTGTACTTGACAGCCATTAACAACAACAACTGAATTATGCTTCTTCAGTCTTATAACTTCATCTTTGAATGAAGATTGTCACCTTAATGATTTTTCCTGAATGGTATTTGCAGGCTTATGTGACATACTGGGAGTGCGAAAACATTGGACTACAAACAATGAGATCCGCAATGCAAACCCGGCAACTTCTCTGTGGGAGAAAGATGAGGCTTTCTGAAAGCTCCCACACGGACTTAAAAGTGTTGGAAACTCTATACAGGGTCGCTTGACTCAATGTCACTCAACAACAAAACAACAACAGTGTGACAGACTGACATTCTTTAGACACAAATAGCTTGGGATCTCATGTAATTTTTATTGTTGTTTTTAAAGAATTCGTTATCAGTTGCACCTAAATGTAAAGAAAACAAAAATCATCATAACTGGACCAGTAAATAAAATCATAATGAATGAAGAAAAGATTGAAGTTGTCAAAGACTTCATTTTGCTTGGATCCACTATCACTCAGGGAAGCAGCAATCAAGAAATCAAATTTTATGTTACATTAGGCAAATCTGCTGCATGGGGCCCCTTTAAAGTGTTCAAGGGCAAAGATATTAGTTTGAGAACTAAGGTGCACCTGACCCAAGCCATGATTTTTTGAGTGGCCTCATACGCATGTGAAAGTTGGACAATGAATAAGGAAGACTGTAGAAGAATTGCTGCATTGGAGTTATAGTGTTAGAGAAGAATATTAAAAGTACCAGGGATTGCAAGAACAACAAACAAATCTGTCTTGGAAGAAGTTCAGCCAGAATGTTTCTTAGAAGCCAGGATGGCCAGACTTTGTCTCTCACACTTTACACAAGTTATCAGGAGAGACCCGTCCCTGGAGAAGGATATGATGCTTGGTATAGTGGAGGGTCAGCGAAAAAGAGAAAGACCCCTGAAGAGATGGATTTTGCACAGAGGCAACAACTATGGGCCCAAGTGGAACAATGATTGTGAGAATGGTGCAGGACCAGGAAGTGGTTTATTCTGCTGTACATAAGGTCGCTATGAGTCAGTATGAACTCAATGGTACCTAACAATAACCATGTAGCCTTAGGCTCCAAAGTCAAATCCTTTTCTAGAAATGAATAGGTTAATCTAGGTGGTCTCTAGGGTCCTTAGGCTCTAAAGCCTGTGACCCTAAAATTGAGATAATAGGTAATACAAGTAGGTTTAAGTTATTAAGACATGTTATCAGGAGGGGCTGGTTCCTGAAGGAACACATCATACTTGGTAAAGTAGGTCACTGAAAAAGAAGAAGAACCTCAATGGAATGGATTGACATTGTGGGTGCAACAATGGGCTCACACTTAGCAACATTACTCAGGATGGCACAGGATTGGCCAGTGCTTCCTTCTATTGTGATATGGTTACTATGACTCAGAGTCGTCAATGACACCGAACAACAGCAAAGTATCAAACCAAACCTGTTACCATCAAGTTGACTTCAACTCACAGGGATGCTATTGGACAGCTGTAGGAAATCCGGAGGGTTTCAAAGGCTCTATCCTTTTAGCGTAGTGGTTATGAATCGGGCTGCCAACCTCAAGGTCAGCAGTTCGAAACTACCAGTGGTTGCGTGGGAGAAAGATGAGGCATTCTGCTCCCGTAAAGATTTCCAGCCTTGGAAACCCTGTACAGGGTTGCTATGAGTTGGAACCGACTCCACAGTACTTAACAACAACAACTTCTTGGTAGCAGGCTGCTTTATCTTTTTCCAGTGGAGCAGCTGGTGGGTACAAAGTGCCAACATTTGGGGTAGCAGCTGAGAGCTTAACCACTGCTCCATCAGGATTCCTTGTAGGCAATAATACAAGAGGGCTTCAAAATTGTTGGTGGAAAAATTCCCTTTTCCCACCAACTCTTAAAGAGCCCCTTTGTAGTTACCTGTTATTGTTATTTTCATCAGGGCTTCCATCCAGACATTCCTGTTGAGCCTCTTATTGAGAATTTGCATTTCCACTCCACATTCTCTAGGATACGGATCCTGCACCTGACTTGTCGTCCGACCTTCAGTTCTTTGGACTTGAGCCAGTGGCCTGCTTCATTGCCTGGGAGTGACAGTTTCAGCTGTTCCTATTTGTTGATTTTGCCTTTGTTCCTGGGAGGGGAGTTTTCCCCTCTTTTGAGCCACAAGTTCTAATTTGGAAGTTGAAAAGCAGAGGTTAATTATGAATGTAGTTAGGGAATGAGTTAAATTTCAACTTCAGCTAATGCTTTATGATGGATATTTGGGTTAAGTCTCACTGTGGTGGTTTGTGACTGTGTGCCATGGAGTCGGTTCTGACTCATAGCAACCCTGCACAGCGTTTCCGAGGCTGAAAATCTTTACGGGATCAGAAAGCCTCATCTTTTTCCTGTGGAATGACTGGTTTCGACCTACTGACCTTGAGGTTAGCAGCCCGACTTGTAACCCCTACACTATCAGATCTCACTGTAGGCTAAGCTAAAACCTTTTAAGTGTCCCCACTTCAAAGTTTCTACTTCTGCCCTGAAAGGGAGCATATTTCTTATAGTTGTTTTTGTTAAGTGCTGTCGAGTTGGTTCCAATTCACAGAGACCATGAAGATGGTTTCCGAGGAGCTGCTGGTGAGCTTGAACTGCCAACCTTGCAGTTAGCAACCAGTGTGCTTATCTTACAGTGCCACACAATATTGCCTGAAACTAAACCGAGCGTCTTATTATAAGAGTAACTGAATTACTACACCTGCTGAATTCCCATCCTCGAATGGTACCTGATGGTAAAGTGAGGTAAAGATTGGGATCTTGAAACATTTGGATCCCAGGTGTTTTGGACATCTGGGTAGATATGGTGTTTGTGTGCTATTTTGTCAGTTCTGGTAAATAGCAATCCTGTATAGAGTTTCTGAGGCTGTAAATCTTTATGGGAGCAGAAAGCCTCATCTTTCTCCTGTGGGGAGACTGACAGATGTGAACTTCTGATCCTGTGGTTAGAAGCCTAATACATAACTAACTATCCCACCAGTTCTCCTTTGCTGGGGACAGCTGTTGTTGTTGCTAAGTGTGGTGGAGTTGGTTCTGACTCATAGCAACCCTGTAGAGGGTTTTCAAGGAGTTGCTGGTGGGTTTGAACAGCCAACCTTGTGGCTAGCAGTCCAGTGCTTATCCTCCAGCACCACGCCAGGACATGTTGTTGTTAAGCACTGTTGAGTCATTTCCAACTCACAGAGATCCTGTATAGGGCTTTTGAGGAGTGACTTGTGGGTCTGAATCACCAACCGTGCAGTTAGCAGTCCAGTGATTATCCCATAGCACCACACCAGGATATAGAACCCTTAAATTCTACTGAATCACTTCTGCCAACAGAGGAGTCCTCTTACCCCTCTGGTGATAAGATGAACCAAGGTGTGTGCCTGAGGAGTCATTGTCTGAGATATTACCTGGGGCAGCACCAAAGGAACCGTCTGGGCATTGCCTGAGGCAGATTCCTTATAAGACATTGCTGAATATTCCCAGGAATCCCAACCAGCACCCATTACTGTTTCCAGACCTATAACTATAGACTTAAATTCTAGAGCCCTAAAATGTGAAGTACAAATTATGACGTAGCAAGAGGTACACTATACTCCAAAAGAATTGCTTGATTTTTGTAATATGTACAAACAGAAACCTGAAGAGTGTGTGTGGAATTGGCTATTAAGGGTGTGGGATAATGGCGCAATGAACATAAAATTGGATCCGTTTATGGATATGGGCCCATGAAACACAGATTCTTTATTCAGTGTTTCAGATGAAGAGGTTAGGAGAGGATCTAATAGTTTATTTGGTTAGTTCACTGAAGCATGGAGTCCTGGTGTGGCACTGTAGGATAAACATTGGACTGTAAATTTGGCAGTTCAAATCCATCAGTCATTCCTCAGAAACCCTATACAGGATACCTACTCAATGACACTTGGTGGTGGTGATGTGCCATGGAGTCGGTTCCAACTCATAGTAACCCTGTGTAGGGTTTCCAAGGCTGTAAATCTTTACAGGAGCAGAAAGCCTCATCTTTCTCCCACAGAACTGCTGATATTTCAAACTGCTGACGTCGAGGTTAGCAGCCCCACTAACAACCAATACACTCCCAGAGCTTCTCCAATGACACTTAGCAACAACAAAAATATACAGAATTAGAAGCTACATTTTAACAAGATCCCCAACAGAAGTCCTGATTTTAATATTGACAGGTGGCAATAAAAATATTTGATGTTGGTAAAGTTGGTTTAACATTCTATTCTACAACGTGTTACTTGTGCAATCCTGAGATCCACTTGACAACACTGAGCTTTCTCATGGCTCATGCACTGGCTATGGAAACGACCATCTATGGCTCTTCGATGATTCAAAAGACCCTGGTTATACAGATCAGAATCACAATATTTAGTTTGTGTCCTTTACTTCCTTTTTAAAATATCATGCTTATTAGAGTTTGGATAAAACACAATGCTGCCTAGTAATTATATCATTAGGAAAGTGATCTCTGAGTTATATAACAGATGTCTAGTTAGTCTTCTCTGAACAGGAGCCAGTGCATAAGTCTGTTTACAGGTATCCCCTCCTCTCTCAGAGACTAAGTGTTTAGTGGGTGGTGTTCTAGTAAGTGAAATTACCTTCTGTTATTGTTAGCTTGTTTTAAAATGTAAATAGGGAGATATGCCCACAGTTATGTCTTGCAGGAATTTTGTCTCACTGTTTAGCTCTATTTATTCATACACAGATATGTTTGCAAAAGCAAATACATTTTTCTTCTCCAAATATTCTTCCCCATTTCCTACCACCATCCCAAGTCTCTTGAGCAAACCCACTGTTTACAATAGAACTGTTTTAACGACATGTTTATGAAAATACAGACCTGGATTATAGTTTCCCTTTAGACTACCAAAAAGAATTTGAGACCCTATTTAGTAGATGTAGGATGAAAACAGGTTCAACTATATATCAAATTATGTCTGAGGAGCTGAAATGCGTTCGAAAGCTCAATTAGGCCTCATACCACCCCCCTGAGGCAAGAAAGAAGTATTATGTGCTTTTATGGAAACACAAACTTAAAACCCATTGAGAAGTTAATCAGTTTGCATTAAGCATCTTATAGATGATCTTCAGTGGCATTCGGGACAAAACGGGATTTCTTTCTAGGGAGCAACTTACCTTCTTTTATTTGCCTGATTACTTAGAGAGTAAGAAACTCCTGGAAAAAATATGAGGAATGTTGAAAAGAAATCCCTGAGAAAGGCTTAGCATTTGTTTCCCAGTTTAGTACTTGAGTGATTTGCAAAGAATGCAAAAGGAACAGCACCTTTTTCAGTTTTGCCGAACACTTACGTGGAAATGACCCCTTTGAGGAAGTAGGAAAACGGAGGAGCGGGTCGTGCAGGAATTAGGACAGCGATTCGCAGACTATTTCTCTCCCTTTCTTCTTTCCCCTCCTTCTACATAGCAACCTGCACAGATACTGCACGCTAGAGGGCACTTGAGGTAGAAGAAAAAAATCCTCCACTTCCATCCTAACAGGCCCACTAGCCTAAGCAGGCAGGGGGAGGCTACCTCAACGTACTGCCCCCTTTTCCCACACAGCAGCATAACTTTAATAACTGAACAAACAAAACACTCCTTAGACGGCCTCATCCAGTTTTGACTAATAAAGAGCTCCTGTTCACATTCTGAGGAAATGATACTTCTTTTCAGCTTCTTGGACCATTTGTCAATGCATACACAACAGTGTTTCCCCTACTAATCAACTGGATAGCAATGATAAACTCCACTCTGGGTATCAAGAGACCACTTTTATCTCTATGTCCTTTATTGAAACGTATATATGTACCCATTTGAAATCCTGGCAATTCTAAACCAGACTGAAGAACCAAGGGAATGTAATTAGTATGTTTAAATGTTGACTACTGTATGTTATACCAAACTAGTAGTACTTTGACATAAGACAAAAATTATTTTCTCCTCCTCCTTCTTACTTTTTATATTTTAAGTAACACAACGGGAACTTTTAAAAAAATGTTTTTCCTCTTTGTGGCTCCCAAATTAAACATGGTCTGGAATCTAAATCTAGTAGCAGCTCCCCTTCAGGAAAACAACAACAACAACACACACACACACACTGAAAACGAAAATGCTAAATGTGTAGTCTACAAAGCCTGGGCTGGTTGATTTTGATAGCTTTGTACCAGACCGCTTAATCTATCTACCTCCCCCCACCCCCCACCCTCACCAGTTTGTGTTTAGAGACTGAATTGTAGCTTATCTCTTTTCCAGCACCTGGGAAGATAGGAGATAATGCCATTTTGAAAACCTTCTCCAAAATGCTCTCAGCACAGATGTGGTTTTCAGCAAGTGTTTACACCTCTATTTACTGAAAATATAATGGCAAGCTCAAGATTAGTAATTAAAGTCAATATTAAGAGGTACGTCCTAATTTCAGGGACAGCTAAAACTAGCAGCCAAGAAAAGTGCACCTTCAGAATTCGGAATTACAAGCTCAGTGAGGATCTTACTCCAAGAATTCATAATCACTTCTATAGAAATCAGCTTAACGTTTCAAATCATATAATAAACATTAGTAACATTATCACATGCTGCATTTGGAGGGCTTACACTTTTCTTTTACTTATTTTATTGTATGAAGTCGTATTGTCTTCAGATAGTTTAAGACAAAAACAAGTGAATGTTAATTTAACTTACCACATTCTTTTCTTCTTCTTATCTTTATATGCATTACCTGAGAAAAGAATTGCCTCAGGCTAGTTCTCAAATTTTAGCATGCATCAGAATACCTTAGAGGATTTGTCAAAACTCACATTTCTGGGCCCAATATGCCACTGTAGGATCAGCACTGGACTGCAAACCACAAGGTGCGTGGTTCAAACCCACGAGCTGCTCCTTGGAGACCCTGTGTGATGTAGCTAGCTATGTGTCAGAATCGACTCGATGACACTTAACAACAACACCACTTAATTCCTAGAGATCAGCAGTTTGAAACCACCAACTGCTCCATGGGAGAAAGATGAGACTTTCTGTTCCCATAAAGATTTACTGCCTCAGAAACCCTATACAGGTTCCTTATGAGCCAGAATCGATTCCACAGCACACAACCACCACCCAATTCCCAACTCCTGGGCCTGATAATTTGCATTTCTAGCAAGTCTCAGAAGGATGCAGATGCAGAAGATGGTCCCAGGATGACAGTCTGAGAACTACTGGTCAAAAGGAAGGGGTCCTGGTGGTACACTGGTTAAAGCATTTGGCTGCTAACCTAGAGGTTGTCAGTTCAGGTCCACCAGCGGCTCCCTGGGAGACAGATGTGGCAGTTTGCTTCCTTAAAGATCTGTAGCCTAGGAAACCCTATGGGGCAATGCTACTTTACTCTATAGTATCACTGAGTTGGAATCCATCCAATGCCTGTGTGTCTGGTTAGGGCTGGCCTGAAGAAATCCCCATAATTGCGCAGATTCACTTGAATTGAACGTCATCACAGCTTTTTATGATTTTTGTACAAGACTGGTTTAAAATAAATACATAAACTTAAAAAACAAATATAATTATCCGAGATTTATTTAAATGCTTCCAAGCTTGTCAAAATGGCTGTCTTAAATGTTTCCCATAATTATGAATTATGATCTGGTTTTCAGATTTCTTCCTTAATATTGCACAGTATGAAATGTATGAAAAGAACTCTGCACATATGGAAAGTATTACATATTAGCTAGTATGCATTTATGGTTTGCTCGCATAATAATAAAGCCCCAAACTTGCAGCCATTGTGAAATCCCATCATTCACGACATCCTGCTTCTAAATTCTATCTTTAGGAGATCTTCCATGAATTCATTCATTCATCTAAGAGTAACTCAATAAACCTGAAAGTTCTCAGTAATCATATTGAACTTTTTTGTTTGCTTTTTTATTTTGCATTGATTTATTTTCACTTTTATTTTGTACTGAAGAATGAAAGCCAGACGACTGTGTTTTACTGTTGTAAATAATAGATCTGTTTCATTCTGTCATTCCCTGCTCCCCTTACCTTTGGGGTCTTCTAGCTCCCAGAACTCTTTTCAGGGTTCATAATTCCTACAAACCACCTGACCCCTCAGTTTTCAAGAAACCAGCCATTTGGTTGACTGGCTCCCTTAGTGAAAATTCTAACAAAGATTTCAATCAACTGCAGAAGCAAAGTGTTTTTTGTTTTGTTTTGTTTTTGTTTTTATTACATAGAGTTGCTCTCCAATTCATTCACTCTCAACTGCAACAGACTCTTCTGTAAAACTGTCTGACTATCACCAAGACACAGGCTGGAGGCTTTCGGTGTCATCCTACTCAACATCAGACAGTGAAGGTTATTCTAAATACAATCCACTCCACCCCAACTCCGCCAAAGATACCCCTGCCTGATCACATGCCTCCTCCTCTTCAATTCCTCGGGACACTTGCTACACTTCAGTTTTCACTCTAAAATCTCTGTGTAACTCAGACCTCTTCCTGCAGGAAGGTTGAAAGGAAAACACTTTCTTATGGAGGAAAGCTTTCACCACGGTGACATTACACTGCATCCTATTAAGAGTGGGTGGAATTGTTAAAGAGGCTTGTCTTGTCTTTCAGCATCTCTGATTATTTTAGAAATATTCTTACAGGTCTTTAAAATATTACCCTATTCCTCTTTCACAGCTTAATCATCCATACCTCTAGTAAGAATTAGTCAGGAAATTCCTACTGCACCACTTTGAGCAGAGATTAGCAAGTGTATAGAGGCCTTCCACAAGTTTTGTAATGACTAAACTTACATGAAGGCGACACACATAGCTGCTGACAGTAAATGAGTGGCTGGTGGGTTCCAATTCCTAGTTAGCAGTTGAGCACTTAACCATTCCATCATCAGGGCTTCTAAATGCGGATAAAGTGAGTCAAAAGAAGGTCTTTTGTAGTCCAATGGACTGTAAGCTGTGGGATTCTGACTCTCCACTTTGTCAGCATAATTGGCTTTGTTTTTCTCTTAGAAAATGAGCTAGTCCATATTTACCACTCTGTCTTCTGAGACAAGTGTGTTACCTGGACAATTCCTAGCCTTCAGAGTAACACTCGATCTTTTCTTTAATACTCATAGAGGCTGGGAGGTATCCTAAGTAAAGGTCTAGACCAAGTGACAATGATTCCCTGAAAATTAAATATAACCCACGATGAGACCTAGCTCTTTGTCCAGCCACAGTAAGCATTTGATTGAGGTTTGTTTTTATCTCCCCCCACCCACACACACACCAAGAGAGAATTAGCTAATTCCAGTAGTATACCTTATAATCAGACAATTTGAATAAAGAACAAAGTCCCATAATGACCACCTGGAGATGATGTACTTCTTAGTCCACTTCATTTCTCCCATTCTGAAATAATGTAAGAAGTTTTTATTGCCCCTAACAGCTAACATGCGAAACAGACAGATTATTACGCCTGTAGTCAATATTCTTGTCACCATCTCACAATGGGATGTTAGATGCAGCACACACACACACACAAATGTCAAATTTGCATAAATGTTATAAGCATATTGTGCCTATTTTCTCATTCTGTTCACTCTGTCTCATTAATTCGAGTCAGACAGCCGAAGTCTGCAGACTGTGTATCTGGTCCTCTCCACCCTTTCCCCTTCTGTTTCTGCTTCTGGCCCCAGCTGGTGAAGACCCACCCTCAGAGCTCACTTATAGTGAGCAAAGAATGCACTGAATCAGGATCCCTTGAGTTGGGAAGTTCAAAAAAAAAAAAAATCATTTATTTAAAAATGATCAAAGTGACTGAATGTGATATCCCCATTGACGAGAAAACTAATCAGAACCTCGAGATTCATAATCTCTTCTTGCATTCACTCTACATCAGGCCATTTCCTAAGATCTGAGTGCTGCCAATCAGAGGACTAAACCGGGTCACATCTCTGGGTAGGGCAGGGGGTCTGCAAGGAGGTACCCAGGAGAAGACAGAGCAATCCCTCCCTGTATTTCCCAGACAAGTTCTGCTCTTCACACTTACTCACTGTGCGCCCCTCCTGGCATTTGCTCATCCTATTCCCCAAAGGCATACAAGCACGGGGTATTAGGAATGTGGTCCTCCCACAGGACCGCTACACAAGGCCTCTAAACCTGAACGCCTGAGTCGTAGGTCTGTGTTACAAACACCCCATTCATTGTGTAAGCAAGCGGACCTAGGAATCAAGAGGAAGTAAGCTGGCATGCAAGGAGCTAGGGGGCCATTCTACTCCATCCCATAGGGTCCCTTTGAGTCGGAGTCTACTCAAAGGCTTTGGGTTGGGTTGGGTTTTAGCTGGCATGCACACCCCTTTGCCCGGTCTCGTCTCGTCCTCTTCCTTCCACGGAAAACAGCTGCGGGTCACGGAGACGTTTTTCAAGCTAACGCTAGCCCCAGAGCTCAGGTGAGACCTCGAGAGAGAAAGCTCGCGGGTACCTCCTCCGCATCCTCTCATCCTCTGCCAGCCAGCCCTCTTATCCGGGAGCTTAGCCCAGCGCGGGCTGCGCGCACGGCGCGGAAGGGCGCATCTTCACCCGCTGGCTCTGGCGGCGGAGACGCGCGGGGCGTGCTCGGGAGCGAGGAGCGAAAAGTTGTGCGCCCACTTGGTCCGGGAAAGAAAGCCAACGAGCCAAAGAACAAGAGCTCAGGGGGGAAGGCAGGGAGGGGGCGGGGTGGGGGCCTGCTTCCCTGAATTTCCAAGTGGTAGACCTGCCTCTGCGCTCTGCCCAATGAGATCCGTAAGGGGAGGCACCCGGTTCACTTTTCCACATCACTTCACAGTTACATTTGGCAGGCAGGCGGGCTCGCACGCCGGAGCACTCAGCCCAGAATTAGTGGATTTATTTGGAATCTCTCTGCCGCCTCGAAGCTCGTCCGCCGCCGCGGGTTCGCGCACAGACGGGAGCGTCCCCCCAGCCGCGACACTTTCGGCTGCGGACACGAGAAGCCCAGCGTGCCTGCCCCGCGTCTCCGTACCCAGCCCCGCAGCTCCGAGAGGCATGAACAGAACCCGGAGGCGTCTGCCCAGCGCGCGGGGACCGGCGGGCACTCGCCGCCCGGCGAAGCCGACCCCGAGCCCCTCCAGCCATTTGTGAATCCGGAGACTTGACATTCCCCGGCAGCGCGGAACCCTACAAGAGTAAGTCCAACCCCCATCCCACCTCCTGATATTTTTCCAAGCCCAGAACACTCAAAAGGGAGCGTTTCTTTTAGGAATTCCCTTGCCCCTCCGGACCTTTTGCGCGCCTCCTTCCTGCTGATGATGAATGCGGTTTCCCAGCCCCGGCGCGCGGTGGAACCGCATCATCTTTCCCGATAGCCAGGGATCTGAGGAATGCCTCAGGGTTTTTCGCCTGGCGGTTTTTGTCAACTGCTCTGCTAGCGAATGTCGGGGAGTAGCATGTTCCAGTTTGTCCCTCTCCAGTTTTCCTGCGGGTCTCCCTCCTTGCGGTCGCCTGGCGCTTCCGCCGCCTCACGATGCAGGCAGGCGCCGCTGCAGCCGCGCGCCTCCACTGCGGGGTCCGTGCGGGAAATAGGAAACACTGGCCGCTATTTGGGAGAAGGGCGCAAGCCCCAGAGGAAAGGTGGCGAAGGGACTGGGGTTGCCATCTTACTGGTTTTTGCACCTTTTTCTTGGGGACGAGGAAAGGCTACCGTCGCGGTGGGGCTGCGGCCACGACTCCGCAGCAGCAAGAGCCTCCAGCCTAAGGCTTTCCTACAAGTGGCTGCCCAGCCTGAGAGGCGCGGAGCCCGCTTCAAACTTGCAGTATTCCTTGCAAACAGCTCTGGCCGAGACGCTGCCCCTCAAACAGGTAGACCCCCTATGCAGTGTCCTCTCCGGGCTAGCGAGACTGCGGTCACAGAGGCTCCTTAAACTGTGGACTCTGTACCCCCTTCCCTAGTGCACGGAGAACCTGAGGCTGCGCTTTCTGCCACCTCGTCGCGCCTCACCCGCGAAACCCTGGTGTGTGGGTCGCGTCCCCCGCAGGACAGAAGGAAAAGGGCTGTCCTGGGTCCACCCGACGCGTAACAGGTTCAAGAGAAACCGATTTCCATTCTCCCTGGCACAAGCTCAGGCTGGCAGACTGGCAGACACTGTAAACGTGCCATCGCCAAAGCTGGTGCCAACAGGTATCCACAATTCCCTCCGGTCCTTTCCAACCCAAGACCAAAGCCTCCCCCAAACCAATCTGCCCCCAAACTCAAAGTTTCATCATGGTTGACCCTTCCCCACTGGCACTGAGCCGGCGGCACGTCAACGGCTAGCTGTTTGCCTGTGCGAGGGGAGATGGCAGCTGTTAGCTTGGATTGCTAAGTGCAAGAAATCAAACAACATTAATTGTTTATTGTTACAAACGTATAGCATTAGTCCGTAATGGAAAAGCAGGTTGGTAGCTGATCACATCGGGTACGAAGAAAGGATAGCGCTTATAACGGAGCGAGCATAGGCTCTTTCAACTTTACCACCCTTTCCTGAAAATTCCACAAGAGTTTCCCCTCTTGAAGAGAGGCACCAACAGACAACCCTTCAGCGGCGCCTAAGCTGTTAATCAGATCCGCAGGCAGTCTGCTTTCTCTTGTCTGGCTTCCGGTATTGGTGGGCTGACTGGGGTTGAGAGGACACCGGAGAAGGTAGACAGGGAGCAGTGGCCACACGCACGGAACATACTTGCGAAGCGGCTTGGAGGGATTTGGGGTTGGTTGGGGCCCTTTGAA
The DNA here is from genome assembly GCF_000296735.1 of Chrysochloris asiatica. NCBI lineage: Eukaryota > Metazoa > Chordata > Mammalia > Afrosoricida > Chrysochloridae > Chrysochloris > Chrysochloris asiatica. Next base: position 12,286,454 of record NW_006408573.1, on the reverse strand, counting down.
AGTGCCTCTCCAATTTACAACGCTCTTGCCAGACATCTCAGTGGTTAAAAACTGGGCTGTCCACCTCCAGCTTCATTATAGGAGCTTTTCAACTGGAAAACTATACGTGGGAAAGAAAAAAGATATTTATGTAAGATTTGAGAGTGGGATTTGCCATCCATTCTACCTCACTGAATGCAAAATGAGCTCTGTCTTTCATGCTAATACCCCTGAAATTTCTCCCTGTCTATTGCCTTTCATCAGCCGTGTCCAGCTTTGCAGCGATTTCGTGTGTGTGTGTGTGTGTGTGTGTGTGTGTGTGTGTGTGTGTGCGTGAGAGACAGAGACAGAGAAAAGATTGAGATTCTTCTACTGAAATGGGTCTGATACCTTTGAAGGATGCTCTCCAAGCAGTTACTCCCCACCCCCACCCCTAATCATCATGTCCAGACATGTTTTTCCACTTCCCTGTGCTCCGTGACTGAAAGAAATTCTAGAGCTAGCCCTCTTGTTTAATACTAATAATATTCTGTAATTCTGCCTTAGCAGATTTGAAGTAAAGCAATATTCATGCTGAAACTGTCGCAGGATTTTAAATCACCTTTGATATTTTTGTTTTATGGGCTCAGAAAAAGGGCTTAGAGTTGAGGAAAATCCCTCTTAAAAACTGGAAGAGGAGCCACACAGCACTCCAGGGACTGTTTCAATCAACACTGCCCATCGCCAGTCCATCTTCCTCATCCTGTTCCCCACACTATCCAAATGAGTGTCAAGGTATCCCCTGGCTGGCACAAATAGACCAACTATTTTAGAAGCACTGGCTAATGTTCATGGAAATCTGTGCTGTAATACTGCTATTCAAACTCTTTAATCTTTCTCCCAGACAATCTGGATCGTATACATCTAATAATAATAATTATTATTATTGAAAAGCTGCGGCGCTGTTTTGTAATATATGGTCTCTTAAAGCCCTCAAGACTCTAGATGGGTATATGTTTGCACTCAAGACTGTGGGCTTTCTGGTATCTGGGATACATTTCTTAAGCTCTTGAAGGTGTATTAATTTAACTGAAGATACCATAGACTATTTTTATAGTAACTCTTCCAGAATAGCAGCTCTGTTTGCCTGCTATGCCCATAACTACTCAGAAGGGAAATCCTTACTCTGGAAAGTAACTTTAATGTGGCTACTATTTACAACTGTTGTCAAGACAGTATTCAAGTCAAGTAACTCTTGAATGGCTGAGCACTGGACATACCTTTAAGAAGCCGGTGGTAGCCGGCTTGATGTACCAAAAAAAAAAGAATCAAAGAAATCAGGCCATTTGAAAAGCCATTTGTAAAGGCTGTCTTATAAATATGCTCATGATATAAACATTTTTAGTAAACGATGCACATTTTAAGGTCTAATGCTCCTTGTTTGCAAAGAGCATCCAATAATTGGAGTAAAGCAAGTGAATACCACCAAAGATTGAGGGGTATATCTTAATGATTCTTTCCAAGAAAATTTCCCTCAGGACTTTGCTTTCCAGGTTCCTTTTATTATTTATTGGTGGGGGAAAGAAAATGCATACAAAGAGAAAAGTTAGGATTCATACCTCCTCACTGTTCAGAAAGCCTTAAAAAAGTTGATGGTTTAAAGAAAAGAATAGTCATCCTTTTTTTAAGTCCAAGTAGCAGAGCTACATCTCTGGTCTTTATCAACATTACAATTTGAGCACATTTCCACTGCAAAAGCAAAAGCTTTTGCCGGCAAAGTGATATTCAACATACATTTCCAACCACTCTTTTCTGGATCATCAGTAAAGTTTCGTGTTTGACAAATCAGAGAATAGGCATCAACCCATTAGCCTTTCAATTATAGATGAAATACAAGGTCCCCAAAAGTTTTTATTTTCTTGTATACTGTGCTCAGGGGGCTGTTGATATCCATTTCAATTATTTTATATTTCTTGTAAAGTTATTCAGCCCAATAGGGGGAAAATGCAGTTGGCTCTGTTTTCAGCACTGTTGGCATTTGCAGTTGAAATAGACTAAAGTTGCTTTATTTAGAAAAGCTCCTAACTTTGGTATATTGCATTCCACTTTTTACAGGGTGTGGAATTAAACCAAGACTGATTGTCATTGCCTGTGTTATGTGTTGTGCACATACACACTCTTACTCCTTACTTCTTGGAAATGTGTTCAGCTGTTTACCAGTTCAAGTTTTACATTTTTATTATGTTCTTTACCATTTCATCTGCCTTAGATGACTTGATCTGTCTTTTTTCTCAGGTTGGCATAGATTGATCAGTTTTAGGTTTTTTTTTAATGTTATCTGCTTGTGGTGCTGGAAATCCTGCCTCCAGGTAGCTCATAAATATTTATTTATGAGATGGAACAATATTTTGATGAACCAAGACCATCATCTGATTAGTAGGGCTTAATTAACCAAAGGGCTATTAGTCCTTTCTCATTTCATTCCCATAGAAAGTTGTGATGAACAATCTGTTTCTGCTGAACCTCTGGTTCTGGCCTTGGGAACCCGCTTCAGATGTAACCATGAGGAGAAAATTAGTTGAACCTGCAACTTCAAAAGGTCAAGAAAGAAATAAGTTCAAGGGATGCCATTTAGCTTTTCCTCCCATATGTTGGCGTTAACTAAATCTTCATTGCCACTTCATGGCAAAGCACTGGAGACAATGCTGTTTCATTTTTCTATCATATCCCAAGCTTTTATTTCCTGAGTTTTAAATGTCATGTGCTATTCCCTATCAAAAATATCATCCACCTTCTTGACTGTAGATTTCATGGTTTTTGTTTTTTTCTTTCAAGCTCTTTTAGTAGTTATAGATGTATAGATGTGATTTTCTCTGTTTGGAAAGCATCATAAAAGACTAACATTTGTATTTTGAGCCTCCAAAGATTTTTATTTCTCTACCCCCACTACTTGTGGCGCCTTGGGTTAATGCGCCAGACTGCAAAGCCGTTTGAACTGCAAGGTTCGGCGGTTCAAGCTCACCAGCCGCTCCTAGGAAGCCCTATCCAGGGTTGCTGTGGGTCGGAACTGACTCGATGGCACTTAACAACAACACCCCTCCACCAAGGTTAAAAGAAAGTTTGAGCAATGTCTGGTAGAGGGCGAAGTGCCAAGTACCGAGTTGTTGTTAAGTGCTGTTGAGACAGTTCCAACTCATAGTAACCCTGGGTAGTATTTCCAAGTAGTGGCTGGTGGGTTTGAATTGCCGACCTTGCAGTTAGCAGTGCAGTGCTTTTCCTGTGGTGCCACAAAAAACATTCATAGCTTAACAAGGACTGTGCGCTCCCCCGTATCTTTTGCTGACTTATTTTCATTGAAGATAGGAGGAGGGATAAATCATGCTCAAATTCCAATATTGTGACTGCTCACTTCCATTTTCCCTACAGAAATTTCAGAAATTGCCCCAAGTTTATATTTAGACATAGCTTTTCTCATATTTCAAAAACAGTTTTGCTCATGTTTTACAAAGCACTTTTTTTTTCTCCCTCACAGTCATTTTTTTTTTAAATGACATGGGAATTTTTTTAAATGGTATAATTAAACTCAGTAAGAATGAAAATGGCTCCACAGCTTGATTTGCATCAAGGAATCTGATTAACCTTATGTGATGCAAAGTTATATTTTATAGGGGAAATGATCTAACTTTGAAGTCCTTGCATGTGTAACTCAAACAATGTCTAGACCTTTGACTTGTTGCAGATGTGTAAAAAATAATCAAGGGCGTACCTCTGGATCTTTTACCCTCCTGCCTTCTTACTTTTACCTTTTGTTCTGTGTTTTAATGAATCCACTCAGATTAACTGCAAGTGGATTTCAAGTCTGGATGTGTTAGACAAGTTTATACTATTTTCCATTGATTCTAATCAACAGGATTCTTGCCCCTCACGTGCACAACCAGGAAAAGGATCCCATATGCCAGGATAAAGTGTTTCTGTTGGCTTGTTTATTGCTATTTTATACATGGTAAATATATTACAAAGGAATATTAAATGAAATCAACTTAATCCTTTTTAGATATATCACTAAATTAAATTGCCCTTGTAGCATATGCATGCTCTGTTAGCAGTTAAAACAGTATTTTTCGTGTGCTAGTTTATTTACTAGATTACCAGTGCATAAATTATGATTACTTGATTCCTGGTGTGACAAAAGTAACATGAAAGAAGTTGCTTTGTAGGAGGACAAGAGTGTAAGTATTATAAGGGGATACCTTTCTGTCTTACATGTGCAAACATTTCCAAAGTCCATTTAGTATGCCAGGTTTGATATAAAAAATTACAAGGACACATTCCATTCTTTATTAGTCTGTTGAATTTGACAAATAAAATATGACTTTGCTGTGTCTAAGTACTTCCATTCTCAGAAATACGAAAAAAAAAATTTATATCTGTTTTGATTAGAGAGGTGAAACAAATTTGTAGAAGTATTTGAATTTCATTAAAATAATTTTATAGTAGCTGAAGATAATATTCTTTATTATCTGTGTAAGCAATTCCCTTAATGTTCATGAACCATACATCTAAGTGATATCTCATTATTTTTGTCAAATGATCACCCACTGTCTGTCCACCCATCCATCAACTGGGTCCGTACCTCACGTTGCCAGTATTTGTGGGTGGCTTTAAACATATAAAGTCTTTGAAACATGAAAGAATGACAGTAAGGTGCAGTTGTAAGGGTGGTTGCTACACACTATAACCTAATTGGTAGAATCTTGACTTTCTATACTGAGAGTCTTGGCTGCGTTTCAATTTCAGTAGAACTGACCCTGTAGGCTGGTTATGTGATCTAATTGATTTTAACCAGCTCTGGTAGCGTAGTGGTTGCGAATCGGGCTGCGAACCTTAAGGTCAGCAGTTCGAAACTACTAGCTGTTCCACAGGAGAACGATGAGGCTTTCTGCTCCCTTAAAGATTTACCGCCTCGGAAACCCTGTTCAGGGTCGCTATGGGTCGGAATTCACTCGGTAGCACTTAACAACAACATTTCTTAAGAGAGAAGGTAAGCTTCTGATCTCTGCCATCAGTAATACTAAAATTTCTTGAAACAAGTATAAAAAGTGTGTTGACATTTTTTAGAAGAAGATACTACCAGAACTTGATTTATAATTACCATTATCTTCTTGGTCTCTTCCAAGCAGTGTTTAGATACTGAATTGACCTCACTTTGAATTACTAGGGACTCCCCACTGGGTTCCTCCTCACACCAATGTAAATGATTTTGAAATGTAATGGAACTTTTCTTTTGGAAGTACCAAGCTGTTCCCATAAATAGTTATGATTCTATTAAAAGTGAATAGTTTCACTTTTAGTGGATGAAGTGCAGTTCTCTCGCCTGATATCGTAGTGAAAAATTACATGTTCACTGAGAAAAAGGTGGTGGGATGGTGGGGAGGATGCAAAATATGGTTTTTCAGAGGCTTCATCAAATTATGTGAAATTAATTGTAGTTGTAATATTAAAAGTTATCTATGTATTGGTCATAACAACTATAATACAGATTGGAAAAACTATACATAAACTTCTGTTTCTGGTAGATTCTTCTTGGCTCATGCTGTTATTTTTAAATGTTGGAAAAGGTTCTTTTATTTATTAGTTGCCTATCATGGTGTGGCACTATAGCATAAGCACTGGACTGCTAATCTCAGGATTGGCGATTCAAACTCGCTGAGGTTTCCTCCGAAACTCCATGTAGGATGGCTAAGAGTCGGAACACACTAAAAGCACTGAACGGCAACAGCAGATCTTTTAATATTTGGATTTTCCCCGTGGAAACATCAAGAAATTGAAATAAAAATAATCTAATAAATTAGCCAAATTTTTTGGGCAGTCATTAGTACTAAATAAATATGTTGGTAAGTGCTGTCGAATCGGTTTTGATTCATAGCGACCCTATATATGGCTTCTGAGGAGCAGCTGGTACATTTGAACCACCAACATTGCTGTTCAAATTGACCTTGCAGTCCAGTGCTTATTCTACAGGACTATACCAGGTTCCAGACTAAATAAACAGTAATTGCTACTTTTACATAAAGGGAGTCCTGGTATGGCACTGCAGGATAAGCAGTGGACTGTTAACCACCAGGTTGGAGGTTCAAACCTACCTGTTGCTCCTTGGAAACCCTATACTGGGCCACTATGAGTCAGAACTAACTCAACTGCATTTAATAACAACAATTGTTGCATTGACAAAAGGTTTTATACATAACTTATTTAATATATTTTTCTGCAGACCTTGAAGTTAAACCCAAAACACATGACCAACAAGTTGATTCAGACTCACATAGTTTTCAAAGCTGTGATGGTAGCATAGTGGTTACGAGTTGGGCTGCTAACCTCAGGGTCAGTAGTTAGAGACTACCAGCTGTTCTGCAGGGGAAAGATGAGGCTTTCTGCTCCTGTAAAGATTTACAGCCTTGGAAACCCTGTACAGGGTCACTATGAGTTGAAACCAACTCCCCAGCATATAACCACCACCACCACCAGTCTTTAGAGTCCTGGTATGGCACTGTGGAATGATGTACTGGACCATGAAGTTGGATTGAACCACAAGATCAGCAGTTCAAGTACACTAACTGCTCTTTGGAAGCCCAACACAAGGTCACTACAAGTCGGAACTGACTCGAAGGCACTTAACAACAACTACCACCATCAGTCTTTATGGAAGCTGACTTTCGCTTCTTTCTTTGGCTTCTTCGAGTTAGAGAGAATTAAACAAACCTTTAGTTTTTTTCATCTGCCAATACTGAGATTCAAAATTTGTCCAGGTCAATTTTAGGAGCGACAGGACCTTGATTCAGACTATTGCTGAAGCCAAAGTCATTGTAGCCACTGATCCAGGCATTCCCCACAATCCAGCTGCATTCAAGAGTGATAAGTCATTGTTTGTAGCCACTAGGCATTCCCCACAATCCAACTGCACTCAACAGTGATAAATCATTGTAGCTGCTAATCCAGGCATTCCCCATAATCCAGACATTCCCCACAATCCGACTGCATTCAAGATGGATAAATCATTGTAGCTGCTAATCCAGGCATTCTCCACAATCCAGGTATTCCCCACAATCCGACTGCATTCAAGATGGATAAGAGTGAGATTGACTCTGATTGATTGGTTTCATTTAGAAATTGTTTTCCCTCATCAGATCTTTGCCTACTAAATTTTGAACAAATGTTTTAAAGACAGCCGAGGCTGGGGCTTTTTAATAGAGAAGGGGCTAGCGGTTTAGTTAGACTTCAGAAACCATTATTAGCTGTGTCTGTAATTGGCAAGAGAAGTGTGATACTTACAGTCTCCTTCAGGAAAGGTCATCAGAATAGACTCGTGTTCAATATCTTAACTAGCCTGATGATTCAGGGAAATTTTATAGATAATGGTATATATATTATATTTGAGAGAGTGTAATGAAACAAACAAACAAAAACTCCGCTGCCATTGTGTTTTCTGTCCAAGTTACTCTGTAAAACAGAGTAGAACTTCTCTATAATGTTTCTGCAATTGTAAATCTTTACGGAAGCACTCTGCCGTATCTATCTGCCATGAAGCAGCTGGTGGGTTCAAACTACTGACTAGCAGTTCAGTGCTTAACCCACAGTGCCTCCAGGAATTTTACATCAAAGATGGGGTCTTATTTTGTCTTTCTTATTTTGCCACTGGTTTATTCACCCCTTTTTGAAATTTCTATCACAAATGAAAATGCTTCTATGTGAAAAATGAACTTCTTACACCATCTGGGATAAGGAGCAGAAGGTATTGTTTTGTTTCATTTTGTTTCTTTTCCTAGATAGCTAGTAATTTAGAACTCAATGAAAAGCAAAGTTTCTGTAAAACAACAACAACAACAAAAAACCCCAAAGCAAAGTATCAGAGCAATGGATCTGACAAGTATTATCTTGAGTGTCTAAACAAGTCTATGGCATGCTTTCAGATCAATTTACATCGGAATAAGTATTTGATCTGATGGTCTGCTGCCAAAGAAAAGTTAAGCGACCAGAAATGGTGTGGCTGAAGGGAGAAATAAACACACACACATATATACACATAGAAATAAATTTGTGTGACATAAATAATTTCAGATTCCTTTTCCACCAAAAGGATCTCGTCAGGGAATTCTGAAAGATTTAGAAAGGCAGTTGTCTTGTATTATTTGTCTTTGACACCTGCAAGTAGTATCCCTTCTAACATTCAAAGACCTACTCTGTTTCAGCCATACAGGGCTTGCTGGGAATTGTACTGGGCTACACACTGAATTGTATCCCTTATGTTCGTGCAATACCACTTTGAATTCAATGTGCATTTACCTGTTTTGAAGCAGCCTGCTAATGGCTCTAAATTCAAGGTCAGGAACATTTTAATGGAAACTCTCTGATCCTGTGTGTCATTTTTGCGTTCATGAAATATTGTGGCCACTAAAGCCCAGTAGATAATAAAAGCATAATATCCTGTCAACCACAATAATCTGTTGGATTGAATCCTGAAGTGTTTGTAAAAGCCCATTTTTTATTTTAGACTTCACCCATCAGTGTGAGGCTCATCATTTGGAAGTTTAATCCACGTTGCTTACAAAAATCAATGGTGCAATATGTTTTTGCATAATGACTTAACATATCTGAGAATTGACCGAGTTCACCTTAACAAAATGTTGGGGTCAGCAGAGTAAGATCTAGGCTGTAATTAGAAGTGGCTCTAAAATGTAAGTAATAATGAAAAGTCAGATTATAAGTATCTTACCCAGGAGAATATCTCCTTATAAGTACTTTCTTATATGTAAGAATTCCAGAGAGACTATAAAATCTCTTCATCTCACTATCTGGGTGTAAATCAATGCAGCAGCATTAGAATAAAGTGGATTGCTTGGCCAGACAGACATACTGTGGTTGGGAAATCTAAAAATAAATTGATTTTCTACCCAAGCTTTACAACCTTACTCAATTTCTTCTTTGCGTAGAGGTAAGCAGTTTGTGTATGCAGCTACTATTTGCAATATTTATAAATTCTTCTAACAGTGACATAGCATTCCATTGCCTCACAAGAATTTCTATAAAGCTGTTATCTGAATATCAGAGTGTAACATTAGCTTTGCCCATGCAGGGATTCAAACATCCAGAAAGTATGGGTCTGTCACCCTAGAATCTCAGTTCACTTCACATGGCAGGATCACCTTCAGAGCCAGGTCTCACTATTTCAAGGTAGCATGCATGTGCCTATGAACACAGTAGTTGGCTGTGCAGTTTTCCAAGTGTCATCGATAAATTAGATATGGAGAGAGGGCAGTGTATTCTGAAAGCACAGAAAATCTCATGTATCTGCGTACCCTAGTCCAGGATTTCCCAAAGCCTGGATGGTAAATCATTCATGGATTAAATGACAGGAGGAAACATCTCTGCCAGCACACTTCAGGAGAAGGTTTTTGGACTTCTTAATGTGTTGTCTTCAAATCAGGTTCCTCAGCATCACAAGAGAGATGGTTAGAAAGGCAGACTCTTAGGCCCCACTCTAGATTCACCAGATCAGAATTTGCATTTTTAAAAGCTTTCTTGTAATTTGTTTGCATATTAATGTTTCAGCAACTCCTTGATAAGGCGTGTGCTGGAGTAGGCTAGCTCTTCTAGCTACCAGAGCCAGATGTTTAAAATGTTTAGGTGCTGTCTCAACCAGTGGACACTCAGGTTGATTACTTCAAATCATCACAGTGAGAGAATGTTTACCACGGAAATCAGAATGCAATACACATCAAGATCTGTTTTTTGCTTTTTGTTGTGAAGAACCACGTGTGAAATGTTCACAGCCAACCACTGTCTCTAACTGTTGTGTCTTCTCTTTATTTTAACTAAGATAGAGGTGTCGTCAGGCTTTGGCAGTACCTATCTCAGTGACAACTAAGCATTAGTTTGAATACTAATCTCTCTGTACTTCAGTTTGCTTACCTCTAAAATGAAAATGATGATAAAGTAATAGTAAACTTACACGTCATAGGGTTATGAACATACAGCATGCATGTGTGAAGTCTTTCTTGGTAACTTATTTCCCAGGTTATTTCTAAGTAATTACTATTAACAAACAAAAACAACTAAATACTGCCGTCAAGTCAATTCTGACTCACAGCAACTCTTTGGTGAACTGCTCCTTGGATGTCTGAGACTGCAAATCTTTACGGAAGCAGACAGCCTCAGCAGTCTCCCTCTGAGAGACTGGTGGGTTTGAACCCGTGACCTTTCGCTTAGCAGTCCAGTGCTTAGCCCATTGTGCCACCAAAGTTCCTTGTTTACTACTACTATTGTCATTAAAGCACTCCTGGTGTGCCGCTATAGAATAAGCACTGGACTGCTAACAACAGGGTCAGTGGTTCAAATCCACCAGCTGCTCCTCAAAAACCTTATACAGGGTTGCTGTGAGTTGGAACTGACTTGCTATTCAACAACAACAAAACAATTGTTATTAAAATATAATCATCTATTGATATGATATGAGTCGGAAATGACTGGATGGCATTTAACAACAACAACAACATTTAAGACAGATAATACCAACTTTGCATTTCAAGTAAACTGAGCCTATTTCCAGAAAACATAAGTAATAGATGATATACACAACTTTGTCAAAAATTGAATCATAGTAGGAGCATTTGGGCTCTTGAACTCTACTGAGGATGTGGTGGGAATGGCTGGAATAATGAAGAGTTTCTGGTACGTTGCTTTCTCAGAAGTAATTAGCTGGCTTTGGGGTACTGCGCCCACTTTTCCCCGAGACGGCATACATTTTTATACCACAATACTTTAGACAAATCAAAGATGGGGTCTGTTCACAAAGAATAGTCTGAGAAGTAGTGCCCCTGTATCATCAGCATTTGGTGGGTGGAGAGGGATACATATTGATCAGGTGTTGTTGGTAAGTGCCATTGAGTCACTTCCGACTCATTGCGACCCTGTATAGGGAGGGTTCCAAGGAGTGGCTGATGAACTTGAACCTCCAACCTTGTGGCTCAAACCGACCTTGCAGTCCAGTGCTTTATCCCACCCACAGTGCCACACCAGGACTCCATGTATTGATCACAGATCGAGTGAACTAATAATATAAATCTAAAGACTATCATAGATGTAGATTCATCAGATATTCTACGCTAGCTGTTTCCTTCTGTCTGAAATGCATTTTTACACCCACCAATTCCCTAATTGGCTAATTCCTTTCAGCATTTAGATCTTTTTTGTTGTTGTTGGTAAGCATCGGTTGGTTTGAACCACAAGATCAGTAGTTCAAGCTCACCAGCCACTTCTCAGAAACCCTATACAAGGCTGCTCTGAGTAAGAACCGACTCAATGACTTTTAACAGCAACAACAAAAACAATGTTATTACTGGAGACTTGGTGTGGTGCCATAGGATAAATACTGGACACCCTCGGAAACCCTATACAGGGTCGCTGTGGGACGGAACCGACTCGATGGCACATAACAACAACAACTGCAAGGTCAGTGGTTCACACTTCTGCCCTACTAGGTGGGCATATGGAGGCCAGTAATTGGAGTCCTGGTGTGGTGCTGTGGGTTAATGTGCTACACTGCAAAGTCAGTTTGAACTGCAAGGTCGGTGGTTCAAGCTCCTCCTCGGAAGCCCTATATAGGGTCACTATGAGTTGGAATTGACTCAACAGTACTTAACAACAGTATTATTATGACTATTATTATGATGATGAGTTGGTTTCTAGTTATATAACCAGAAACTGGAAAAACTGGAACCAATTAATTATAATAGTTTGAAATCAGATAGGCTGACACTAGGTGTCACTCACACAACCGTCTGGCTATTCTGTCGCCATATGATTCAGGTCAGTGGAAGATGTAATGCATGGATGGCTGTTGAGTATTCTGGTATGGACATTCTGGTATGAAGCAGAGTATATTAAGAAAGAAAAGTCCCTTTTCCCTGACAAGTGTTCAGGTTGAAGTTCTTTCATGAGAACAAGGCCCCGTGGGATCGTGACATCCGTGTAAAATGGCCCAGCTCTTGCCTCAACAGCATTCCCTTCATCTTCCCACTCGCCACCTCTGGCAATATTTTTGAGCTCCTTCCCTTACGTCTCTTAGACCTTTGCCCACTCTCCCACTGTAAAAGTCTAGAGCTTCCCTGTTATTCATGTGTTTGCCTTTGTTGCTGCACCTTGAGTGACCAGGAACCTCACTGTCAGGGTAACAATTGTAACTACAGTTCACTGAGCGCTGCCCATGTGCCAGCCCCTTTCCGTGGGGCTTGGTTCTTAGTGAGCCTCCTGCCCTGTACGATATGAAATGAACTGCTACTGTTCCAATTTTTCAAAAGGAGAAAACTGAAGCTCAGAGAATGGGATTTTCTTGTTCATGGTTACAGAGATAATGAGTGGGGTAAACTGGGATTAAAACCCGGGCCTGCTCCAGAATAACACAATCTTTTTGCTACTTCTACATCCTCCTCAGTGCTGCCTGTATGTAGGAAGGAATATGGCGTGGTGTATCGTCAAAGCACTATCAGTGCTGTTTAAATAAATACATGAATCGGCAATTCAGAAAGACACAAATATTTTTCGATTTCCTTTGAGGACATTTTGATTAAATTTTGAACCCTCTAAAGATTTACTTTTACGCTGGCTGGGATAGGAGAAGGTCTGTTTTTAGGTAAGACTTGATTTCTTGCCTGTGTTGCAATTGTGAAAAAAAAAAAGAGGCGGCATTGAAAGTGATTCTTGCCTTCAATTCCCCAAACATGTTGTTGTTGTTAAACGCCCTGTATAGGGTTTCCTAGGAGCAACTGGTGAGGTTGAACCACCAACGTTGGGGATCAAACCAACTTTGTAGTCCAGCGCATTAATCCACAGTGCCACACTAGGACTCAGATGAGTATGTATATAGGGGAGAAAATGGAGTCTTGGTGTGGGGCAATGTGCTGGACTGCAAAGTCAGTTTAAATTACAAGGTTGGAGGTTCAAGCTCACCAGCCATTCCTCAGAAATCCTATACAGGGTTACTGTGGGTCTGAACCGACTTGACTTGAAGGCACTTAACAAAAACAACACATACATACTCATTAGGATGGGGCTTCTTTTAAGTTGTTAAGTTTTAGTGACTAAGCTCAGAGCCCAGGGAAAGAATGACAAGCAAGAAGATTCCATTGGCCATCTCCCAAGATCAGGCACTGCCTGCATTTGAGACCTGCCCCTTTCAGCTGGCTTCACTAAGCTCAGCCAACGTTAATGACTTTCTCGCTTTCCCATTCTGAGCTAGAATGGAACGGAGGACCCAGAGGTGAAAGGTCCCCTACCCCATTATGAATTCCCTCAGCCAAACAGTTCCCAATGGTGTCCTGAGGAATTACTTTCCCATTTAATCCAGCGAGGCTTCTCCCCGTGAATGGCTGTGAGCATTATTTCTTTAAAAATAATTTTTTTGAGAGGAAAGAAACACGTTTTACCAAGCTGAAGGTAAGCAAAAAAATGTATTTGACACCTCTGGTAATGGGGATTCTTTTTGGCCATCCTGTTCTGACTCTCCTCAATTGAAAATTGCATTTTTACCATATTTCATTCCCAAAGGAGCTTTTTATAATTTAAATCTCCTGTTCTACTGTACATTTAGAATGGTAGTCCTGACACTATCCTGATTACAGCCTACATGCTGGACGTTACAGAGTTTTTCTCTGGGAACATTCTAATTGTATTCACTCTCTATTAGCATCCAGGTTGAGAAGTGAATTCAGCATCCTGAACCGGATGATTCTTTGCAATGATTGTGGCAGCTGAGAGTTAAAATTAGGGCAGGTCTCCTTTTCACTTTTATTTTGTTTTTACCCTATAAAAGTTAGTTAAATTATTTTTATTTTTTTTATTTCCAGCACTGAAGTCCTTTAAACTGGTTAACACAACAAAACAAAACAAAAAGTTTCCTGGTTCACCGCGAGTGAAACTTCATTAGCATGCATCCTGAAAATGCATTGCAAATGAAATTCTATTCACAAAAGAGAGAGCACCCTGGACACAAACAAAAGAGAATTCCAGAAAGAGGTAGAGGGAGAAGAAAGGAAGGAAAGATGGGAGAATTGCTAGGATTTGAGCAATTCTTGATAAGCAATAGACTGCTTTTAAATGCCATGCTTGAGGACTGATTTATACAAGTCCCCCGGTTACAATAGAGATGGGGTTTCCAAGTGTATGTTTAAGGGGAATTTGTAGGCTCCTTTGGATCTTATCTGGAGTCCTAGTTCACTGTGGGTTGATGTGTCAGACTGCAAAGCCTTTTGAACTGCAAGGTCAGTGGTTCAAGCTCACCACCTGCTCCTCAGAAACCCTATACAGGATTGCTATGGGTCAGAGCCTACTCGATGGCACTTCACAACAACAACAACATGAATCTTATCTGGAGTTGTGGTGTGACTTGGAAACCCTATCTAGGGTCACTGACTCATTGCACACAACAACAACACGGTTCTTATTTAGTCTTACGTAAGTGCAAGTCCTGGTGTGGCGCTGTGGGTTAATGTGCCAGACTGCAAAGCCGTTTGAACTGCAAGGTCGGCAGTTCAAGCTCACCAGCTGCTCTTAGGAAACCGTATACAGGGTCACTATGGGTCGGAATTGACTCAAAGACACTTAACAGCAAGCAAGCAGAGGGTCAAAGCCTTTGGAAACAAGTGAATTGATTGTGGTGACTTTCAAAGTGAGGGCACATTTACGTAACATTAAAGGGCTAGTGCCTGGTGTCCATAAGTCAGAAGTTTGTAACTCTCAGTCTTAGTTGTACAGGAATTTAAATAAAGCTTAAAAGATAGAGGGAATCATCAGCTTCCTGTCTCTTATTTCTCATATCCACTTTTTTTTTAAGTCAAGAGTTTGGGATATACTTAGCATTGATTTCTCAGATATTTATGAAAAGCAGTGGTTTTACTTAAAACCTGTTTCAGTGGACTTTTATCTTTCTTTCTCCTTGTTTTTACAGGAAGTTTCATTGACAAGGAAAGCCAGTGGAACCTGGTCTCAGAAGAACTGCTGATATTATGTCTGTTTCCGGTGCTATTTGCACGTGGCAGAGCTGTAAGTAAATGCTCCGCACTGCATGATGAATTGGATGGCTGCAGACCGGAGGCAAAAAAAATAATTGTCTCATTTTCGTGGTGATTTGCTTAACTGGTGGGACCATGCCAGAACGGCTAGCGGAAATGCTCTTGGATCTCTGGACTCCATTAATAATATTATGGATTACTCTTCCCCCTTGCGTTTATATGGCGCCCATGAATCAGTCTCAAGTTTTAATGAGTGGATCTCCTTTGGAACTAAGCAGGCTGCGTGAGGAACAGCGGATTTTGAACCGCTCCAAAAGAGGCTGGGTTTGGAATCAAATGTTTGTCCTGGAAGAGTTTTCTGGACCGGAACCGATTCTTGTTGGCCGGGTAAGCTTCCTTTTTAAGATCCCAATTCCAGGGTTTGCTTGGGGGTCTTTAGATCTTTAATGTAAGACTCCTCACGATTGTTACCATCCTTAGCTGCACACATCGTTTAGGCCACAAAGTTGAGTAGATGACCTGTTACTCTCTTTAGAAATGTGAACAGTTACAAGGCAAGAGCTGTAAATGTAGACAAACTGGTCTCCTCACTTCTTCCACGATATCATACTTGGAGAATGCATGAACAAATAAGCTTTTTCTTCTGGTTTTACAAAAGAAAGCTGAGGGCCAAAGCTTTTCTCTAGGTTTTAGTGTTTGGAGAAATACATGTTTTTTGCTTAGCTTGAATTCCCTCCACTTTGGGTCCTAAAACAGTTATTTTGTAGTTTTTTTCTGAGGCAGTGGATTTCTACTTGCAGGTAGAAATGTTTTTCTTTTTGCTTGTTTGTTTTAATCACTAACTTCAGGGAAATACTTGGAAATACAAATACATGTGCTTTGTATTATAATGAGATAGGCTTTCTGTATCTACTCTCTGTAATAGGAAACTGGAGTCCTGCAGTGGTACTATAGGATAAAGCAAGCACTGGACAGCAAGGTCCACTTGAATCACAAGGATGGCCGTTCAAACTCACCAGTCGCTTTTTGGAAACCCTACATAGGGTCTCTATGTGTTGGAACGGTCTCAGTGGCACTTAGTAACAACAATAATAGGAAACTAGCTCAATCATTGTCAGGTAGAATCAAAAGTGCAGAATCAGAATCTTTCTGTAGGGGTGTGTGTGTGTGTGTGTGTGTGTGTGTGTGTGAGACTACATTACGTTTGCTATGTTGTTGCTATTATAAAGTGCTCTTGAGGCAGTTGAACTAACTCAACAGCACTTAACAACAGTAATTTAGTTGGTTCCGACTTACAGGGACCTGCATAGGGTTTTTTAGAAGTGGTTGGTGGGTTTGAACTGCTGACCTTCTGATTAGCAAGCAAATGCTTATCCTACAGTGCCACACCAGCATTCCCTTGCTGTTAAGTGCCATCGAGTCAGTTCCACTCATAGAGGCCCTTTATCGGGTTTCCAAGGAGCGGCTGGTGGTTTTGAACCACCAGCCTTGCAGTTAGCAGTCCAAAGCTTATCCCACAGCTCCATACCAGGATTCTTTGTTGTTCTTAGTATGTGGAAATAAACTTCTTATATGCATATGTGCTGCATGCCTTCTAAAATCACACTGTAAGTGAAGATTATATATACACATTTGTGTTCCTCAGAACAATTCATATTCTCCGGTTAATTTTCATACTTACCGTTTTCCTGGTGAAATTCCAATTACTGGCCTGCCAATGGCTGATTTTCCTGACAAGTCAGATTCAGAAGTGAATCATGACAATGTTATTTAGTTCCTGAGTGTAGTGATTAAACTATATATGTTGTTGTTGTTGTTGTTAAGTGCCGTCGAGTCGG
>NW_006408573.1:12258201-12267486 GCF_000296735.1 Chrysochloris asiatica | reverse complement strand
TACCCTATTCGTAAGTCCAAAGTACAGAAATCTCTGACAGACTTGTTTTTTCTTTTTCATTGTGGTTTGGGTGAATGCTTACAGAGCATTTCGTTTTCTGTTCATCTCTTTATACACATTTTGTTTTATATTATTATTTGCAGTGTACTCAGTGTAACAGTAGTCTTCCTGCTTCCTCCTTGCTGGCTACCCATATCAATTCATCCATCCCTCCTGCCCCTTTCTGCCTTCTGATCTTTGTTCTGGGGAAGATGCTGCCCTTTTGGTCTCTTCTGGTCGATAGTTCTAAGAAATACATTTCTCATCAATGTTATTGTTCACTTTATAAACCTGTCTATTTTTTGGCTGCAAGGTGATGCCCTGGGGGTGGGTTCAGTTCCAGGTTTCCAGGGGGTCTAAGGTTCACCGTCTCAGGGGTTCTACCAGTTTGTGTCAAAGTCGTATCTGACATATATTTTGTATGCTTGATACACGCTCAGGTAGCGGAAAAACCTAGCCTGAGTTCACTGCAGGCTATTTATAGTGATAACACATCTATTTACTGTGACTCTTCATATATAGTTAGCTATAGAAATGTTCATTTGCTTGCTCACAGAATACTGCTTCAGACCTTGCAGAGAGTGTTATATACTATACAGTTTATATACCTTCATATGTTTCTAAAATGTGAGAACTTCTGAAGTCCACAACACATGTAGCCTGGTATGGTTTGGATCTGGGCTTCCTGATCCAGGAGAACAAAGTTTAGATGGATTAACGAAATAATCCAAGATCATAAAGCTAGTAAATGACCCACTTGGGCTAGAACTCTCTGAAAGATTCTCAAGGCCGTACTTTTATCCACCAGGTCCTGTTACATCCTAGCAACTAGCTACTCTGAGTTTTAAACTATAAATTGAACTTGATAGTGACTGAGTATAGAAGTCAGGCCCTTAAATTCCTACTTTCTGGATATTCACAACTTCTTTAACAAGCCCTAAGGCAAGTCATTTTTATACCATATGAAATTCTGGAAATGCATTCATACATCGTAGATGGTACTTTCTCCCTGTTTCTCTTAGTTAACTCTTCATGGAGTTATTCACTCATACCTTGTCTTAAATAATGTAAATTATCAAGCAGGCTACATATGTTTGCCCAAGAGAACTTTCCACTGTCATTGGAATAGAAAAATGGATTAAGCCAGGTTTGCTTTGGACTCTCAGGGTCTGGTGACTTCCGTAAGCGAAGCGTGAGACTCAGAGGCAAGTGGCCCAGCATGTATTGTCCTTTCCTGCCTTCCTAATCTGTGCACCCCTGAATGACAGAAATGTCTCGAATGAGCCCTAAACCCACTGCCAGCAAGCCAATTCCAACTCATAGCAACCTTATGCAGGGTTTCTGAGTCTGTAAATCTTTATGGGAGCAGACAGCCACATCTTTCTCCTGCGAAGCGGCTGGTGGGTTTGAACTTCAGACCTCGTAGTTAGCAGTTCAATGCCTAGCCCATAAATGACCAAATTCTTCTTTGGGGTCTTGGTGACCATTTTACAGATAAGCCCTTTCCCGGCTCCTTGTGGTCAGTTGCCATCATTCGATTCTGAGTCATGGTGAACCCCATGTGTGTAAAGTAGAACTACTCCAGAGGGGTTCAGGGCTGTGGTAGTTCAACTACAGATCGATAGACCTCTCCTGGATGGGTTCAAACTACCAACTTTTCAGCTAGTCGTCACACTAACCTTTGTACCTGCAGGAGGTCCTTCCATGGCCCCCTACACTGGCTAATCCCTAAACAAAAGCTACATCAGAATCAAACTAATTTTATTTGGAAGGATTTTCTGGCAAATGTTTCTAGTCATACATAAGTCATTCGTAATCTTGTAAGAAAATTGCTCCTGAATGATTACAGCTTAGTGTTTGAGGATCTTGGGTTATAGCTAAGCCAAAAAGAGATTTCAGATGGACCGCTTCAGCTCAGAAGTCAGGCTGACTGGGGATGGTCTGAATCAGGGTACCCATGAGTGTTTTCAGTGTTTTATCTCTGACCGTCCTCTGGTAGCGTAGTGGTTACGAATCGGGCTGCGAACAGCAGGGTCAGCAGTTCGAAACTACCAGCTGTTCCATGGGAGAAAGATGAGGCTTTCTGCTCCCGTAAAGATTTATAGCCTCGGAAACCCTGCACGGGGTCGCTATGAGTCGGAATCGACTCCACAGCATACAACCACCACAATACTCTTCCCCATTCCACATGCAGCCCTTGAAACTATTCCACTGCCGAGCTTCTTCCCCAGGACCCCAGGACCCCGATGAGGAGCAGTAGTTAGTTATGAGCCTCCCTGCTCTTTAAAAGGTCCACCTGCACGTTACTGTAGCAGGGTCTCAGGCCTGCAGGCTGAATGGATTCCAGCTCCAGGGCACAGCCAGTTTTCAAAGCTTCCCAGACCTCTACACAGTCATGCACTGTTAGTTTTCACTGTATGGTTCAACAGCTGGATGCGTAAGTATGACAGGAAGACCCTTCAGTGACTAGAATCTTGGTTTTGCCATTTTCTGAGTATGTATCTCAGGGAAAGTTACTGAACGTCTCTAAGGGTTTTCCAAATAACATAGATGGGAGTTTGTAGGAGGAAACAAGGAGCTCGGGTAGCGTAGTGGTTGTGAGTCGGGCTGCAAATCTGAAGGTTGGCGGTTTGAAACTACCAGCTATTCCTGGGAGAAAGATGAGGCTTTCTGCTCCTGTAAAAAATTTACAGCCTTGGAAACCTTTTACAGGGTCGCTGTGAATTGGAACCGACTCCAAGGCACACCACCACCACCATAGGAAGCGATAACACTCGTTTGAGGCATGCATAGTGCCTGGTATATACATAATACCTGTAGTCATAATTATATTCTTAATGTGTGCATAGTTGGAGTGGTGGACTAACAAACTAAGAAATTACAGTACAACACTGGTGAACGAACACAACACTCTAGGACCCCAAGAAAGGTATTGTCTTAGTTGCACTTGGTTAGGGTGAAGTCATTATTGCATTTTTGTTTCGAAGTGTGGCCAGATGCATCCTAACAAGCCAGTTGTCTCATTGAAAGGTAGGTCTTTGGAAGCTGGACAGAAAAAAGTCATGGAGACTAGGGCAGGACAGCTACGGGTTCTCTTGGTCAGAAGCGATGTAAGCTTTGTTTTTTTAGGCGTTTATCGTGAATTAAGTGATAGTTTACATGGGAAAACATCGGTTTTGCACTCAACCAATCGTATTTTGTTTCATTGCAAGGATTACAATCCCCTCCATGCACCTTTGGTTAATAGTATTTGCCTCTATTCCCTCTTTTCTTGTGTATGGGTGTACACAAAAACATGCAGGGATATATAATCTTTTAAACAACCATAGGGCACATTCTGCATGTAGTTTTATTCAGTCCTAGAGGGTCACCACAGGTCAGTGTTGACTCAATAGCACCTAACAACAACATTTCAAAAACAATCACATGCACAAATGCCACTATGAGTTGAGATAATTGGTCCAAAAATTAGGAAGTTGAAGCCCATACAGAGGAAGCCATTGAATGGGGTGGTAGGAGCATCCCTAAGGGAAGAATCTGTGAGCTGAGAGACATTAACGGGGGGACTGAGCCAGGTGGCAGGAATCAAAAGGGAACCACATTCCCCTGACCCAGGATCTAGCAAATGCAGCTTTGTTTCAGGAGTGGAGAGTCTGGGTGGCTTAAAGACAGACAAGAGAACTAGGCTTGGCGTGTTTGAGTCAAGACAGCAAAGACAGACGTGGGTCCATCTCTTGGAGTTCTTTCTATTTCAGACTTCAACAGAGTAGCTGGGAGAGAAAGGCAGTCATCTCTGGGTCTCAGTTCTTTCCACTGAAGATGAATAATGGGTTACAGAATTACATATTTAAGAAACATTTCCCTGTGGAAGGGAAAGAGAAAGAAAAAAAAAATCTGTATCTATCTTTACACAAACATATGTGTATGTGTGTGTATGTGTACAACAACAAAACAAACCAGTTGATTCCAACTGGACATGACAGATTGGGTGGTGTCAAGAGTCTAAGTATACTCCATAGTGTTCCATGGCTGTGATCTTCTGGAATTAGATTACTTCTGAATGGGTTTGTACTGCTAACTCCTCAGTTAGTAGCTGTCTGTTGTGTGTGTCTGTCTAGCTAACTATCTGTCTTATCTATCAATTCTCAGCCCATGTTGCTTTTGCCCTTTTTCTGTGGTTGTGTGGTCCTCATTCCTCCTCTGACTTTCTTTCAAAGTGGTTGATGAATCCCATGTGCTCTCTGTTGTTAAGGGCCGTTGAGTCAGTTCTGACTCATAGTTACCCTGTGTAGGGTTTCTGAGGATGCGGCTGATAGGTTTGAACTGCCAACCTCCGAGTTTAAACAGTTCAGTCTTATTCTGTAGTTGTTTTCTAGGTGGTCAGAGATCCTTCTCTCCTAAATCCTCTCTCTTACATAAACTCTTCTGCTCATTTTCCTCCCATTTCCCTTCATACCTGGGCTTCTGAGCAGTTCCTTATTTGGAGATAACTTTCTTGCTGGTGATGCCACATCTATTTATAATTCTCTCCCTCCAAGGCACTGACTCATTTTCTCTCTTTAAATTTGACCTTCTAACCTTCCCTCTTCCCTGTAACTTGGAAATCGTTTGGGTGGTGCTTAGTATGAAGGACACGAGATGCCAAATAATTACGCTATTTTACAGTTTATGGTGTCAGCGACCGGTGAGAAAATTACACTTGACATGCCATTATTTTTGCTGGCCGTTTGCATGTTAAGAGCACTGGGCCACGCAGCTAGCTACAGCCAAATTGTATCTTCAGCCTTGTGAGAACAATTCACTGTCAGTTCTGTGGAGCTTCTGCCTACTCAGACAGAGCCTTGTGCACCAGTAAGTTGGCAGGAATGCAAGTCAGCATTGTGTGTCTCAATTCGGCCAAACAACGGACACTGTCTGCCTCTGCCTATTGTCCCAACTTAAAATAGTAGCATCCCAAGGATGCTGGGAACCCTTAGATGGTGTTATAAATAAATGGTATCTTACTAGTCCTGTAAATCAGCAGGCGCTCAACACACATGCACATATATACAGGTCTGTGTTCTATTAGCTGAGCTTTGTGGGGGAGTTAAATCCCAAGTTATCTCCTAATCTTTTCTTTCTGTAACTCTGGACTCTCTCTCTGTTGCATTCTTTATCAAGGGCCAAAATGACAACACTGATATGACTATGGGTATATAATAGCTAGATTGTGCAATTCTCTTTTATGAGTACATGACAACAAAATAGTTCAGTATGCAAACAAAAACACAAACAATTCATTTGTATCAGAAATATGAAGGTGAAGGCAAACCTCGTAAGGAACAATGGGGCACAATATAAGCGTTACACAACTGGGGAATTATTCTTTGCATGTTTCTGTGCCAGACTAGTATGGTGTCGTGGCATGATTAGTAAGATTTATCACATGGAGGAGAAATGATTGCAGAATGGTAAGTATCAGTAGCAAGATATGAAATGCGCACATACTGCAATTATAACAGTGCATATGTGTTATGATCACAGTGCTTTTCATATGCCCATGCAGGTCTCTCTGCATGTGACAAAACATATGAGGAGGCTTCAAAAAATTCCTGGGGGAAAAATGAAAAAGATAATGGATTATGGGCTAGGAGGTAGATACATGTTAATATGGGTGACAGGGCAGGCACTCTACAACAAGAAGGAGGTTGGCAGAAGAAAGATGAAGGTAGTGAGAAGCACAGGGAGGAATGCAAGCGATAAAGTGAATAGAGGTAAAAACTCTTAACGGATGGTACGTGGAGGTGATTATAAACTATGTAGTGAAGCAAAGTAGATGGTTTGTAAAACTTATCATCTGCTCTGTTAACCTCCATTCACAATTAAAGTTTTTTTTAAAAAACAACAACAAAAGGTAATAGAATTTTTTTGTAAACTTTTTGAAGCCCCCCTTATGTATATCCAACCACTATTGTGTGTGTGTGTATGAATATATTCCAAATTTTTACAAAATCCTTGAACCTCTATGTTATCCGCTCTCCTCAACTGAATAAAGTTTCAACATTCAACTATGATTTTTTCCAAATGCCTCCCCACAGATACACGTCGACTGAATAATTTCTAACATTCTGCTGTTATTTTACCAATTGGACAGCCCCTCTCTCACTCCCACATACAATGTATGCCAATACTCTTAATTAAAATGAAAATTGATGTAAGGAGAATCCAAATTATAGCTCTATCCATTACCTACTGTGTTTGATGTAACAATTTTCCCAATTTAAAACTACATAAAGCCATTTCAAAAAACCCCAAATGTGTGATTATATCTAATGAGTAGATGATATCTAGGTCACCAACATTAAAAACAAAATGAGGATTCAATTTCTGACAATGATTGGGATTAATTTTTGTTGTTGTTAGGTGCTGTTGACTTGGTTTCGACTCATAGCAAGCGTGTGCTCAATAGAAGGAAATACTGTCTGCTCCTGCACCAGGCTCACAATTGTTGTGTTTGAACCTGTTGTTGCTAACACTGTGTCAATCCATCTCCTTGATAGATAGCATGTCCACAATAGGAGCGAGAAACTCTTACCATCATGGCCCCTAAAGAACATTCTGGATGTACTTCTTCCAAGACAGATTTGTTTGTTCTTCTGGCAGTCCTTGGTATTTTCAATATTCTACTCTAACACGATAATTCAAATGCATTGATTTTTCCTCTGTGTTTCCTTATCCATTATCCAACTTTCACATACATATGACGTGATTGAAAATACCGTGGCTTGGGTCAGGAGTACCTTAGTCCTCAAAGTGATATCTTTGCTCTTTAACACTGCGGTAAATTAGTTCTTATATCAGAAATCAGTAAAGGCAAACTGTAAGGGAATATGTGATTGAATTACCAGTTTGTTTTTCTTCTTTATAGAGTTCTGCATTTTATTTTTAGGGTGTATTTTTATTGCATTGTGCAATGTGATGATATGAAAAAAAAAATAAATGAAAATGCTGTGGCATCGTGTTATATGGTTTCTTAAAATCAATGTCATCAGCTTATAGCAGATTCTTGAGGAGCATTATGAGAGTGGCACACACTGAAGAAACTAATTTGGTAAATTTCAAATGAAAACAAACCACACCTGTTCTGAGCACTTGGATGGTCAGTCTGTCTCTCAGTTAATAAATTGTTGCTGTTGGTAAGTGTCATCAATTAGGTTCCAACTCATAGCGACCTTATATAGGGTTTCTGAGGAGCTCTGGTGAGCTTGAACCGCTGACCTTAGTGATTCAGATTGCCCTTGCAGTCCAGCACATTAACCCTCAGTGCCACACCAGGACTCCAGTTAATAAATTTAGAGAACTAGAAATGTTTAATCATTTTTATGAAACCATCAAGAGAGAAAGAATAGCTACAGCCTTGATCCACTGCTAAATGGGATCTAAAATCACCCCGTTAGCATGGAGTAGACCCAATATTAACAGGGAAGACATATTTACTATTTGTCCTTGAATGAGAAACTGCCTTATGATTCTATAAGTAATACCGGCAGCCTGCATCTTGCCTGTAACCTTTCAGTAAATAAGAAGAACCTAGAAAAGTTATTTATGGCATTATGTTATTTAAAAAAGGTAAACGTGTTACAGTGTTTATCGGATTTCATTCAGCTGGGTTATGCTGGTTTATTTATTTATTTATTTATAATACTTGAGTGTTTCCCATCTGTACTTATCATTTTGCACTATAATAAGCTTAAACTCATCACCCTTTACACACAGGCAAGCATGCACACATACACACACAAACACACCTGGGCATAATTTTACTATGTCTGTTTTGTCCCTAACTGAGTCTTCAAATATTTTGAAATCTAGAAACAATTTTGTCAACATTCAACGATAGGAATATTAAAAGATGGGCATGGTTATTTTTTTAATCAGCATTGGCTACTTCAACTCATGTTTCTGTATATGTAGGAATTCTTTTAGATGTTATTTCCTAAAGGAGAAATTTAATGCACTTAATGCTTATGATTCAAAGGGATAGCAATGAGCCAATAGCATTGGATGCCCCTGAGAACCAAGAAAGTGCAGAATCTCATCTCCCTAACTTACTAAAAGGGAATCTGCATTTTACCAAGATCCCCAGGTAATATGTATACACATAAAAGGACTAAGATATAAATGTATTTTTTAAGGAAATCAATCCATTTATCCCAGGACGACTTGAAGCATGCTTTCGGCTCTCTGCCCTCAGTCTTGGCTCTGTTTGGAATCCACACATTTAAGGGAGAAGGGTCACGGGTCTGGTTATTGGAAGACTGCTCAATTGGAGTAGCTCCTTGAACACTGTGCCTGACAGCAGATGAAACAGCCTTTGTCCCCACAAGGGCCATCAGTTGGTGTGGATTGCGCAGTTGCAGGAACCACTTCCTTTTCTCTTTATTTATTTTTCTTGGTAGAGACACTCTGAAATCTGGAGAGAAGCGAGTGACACTGCACTTCTGTGGGGCAATCGTGGGATCCACGTGAATCTGATGAGAGGCCAGAGGACCATTGGGGACAAACAGAGATTAAAACCCTAAATGCATATTTCAGATTTTCTGTACTTCTTTAAAGAAAGCCTGACTATGTCGATGGTGTTGGTATGAATCACTATCGACTTAACAGCAATCATTTTCTTAAAAAAAAATTTTAAGCACATAGATCTTTTTTAGGGGGTCCTAGTGGTGCAGCTGGTGTTCTGGTGTGGTGCTGTGGGTTAATGTGCCAGACTGCAAAGCCGTTTGAACTGCAAGTTAGTGGTTCAAGCTCACCAGCTGCTCCTCGGAAACCTTATACAGGAACGCTGTGGGTCGGGACCGACTCGACGGAACTTGACAACAACAAGTGGTGCAGCTACAGTGAAGCCCAGTTAATACCACTATTATTCAAATTTACGCACCAACCACTAAAGCCAGTAAAGATGAAATAGAAGAATTCTACCAACTTCTTCAATCTGAAATTGATCGAACATGCAATCAAGATGTATTTGTCATTGCTGGTGATTGGAATGCAAAGGTTGGGAGCAAAGAGGAAAATATGGTCTTGGTGATAGAAATGATGATACTAGAGAGAATGCATGATAGAATTCTGCAAAATCAATGATTTGTTCATTTCAAATACCTTCTTTAGACAGCATAAGAGATGACAATACACATGGACCTCACCAGATAGAATACATAGAAATCAAATTGACTACATCTGTGGAAAGAGACTTTGGGAAAGCTC
>NW_006408573.1:12199215-12256396 GCF_000296735.1 Chrysochloris asiatica | reverse complement strand
TTCTTCTTGGATCAACTATCAACACTCACGGAAGCAGCAGTCAATAAATCAAACAACATATTGCATTAGGTAAATCAGCTACACAAGACCTTTTTAAAGTGTCGAAGAGCAAAGATGTCATTTTGAGGATAAGGTGCGCCTGACCCAAGCCATGGTATTTTCAATAATTTCATATGCATGTGAAAGCTGGACAGTGAGTAAGGAAGCCCGTAGGAGAATTTATGCTTTTGAGTTATGGTGTTGGAGGAGAATATTGAGAGTGCCATGGGGTGCCAAAAGGACCAATAGATTCGTTTTGGAAGAAGTGCAGCCAGAGTGCTCCTTGGTGGCCAAGTTGGCCAAACTTCGTCTCTCATAGTTCGGACATATTGTCAGGAGGGACCAGTCGCTTGAGAAGGACATAATGTTTGGCAAGGTGGTGGGTCAGAGGAAGACCCCCAACGAGATGGATTGGCCAAGCAGAAGCACCAGTGGACTCAAGCGTGTTAACAGTAGTGAGGTTGGCCCGGGATCGGACAGTGTTTCGTTCTGCTGTGTGTAAGGTCGCTATGAGTCGATATTGACTCGATGGCACCTAACAATAACAGTGGTGCAGCGGTAAAGTGCTTGCTGCTAACCAAAAGTTCAGTTGCTATAACTCACCAGCTGCTCCCCAGGAGAAAGATGTGTCAGCCTGCTTCCTTAAACACTGTGATTATTGGTAAGTGCCGTTGAATTGGTTCCAACTCATAGCAGCCTTCTTCTGCATAGGGTTTCTGAGGAGCAGCTTGTGGGTTTGAACGTCTGACCTTGAGGTTAGCAGCGTAGTGCTTTTCCTACAGCGCCATACCAGGGCAAGGAATTTATGGGTTTTAGGCCTTTTTTGTTCTGAATATATGTTGGAGATTCTAAAAATTGATAACATAATCTGCTGGTGATGTGCTGTGGAGTTGGTTCTGACTCATAGCGACCCTATATAGGATTTCTGAGGCTGTAACTCTTTAGGGGAGCAGAAAGCCTTATCTTTCTGCCACGGAGAGGCTGGTAGACTCGAACTGCTGACCTCTCAGTTAGCAGCTCAGCTCGTAATCCACTGTGCTACCAGAGCTAGGGAAGTTCAAAATGAGTGGTGGTGGTGTCTATGTGGTGTGGAGTCCATTCCAACTCATGGTGACCCTGCATAGTGTTTCCGAGGCTGTAAACAAGGCTGTAAATCTTTATAGGAGCACAAAGCCTCATCTTTCTCCTGCAGAGCAGCTGGTAGTTTCGATCTGCTGACCTTGCGGTTAGCAGCCTGACTCGTAACCACTTACAATACCACAGCTCCTTTAAAAATGAGAGTGGGGAAGAAAAAAGAAGAGGTTTTGAGTAACAAATGTAGACTGATAATAACTGATAATATCTATAGAGTCTTTGCTCTGTGACAGACACTTTCCAAAGTTTACCTGTTAAAAGTTTAAACAGTTCCAACACCTGATAAAGAAAAGGTACCATTAGCTCCCGCCCTTCCCATTACAGGTTACAGGTTAACTAGTGTGGAACCCGCACTTGGTGCCCCTGGAGCTTTTTCCTGTAACTGTGGCACATTATCTGATTTGAACCCCATGTGGAGATTCTTTATATGGTAGCTGCAACCCCAAACTGCAGCTGGAGTAAACCAATGTCTTGTCACTAGTAGTTGCACGTTTTAGTGAGATTGGAACAGAGGATTATCAGTTCCTGAGCCCTGGTAGTGCAGTGGTTTAATCATTGAGTTGCTAATGGCAAGGTCAGTGGTTCAAACCCACCAGCTGGTCTGCAGGAGAAAAGTGAGACTTTCAGCTCCTGTGAATATTTATAGTCTTGGAAACTCTATGGAGCAGTTTGACTCTGTCTTATAAGGTCTTTATGGAGTCCTGGTGTGGCACTGTGGGCTAAGTACTGGACTACTAACCACAAGGTCAGTGGTTCAATCCCACCAGCCACTCCTTGGAAACCCTTTATAGGATTGCTATGAGTTGGAACCAATGTGATAACATTTAACAGAAACAACACAGGATCTCTGTGAGTCAGATCCACTCAGTGGCTGTGAGGGAGTGTGTGGTGTGGGTGCTACTAACTAAGTTACCCATTTGGCCACTAACTGAAAGGTTGGTGTTGAATCCACCCAGGGGCACCTTGGAAGAAAGGCCTGACTGCCGCCCAGAAAGCAGTCATTAAAAGTCCTGTTGTTGTTAAGGACCATCAAGTTCGTTCCGACTCATGGAGACCGTGTAGAGGGTTTCCGAGGAGCAACTGATGGGTTTGATCCGCCGACCTTGAGGACTCCTATTAAAAGGCCTATGAAACACAAATCAACTCTGAACACGTGATGACACCATGAGTCCAAATTGACTGGAAGACAACCGTTTATTTAATTTAACCACGGAGCTGCTATACACGCCTGTTTGTCTACGTTGCACCACCATATGCTTTGCTAGTCAAGAGACAGGATTGGATATAAAGGCCTTGACAGAAGAAAAATATCCTTGATGTATTTTTGTTTTATTGACTTTGTGGGAATTGGCATAGCCGCCGCCTAGACCTGGGCAGGGCTGCTACCATATTCTCCATATAGAAGGCCTAGCACAGAATCTACCTCTATTGTTTGCTTAGTCATTTATTTTTAAAATTTTACTTACATGTTTGTTTTTTCTTTTCTTTTATTAAGCTTTTATTGTGAATTGAGTGATAGTTTACATGGGAGAACATGGGTTTTACACTCCTTGTTTAATTGCAATGATTACAATCTCCTCTGTGCATCATCATTCAACAGTAATTGCTTCTAATCCCTTTGTTTGTTTATTTTTTTTGGGAAATGTACACCAAAACACTCAGGAATATATAATCATTTCAACAACCAAAGGTCACATTCTGCAAGCCTGCCTCCTGGCCGCCAGCACACAGCCATTCTCTTTTCATGAGTCTAGAGTCCTCAGCTGCTCTATCTCTCCATGCCATCACCTTTGCCTCCATCTCTGTTGTCGCTGCTTCTCTGGTTAGGGGTCCACATTCTGCTCATGCTCTTTCTTCTTCCTCGATGGTCCTAGGGTCCTCTGTTCCTGGAATTTACTTACGTCTTTTTTTTATGGTTGTAAAAATACTTGTAACGTAGCATTTGACAATCAGCATTTTTTAGTTGTACAGTTTAATGATAGCAACTGCACTAATCATGTCTACACCCCCCCCCCCAATAATCACAGTCAAATTTGGCATTGCATGGTCTTTTTAAAATTGGCATTCAAAGGGAATAGGCAGGTGAAATGAGGAAAAAATGATACCGAAGGAGTAGCAGAAGGAGAAGACTATTTTTATGGCGCACTTCAGAATTTCACTAAGTACATTACTTGTACTCAAGATGTTATTTTCCCCTATTCATGATGAACACTGAGACTTTGGGATTGTAAGAGACTCTCATTGATCTGGTGTTGTTGTTGTTAAGTGCCGTGGAATCGGTACCTACTCAGTGACCCTGTGTAGGGATTCCGAGGAGTGGCTGGTGAACTTTAACCACTGACTTTGAGGTCCAGACTGATCTTCGTGTCCAGCGCATTAGCCTACAGCGCCACAGCAGGACTCCACTGGTCTGGTTAGTCTTTGTAGGAGTGGGGGTGGAGTTCCTAACTGTTCCAGAGCTACAGTGGTAAGTTAGGGACGTACTTGTCTATCCAGAGCCGGGTGCTTTTCCGAGTTGCCTCTCGATATGAGTATAGCAGGGGAAGAACTGGTGGATTGGAATGGAAACTAAAATCCAGTACACATGGACAGGAACTAAAAGAACACAAAACATGTGTAGCCTCCAATTGCTTGAACTAATTGTGTTAATGCTGAATAATTTAGTAACCGTTCTCTGTACCCTTGGAAATTGAGCTGGTGGACGGTCCTACGGAGCCTCCAGAGGTGGCATCTATATTCGACAGAGCTCTCTGCAGTGACGTCCCCGATGCCTCTTGTAATTCCATGAGTCTTT
Source organism: Chrysochloris asiatica (assembly GCF_000296735.1). NCBI lineage: Eukaryota > Metazoa > Chordata > Mammalia > Afrosoricida > Chrysochloridae > Chrysochloris > Chrysochloris asiatica. The sequence continues at coordinate 12,252,429 of NW_006408573.1, read as the reverse complement.
ATCCAAATGGTTATTTGCTTCTGTGTTTCATCTCTTCCTCCTCAGTTCTTAGGATGGCCGTTCCCCTTGGGCAGCTCTGGCTATGTCCGTTGTTTTTGGAGCCCATTGACCACCGGGAATATAACCCACTCTGACTTGGACACATTTTCTGAGGAAAAGTAATGTGGTGATAAAACAAACATGGCTATTAAAGATGACCAAATCCTATCACCCCTTGCTTGGAGCAAGCTAAGACTCCCAAGCCACTCAAAGGCTTTATTTAGAATGTGGCAGGGTATTTATACTGGAATTTTTGCTCTGCTCTTATTTGTTACGTGCTTCCAGAAACCGAAAAGTGTAAATGAATTTCTCATTGACAATTTGCCTTTGTCATGCTCTTGTATGTGTATCTCTGTGTGTGTGTGTGTCTTCCTGTTATTCATTTCTCTTAAAGCATCTTTGCATTGGCAGAGCTCATCCTCTGTTTCCGTGCCTGCCTTTGCAGGGACATTTATAATCAGTCTTGCGAGGTGTTTCCCAAAATCATTAGACATTTGCAATGGCTGGTCCTATTGATCACCGTTTCTTTCGTCTTCCTGTCAGCTTTTCTGTCATTAAACTGATACTAGAAAAGGTCTTAGGTTTTTATACCTGAAACCAAAATCCACACCCCTATTATGCAATTGGGGATGCATCGAAATGTTCCCAATTTTCCTTCATCTCATAAATAGTAGGAAACACACAGCAGAAAGAAGCTGAAACCCCAAGGGTAAACCTACAGACCCTGTCCTGCCACACACACACACACACACACACACACACACACACACACACACAGAATGAGATAGTGCAGCAGAGACCAAGAGGTATAAATGATTGAGCCAAATGGCAGTCGAGAAAAAGACAAAGATACAAAAATAGAGAATGTCTTATTGCAAATAATACAACATTAAAAAAAGGAGCTAAAGTGAGACTTTTCACAGGAGCACAAAATTCCAGACATCTAGAGGAGTAGAAACAATGACTGAAGGAAATCAGATAGAATGAAATGAAATGAAAAGAAGAAAAAATAAAAGAGAGAGAGAGAGATAGAGAGGTTAGAAGCAAGTAACGAAAGACCCTCAGGAGTGGATTTTGGATGTGATCTTCAGCAGGTCTAGACTAATTTCTTTCAGTCCCCGGACAGATGGGTTTATACAGACTTTTATGGTATTTCTGATCACACAGGTTTTGCTTTTCTTTCTTTTTTAAGAAGTACATTTCAGTTCTAACACTTGACTTTTGTTGAGTAACTTGTTGCCAGGTTTAGATGTGAAAGTCAGAACAATATGAATGAATTTTTTTATTTTTTATTTTATTCTTTAACTTTTCTGGAGACATAGTTCGGGCTTTCAAAGTTATCTGCATTTTAGCACTTAGCACTGGAAATTAAATCATCATTTTACCTTATAACATACCTGGAACTTAATTTAACAGCGGGTCTTAAAATGAAATGATCATATAGTTTATATTTATGGACCATGATGCCAGTTTACAAGAGGAATGGAGAGGTGAAAAACGATTGTGGGTAATTGGGCTCTTGGGTGGTACTTCAAACTCACCAGCTGCTCCATGGAAACTCCAAACAAGGGTTTCTATGAGTTAAAACTGACTTGATAGCACTTAACAACAACAAAAACTCTCTAAAATTATGGAATGGGCTTTTGAAACATTGGAAGAAAGGCAATAATTGTATTTCTGGTAAATTTGGGTATAGAAACAATTGCAGGTAGGACCAAGGGAACTAACTCTTTCTGAGTGCCTAATGAAGGTGCTGTGGGGTAGGCAGTGGACTGTTAACCACAAGGTTGGTGGTTCAAACCCACCAGCTGCTCTGTAGGAGAAGGATGACATTGTCTTCTTGTGTAAAGATTTATAGTATCAAAAACCATATATAGGATCATTATGAGTCAGAATTGACACACTGTCAGTGGTTTGGGTTTGGGTTTAGGGGGCACAATGGTCAAGGGCTCAGCTGTTAACTGAGAGGTTAGTGGATCAAGTCCACCACCACCTGCTCCTCGGGAGAAAGTTTTGTCAATCTTTAAATATTACAGCCTTAGTAACCCTGTGTTCCTGCTGTGTTCTCTCAGTTCACTATGAATCAGAATCTACTTGACGGTAACAGATTTGGTTTGGATCAAATGTCTGTCAGGATATACAAAATCTTACTTGGCTCTTACATGGAGCCTGTGTAACAGAACTGTTGGCATCATCCCCAGATAAAGTGAGCTCCAGAGATATTTAGTTACCATTGTAGGGCAGTCCAGAAAGTGGGGAGTAGGGACTGAAATGCAGAGACGACTGGTTTTAAGACCTGTTTCCTCCTCTGTTCCCATGCCCCCACTGTCTTTGGCTCTTCCTTTTGTTTCTCTGTATGCTGACATGCTCTTATGTACTATGAGAAAGTTCCTAATTTTACACAACAGACTTTAGTTTTTCAAATATTTCTTTTGATCATTCAGCCACTCAGAGGGTCAACTGGGGAAACTGAGATTGAGTTGCTAACTAAGATGGAGGTTCAGCCCATCCAACTCTTTCTTGTACCATCTGTCAGTCTGTTCCCATAAACATTGTAACATAGGAAATCCTATGGGATCGTTTTTTTCTTTAGTATAAGATCACCATGAGTCAAAATTAAGTCGACAGCACCTAAGAACAGAAACTGTCCTGGTGTGGGTGGGCTAGATACCGAGCTGTTAATTGGAGACCCCATGTGATCCTATAGGATAAGCACTAGACTATATCCTAGACTTATGGTTTGAACAGTAAGGCCGGTCATTCAAACCCACCAGCTGCTCCTTGGAAACCCTACACAGGGTCGCTGTGAGTCAGAACCAACTTGATGGCACTTAGCAATAACAACAACAACAGAACAGAGATGTCTGATACCTAGGGTCTTATATTCTTCAGTGACCATCTAGCCACCCTCACACTTAGTGACCCAGTCAACCTAATAAAAGGTGTTTCTTAGTGGGGACTCTTCCTCATTAGGAAATGGTTGAGAGTATAGCAGCCGGTTTTAATTAAGTGGATGTCTTAAGCCACCAGCTCCTAAATCTTGCAGCAGTTTGTCACCGTTTCAAACTAGGTAAGGAAGCTCTTTAAATGCACCATCTACTCACCTGGTTGACATGGTCTTAAATCCAGGGACTCCTCCACTCCACTGCTTACACGGGCCAATGCAGACTGAGAGTGTGGACTAAGAATAGACATCTTCCCTTGGGATATCATTGAATAAGGCATTCAAAAGCTTGGGCTGCTTGAGGCCGATTAGCTTCACATTAACCAGGAGTGTGTTCCTTTTATATCTCTTTCATAATTCTTCGCATCCCAACTTCTGAGTTGTACATAGGCTAGGCCAAGAAACCATGTATGCAAAACTGTTGGGGAATTCTTCCAGAAACACTCAAGGCAAGCCTTTGCAATTTGATCTTTAGGAGTCATATTTACCTGAATTGGATTTGGATGAGGGGCCCTGGTGAAATAAAACACTTTGGTTATATATTTGCTTGCTAACCACAAGGTCAGAGATTCAAACCCACAAGCTACTCTGTGGCAGAAAGATGAGACTGTCTGCCTTTGTAAAGATTTATGGTCTCAGAAACTCTGTTTGAGGTCACTGTGAGTCAGCATTGACTTGATGGCAATGAATTTGGTTTTGGTGGCAGTGTGGTTAAGCACTCAACTGCTAGCTGAAAGCTACTCCTTGAGTAAAAGATACGGCAGTCTCTTTCTCGTTGAACCTTGGACATACCATGGGGCCATTCTACTCCATCTGGCCACCGTGAGTAGGAAGGGCCCAGATGGCATGGGTTTGGATGGGAAGTGATTGCCGTATCTCCGTGTCACTTGGTGCTGCAGCCATCTGTGGGCTACAGTGTCATGTGACCTGACAGAGACGCTTTATCATATTCACAAAGGAGAGCAGGATGCCTGGGAACTGCTCCCTGAGATATGACAGGGAAGTAGAAATCTCAGTCTGAAGACTTCTCTCTCCTGAGAGAACTTTTGAGGTGGCTGAAGAAAAGATGTCTACCTGTGAGCTGGAGACTGAAAGAATCTTTGCAAATGCAAAATCTTGTGGTTCTGCTACTCTGCAAACCCAAGTAAGTAAGGGTCTGGCTTTTTCCTTCTATGTTTTATTAAAGAGTCAGCAAAACGGAAACTTTCCTACCCTAACAAAGGGTTACCTTAACTTTTGGTTCTTTCTCCCCTAAAAACTAAGCATTAGAACCGAGGAGCTGAATGCACGTATTCTGTTTGAATCTTATTCCTGTTAAAGGAGCCATGCTTATTATTTTTACAATTTACTGTTTCAGGATGTCAAAAGTCATCAAAACTCAGCCAAATTTGAACTTAAGTTTTATTCTGAGCAGTTATTCTTTGTGCATATTGTTGTTGTTAGTGGCTCTGGAATCGGTCCCAACGCTCAGCGACTACATGAAAACAGAACGAAACGCTGCCTGATCCGAAGCCATCCTCACAGTCATTGTGAACGCTTGAGCCCATTGCTGCCGCCATGGGGCCACTCCACCTCATTAGACGGCTTCCTGGTTTTTTTTTGTTGTTGTTGTTGTAGTTGTTGACCCTCCACTTTACTTAACATGATGTCCTTCTCCAGGGACTGTCCCTTCTGATAAGATGTCTGAAGTATGAGAGAAGAAGTCTGGCTTCTAAGGAGCACTCCAACTATATGTCATCCAGCACAGATTTGTTTGTTATAGCAGTCCATGGTACTTTTAATATTCTTCTCCAACACAACAACTTCAATGCATCAATTCTTCTATGAGGGCTTCCTTATTCACTGTCCAACTTTCACATACATATGACGTTATTGAAAATACCATGGCTTGAGTGAGGCACACCTTAGTATATGTTTGTATATGTTGTTGTTGTTAAGTGCTATGAGTTATGAGTCATAGCAAGTCTGTATAGGATTACTGAGGAGCGGCTGGTGAGTTCGAACCACAGACCTTGTGCTTCAAAGCAACCTTAAGGTCGAGCGCTTATCCTACAGTGCCACACCAGGAATCCATGTGTGTATATAGGGAGACCGTTTTGATTTCAGAAAAAGCAAATGGCTGGAAGCAGTGAGCACTCAGTACCATGAGGCATTATAATTGATCCCCATATATAGCAACCTTAGACGACAGACTAGAATTTTTCCATGGGGTTTCCAAGGCAGTAAATTTTATGTGTGCAGACAGCCTCATCTTTCTCCCATGGAGGGATTTGTTTATAAGTGCTGTCAAGTGGGTTCATCCTCATAGTAACCCTGTGAAAAGTTTCCAAGAAGTGGCTGGTAGGTTTGAACTGCTGAACTATCAGTTAGCAGTCCAGTGCTTACCCTACAGTGTCACACTGAATTGCCGACCTTTTGAATAGCAGCATAATGCCTAACCCAGGACACCACCAGGCTCCTTTTATAAAGAGAAACAATCACTAAATCTAAACCCATGGCTCTCAAGTTGGTTGTAGTTCATAGCGACGCTACAGGAGAGAGCAGAACTGCCCTTTAGGGTGCCTGAAATTGTACATCTTTGTGGGAGCAGATGGCCTCATTGGTCCCCTTCGGAGAGGCAGGTGGATTTGAACTGCCTACCTTATGGTGGCGGTGGTTTTCCTACAGCGCCACTAAGGAAGAGGGAGAAATAATGAAGGTCAACCCTGATTAATCTCTTGTCCTGGTGTGGTGCTGCAGGATAATGCAGAGACCACAGGGTCTCTGAATTGCAAGGTCCGCAGCTCAAACGCACTAGCCACTCCTTGGAGACAGGGTCTCTATGAGTCAGAACCTAGTCATTGGTGCTTAACAACGACAATGTAATTGATTAAATCCTTCCCTCCCTCTTTCATTGAGAACAATTGCTTTCAGGTCACTGGATGATCTCAGACCCTCTACCTAGCCTACTTTTGAAATTCAAATTCAGCCAGCTTAGCTTCAGCAGGAAAGAAATATTCTTTAAAGTGAATATGAGTCTGATTTCATGGGTAAGAAAACCCCCAAATCAAAGCAAAAAATCTTCTATGAATTCCACATAGTAGTAAGAGTATTTCACACAAGCCATACTGTTTATGAGCCATAGGCTAGGGTTTGCAGTGCCTGGGGCATAAACAGTCACATGGCTACAGAGACACACGTACACCTTAGGTGCTGTGTAGTACAGGTTTGGTAGCACAGTGGATAAACACTGGACTGAAAACCACAAGGTCGTCAGTTTGAGCCCTCCAGATCCTCCATGGAACTACAAGGCTTTCTGCTCCCACAGATACTCGAAGGCACATCACCACAACCACTGCTAGGCCTCAGTTTCCTCATGGAAAATTAATTTGTAAGGGGTTTTCCAATAGGGACGTAAGCAATAGATAATGGTATCTTAGCTCAGAGAACCCTAAACCAGACCTCATGTCCTTGAGTCGATTCTGGCTTGGAGTGACCTTGTAGGACCAATCAGAATTGCTCCATAGGGTTTCCATGACTGTTAATCCTTAGAGAAGCAGACCCCTTCATCTTTCTCCTGAGGAAGAACTTGTGGGTGGGAACCACCAATCTTTCAGTTGTTGGGAAAACAATGAGACTGGTTGGTTTGAACTAGCAATCATGCAGTTAGCAGTCCAGTGCTTACCCTACAGTGCCACATTCACCAAGCTACTTGAGGTCTTTTTAGTTCACCAAGTAGGCATTCATTACAGTGGTAGTTATTCCAGTTTTAGGTAGCTCACACCTTGGATGTTTCTTGCTACTGATGAAAACATTTTCACACTGCTACCACCTAGCATTATAAGTCTCTTCAGTCCAAGGTCTTAGTTATTCATCTGTGAGAAGACATGGGTAGCTTCAGGAATCTCGAGTTATCTTTGAGATTTAAATTCTCCTTTCCCATGATTCTGAGTCATCCAAACTGACCTAAGACCGATCTTGAAGGAGGCATACATTTCAGAGTAGAAGCAAATTCTTTAGCACTTTGTCTTTGGAAGGCAAAGATGAATTCCTGCTGTGGTGCTGTAGGTTCAGTACTGGACTGTGAACCACAAGGTCAGCGACTCAAGCCCCCCAGCTGTTCCTCGGAAACCCCATGCAGGGTGGCTATGTATGGGAACTGGCTACACAACACTTAACAACAACAGGATAAGCAAAGGACTCCTGTCTGCAAGGTCAGCAATTCAAAGCCATGAGTCACTCCTTTGGAGGAAGAGGCTATCTGTTTGTATTAATATTTTCAGCCTCTGAAACCCCATATAAGTTGGCTATGAGTCAGATAATAATGGGTGGATGGTGGTAGAATTCAGTACTTAAGGATCCCTGGTGGCACTGTGAGTTAGGCTTTGGGCTTCTAACCTAAAGGTCAGTGGTGCAAACCTACCAGTTGCTCCAATGGAGAAAGATGAGATTGTCAGCTTCCATAAAAATTTACGGTCATGGAAACTTTGTGCAGGGTGGTGAGGAGTCAGAAGTGACTAGATGGTAGTGAGTGGGTTATTCAGTATTTATGAGAATAGAAAATTCAGAATGAAATGATAGGTACGCAGCTTCCATGTCAATAGGAGAATAGTTATAATAATTCAAACTGTCATAGTGAGAATGAAGTCATTAACCTGTGGACTAAGTGGCGGGGTTGAATAGATATACTTCCTAGCTACAGCATCTCGTCTGTGGGACAGAGTAGTGTCGAGTTGTGTTTGTCTGTCTGCAGACCTCCTTACACCAACACCAGTTAGAAAGGCAATTTTTTCCCTTGAGTTGCACAGGAGTAAAAATGATTCCCTGGAAAAAAAACAACCAACCATATTTCAGGCACTGCAAAGTGTTCTTGGCATACAAGGACAAAATCACCACCATCCCCATAATATGAATTACAATGAAATATTAAATCGATAACACCTTGTGAGGAGGTTGCATAAAAAGTATAACGTTATTAAAACATACTTGATAAAAGCTATTACATTGCTGCTACTTAGGACCATTCAATTGCTATGTTCTTTTGTGCAAAATTTCAAAAAGGCTTGTTCTGCAAACTCCTTGAATAGATTAAAAAAAAAAATCTATGATTTGTGGTATCTAGAATTTGTTGAAATAGAAACTAACCCTCAAAGGCACAGTTTCTAAATATTGAAGGGAAGGAATATTTAGATTCCTAATTGCTTAAGCATTTTACACCCACCACCACAACACACACCACAAAATCCCCAAACCTACTCAGACAAACACTTAACTTTACTACTAATGGAAAACTTCTGTGCTAGAGTATTTCTGATATTTTTGCTTGTGATGGTTAAATCTATTATCTAAGATAATTTACATTATCTCATAAATTCACCTAACGTATGAATTGACTTTTAGATTTATGAAAATAGAGTGTATGACAAAATGAAATTCATTTCTAGACTATACTATATTACAGGTATTACAGCTTGCACTCTGTAATTGTCTCCGAAGGAAAACAGGAAATTCAATTATGATTAGTACTAATATTAGCAGTTATCATTTTTAACATTTTTATGCTAGGAGGACAATGAATGCTTACAACATATCTCATTTAGTGCACACAAAATCCATATGAGATATGGACTGCAATATATTCTAATTTGTAGATAGAAACAGATTTAACAAGATTGTATCATTTGTTTAAGGTCAGTCAGATGAAATTTGGTGAGTCAGATTTCAAACAATAATATTTTTGTCATCGAATTTACTCCTAAACTTTGATGATATATGAGTAGTTGAAGTTTCTTTAGACAAAGTATCTCCATTCTATAATTTCATACTATACAATGCATACACCCACACACACAAAGAGTTTAGAAAGTATTATGCCCCTCGAGTACTTAGCTGATTTTTTTTCCCCCAAAATTAATACAATTGCTTAACTTGTTATGTGAAAGTGTGTACATACCATTTGGTAAGAGTTGTTGTTAATTGCCAGTTGACTTGATTTGGACTCACGGAACCTCCCTGTTTATGGAACATCACTGTTCCAGAGAATTTTAAAGGCTCTGATCTTTTGGAAGCAGATCATGGTGTTTCTTCTAAGACACCTCTGGTTGAATTCCAACCAACAACCCTTCAGCTAGTAGTTGAGTAGTAAACCATCTGTGCTACTCAGGGTAAACATAGATTGGTGTCTTTGTTTGAAAGTACTTACTAGGGGCCTCATATGTGCCAAAGACTGGACTAATATGATGGAAAAACAAGGACTCTGGAAGAACTAAACATTTACTTTTGAAGAAACAAGGCAGAGATGTTCAATCAGGAGCTATTCATTCATGAAAAACAGTTTGCCCTTTTCTAATTTATTTTGTTAAATCTCCACTTGTCTTCTTAGCACCTGTAGTGTGCAAGCTCTCACATCACTACTGGAAAAGAATTTACAATCAAAACTAGTTTGAAATAGGAAGGGTTTCTCTCCCCATGACTCTTTAACAGAGCACATAGCTTGAAGCGAGTGCAACTTTCTAGACAGAAATGGAGAGGATCTCTATGTAAAGCATCATCACTGACAAAGCTAAGCCTCCAGTCAAAAGCAAAATGTATCGTTTGTGTATTTTCCTTAGGCTATTTGTCTCCATGGGGTAACTTTTTGAAAAGAAATACAGCTGATTGATACCCATACACACACACACATGCACACACACACAGCACATCCTACTGAAGGGCGGATCTCCTGTGGTCTTGAATTAGCTGAATTCCAATGCTTAAAAACTATTCTGGAGACTCTGGATCTCTATCTTTCTACCCCATTCTCGAAATTCCAAGTAAAAGGAGGAAGTAAGCACGCCATCTAGAATGAACTGCTGCTTGATTAGCCCTGAGTGCACCTATTAAGCAGGATTGGTGTTGAGAAATTGTTTGAATCCATCTTCCTCTTGTTGGTGTCCAGACCTGCTCTTCCAGTCCGACTTCCTCCGTGTCATCAGAATAATTTTTCTAAATTTCAAAAGTGGCCCCATCACTCACCAGGGTGAAAATGCCGGCTCTGCTCATTCCATACGTAGATTAGTCCAGAATCTCTCTAGGAAGTCAATGAATACAAATACCATTATGTCATCTTGGAGAAGTCACTTGACTATTCCCTGTTGTTGAAAACATTCAGAGGGGTGGAAAGATAGCTTGCTTGATCAACAACAGCATCAAAAAAAAAAAAAAAAAAGTTTTGTACACTTTATTCCAAGTCATGATGACCTCATGTGTGTCACACTAGAACTGAGCTCCATACACTGAGCTCCATACATTTTTCAGTGGCTGGGTTTTTTAAAGTAGCTTGGTAGGCTTTTCTTCTAAGGTACTTTGAAACCTATTTAGATTCAAACTTACCTTTTGGTTAGCAGAGGAGTATATTAAATGTACCACGCATGGACTCTAAAACGATCGACAATACCCTTGCTGAGGAGTTGACTCTGACTCATAGCCACCCCAGAGAGCAGAGTGGAACTACCTCATATGGTTTCCAAGGCTGCAATCTTTACTGAAGTAGACTGCCATATCTTTCTCCCTAAGAGTAGCTGGTGGGTTCAAACTCTGACCTTTCAGTTCGCAGCAGAACACTTAGATCTACAGAAAAAATAGCACTTAGAATAGACCGTAATAGTGCTATGCAAAATCATCCACTATAATGATAATAAAAATTACGGTGATTCCCCAGCAAGTAATTGATACTATTGCCACGTTTAGGGTTATTAGTACTGCTATTACTAAAAGCACAGCTGAAATTGTGTCTACAGGTTTTACATGAGAAGTTATGCTACATTTTCTCAGCAACCATTTGCAGAAACAGCTCAGAGAACTTATGCCAAATGTAGAGCTGCTAACTGCAAGTTTGGTGGTTCAAACCCAACAGATGCTCCTTGGAAACTGGGTTGCTATGAGCTGGAACTGACTTGATGGCACTTAACAACAACAGGAGGATGAGTCGTGGCCTTCTACTGTAGGATAAGCACTAGATTGCTAACCGCAAGGTCAGTAGTTTAAATCCACCAGCCACTCCTCGTAAACCCTAAACAGGGTCGCTATGAGTTGGCACAGACTTGGTGGCACACCACCACCACAGGAAGAGGCTCAGGTAATATTTCAGACGAAGACTCATCTCTTCACTATACTTTGATGTCTTTCAACTGCTTTATTCAATTTTTGGTAGGTTGTGGGTTCACAGTAAATATTTATTAATTGAGATATCCCTGCAACATTTATGTTAGAACACATAGACCTTCCATGGTATTCATGATCATCTCATATGTATGTGAACAGTAGACAGTAAATAAGAAAGACTGGAGGAGAATTGATGTGATAGAATTGTGGTGTTGGCGAAGAATATTGAAAATGCCATGGGCGTTTCAAACACATCTGTCTTGGAAGAAGTGCAGACAGAATTCCCCCTGGAAGGCACAGCTCCATCTCCTGTACTTTGGACATGTTGTCAGGAAGGATCAGTCCGTGGAAAAGGACATTCTGCAGAGTAAAATAAAGGCAAACCCCCAAGGAGATGGATTGACTCAGGTTTTTAGTACAGACCCTGGCAATGATTCATTCTTTTATGCATAGGGTTGCTATGAATTGGAGCAGACTCCAGGACACCTAACAACAACAACATAGACACACCTGACACCGATGGTTATGTGCCGTGGAGTCAGTTCCGACTCATAGCCACCCAGTTTAGGGTTTCTGAGGCTGTAAATCTTTATGGGAACAGAAAGCTTCATCTTTCTACCATGGAACAGCTGGTAGGTTTGAACTGTTGGCCTGGAGGTTAGCAGCTCAACTTGTAACCACTACGTTACCAGAGCTCATACATCTAACACTATTCAGTGCTAAATAAATAAATGCGTGCTCTCTTTTATTCTGTCTTTCTCTCGCCACATTTTGAAAAACCACCCTAAAAGAGGGATAGCATGAACTATCAAACCTACCAGCCTCTCCTCGGAATCCCCATACAGGGTTTCTGTGAGTCAGAACTGACTTGACAGCACTTAACAGCAACAATAACACAATAGAAGGGAGTGGATTAATTAAGTGTTTATTTTTTTTCTGGGGAAACAAACCCAATAATGGCATTTAGCTCACGTCCTTAGAATAGCCTAATGAATACATTGTGAATATTAGTGATAACATAGAAAGCTATTTTATATATATGTATATGTATATGTATATGTATATGTATATGTATGTGTGTAGTATATATAGAGAGTCCTGGTGTGGCGCTATGGGCTAATGCATCAGACTGCAAAGTCGTTTGAACTGCAAGGTCGGTGGTTCAAACTCACCAGCTGCTCCTTGGAAAACCTATGGGTTGGAATTGACTCGACAGCACTTAACAACAACAACAACAAATATATATATACACACTAGCAGGCACTTTATGCACATTATCTTACTTATTTCTAATAATAGGCACACAAGTTACCTGTTACTGATCCAATTACCTAATCAGAAAACCAGTGTACTCCAAGAGGAAACGTGAAGGTTCCAAGGTCACACCGTATCGGCTTCTCTCTGACATCCATCTGTGTAACATGGATGCCGTATGTCATTCATTATTCTGCCTCAGTACAAGTAAGCAGCCTATAACATCCATATTTTAAAAAATGTATTTATTTTGGTGTTGATGTTATTGAACAGCACAGTGGTTAAAACACTCAGCTGCTAACCAAAAGGTTAGCAGGTTGAACCCAGCAGCCACTCCAAGGGAGAAAGACGGTGTGCTATCTGCTTCGCTAAAGATTTACAACCTTGGAAACCCTCTGGGTGAGGTTTACCATGTACTGTAGACTTGTTATGAGTCAGAATTGACTTAAAGCAATAGGTGTGGAATTGACTTAAAGCAATTTTCCTTTTTTGGATTTTGTTGAAAATACAGCCAGCAAAATAGACACTAATGCAACATTTTCTACATTCTTCAAGTTGTTCAAACATTCGTATCTTCCTTTTCTGAGTCTGTCCTCCCCCAGTAACATAGACTCTCTGCCCCTAAAGTTCATATATGGTCTTTTGAGTTACCATTGTGAACTGGACCCCAGATAAATAGTTCTTACAAGAGCATAATGCTCAAGGCAGACATTTTTTGCTACTTCAGCTAAAATTGTTACTTGTTTGTTAATAATAAATTTAAAATTTTGCTCTGCAGTTTCCCCCTTTCGATCTGGAATTTTCTCTAGAATTTTTGGTCAGAATGTTCAGTAATGGTAGCCAGGCACAACCCAGTTTTTCTGGTCTCATAATCAAGGAGGCAGTTGTTCTTGGAGGAAATCAGTCATACATTCCATATGCCCCTCTGACTAGTAGTCCTGAGTCTCCTCCTTCTGTTGCTCCAGGCTAATAGAGACCAAACATTGTACCCTGGATAGCTGCTTGCAAGCTTTGAAGACCAGAGGCATTACACAGCAAACCAGGAGGTAGAACGGAAGCACTCAACACAGTGTCTGGCCTTTTCTTGTCTCTTTATATAAGTGAGGTCTCACAAAGTTGGTTCTTTTATGAAGGATGCATTTCACTTAGTATTCACCACCTTTATAATCCTTTTGCATGGAGAATTTCTGCCTCTATTTTAATAGTCCCAGTCTCCAGAAGCTGAGGCAACTTAGCAAAAGAGCTGTGTTCCAGACCATGCTGGCTCTGACCTTGACCAAGTTATTCAGCCTCTTCGAGCTCAGTTTATTCATCTGTAAATTACTTGGCCATTTTACATGGTGGCTAATATTTCATTTTCCGTACTCTACTGATTACTATTAGTAATTAGACCCTGAGAAGGTCCCGCTAATGAGGCAATTCTAATGGTTTAAATGAGAAAGAATACACATGCACCCAGTACAGCACCTCTCAGATAGTATGCACTCAATAAATGGTAGGGACAATTTTAATCTTCCTGATTACTGTTAATAATCAGATCACATGAAAGCATTTCTAATCATTAAGCTTTTCATCTCTCTCGAAGCTCGTGTAGTGGTTCTGTTTGCTAATGAACTTAACTGAACTTACCTGTTTTGTCATGTGTGCACATTCTGTTTATCCTCTCTGTTTCTTCGAACTGACCCTTCTTCCTCTCCTTACTGATTTCATTAAGCCTTGTGATTTCAGTACAAGATCTTAGAGAAATCGGTCTTTGGAATCAACACCTCCTGTTCCTAAGATTCAGTGGGTGTCATAGAGAAGCAGAACTTTGAACCTGTTTTTCCACCTGACAGCTTATCTGTGGGTGGAAATGTTACTACCCATGAGAGGAGGTTGGGTATGGCAACATTCTCAGTAATGCTAGACAGATGGTGGCATGATTCATTCAATTATTAGATAAGAGCTTTAGGTACAGCTCAGAGGACTATGCAAGAAAAGGCTACATTGACATCCATTCCAATTTCCTTTGTCTACTAGAAACAGTGGGACCTGGTTGTGGACAGCATGGTAGAGTGGGGAGTCTTGGAATCACACTGTCTTGGGTTTAAGTTTTGATTCTGCTACCAAATAGCCTCGCATTTTTATGCAAATAACTTGGTGTTTTGGAACCTGAACTTCAGTTTATACTTTTGTCAAATGAGAAAAATGGCACCTGCAGAAACTTGATATAGACAGCTTTAGTTATCCTTTGAAATGAAAGACCAGTAGGTCTTCCCTGAAAAGTATCCATCACCTTGATAAGTTTGCCATATTCCTTCTGGTGCTTGAATTCGGGCATTCAGAAAACCTGCTCTCTTAGCACATGAGAGGAGTGTTAGCTCTGTGTTAGATGAACAAAGCCCAGAAAGGTAAACATAGGAAGATATACCTAAGATTCCAAACCAAGTCAGAATAAGGAGTATTCAACTTAATGATATTAAATGTTTAAAGCTTATAACTGCCCATATCCTTTATCCAGATGGATGAATTTATTCACAGCTTGCCTCATTTGTTTTCTCATTCTCTGCCTAACCACTTGTGCATATTGGTGGTGGTGGTGGTTATGTGCCATGGAGTCGGTTATATTAGGAACTTTTATTTTTCGGAATCATTTGTAAATTGGAGACATTCTATCCACCTGCCACAAAATACTTTCATTTATATGGAGTCCTGGTATGTTACTGTAGGATAAGCACTTGACTGCTAACTGCAAGGTTGGTGGTTCCAACTCACAAGCTGCTCCTTGGAAATCCTATATGGGATCACTGTAAGTTGGAATCAACTCGATGGAACTTAACAGTAACAAATAACCACCACCATATGATATTAATCATATTCAGGTGATGTAATATTGATATAATGTTGTTGTTATTAAGTGTTGTTGAGTCGGTTCTGACTTATAGTAACCTTGTCTAGGGTTTCCAAGGAGAAGTCTGTTGGGTTTGAACCGCTGACTTTATGGTTAGCAATCCAGCGCTTATCCTACAGCACCACACCAAGACTCCATGTTGTTGTTGTTGTTGTTAAGTGCTGTCGAGTTGGTTGTGACTAATAGTGACCCTGTACAGGGTTTCCTAGGCTGTAAATCTTTATAGGAGCAGAAAGCCTCAACTTTCTCCCGCGGAGCGACTGGTAGTTTCGAACTGCTGACCTTGTGGTTCACAGCCTGATTTGTAACCACTATACTACCAGAGCTCCTTACTATTACGTAATTCATAATTCATATATGTTTTTGTTAAGTGTCGTTGAGTTGGTTTTGACTCATAGAAATCCTGTATAAGGTTTCTGAGAAGCAGCTGATGAGCTTGAACCACTGACTTTGCAGTTCAAACTGACCTTGCAGTCCAGAACAACTGACTACACATAGCCTAGTCCGCAGTGCCATACCAGGACTCCATCCATGTATAGGCATTTGTATTTCTTGATCCAGGATGAAATCCAAGATTGTACACTGTACTTAGCTGACATGTCTTTTTTGTTTCATTGGATCTGAAACAATCTCTCAATCTTTCTTGAAGATATTTATATGAAGGTAAGTCAAAAAACTTTGCTACAAAAATCATAGAAAACTTTATTAAACAAAATATCACAATATGGAGGCTATTGTTTGCTCACATCTCCTCCATCTGTGTCTATGCACTTCTTAAGGCGGGGTTTCCGTATCTCTAACCCTTCCCTGAAGACTTCTGTTCTCTTGTATTTACACAACATCACAACGTCAGTTTCAACATCCTCGGGGAACTCAAATCATGTTCCTTTTAAATGTTCTTAGAGTTTGGGGAATAAAAAGAAGTCAGAAGGGGCAAGATAAGGGCTTTAGCATGAATGGGGTAAGGTTTCTAAGGGTGTTCTCATAGGACAAACCTTGCCACCCTAGAAGAATGAGCAGGTGCTTTATTGTGATGGCGGGAAAAAAAAAAAATCCCCCAGTGCAACTTTCCCGGCCTTTTTCTCCCAATGCAGTTTACAATTTTCTGAAAATCTCTTCATAATGTTATTGTCCTTGTTAAATGCTATATCAAGTCAGTTCAGACTCATAACCATCCTTTATAGGGTTTCCAAGGAGCATTGATCGGTTTGAACTGATGAGTTTGTAGTTAGCAGTCCAATGCTTATCCTAGAGAGCCACACCAGGACTCCAAAGAGCTTATGAAACATTTTACATATATACTTATGTATATAATATACATATGCATGTTGTTGCTGTTGTTAAGTGCCGTCAAGTCGATTCCGACTCATAGCGACCCTGTACAGGGTTTCCGAGGGTGTAAATCTTTACGGGAGTAGAAAGCCTCATCTTTCTTCCGCGGAGCGGCTGGTAGTTTCGAACCGCTGACCTTAAGGTTCGCAGCCCGATTCGTAACCTCTACGCTACCAGAGCTCCTTATGTAAATATATGTAAATATGCTTGTATGTTTCCAAGTAAAGCCTACTGAAGTTGGATATCCTTAAATGAGCTGGCTTATGTGTCCCAGGGTGTACTGTTTCTATCTTAAGACCAGGAAATGCCAGAGCACACCCATGTTCACTTGGGCAAAGGTATAAAAGAAATTTATGTGCTCTCATTCTCAGTTGAAGGCTGAATTTGCCCCTTTATACAGTGAGGTGGCTGGCCATTCCCTGCAGTGGCGGTGATAGGGCAATGTTGCCCAATTAAAAGGAATGATTCTTCCATTCAGTTTCAACTTGTCCTGATGCCATTCCTTTTTTATCTCTGCTTCAGGGGATTGGGTTGGATGATCTGTCAAGCGCCTTCCAGTTGAGATATGCTAAGATAAAAAAATAGGAAAAAGTACTAGTAAATATTTTCACAGGCCTTGAGTTTTGATGAATGTATCTGCAAGGATAGATTAGGTTTATTTTTCTTGTCTGTAAACTGCATAGCTGGACTGTCTTTTCAGCATGATTTAGAGACCCTGGAAACTTTCACATAGGATTAGGTTCAGTGTGGTCCATCTGAAAATGTCATAAATTCTTGTTGTAGTGTAAGTGGATGAGAAGACCAAGTATGGATGGGTTAGATCTGCCGAGTTGGGCAAGTTAAATGAACACCATGAGGTTGAAAGCAAGATGTCCCTCCCCTTCTTTTTAGTACATCTATTAATTTTGATTAAACAGTAATGAGTAAACATGTTATTAACTGTGATTGTAGGTTTTGGTGTAGGAGGCCTTGAGTTTATGTTAATGGGGATGGAATAATTTAGAAGAGGATAGTTCTAATAGCTGTAAACCATGAAGAATGTAGTCAATGTCACTGAATTAGACATGTAGAAATATTTGAGTTGGTGAATGTTTTGCTGGGTCTCTTTTTATCACCATAAACAAAAACAAAGATGGTAAGTACTCATTCTACCTAGTAGCAAGAAGTGGCTTGGTTATAATTTATCTGAGTGAAAAATGAGACATACAGATACCAGAAGCATTCAACGTACTTGCTCCCAGCATAGGCCCATCGATGTCCTTTGAATCTGAGAATTAGATAATCTTTTATGAGAAAACAGGAATTGTTTAAAATAACCTCCAAACATTTCTTGTTTTGTTTTCTTGTTGGGCTTGTCTTACCTTCTTTATTATAGCTCGAGGTGGATTCAGTCTTAGGACATTAACTCATTCATAATCCTCCAGCACAAGAAATACTTCCTCTGTTTTTTACAGGGAAAAATGTTATGTTTTGTTTTTTGCATGTATACTGGGCTTATTCCCTCTTTAATAAAATTCATCCATGAGTATCTTAGTCATGAACAAGAATCTTAGACTTATTTCATGCTAGTAATCACCTTTTTTGAAGCTTTGTTCATTTTTCTTAATCTCCCTGGGACTCAGAGTTAACCTTCAGACAGGTATGTTTGTTGAAAGTATTGTGGGACACAATTAGAACTTCAATAAGATGGTAGAAGGAAATATGAACAGGACTGGTGATATGTTGCTACTTATCTCAATGGATAATTCCATATAAGGAGCACAGTTTTTAGTTTTTTTTTTTTGCACAGGAGATACAGAGTCCTGGTATAGTATAAACACTGCAATGCTAATCAAGAGATTGACTGTTCAAACCCATCCACCACTCCTCGGAAACCCTATACAGGGTGGCTATGAGTCAGAACCTTCTAGATAGCATTTAACAACAATAATAGAGGATATGAAAGGAGCTATTGGTGGCTCAGTGGTTAAGCACTCTGATGCTAACTGAAAGGTTAATGTTTCAAACCCACCGGCCACTGCATGGGAGGAAGATCAGACTGTCTGCTTCCATAAATAGATTTACTGCTAGGTTTGGAAACCCATATGGGGAGGTTCTACTCTGCTCTGTTGGGTCACTTTGAGTTGGAAATGATTTAACAGCAGTGGATTTTGGGGGATTTTATACCAACATTGTGGGTCAAAAACATGATTGGACATTAAAATTACATGGAGGGAAGGCTGACTCCGCCTTAAGGATTTCTGGCTCAGTAGGTTTGAGTTGGAGCCTAAGAGTTTACATGTGTGATAAGCTCCCATGTGGGGACCACACTGTCAGAACCTCTGCCCTAACATACCCTAAGATTAGTCATTTCAGTACCTTTTCCTACTTGCTGCAGTGAAGATAGTTTTGAGTTGTTTTTAATTTGATTAGTCATTTAATGTACTTTCCTAAGCATATAGTAGGTAAGTAATGTTCTATGTCCTTTGCGCTTTGATAGATAAGAGATTAATAAGGCAAAGCTCTTTGTCTTCACAAAATTTGTAGTCAAGCAGGGAGAGACAATAGGAAATTTACGATTTTAATACCAAACCCCCAGAAAACAAACCCATAGCTAGAGTCAGTTCTGTCTCATAGCAACCCTGTAGGACAGAAAAGAACTGTCCCTATAAGTTTTCCACATCTTTTTCCCATAGACGGGCTGATGGGGTCAAACAGTCAATCCTTGGTTTAGCAGCTAAGCTCTTCAGGACTCCTTCACAGTCTTAACACAATACAGCAAAAAGCATTATGGGAGTGAGTACTGTTACTGTGGAGACATATGGAAGGGTTGCAGTGAGAATGAATTTCTTGACAGACAAGATCGAAAATGAGTTTGAACACCACAGATTGTTCTTGTTGTTAGGAGCCATTTAGTCGGTTCTGACTGATGGTGACCCTAGGCACAGAAGAACGAAACACGGCACCGTTTTCAGCCATCTCCACAGTCACTACTACATTTGAGCCCTTGGCTCCTTACAATATGCCAACCCACCTCTTTGGGGTCCTTCTCTTTTTCACTAGTCCTCAACTCTTCCAAGCATGATGTCCCTCTTCAGGGACTATTCCCTCCTGATAATACATTTGAAGCATGAGAGATAAAACCTCACCATTCTGGTTTCTAAGGAACATCTCCTCAAAAAGATTTTGTTTGTTCTGGTAGTGCAATTAAAATGATAATTTTAATGTTCTTCTCCAATACCGTAACTGAAATGCGTCACTTTTCGACAGTTTTCCTTACTCATTGTACAACTTTAATGTGCGTATGAGGAGAGTGAATTAACCATGGCTTGAGTCTGGCACACCTTAGTCCTCCAACTGACATCTTTGCTTTTGAAAGTTTTAAATAGGTCTTACGCAGCAGATTTTCATAATGCACTATGTCATTTGATTTCTTGACTGCTTCTTTCATTAGTGTTGACAGCGGATTCAAGCAAAATGAAGTCTTTGACAATTTCAGTCTCTTCTCCATTCATCACAATGCTATTTATTGGTCCAGTTGTGAGGATTTATTTTTTACATTGAGGTGTAATCCATATTGAGGTTGTAATCTTTGATCTTCATCAGTAAGTCTTTAAAGTCCTTTTCACTTTCAGCAAGCAAGGTTGTGTCATCCTCATATCACAGGTTGCTCATGAGTCTTCCTCCAAGTTTACAATTCTTTATATAACCCAGCTTCTTGGATTAGTTGCTTAGCATACAGATTGAATAAATGTGAATGGATATAACCCTGGCACACACCATTATTGATTTTTAACCATTTAGTATCCTCCTGTCCTGTTTTAACAGCTGCCTCTTGATCTGTGTACAGGTTCTTTATGAGCACAATTAAGTACTCTGGAATATTTTTTTTTCACATAGTGTATCATGGTCTACACAGTCGAAAGCCTTTGCATAATCAATAAAGCACAAACAAACATCTTTCTAGTATCCTCTGTTTTATACCACAATTCATCTGATATCAACAATGATCTCCTTCGTTTTACATCCACTTCTGAATATGGCTTGAATCTCATGTAGTTCCCAGTCGACGTATATTGCAACAGTTTTTCAACTATCTTCTACAAAATGTTACTTGCATGTAATAGTAACAATATTTTTTATGGTTTCCGCAATCTGTTGGGCCACCTCTCTTTGGAATGGGCACAAATATGGATATCTTCCAATCGGTTGGCCAGCTAGCTGTCTTCCAAATTTCTTGGCATAGACGAGTGAGTGCCTCCAGTGTTGAAAGAGTTGTTGAAAGATTTCAATTTGTATACCATCAATTCCCAGAAGCTATCATCAGTGCACCTTGGAGTTCTTCCTTCAGTATCATTGGTACTTGATCATATGTTAGTTACCTCTTGAGATGGTTGAACACTGACCATTTCTTTTTGGTACAGTGACTCTGTGTATACCTTCCATCTTTTTTTGGATGCTTTCTTCATCATTCAATATTTTTCCCTTGTTGTTGTTGTTAAGTGTCATCGAATTGGTTCTGACCTATAGTGACCCTGTCTTCTATGGGGTTTCTGAGGAGCAGCTGGTGAGCTTGAACCACCGACCTTGAGGTTCAAACCGACTTTGCAGTCCAATGCATTAACC
Source organism: Chrysochloris asiatica (assembly GCF_000296735.1). Classification (NCBI taxonomy): domain Eukaryota; kingdom Metazoa; phylum Chordata; class Mammalia; order Afrosoricida; family Chrysochloridae; genus Chrysochloris; species Chrysochloris asiatica. The sequence continues at coordinate 12,231,244 of NW_006408573.1, read as the reverse complement.
CACAGCGCCACACCAGGACTTCCATAATCCTTCAGTAGTGCACATCTAGGCTTGAATTTTTTCTTCAGTTCTTTCAGCTTGAGAAATACTGAGTGTATTCTTCCCTTTAGGTTTTATAACTCCAGGTCTTTGCACATTTTGTTTTAATACTTCACCTAGGTTTCTCTAGTTGCTCCTTTGAAATATTCTGTTTGGCTCTTTAAGTCCTCATTTTTTCTATTCACTTAAGCATCACTATGCTGGAGTATGTTCAGAGTCTCTTCTGACATTTATTTTGCTCTTTTTTACCCCTGTGCTTTTAATGACCTTTTGCTTTCTCCCTGTGTAATATTCTTGATGTCATCCCACAGCTCTTCTGATCTTCAGTCATTAGTGTCTAATGCATCAAATCTGTTCTTGAGATGGTCTCTGAATTCAGGTGGGATATGTTCCAGGTCATGCTTTGGTTCTTGGGGACTTGTTTTAATTTTCTTCAGTTTCAGCCTGAACTTGCATGTGAACAATTGGTGGTCTGTTCCACAGTCTGATTTGTCCTTGTTTTGGCTGATGCTATTGAGACATCTTTGAGTTGGTTTGACTCTTAGCAGCCCTGTATAGGGTTTCCAAGGAGCAGGTGGTGGGTTTGAACTGCTAACCTTGTGGTTCACTGTCCATTGCTGATACTACAATACCACACTAGGTCTGTCGTGTAAGTGTATAGATATTATCTTATCACCGACTTCAAGACAAATCTTTAAAATGTTCTTGTTGATGATGAGTGCTATGCCATTTCTCTTGAATTTGTCATTCCCAGCATAGTAATCCATATGATTGTCAGATTCAAAATAGCCAATATCCATTCATTTCAGGTCACTAATTTCCTATGATATCATTCTTTATGTGTTCATTTCATTTATGTGTTTGTTTCATTTTTCACAAAGGTCCAGTTTTTTTAGATTCATTCTTTGTGTATCTTCCTTTATTCATCAATATTTGTAGCCATTTCTTCTCATTTTGACTTGTGGCCCATCAGAATATGAATGCCCCGAAACCTTTACTCCGTTCACGCCATTATGATCAGTTCTTGTTTGACTAGGTAACTCTTCCCCTGTCATATTTTGAGTGCTTCCTACTTTAAGGGCTCATCTTTCAACACTGTATCTTATAGTGGTGCACTGTTTTCATTTCCTGGTGCTATATATGACTTTTTTTTTTGCTGCTATTCATAAGGTTTTGAGTGTCTAAACATTCAGAAGTCGTCTGTCTCTTCTTCCTACTCTGTCAGAGTCTGGAAGTTCTGCTGAAACTTGTCCACTATGGGTGACTCTGCTGATAACTTGAAATACTGGTGGGATAGCTTCCAGCTTCAAAGCAACATGCAAGCCACCACAGTACAACAAATTGACAGACAAGTGGTCATGAACACCTAGGAGTTTTTATTAAATTTGGGGGTATGTAAGGGTGGGTAGCTTCCTGGTGTGGCGCTGTAGGATCAGCTCTGGACTGTGAACCACAAGGTTGGCAGTTCAATACCACCAGCTGCTCCTTGGAAACCCTATACAAGGTTGCTATGAGTTGGAATAAACTTAGCAGCGCTTAACAAACAACAACAAGGGTGGGTAACATTTCAAGCATAAAGAATGAGAGTTAAAGCACAAGTGAATTTCTAAAACCTGGGGAAACTGTGAATATTAAAAATAGCAAACAGTTCAGCAGAAGTTGAACATGTAATACATTTGAGCTTCTTGGTTCACCTCCTCTTTATGCCCAGATACACTCCCCAGCCATGAGAAATTTTTCCTATTCAATGAATCCTTTCTGACTCATAGCAACTCTGTGTAGCGTTTCCTAGGCTGTAAAGCTTTTGGGGGGCAAAAAGCCCCATCTTTCTCCTGTTTAATATTCCTAGAAGTTTGGCTTTTGTTATGTGCAATGGGGCAAGAGAGATGGAGGGTCAATCGAAGATTTCAAACAAAGGGACAGTAAGATTAGATTTCCACTAGGAATGACTAAATAAATCTGATGATATATTTATTCTGTGGACTACTATGCTGCTGTGGAAAAGATTGAGGGTTTTCTACTGTAAAGACATTTTTGTTCAAAAGGTCCAACATAATGATACTTTCATTTGTGTATAACCAAGATAGGGAACAGAATATGCTTTCATATGCTTGGTGTACATAGAATATATCTGGGGATATTGTACATGTATAAGCACAAGTATACATGAGATACAACCTGGTAAGGGCAGTTTCCTTCAGAGGGGGAAGCTGGAGGGCTGGAGTTTGTGTTGAGGAGGGAATTATTTTCTTTGCATGTTTTTTTTTTTAAATTATTATTTAAAATTTTAACCTGTGCATATTAAAAGAAAATATTACTCCATATGTTTACGACTATGACTGTTGTTGCTGTTTGTGTTGAATGCTGTCGAATTGGTTCCAACTTACAGTGACCCTGTACAGGGTTTCTGAGGAGCAACTGGTGAGCCTGAACCACTGACCTTGCAGTTTGAACCACTTCATCCAGCGCATTAACCTGCAGCGCTACCCCCAGGAAGCCACTGTTACTACTGCTCACACACAAAAATGCTGCCTCCTCAGCACTTTCTTGGTAGATTGTTAAGTGAACGAGTCCCAGAACTCAAATTTCTTATTTCTGTTGAGTTTTCAGTCTCTGAACTTTTTCTTAAAGATGCTTTTTTCCCCTCCTCTGATGTAAAAGTGAGCCCAAATATCTTACTTGAGCCCAAAGTGAGCTATTTCCTCTTATGTTTGATTTTCTGTGAAAATGACACATGAATAAAGCCTGTTGTGCTTAGTATGTGTCTAATTGAAAGGAATCAGTTGCAGGGATACATTTAATACACTGCATGCCAACAGGTTGAAAAAGCAAAGCATGAGCCATCCCAGGCTTTCGTAAGAGCATCATTCTTCTTGCAAAGCAAAGATGCAGAGAAGATCTGGGGATTGCCAGTTTCAGATTAGACATGTTCCACATTTTTCACCATCTCTTTCTGGCCCAGTGGGGCCAGCGTGAAAGTCTTCTCAGTTCCATTCAGAGTATAGAATTGCTAAACAACGTTTGACCCCTAGATATGTGGGAGACTAGGGGAAAAAGGGGAAAGGGAAGGGGAGGGAAAGAAGAGGCTTGATCTGGACAGACCCAGAGTTTCCCATCTAGATTTGAGTTCCAGCTTTGCCCTCAACTTGTTTGCTTTGAACAACTGTCCTCTTCTTCCAGATAGTCGAATTTCCTCACCTGCCAAAGAGATGATGACATTGCCTGCGTCTGCTTCCAAAGGTTGTTTTAAGTACCGAGTACAGTGAACTATGTGAAAACGTTGTGTAAGCTTCCCTCGTCCTGCTGAAATTTAAAGCCCTGATATTGCTTGCTGAAGTTGATGCCTTTGCTTATTTGCTTTAGGTGTTAAGAGCCAACCACAAGGGTTTGATCGCTTAAAGTCCTGCTACTTTTGGTTTCTATGGAAAAGGAAGAGCAGAAGTTTACAAAAAGGAAAATCTAGAGTGCAGACGGAGTGCATAGAAGTGCCACACACGCCGCCTGACAGATGGTAGTTCCTTAATAGATGTGAATTTCCTTTACTTCCGCCCCAGCTTTCCCAAAATTACTTAAGAGATGCTAACTCGAGTGCTTTGGAGAAAAGTGGGTTCCTGAAATGGCCAGACTGGCTGAGTGTATGCACATATGATTCAAAGCTGAGTATTTTTAGTGAGGAGTCATTGGATGGTGACTCTTTAACATGCTTTGCTGCTAACCAAAGAGCTGACAGCATGATGCTATCCAGAGACACTTTGGAATAAAGTCTTGGCAGTGATTTCCAAAGTATCAGTCATTGAGTCAGAGTGCATGTGACCGCAGTTGGCTTTTGGTTTATTCTTTATTGTTTTTGAACACTTAATTGTGTTTTAGGTCAAAGTTTACACAGCACATTAGGTCCCTACTGAAAATTTTTACACCAGGTTTTCCATGGAATTAGTTACAGTTTTCATAGCTTTCTCTCATTTCTATTCTGTTTGATTTGTTTCTGTTGATCTAACCTTCCTGCCCCCGCCCCTTGTCTTCTCATCTTTGCTTTTGGGTAAATGTTGACCCTGTGGTTTTGTATAGTTGATTGTACACGAGTTTATAGGCTAATCTATTATTTGGCTGAAATGTGACTTCTTGGAGTAGCTTCAGTTCCTAGGGCAACAGTCTCAGGAGTTCCCCTAGTTTCTGTAAGTGGGTAAGACAGAATTTACCTTTGATATTTGAATTTTGTTCAATAATTTTAATCCTATTCTATCTGGGAACTTCTGCTGTGTTCCTGATCAGAACAGTCATTAATGGTAGTTGGACACCATCCATTTCTTCTGGTCTTCTGGTCACATACAGACTATTAGTCTGACACATTACTTTCTTCTTTGAGTCTTTTGTGCCCTTCATTGTTCGTTCCACGTGGGAAGAAAGCAATAATTGTATCTCAGATGACCGCTCTTCGATTTTTAAGACTCAAATTAGAACATAGAGCTTTTTTTTTTTTTGGTTTATTCTTAGTGAGGACTTGGATTCCTAGAGGTGAGGCACTCAGTCTTGCCTCTCCCCTCATTAAAATGATTCATTCAGTATGCATCCCAGGACGTGTCTCTCTCATCTCCTCTTACTTGTACAATGGGAATGCCATCCATTCTACAAGATATTAAGAAAATTTAAACTAAAATATGTGGAGATCTCGTTAGAGAACCTCGCAAATGATAGTTCAGTTGGCAATTGGGATCATTGATTCATTTAAAAATTCCCATTGAGATGGTTCCAAGTAATGGGGTAATTAATAGTTATTATTAAAGCCTGGAAGTGCAGTGGCTCCATAAGATAAGCATTGCACTGTGAACCCATAAGGTCGGTGGTTTGAGGTCACCAGCTGTTCCATGGAAGAAAAATGAGGCTTTCTGCTGCTGAAAAGATTTACAGCCTCAGAATCCCTATACAGGGTCACTCGGAGTCGGAACCAATTTAACGGCAAATACCAACGAGTCAAGCTTTAGCTAGTGACCCTTTTCTGAAGCTGAATTGCTGATTCAATTTTGTAAAAACATAATGATTCCTGCCACATTGTATCAGACATTGTGTTAATCATCAAAAGTCTTTATTTCTTTATCTGTAAAATGGGAATTTTCAAATGGGAATAACAATAATACCAGTTAATCTTTTGATTTAAAGAGTTTGTATAAATTGCTCATGTTAAAATATCTAGTAAGTGAATTAGTAAGTACTAGGTGTATTCTTTTTTTTAAAAAGTTTTTATTGTGAATTATGTGTTAGTTTACATGGGTGAACATTATCTTTACATTCATCCTATCGTATTTTGTTTCATTGCAATGATCACAATTCCCATGCATCATCAAACAACCAAAGGATGCACCCCACATGCCTGCCCCACCCACCCACCCTGGCTGCCAGCACACAACCCCTCTCCCTCCCTGAGTCCAGAGTCCCCAGCCACTCCTTGCCTCCATCCCTAGTGTCTTGCCTCCATCCCTAGTGTCACTGCCTCCCTGGACAGGGTCTCCCACTTCACTTTTCTCCCTGGAGGACAGGGTCTCCCACTTCACTTTTCTCCCTTGATGGTTCCAGGGATCTCCGTTCCAGGACTGCAAAATCAGCCACTCCCCTCCTTTTGTTACCAAACATTTACATTTACCTTTCCAACACTCACTGTCAGACCTGATAGCAATGATTCCCTATTGAACCATGGGAGTCCTTTCCCCCTCACCTTTTATCAACCCCCTCCAGACAGGTTGGAAACAATTCAGTGGCGATTCTAACTAGGTGTATTCTTATGATCTACTGGGCTTCTAAAGAGTCCTAGCAGCGTAGCAGACTAAGCGTTGGGCTGCTAACCATAAAGTCAGCAGTCAGGCTCTACCAGTCTCACTGTGGGAGAAAGATGAGGCTTTCTGCTTCTGTAAAGACTGACAGCATTGGAAACCCTACACAGGGGATTATGAGACTGAACCGACTCGATGACACCCAACCACCACCACTAGTGTACAGTTCTTTACTCATCTAAAAACAGTAAAAGAAGAATGCAGGACCCTACATTTTGGATTCTCCCAGACACAATTCATTACTTGAGACAAACCATAAAATATCATACCATTGTAAGTTTAACTCAGACAAGCAATTCAGGTTGTATGTACCCTTATAACTATCTCAATGGATAATGGGAACTACTTAATTAACACTTATACTATGTTCCTTGAACAGGAATACAAAAGCAAATATGGAAGCAAACACATGTTTTCCATTCCCTGGGCTCTAATGCAATTCAGTCTAGTTAATTTGTTTTGCCACCTTCCTGATAAATCATAGGCGCTAAGGATGGCAGTCTGAACACACGGCTGATTTGCAGCTGCAGGAACTGGGGCTTGTGGCTACACAAGCAAATCTCTGAAAAAGATGTTTCAGGAGATTTGAGATGGGGCCGTTGGCACTGGTTTTGTCTCTGGATGTGTATATTGCTCTCCTCAGGCACACATGCCCTGAATTCTCTAGAGCACCACATTGAAGTCGCCATGAATGTCAATGTGTCCTCACATTCTGCGAGTTCATCATTCTATCAAACCTGGCTGCCCAAACGCTAACATCCAACCAGCAACCAACCTTTGGTTTTTAAATCAAGCATGCTATAGATTTATCTGGAGTATGTGGCATTACCCTTTGTCTAAACTTTACAATGCATCAAAACATGTAGCCACCCATGCCAAAGAGTACAGATGTGTGAAATGATAACTTCAGTAGCCCTTTGATCTTTCCTCTATTTTCTTCTTCTCCATTGGCCTATAGCTGTTAGAACTGGTCTTTGAGCCAGTTCTTTTTTCAAGGGTATCACAAAGCCAACAGTGATTTTCAGGCCTCACAAAATCACAGTAATGTCTCTGTGAGCCCAAATACAGAATAAAGAAAATTGTTAGTGTCATTATTCTTTATCCAGATTTTACCTGTACCCTGTGACCCATCTATTCATTTTCATTACTCCCCTGTTATAAAAAAAATAAAAAATAAAAAAAAGCCAAATTCCTTTTGGAATGACATTATTAAGATGCAGTGATCTCATATGTGAATATGATTTGCCTAAGCAACCTACTGTATTTTCTCACTCCATTTAATATTGGGAGCTCCTGGATAACATTTTTATCATTTTATAATTTCATAGGGGTATGAGCCACACAGAGTTACAGGTTGCCAACAAATGGTTGTTGGCTAGCAGCCTTGATTTCTTATTTTAATGAATAACAAAAAAAGCTTAAAAATAAAAATCTTATCCAAACAGAATACATCCCATCCAACTGTGTTAAAACAAACACAGTGTAGTTGTTTTTACCTGAAATTTTGTGTTGATTTAGTAGAGTATGCACTATGGGGTTTTTTATTTTTATTTTTTTGGTACTTGTAGCTTATCAAAGCTGGTCCTGGGAAGTGACTGACACTGTGAGAAACTGCCTGCTATCAGGAATGGTTTTATAATGTTATTACAAGAATATTTACAATTAAAATGCAGGACTTGGTTGAAGAGCACCTGTTTAATCAAGGGTAGAAAGTTATACTTTGTATACGCTCCTAGGTGCATAGCTGACTTGCATGTCAAGTCTGTCTCCTGACTGTGGTTTATTCTGGTTCTTTTCTCTTTGGAAAATAATTCCTTTGGAACTTTTCATCTAAAATGTTAGGACTGGTCTTTCTACATGAAGCGTTCTTGGACACTGATTTGGGTTTTCATTCAGATTTTTCCTTTTAATATATGTTTTTGTTTCTCTTTGCTTTCAAGAATACTATCCTTCAGAAAGTTCATCAGAATTGTATGTAGTAGGTCAGGGGGTAAAGATCAGTAATGATATGAGGAACCCGCATGTTATGATGATGGCGTGCTTTTGTTAATTGTATAGTCTTATTCTTTAAGAGTAAGCATGGAGTAATTTGGGTTGGAACCCTACTCTATGGCACTTAACAACAACAACAACAACAGTAACAGCAACAATTTGAACAGAGTCTGGCCTCCAAATGCATAAAGTCAGAGAAACTTGGCCTATTTACTAGAAATATATAATTAGGATTTACTAATAAGCTAGATTCTCCTCATTTGAAAGTTAGGGAAATTATATTCTATATCTCGTAGGGTTATTGAGAGAACTAAATAAGACAGTGCATATAAAGTGGTGGGACACAATTAACAATCCTGGTGTGGCATTGTAGGATAAGCACTTGGCTGCTAACCACAAGGTTGGCAGTTCAGACCCATCAGTCTCTTCTCAGAAACCCTATGCAGAGTCCCTATGCGTCCAAGTTGACTTAACAACACGTAAAAAACAACGTTCGTTTGAATATCCAAACGAAAAACGGTGTAAGGATGAACAAAATTCAGAGACTGAGTAATTCTGCTGATACAAAGTGCTGGATGGATTGTAATTTCAATAGTGGAGAGGTTTGTGTTTTTGACATCCTATTGTAATAAAAGTTAGAGACTTCAGAATCTGCCAGATCTGTGTTTGAATCTCAGCTCTAGTATTTATTAGTTGAATTTCTGTTTCTTCCTCTGCCAAATGGAGGTAATAATGCTTATCTCTTATGGGTTATTATAAGGGAAAAGGGACATGATGTGTCCAAATTGCAGAGCTCATAGTAAAAGCCCAGTGCAATCTTACCCCTTTAGAAAGTCCCCTTCAACCTCATTGTGAATGAGTACTAGTGGCTGGAATACAGTGGAAATACCTTATTCCCTTTCTAGTTGTTATTATTAAGTGGACTTGAGTTGATTCCAACCCATAGCAACCCTGAATAGAGTTTTTGAAGAGCGACTGGTGGGTTTGCCCACTAACCTTGTGCCATACCAGAACAACAACTTTATGTAACATATTCTGGCTTACTTTCCTGGGAGCTGGAAAATGGAGGTATTTGTTTGGCAAGTTCATCTTAGGTTATCATTGTTGTTGCCCTCGAGTCTGTTTGAGTTGGTTCCGACTCGAAAGATTTTCAAGAAGCGGCTGGGGAATTTGAACCCACTGACCTTGTGGTTCAAACCAGCCTTGTGGTGCAGTGCATTCTCCTACAGCGCCGCACCAGAACTCCTAAGTTTTCATATCTCATTGCTTTTCCATTATTGTCAACAGTAAGTAGGAAGGCTGGCCTATCTGAGATTTGATTCTCAGAGTCAGTCCTAAATAGGGACCATGTAAACTACATTCAGATTCTTATATAGATGTCCAATCTACCTGATACACCTTGTTGATCCTTTAAATTGAAAACAACCTTCCTAGTCAACAACACTCCAAGTACTGAACAGATCTTTCAGAGCCAGTGACTAGGTCAGAGAATGTCTTATATTAGGAGTCCCTGGGTGGAACAAAGAGGAGCCTGGTGATGCTGTGGGTTAGACATTGGCTGCTAACCCCAAGATTGATCGTTCAAAGCCACCCGTCACTTCTCAGAGCCACTGTCTGCTCCTATAAAATTCACAGTCTTGGAAACCTATATAGAGTCATTATGAGTCTGAATTGATTCGATGGCAGTAGGTTTCTGCTGTTTTGTGGATGTTGCAAATGGTTATGTGCCTAACTACTAAATGAAGGTTGACGTTCTGGTCTACCCAGAGGTCCCTTGAAAGAAAGGTCTTGTGATCTACTTCTAAAAAATCAACCATTAAATACACAAGTGGGGTTACCATGCGTCAGATGGACTGGACAACTGCTGGGCTTACTGGTCCTTCCTACATCCTACATTCGGACTCTTGTCTACCATCACACCCTGGCCCACCCACACAGACAGGGTGCCTCTCCTCTGTCTAGTTACCTGCAGGCTTCACTGTATTCATGACTCAGTTTGCTTTCAGATTCAGTTCTCAGAATCCAGGAACATCTTAGACAGAACTTTCTGCAGACCCAGATAGTCCTTTCTTTCTCTTCTAAACACACAAGATAGTCTTCAGTGCTTTCTATAGCCGTTTCCAATGTGAAATACAGAGCCCAGCAAAGTAATGAGTTTATTATGACCAGGAATATACAAGTGGAGACTATTTATTTGAGAAGTTACCTAGGATATTCAAACATCAAAAGCGTGAAGCCGATTGGAGGAGTTACATTGTTGTTGTTAAGTGCCATGGGGGATCTGTTCCCACCCATAGCAACCCTGAATAGGGTTTCCAAGACTACATCAATGCGGGAGCAAAATGCCTAATCTTTCTCCCAGGAAGGAGTTATATAGGGGAAAGTGCAACCTTCTCTCTCTCTCTCTCTCTCTCTGTCTCTCTGTCTCTTTTTTTAATTGGGTAAAATGTTATAGAGCAAAGTAGTGTTCTAATTAACAAAGTAAACACATTGTGTTTTTTGGCATTGATTGCACCTCCTCAATGTATCAGCACTCTTTCAGTTTCTCCCCTGGGTTCTCTGTTTCCCATTGGTCTTTTCCTTCCTGCCCCTTCCTACCTTCTGAGCTTTGCTTTTTGGCAAATTCTGCCTTTTCGTCTCATATTGAAGACTATCTTGTGTGTATAGAAGAGAAAGGAAGGACTATTTGGGCCTGCAGAAAGTGCTGTCTGAGATGTATCTTACCATATGATGAGAAGGTTCCTCTCTGGTGTTGTTATTCACTTGATGTTGTTAAGTGTCATTGAGTTGGTTCTAAGCAGCTGGTGGGTTTGAACTGCTGACCTTGTTCAGTTGATAGGCCTGTCTAATGCTCAGCTTGAAAGTTGATCCCAGTTGATAGGCCTGTCTAATGCTCAGCTTGAAAGTTGATCCCAGAGGTTCACTTCCAGGCTTGAAGGGGAGGTCTAAGGGTTACAGCCTTCGAGATTTCACTTGTCTCCACAGTTAAAAATGAACAAAATATTGCAGAAAAAGAAACATATATTATCTTTAGACATACCAAAAACACAATAACCAGTAAGTCTGTTGTTATTGTTAGGTGCCAATGATACGGACTCACAGCGACCTCTAATACACAACAGAGTGAAACACTGCCTGGCCCTGGACCAACCTCACAATCATTGCTACATTGGAGCCAATTGCTCTGGTTTTTCTTATTTTTTTGAATTTTGTTCTACAATTTTTTCTTTTTTTTGCTCCCTCTCTCTCTAGGACCTTAAGGTGCTCTGGTAGCGTAGTGGTTACAAATAAGGCTGTGAACCGCAAGGTCAGCAGTTCAAAACTACCAGCTGTTGCATGGGAGAAAGATGAGGCTTTCTGCTCCCGTGAAGATTTACAGCCTCGGAAACCCTGTGCAGGGTCACTATGAGTCAGAACCGACTCCACGGTATATAACCACCACCACCACCACCTAGGACCTTATGTTCTGATTCTCAGCACAGAGTTGAATCCAACTTTAGCAGATATTCAGTCTGCTATGATTTTTTTTTTCAGTGATTCTTTATTTTTTAGGTCTTCTATTTTAATGACAATAATTACGTTCAGCAACAAAGGTAACATATGTGAAATTTTCAAGAAATCCAGATATGTGCAATATAGACTATCTGAAAACTCAGTGAAAATCAGATGATCCCATTGGGTTTATTGCTTTCATGTTTTCTTCAAAAGCAAATAAACATCTCCCTGCCTGATAGAATTGACTGGGATGATGTAGCTGTTCTATGCTGTGCTGTTGAAATTTAGTAACAGCTAGTCACTTGAGTACTGGTGTGGCACTGGAATCGGGATATGGCATTGTGGGTTAATGCGCTGGCCTCCAAAGTCAGTTTGAACAGCAAGGTTGGCAGTTCAAGCTCATCAGCTGCTCCTCAGAAACCCTATACAGAGTTGTTAGGGGTCGGAACTGACTCAATGATACTTAACAATAACAGCAACAAGTCACTTGTTACTAGATTTCAATAGCACAGTCCTTCTGTAGCACTGTAGGATAAGCACTCAACTGCAAGGTCGGTTTGGACTGCAAAGTTGGCAGTTCAGAGTCACCAGCCACTTCTCAGAAACCCTCTGCAGGATCACTATGAGTTGACTTGATGGCACATAACAACAATAACAAACCACTGGTGGTTATTGGACCTTTAAGTGTAGGTAGCACAGCTGCGTAACTGAATATTTAATTTTAATCAACATAAATTTAAATGGCCACATGTTGCTACAGCTACCATTTTGGTTGGTACAGGTTTAGAATTACAATAACGTATCGCTTGGTTTTTTCAGAGAGATATTTAATTCCTAATATTGTTTAAGAGTAGACGTCCATGCAAATGGAGTTCACTCTTATTGGTCAGTCATGAAAGGATGGGCTAGTCACTAAATAAAAAGTGGACAATTAATTATCTGTATGGAAACAAGATGATTCCCTATTTTATACTATACATAAAAATACTATTTCAAATGAATGAAGGGGTTTATATCAAAGTTACATGTTTTTTTTTTTAAAAAAATGAGAGATTATTTTTATGATCTTTGCTCAGGAAATATTTATTAAGCAATGCACTAATGCAGACCTTAGAAGAAAAAAATAATACATTTGACTCGGTTTAAATAAAGAATTTCTGTTTATCTGAAGGCATCCTGAAGTAAAAAAAAGAATGGAAAAAGGTATGTGCTGCACATAACTAACAAAGCATAGATATCACAATACATTTTTAAAGCAATTAAAATGAATACACGAAGGATAAAAAAATCCAGTTAAAAATGAACAAAATACTGCAGAAAAAGAAACGTGTATTATCTTTAGACATACCCCAAAACACTCAACTCATTAATTATCATGCAAATTAAAAAGTCACAGTAGCATCTCCCATCCAACATATCAAAAAAAGTCAAACAATACCAAGTGATAATGAGGAGGCAGAAAAAAAGTAAACTCTTTGTGTGTGTGTGTGCAAACTAGTTAAATGGTTTTGTAAAAGAAATTGACAGCATCAAAAAAATTAGGAAAAATGAAGTCATGGCTATAGTTCCGTGTCTGCTAGCCAGCAATTCTCATTTGCGGTAAATACCTTAGAAACTGTTTCTCACACCTCTATACTCCGGTGCTCGTGCAAGTAATCTTTGTTTGTAAGGTTGAAAAGCAAAGCAAAACAACAGTAAAAACCTGGAAACAACCTAAATGGTCACCTAAGGATAAATGGGTAGATTTGGTGTTGTCTTCACATGATTTGATTAAAATGAGTAAACTACAGTTCTGAGTATCAAAATGAGTTTATCTCACGAACAGAGTTGATCTCATTGTCTACTATTACAAAGGCAAGCGTAAATAGCATGTTCTGTATGCTACACTTGTGTCGTATTGAAACACAGTGAGGGGAAAAGCCACATTAAGTAAAAAATACAGAGTACTTGTGACTCATTTGGGGGAACACAGGGATTCTATACTGGGAGACTGATACTGGTAGTTACAAATATATTAATATTGTTCTATTTGTTATCTGCTGACTGTTAGTTTTAATATTGTTTCATCTTTAGTGTGTTATATTTTTTAAATGTAGAAAACTTCAATATAAAGTAAAAATTGCAAACGGTAAGATGCTGTTAAGACAGCTTATAAATTGCTTTATAAATATCTATTTGAGCAACTGTAGAAAACCTCTAGGCTCATTTGTAAGGTAAGGAATGTACGGCCTTCCTGCTCCCACGCCCCAACCAACCTCAGAGTTCCTGTGTTTTAAAACTCTACCTCAATAAATTCATGAGTTCTTGTTTATCACAGACCTTCAAGATCACTTATAAATAGCTTCATCTGCTTGTGAAATGTCTAGAAACAAGAATGGTTTGTGTGTATTGAGTGCTCGTGGTCGACTAGGCACTTTTTAAAGGACTTAATACATTAACTTACTGAGTTCTCAGAACCGCTCAAAGATTGTTGTTGTTGTTAAGTGTGTTCCAGTCGGTTCCGACCCACAGCGACCTGCCCAAAGATTAAGGCAGTATTATTATCTATGTCTTTTGCAGATAAGGGAAGTGAACCTCAGCTGAAATAACTTGCATGGCATTCCTTGGCCATTGAGGATAGGGATATATTTCTCTCGTAGGGGCCTGGCTTCAGCGCTATATTGTAATGATCTCCTATAGTATACCTTGTGGGTTACTATCAGACGGTGAATATGGCAATTGATGCATTAAACAAATATTACGAAGAATGCATCTTGTGTCAGTCATTGATCTAGAATATTTGGGCAGAGTGAAATCATGCTCAGAGGGGGATAAAAGGAGAGAGGAAATGGAGTCAGGCAGGGAATGGGGAATTAGGGAGCATGTATGGTTTAAGACTGAAAATGAATTTTCAATATTATGTGTTGCCTTGACATCTGATAAAATTGAGCAGCCCTTGAGTGGCCTAGCCACAAATCCCCTTTTAATTGTGCTTTTGAGAATAAGGCCCCCTAACGTAACAACGCTCATTATGGGGACCAGGCTTCCTGCCAGCCTGTGCATTTATTCGATGTACCAGTCAGCGACTCACACAGGAACCGAGGCCCACTTCCTCCTCTTGTTACTTTGAAGCTTGCTTTTCACAGGGTCTGCTGATTCGCCTGCCTTGAGTTCACTCATAGCATGTGGTGTCGTGCTTCTCTGGGCTCTGACTCTAGTGCTCATGAACTGCTGTCCATTTAAAAAGTCCAGTGTCTGCTGTGTGTGTTTGCACATCCCCATAACCCAACAGTGAGAGCTCCCGTTCTCCAATGGGGTTAAGAGAAAGTGACCAAAACAACAAATGAGGAAGAGGAAAAGAAAAAAAAAAAGGAAGGAAGGAGGAAGTAAAATGAACAGAATTGTCATGGAAGTTTATGTTTTTGTCTCCTACACTGGAAAATTCACAAACCTTAGTAGCATAGACAGACTTTCAATTTCTGATTCCAATTTTCTGCATAACCTGAGATTCCTAGTTTATCATATACCTCCCAGTTCCTATATATTCAAAGAATATACCCAACTATGTTGCTTGCTTCATGTTTCCACTTCTGCAAGGAATGCCTTTCTCATTACTCTCTCTATTAATAATGAATAAACTACACTTGCAACTATCTAAATGAGTGTATCTCAATAACCGACTTGAGAAAAATACAGGCCATAGAATTATACATGCAGTAAAAATCTCATTGTATAGTATTCACAAAGGCAAAATAAATAGCATATTCTCTATGTTACAGAGAGACTCCCCACATTATTCTAGAAATTCTTTGTAATCCCTCATTGACAATAAGTTTAGAATTTCCATGATTACCTTTAAATTCCTAAAGACCACCAAAAGAGAGGGCCATAGACTGAGATTGAGAAATAAATTGAAGGAAACAAGATTGAATAAATGTATTATAGTTTAAGAAAACAATGAGACACCCTACTAATAAAGGATGATTTCTTAGACTTTTGGAATGTTAAAATATGTACTTTTGGTGACCATTTGCATTCTTTGTCAGTTATGGGCTTAGATTCCTTTCACTGTTTTAAATGATTGTAAATCTGATTATTTCTGTTATCAAGAAGCATGAAAAAGTCAGAATAGCTCTTATTTCATGGAGTCCTGCTGTGGTGCTGTAGGATAAGCACTGGACCACAAGGTTGGCTTGAACCATAAGGTCAGTGGTTCAGACTTACCAGTCGCTCCTCGGAAAACCTATACAATGTCATTATGAATGCGAACCTACTCAATGGCACCTAATGGCCTCCTGGTACTTTGCCATTTCCAGATGCCATTGGCTTTACTAAATATTTTAGAAATGTTATTTTGTGTTACTTTGTCCTAGTTGACCTGGTGAGAGGTACTCACTGTTACAGTTGCGGAAGATAAGGAAGGTGGTACTTACTTATTGGGAACAGACAGAGGCAGTAACTTGTGCAAGGTGATGGTAGCACACTGGATTTAAATGCAGATCGCACACAATCTAGTGGCTTGATTCCAAGCTATTTTACATCTCCATGGCGAGTAGAGCACATCTGCATTGTATGCTGATTTCCTTCTACTGCTTTTTAGCCAAAGCTTCCATAATACTTACTCTGGATTCTTCTAAGCCAGAAGGCAGCAAACGTCTGCAAAGGGTTGAAGCTGTTGCAGTTGCTTGCCATCAAGTCAGTTCCTATATTCTGACCCTGTATTCCGAGGCTGTGATCCTGGTGTGACGCTATGGGTTAATGCGCTGGACTGCAAAGTTGGTTTGAACTGCAGTGTCGAGGGTTCAAGCTCACCAGCCACTCCTTGGAAACCCTATAAGACAGGGTTGTGAGAAATCACACTTGTGGGTGTGGTCCATCTTCAGGAATCCATGAGATTGCTAGGCCTCGCAGACAGATTGTTCAAACAAGCAGGCTGTTCTAAGATTTGTTGTTGTTATGTACCGTGGAGTCAGTTCCGACTCATAATGACCCCACACAGGGTTTCCGAGGCTGTAAATCTTTACGGGAGTAGAAAGCCTCATCTTTCTCCTGCAAAACAGCTGGTAGTTTCGAACTGCTGCCCCTGCAGTTCACAGCCCCATGTGTAACCACTATGCTACCAGAGCTAGGAAATTTAAATAAGAATGTTGTTGTTAAGTACCTTGGAGTCGGTTCAACTCCTAGAAACCCTGTACAGGGTTTCCGAGGCTGTAAATCTTAACCGGAGCAGAAAGCCTCATCTTTCTCCTGCTGAACAGCTGGTAGTTTCTAACTGCTGACCTTGAGGTTGGCAGCCCAACTCCTACAGCCATTAAAACCATGGGCAAGCCATTTTGGCTACAACTGGAGGGAGGGAAAATGGGACATGCCATAGAATTGTATATGGGAAACTGGAGGAAGGGCTTTTTGTAGACAAGAATAAAAAGTTTGTGGTGAGCCATGTAGCACGTCTGCCCTTGTCTACTGGGTTGGGCCCCCAATTTTGCACAGTCAAATAAAGAAAACCTCACTCTCACTAAAATGAGTACAGATTACTTGAGCATTTGTCAGTCTAGACAATGTTTCTCACAGGGTCACTAAGGGTTGGAACTGACTCAAGGGCATGTAACAACAACAAATCTCTATGGGAAAGCCTCGTCTTTCTCTCGTGGAGCGGCTGGTAGATTAGAATTGTTGACCTTAGCCCACTATGGTACCAGGACCCCTTTACAGAAGGTTAGGAAGTCACTCAGTGCGACATGCAGACCTTGTGGCACACATTCAAATCGGCCACTCTACAGCAAAAACAGCCATAGACATCATATATATGAATGGGCATGACTCTTTTGCAACAGTTTTTGTTTACAAAGTCATGATTTGATCAGAATTGACCAGAGGATCATTTTGAAGTGCTTTTGTAATATTTCCATAGGAGTTCTGGTGTGACACTGTAGGATAAACACCGGAAACCCTATACAGGGTCCCTGTGAGTTGGACCTGACTCGATGACACTTAATAATGTTAGAAACGTGACTTAATGCCATAACAGAGACACATTAGAGCAAAGAATCTCACCAAGGCAACTCTTACTTCAGCAGAGTGTGCACATCAGCACAAAGCCTGGCTAGCACGCACACTGGGTGGGCGGGCACTATGCTCCGGCTGGCTTTTATCCATGAGGCTGTGTTTCATCCTATTGGTTAGGATTTCAACCTCACAATCTTGTCTCTACCCTATTGGCTAATTTGGCTTGTGCTTGGAGGGAAGGCATTGGGACTTGAGAAAGTTTGGAATGTCTTTGTTCTAGGAGGTGATAAGTTCACCAGGAACTGGTTTTGACAAGGGCAGACGCACTACATGGCTCACCACAAACTTTTTATTCTTGTCTACAAAAAGCCCTTCCTCCAGTTTATAGTGTGGAGACAAGAATAAGGGAGTTTCTCTGCATAGCCTTAAAAAGAAAATGGGGCTAAACCCCAGATTATTCTGTTTTGGTGTCAACTTTATTTTACACCCTTTGAGGGGAAGACATTTAATTTTTTCTCACAACAACAACAATAATATGCCCACAATCCTCAAAACAATCCCATAAGTGTTGTAATTATTGAAGGAGTCTTCACATAAGTATCAATGCGATCCCCTCTGTATACAGAGTAGATAGGGAAGGGCAACTTAGACATTGGCTACCTAAAATGAGGGGGTGATAAAGACTCAAAGTGACTTGGTTACAAGGTTTCAAGAGGAAGTTTAGTTTAAGAGTGTGTAGGGGAAGATAGAGTCCCCACTGAATAGTTTTCATCTTGTCTAGATGGGTCTGGTAAAAAGAAATGGGGATAAGATTCTTGTAATTCAATAATGAGTAACTGTTATCATGACTAATTGCGACGCACAATTGTAAAGGTAGAAGTTTTATAACAAAAACGGGTGAGTAGTTAATCTTGCAGTCCAGAAAGAGAGGACCCTAGGACCATCAAGGGAGAAGAGCACAAGTGGAATGCAGGACCTTAACCAGAGAAGCAGTGACACCAGAAATGGGAACACAGTTGGGGACATAGAAAGAGGGAGCAGCTATTTATGGAAAGAGAGGGACTAAGAGCTGGTGGCCAGGAGGCAGACTTGCAGAATGTGCCCTTTGGTGGTGTAAATTATTATATATGCCTGAGTGTTAAAAAATAAAAAAAAAATAAAAGCGCTAAAGTGAATAGAGGGAAGTACTGTTAACTGATGGTACATAGAGGGGATCATAACCATTGTAATGAAACAAAATATATAATTTGTTGAAGGTAGAACTAATGATCTGCCCTGTAAACTGTCTTTCAATTCATAAAAACTTTAGAAAAAGAGTTATTATTATTATTAGGATAGTATCAGTTTCACATATGAAGCTGGGGTGGGTTGGAAGCCGCTGGCCCAAAGTTCAGCAGCTGGAAAAGAGCTGGATAGGAATGTGAAGTCATAGGGTTGTCTTTAACCTAACCGTTACATAGTGCTGCCTAGGTTCTGACCCAGACACATTGAATCCTAGTTCCAATGTGTCCCGAATTCTGGTCCCCTGAATTTGTGTGGTAGTATAAATGACTCAGAGCCACTACCGGTTCCAGGGATATCTTTGTATCCCTACATGAAATTGTCATCCCAGGCCACAGATTGTGAGCTCTTCTAAATATACTCATCTGGCCATCCTGTGAGAGGGAAGTGTTTTTCTTTGTGTTTCTGAAACATCACAGTGCTTCTGTGTCCAGTCTTGAATGTCTTCCGCTAGTCTGCTGTCTTCTTAGACTCTCCTTTGTACTTGAATCTCTAGTTCCTATTTTCTAATCGTTTCTGAATGGAGTGGATCAAATGGTGCACATAGTCTAAGCAAGAGTCTCATAGGGATTGGAGGAGAAAGAACATCACCTATGCTAGCATTTCAACCAGAGAGTCCATACATGAGATAAACTATTCTACCTTGAGGGTAGAGCCAGTCTCTACTTCATCTGTATCTCTCCAGAAGGTATCACCATCATAAGTGCTTGATAAGTGTTTATGGAATAAATTACTGGGTGAATGGCATCTTCTATTTGACGGTCTTAAGGTCATGTCTGAAATCAGAGGAATATTCACTGATTAGAACAATGACTGAAATTACATAAAAACGAGATAATATTAATAATAATATAAACTAAGTGTAGTCATCCATATTTCCCATCTTTTAAACCATTTAAAATAATACTTTATTTTATTTTGGTGAAAGTTTACACAGCAATTTGGGCTCCCATTAAACAACTTCTGCAGAACTTGTTCAGTGACATTGGTTACATTCTTCACAATGTGGGGATATGCTCATTATTTGCATTCTGGTTGTTCCATTCCCATTAATCAAGTTTCCCTGTTCCTAACATTCTTATTTTTCTTTTAAAGTATTTGTGAACCATTTTATCTCATAAAGGTGGTTTTTTAAAAAAACATATTCCTTATCTTCCATGTATGCCTTGACACAAAGATGTTATGTTTCTCTCTGTGCCTATCTCATTTGACCGAGAGGCTGGTGGGAATACTGGGCATTAAATGATGTCTAGGTTACTTCTGGCCCAGTGAGAGCAAGTGTCTTATCAGTTAGCTGTGTTTTCCATGTGCACATGATAGTGGAGTTGAGGTACACATGCAAAATATTTGCTGACCTTTACATGTTGCCTTGTAAATAACGATTTTTAATTTCCTCATCAACTAGAAAAGCTGTAACTTACTGGCATACCAAAATTTTCAAATTAATTGCTTACTGTGCTTTTGTCCCTTTATCTATGCCATTTGGGAAAAGGGTCTTTTGCCCCAATTCCAAAAGCCCTGTATGATATCTGTAATATCTGAAATGTGTGTTGCCAGTAGCTGAGATTTATTGCACTGCTAACCTTCTCAAAGACTCTTTTTACTTCTGGTCCATCATTCCTAGCTCTGGCTTTGGGCTGGGATTCTTTATTTCTCTTTGCTTTTTTTAGTTTTTTTGTTTCAGTCCAGAAGCAAATTGCTTTTCAAAAGTTCGAAGAGAAACTAGAGCAGTGTTGGATGGGTTAGAAATGGGAAAAGTGGCTCATTTCATGAATAAATATTTGCCTGCGGTTCTCCACTTTGCAGACTCAAACAGGGATTAAAAGGTAAAGATTGGCAGGGGGGAGGTGAGGAGGCTTTTAGGCAAAAGCAGTGTGTGTGTTACAGCTCCTAATACAGAGAATGCCATTTTGCCTCTTTGCAAGTAAAATCAGCTGTAAGTAGCTCTTTGTAGGTGCCATAAAAGGGGGATGGTCTAGTTGAAAAAACAGAATCTTTAAGCCAAACATATCTGAATTTGGATCACTTACAAGGTGCATGGGAGTGTGCATGTGGGTTAAGGTTTTAGAATGTCAGTTTCCTTATCTAGAAAATGGGAACTGATACGTGTGCAAATTATTATGTTCAGAGTCTAACATACAGTAAAGGGTTCATAGTAAAATTTGGTTGTCTTACATTTTTCATGAAGAAAGCATGTTGTTGTTAGTAGTTGCAGAAGAGTCAGCGACCTTATGCACAACAGAAAGAAACTTTGTCCGGTACTGTGCCGTCCTCACAGTTTAACTGACCCTTCACTCTGCTAAGCATAATGTGCTTCTCCAGGAACTGGTTCGTCCTAATTAATTGTCTGAAGTATGAGAGACAAAGTCTCTCCATGCTGGCTTCTAAGGAGCATTCTGGCTATACTTCTTCCACCACAGGTTTGATTGTTCTTCTGGAAGTCCACAGTGCTTTTAATATTCTTCTCCAACACCATAACTCATATTTGCTAATTACAAAGCAAGTTTTGTTGTTAGCTGCCACCAGGTCAGCTCTGAATCCTGTCAACCCCAAGTGTGCAGAGAAAGTCCCTAAGCCTGTTTTCCAAAGTACCTCTGGATGGGTCCAAATCATTAAACCTTTCAGTGAATAGTTAAGCTCTTACTCATGTGCACTACCCAAGGACTCCTGAAAGCCAATTGTTATTATTGCTAAGCGCCATCGAATTTGTTCTGACTTATGTTGTTGTTAAGTGCTGTCAAGTCAGTTCCCATTCGAGGCAACTTTGTACAGGGTTTACCAAGAGTGACTGGTGGGTTTGAACTGCCATCCTTTCGGTTCAAACTGACCATTCAGCTCAGTGCTTATCTTACAGGACCACACCAGGATTCCTTTCCAACTCAGACTCAGGGTTGTTGGTGATTTTATTCCGTGGAGTCGAAATGACTCATAGTGACCCTATCTATATAGGGTTTCTAAGGAGCTGCTGGTGGGTTTGAACTACCAACCTTACTGGTTCAAACCAACCTTTCAGTCCAGTGCTTATTCTACAGTGCCAGAGATTCTTAACAAGCCTTTAAATAAGGTTTTCAAGACCACGAATCGTTGTTGTTAAGCGCCTTTGAGTCGGTTTCCAAGGAACTGACCTTGCAGTTCAAACGGCTGTGCACTCTAGTGCATTAACCCACAGCGCCACACCAGGACTTTGTGAATCATTAGATCAGAAAGCCTCATCTTTCTCCCATGGAGCAGCTGATTGGTTTGAGTTGCCAATTTTGTGGTTAGAAGTTCAGTGCTTATCCTGCAATGCCAAATCAGGACTCCACAAGCCAAATAGGAATACTGAAATTCAGAAGACCAACTATAGCAATAGCAGCAGCAGTAACAATCTCAGTGGGTAACTTTTCTCAGCTTATATAGTCAAGCATCAAGGTCGTAGGCATTTTCCTAGGTGGGCAAGGACCACGTGCTTTGTGCAGAAAGACATTGACGCACATATACCCACAAATGGTGAAGGTATTGTTTCAGCACTGCTAGGATGATATGTTCACTTAAATGTTGCCTATCTTTAGAGTGGTATAAATGATTTAGTAGAAGAACAGAAAACAATTTAATCAAAGATGTACATGACTTCCCCGACAAACGAGGGATTGGAAGTTTATTGATTCTGGACTTAAACTGAGCATGGAAGTGGTGGGAGGAGCATTTCAGTGGACTGAAGTTCTTTTCACATCATCTGTGATTGGATAACAATGAAGCCATAGTAATGATGTTGTTTTTTGTGAAGTGCTGTTGAATGGGCTGTGCCGCACAGTGACTCTGTATAGGGTTTCTGAGGAGCACGTTGTGGGTTTGAAGTGCTGACCTTGTGGTTCACAGTCCAGTGCTGATCCTACAGAGCCTTTCCAAGCTATCTGTGACATAAATATAAGAAACCCAACAACTACAACAGCTAATAGGTACTGAGTGATTGCTAGGACCAGGTACCTGATAAGCTCTTTAAAAAGCCGGGAACAACCATCTCTTGTGTTAATAAAAGGAAAAGAAAATGAGTTAACAGGTACAATTTTCCTACAGACATATATTACATATATGGTGAATTTAGTATTTAAATCTAAGAGTTCAAATGCCTTGAGATGGTATGGGTAGACATGATCTTAACCCCTGAGTTTACATAAGAGGAATCTCACCATGACCCATTCACTTTACCTTCCAGAAGATCCCATCAACAAGGGATTTGGGGGCATTTTTCTTCTAATATGTATTGTGGAACTTCAGACTTGGAACTTGCTACATTGGAACTGGTTTCAGTTGCCCTGAGCTTAAAACTTACCTTTTGTTGTAAGTAAAAATTACTCATACTGAAAGCTTAGCCATCATACATCACTTTTTTTTTTCTTTATTAAGATATAGATCTTGGGAAAAAGGTATTTTTCTTTAAAGTGTTCAGAACTCTCTGAGGTAAACAGTCTTGAAGAAATGTAAAATAATACCGCCTCTTTATGGTTCCTTTTTCCTTCATGATATTCAAGATTTGTCCTCCCTGACTTCTTGCTTCTTTTTCTCTGGTGTTATTTCTTCAGACATTATTGAGCATTTATTATGCTCCAGACACTGGGCTTCGGGCTGGAGAATCAAAGACGTGTGAACCATTCTCTGTGTCCTTAGGGGGCTGGCATCCCAATGCATCTCAGGTTAACTGCTGCATGAGGGGAGAGACAATAGTAGAATCACTGAGAAGAATTTAAGTGACTTATCTTAGTCTTACAGCGGCAAGAGTTCGACTTTTTTAGACAGATGTTGACTGAATTGCAGGCTGTGTGTGCTCCATTGCGATGCTGCCTTCTTATATTATGCTGTTCAAAGACCATTGATTGTATGTGCTATTAGGCATTCTGGAAACCCAAGATTTATACCGGATGTCTGCATTCCAGACTGTTTTATCAAATGGATTAGTGTGCATTTTTTTCTTAGCTGCATTTGAATTGGTTGCTGAATGAATTCCCCGATGATCAGCGCAAGCTACCACCAGCATGGATAAGAAGGCAGTAGGCTTGAGAACCATTTCATTGCTTATGACTTGTATTTCCAGTCAAGATCTTTACCAGTGTCTGATATTCCATAGGTATTCTGATGTATTCTTGGTCTATTTACAACCAAATGATGAGAAGTTCTCATCTGTGTCTTGTTTCGATATGATTGTTGATGGTGTGGTACTGTAGAACTGGACTGCTAACAGTAAGGTTGTGGTTCAAACCCACCCGCTGCTCCTTGGAAACCTGATACAGAGTCTCTATGAGTTAGAACCAGCAAACACATAAACAAAGATGACAAACACAATAAAACACTTTTGGTTGACTTAAACAGAAATAGTGGGAGGATATCAAAGTTTCACAGAATCCTTGGGAAGTGTGTACAGGCTGCTATCTCAGAGAACACAGCAGGGTCCTGAAATGGTGGTAGCTTGAAGACAGCTCTACCGCTGACCTTTTCAACACTCCTTCCTCCAGGCTGGAGTTCCCGACCAAACCAAGATTGTGCCAGAGTCAGATACCAGGAGCTGTGCATCAGAGAGAGAGAGACAGACAGAGTGAAGGGGGAAGGCAGACCCATTATAAAATTTACCTCAGCTATTCATAAAATGATGTATGTACTATTGAAATGCTAAGTATACCTTTGAGGCACTTTGGGATCATTTTATCTCTGTTTTACAGATAAGCAAACTTAAGAGTCAGAGAGTTTAAATTTGCACCTCTAATAAAAGACTCCTGCACTGCACTGTGAACTACAAGGCCAGCAGTTCAAACGAACCCACTGCTTCCTGGGAACTCTATACAGGGTCACTATGAGTCAAAACTGACTCAACAGCACTTAACAAGTATAAAAGACTGGATTCAATTTGAATGCAGGATGCTGCCTTATCCCATCTTCTTGCCGAATGTTTCATTCAAGTTTGAACCTAGGATTAACAGTCTCAGTCTTAGGAGGGCTACTTGGAAAAAGGAGGCGCCTGCCTCTCACTTCTTTAGATGATGGCTCCACTGATTCTGATTTGCATTTCTTTAAGGAATATCTCATGGTACTGATCCAATGCACTTGATCTTCCACCTTCTCACTCTGTGACCTGGAGAAAACCTGTCTTCCGGAGCTTTATCATTTCCATCTATAAAAGGAAGCAATCTTCTTAAAAGGAAGCTTTGTAAATGCAGTACCAGCTATGGTTTTTCCACCATTTTTGAATACTGAATGAATGAATAATTCATTTATTAAGTCAATGATTCATAATAGCCCCATTTACTAAAGTGAAAGTGTTTTTCTTTTTAAGATTTGCAAGTATCAAACAAATGACAGAGACTGCTTCTGGGCCATTGTATTGAGGCTATGCAATTCTGTTTTAAGATTTTGATCCCACTCCTGTGTTTATCATTACTGTTGCTTAGTATTCTACTGGCTCCATGACATTCCCAGTACTTCTCCAAATGCATGCACTCAACCAAGGAAAAAGATCTTTACCAAGATCAAGAGAGAAAAATGGAAGAGTAGAGTTCACTAACCTGGTTTTAGATGGTATTTGAATTTGAACCTATTCCCTATGCCCATGGAGTTCTGGTGTGGCACTGTGGATTAATGTGCCAGACTGTAAAGCCATTTGAACTGCAAGGTCGGCGGTTCAAGCTCACCAGCTGCTCCTCGGAAATCCTACGCAGGGTCACTATGGGTTGGAAGTGACTCTATGGCACTAAACAACAACAACAACAACAACTCTATGTCTACAATCCCTTATTTTTCTTTTCCTACACTACCAGTCTATCTATGTCTGTCAATAAATGCTACAGCATGCTGTCCATCCACTGCAGATTTCCAATGTCAAAACAGTGAGCAGTCATCTTGTTAGCAAGATGCTCACCTTTGCTACAATTATTTTTTCAATTCAATGACAGTTTCCACCCAATCCTATAGGCCATCATAGAAACATGATAATCTAAAGGGAAACAAAGACATTTATGACTCCTTGTGATTTTTCTCTTGCCTCTCTGGTAATAGAATGAAATCCTTTGCACCACACTTCAATATACTTGACATCTTTTATTATTCGTAGGTTCTACCCATTCTTCCTGTAAAGAGAGCCATCGTATAAGCATCATTCCTTACTCTTAAGATCATGTCAGAAGAAAGAGTCTTAGACTTATTGTCAACACACTCAGTGTAAAAATACAAAACCTTTTCCCCCACAAACCTTTACTGTGTTTGCACCAGGAAATCAATGTGCTAATGGGGCACTGAAAGCTGGAAGGTGTGGAAGAATATGGTACGCTTTGCCATCTGCCCAAGCAGATGGAATTGGCATGGAGAGCTCTTACCCTGATCTCAGTTCTGTTGAGTATTATCACTTGGATGCTATAACTCCTTGAACACTGCCCATGAAGAAGGTACAACTTACGACATTCCAACCAAATGGGCAGAGAATATTTTGCAGTGGTATGGCTTTTATGTTTTCTAAATCATCTAAATTTTTCTGAGCTTTGATGTTTTAAAAGACAAAATAACTACAATTTTATTTTATTTTTTTCCCCTTCTGTGGAGTCTCTTTTCGGATTTCTGAAAAGCATTGGTGACGTGGAATGTTCTGAGTGAAACAAAACTTTCCCAAATATGCGCCTAGGATTTCAGGACACTTTTTTGCATCCCTTTCCACATTAGTTTCTGATTTATGAGTGCCAGCTGTACCCTGCATTGCTGGTTATAAATGAATGAAGCAAAAGCTGTTATGTTTCTGAGTCCTCTTTCCTGAAACAAGTTGATGTTCACACCTTTCTCAGGCTCAGGGAGGGATGCCTATATTAACTTAAAACCTCCATCATCTCTTTGATGTTGGTCTTAAGTGCCATGAAGTCTGTTTCGACTCATAGTGATTCTATATAGCAGGAGTGGAGAACCACATAAGGCACATGAAGTCATTTGGTCTGGCCCTGCCAAGGCAACTGCAGTTCCAGCCAACACATTAGAGGTGAGTTAATGAAATGTTTGACCAAATATAGCAGGCTAATTTTTAAGTTGATAATTTTGTATGATCTGTGAATGATGTTATAAATTTTGGAAGAAAAAAGGTTCTTCACCCTTGCCGCATGGAATGCTGGTGTAGACATGCAGGCTAAAGCACTGGAACACAGGGTTACTTTGAACGGCGAGGTTGGCCGTTCAAACTCATCATCCACTCCTCAGAAACCCTAAAAAGGGTTGTGATGAGTCGGAGCCAATTTGACAGCACTTATCAACAATCCCCTCCACCCCCCTGCTGTATAGGTTTCCAGAGGAGCAACTGGTGGGCTTGAACTGCTGACCTAGCTGATGACATCCCAGTGCTCATCCCACAGTGTCACACCAGGACTCTAATTGTTGGCAATTGTAAACTCAGTTTGTGTCTTTATCCTTTTCCAAAGCCCATTTTTATTGAAAGCTCAAATATATATGCTATTATCATTAATGAATTGCTTTATATATTTTCTTTATTCACCATCTCAGGAAGTTATTATAAAGCAGTGTCAGCTAGCTGCCACTTACTAGCTACTTAATTAGCTAGTGCCAATTACTAGCTGCCTTGATCAAGTTATTTATCCTCTGTAAATCTCATTTTGCTTAATTCAGCATGGAGCTAATGATACCTATGCCATAAAACACATATGATTGTAGCTGTTGTTCCTGTTTAGGTACTGTTGAGTCTGGTTTTGACCCATGTGGCAGAATAGAACTGACTCGTACAGCTTCTTAGACAGTAAGACAGGAGCAGGTCACCAAGTCTTCCTTCTGCAGAGCGGCAGGGTAGATTCAGGTCGCCAACCTTATGGTGCCACCAGGCTCCTTCTGTAGTCCTTGTTGTTGTTAGGTGGTATTCAGTCAGTCCCGACTTACAGAGACCCTATGCACAACAGAACACCACACTTAGTCCTTAGGACCTGCACGGTGTTTGTTGTGTTCTAGGGAGTGGGTTAGTGACTCACAAGATGATAAGTCTGAAAATAAAACCAAACTGGATAAACAAGGCTAAGGAAAGGCCTATGAACTAAGGTCCCACTCAAATATTTGAGATGATGCCATTGGTTCTTGATGCTCCAAAACTCAGGAAAGTTTCAAGAAAGTGTAGAAGGATTTCATATCAGTATCTAAACAATCAATCTGAAGGCAGTATGATGTAAAAGTAGAAGCTGACAAGCGTGGGTCTTCTCTTCAGTTCATCATTCAGGAAATTACATCTCTGACTTTGTCTTATCTTTGACAGAATTTTCATGGACCACACTCCAGGTTTCTTAGCATACTGTGGGTGATTTCTCTTTTGTGTTGTACACGTGGCTTTACTGAACCATGTGAAGGAGAGACAAGAAGAGCTCCAGTGAACCAGTTCGCATGTGTATTATTCAATACTCTAAATAATAATATCATGATTTCAGCCTGTGAATCACCTTTGTAGCTTAAACTAGTGTGCTACATTTTAGTTCATTGAATCTAGCAGTTGCCGAGGCCAGATAAATCTGTTTACAAAGGCTTATATACCCTATCACCTGTTTAGATATATCATCTATCTGTTCAGTTTTCTTCTCTGACTGGACATCCTGATGCAGACTGCTTCCTCTAATCTGCGGGTAAGGTTGGCTGGCCTACAGCCGTTCTTTAAACTCCAAAAACAATGTAGAATGCAAGGTCTTTAATCACCCGGCACTCACAAATCCTTCCATAGAAGGATTGAGATTACCCCTGATTGGGTGATGTCCCTATCCACAGATCAATCGTGTTGTCATGTGGATGCTGGTAAGTGTCATGGAGTTGACTCTAACTGCTAGCAACCCTGTACATAGGGTTTCTGAGGATCAACTGGTAGTTTGAACAGCTGACCTTTCAGTGCTTATCCTGTAGTACCACACCGAGATGCCCACCATGCCACAGAGAGGGGTGTTTTGAATGCTCTGGGAACTCTTGGTGTGGATGTTGTTGTAAAGTCACTTCCATCGCATAGCGACCCTGTGTACAGCAGAACGAAACAATGCCTGCTCCTCCACCAACCGCACAACTCTTGTCATGTTTGCGTCCATTATTGCTGCCATTCGTCAGTCCATCTCATTGAGGGTCTTCCTCGGTTTTGCTGACCCTCAACTTTACCAAACTGATGTCCTTCTCCAGGGACTAGCTCCTCTTGACACTAGAAACTAGACCAAAGCGACACACATAAGCTAAAACATGCACACATACACGCACACTGTGTGTCAACGGAGCCAAGAAAAGACTGTTTGTTTTGGTAACAGAGGGATTGTTGGAGCAACACAAAACCTCCCTCAACATTTTGTTGTTGTTGTTGTTCTTGCTAAGTGCCATTGAGTCAATTCTAACTCATAATGACCTTTCATAGTGTCTCTGAGGAGTGGCTGGTGGGTTTGAACCACCGACTTTGTGGTTAGCAGCCCAGGGCGGATCCTACAGCGCCACACCATGAGTCCTTAGTCAACCTTTACCTTCCTCTATGTATCTGTTCACTGCCTTTGCCATTTCTCTTAGAAATAAAGCACAAAGCTTATCCTAGCTCACCAAAAACCATTCCACGTACAAAAATCGGAGCTTCTTGCAAGTTTGCTCATTTTTCCCTTGTACATACATTCAGGCACGTGATCCTTCTTATTTCTCTCTTGGTTTTGAAGTGTCTGCACTTTTCTAAAAATTTCTTCTTCTGTTCCCCCAGTTCCTATGCCTTTGATAACCTCTCTTCAACTTTCACTTAAGAACATAGACATCCTCTAACAGTTCCTGCTTGCTTTCCTCCACCCACTCTTTCCTGGAGTTTGGATTTCTTTAGAGAAAGATGACTCAAATCTACCTCTTTAAACCAGGCCTCTCCTTTGAGTTACTGAACCACCCGACTAATGGCTCCAGCTACACATCCACATCAGCACATTAAGTTCAAATGATCTTGGCGTAATTGAAAGTACCTGGATTATGGTATTTTACAGGCTTGAGGAGAAATCCAGAATTCTATATTTAGTAATGGGGTGACTCTGTAGAAAATAGCCTGCCCTGCATAGCATGTTCAATAGGGAGATAATAATACATGCCTTTAAGAAATGTTTGAAGGTCAGGGAGCATTTTTGTGTACAGAGCTGAGCAGAATGCCTGGCACATAGCACTGAAGTAAGTGAGTAGAAGCTCTGTCAGAATCCACATATCAGTTATAGGGCAGCATCTTAATTGGATTACATCACTGTCCCTCGGTCCAAACAATGTTGTCTAGAAGGCAGAGCGAAGCTTAATTCATGTTTCAAATCAAAGGCCAGGAAGCTCTTTCTATATACTAGATACGTATTTGTGCCATTTTATTTAAAGAGAACACAATATATGAAGGGAAGTCAAAGTTATGATTGCTACAGAATCATACAAATTTTTTTATGAAACAAAAGCTTCAAAATAGAAGCTAATGTTTCTCAACATAACCTCCATCTATGTCTAAACACTTCTGAAAACCTTGTTTCCATCACTCTAGCATAAACATTGGAGTGCTAACTGCAAGATCAGTGCTTCAAACCCACCAGCCGCTCCTCAGAAACCCTATAGAGAGTTGCTATAAGTGGGAACATACTCAACAGCACTTCACAACAACAATAGCCCTGCCCTGAAGGATTTTACACTCTTCAATGTATACCAAGCCAACACAGCAATTTTGAGATCCTTGAGAGGTGTAAATTGTATTCCTTTGAAATTTTTTTAGTTTGAGAAACAAAAAGAATCCTGAAGGGACAAAATCAGGGCTGTAGGGTGAAGTTCTAAAGGAATCCCCATGGGACAGCCCTTGCTACTCTAGAAGAATGAACAGATGCATTGTCAAGATGAAAGAAAGTAAGTCCTTGGTTCAAATTTCCTGGCCTTGTTTTTCCACCAATGTGGTTTTCCATTTTCTTAAAACTCTTCATAATAACCCCCCATGATCATCTTGGGTCCTTTGAGAATTTCTATCAAGAATATTCCTTTGGAAACCCTAAAAACAACCTTATCTTTTGAGCAGATCCATTTGGACTGTACTCTCTGGGTTATATTGGTAAATCCAAGACTTGCTGCCAGTTACAGTTCATTCCATAAAAGCATCATTAACTTTGATCTTCCTTAAATGACTAGTGGAAGATCAACTCTTTGTGTTAGCTGATTTTCATACCATGCTTTTTAGTATCCTTTTTTTGCAAGCACCCTGAGACTGAGACAGGTGTAGTACTGAGCGAACCTGTCTGCAGTCATCCCTTGATCAAAGACCTGTTGACAGACTTTTCATTTGGAATGAGCCTGCTCATGTATGAACTGGAGCGCTCGTAGAAATATTCTTTGACTTAACCCTCCTATGTTAATGGGGTTAGAAACGAGGCATCATGGTACCCCCTCACATATCAGCAGTGGGTCAATGCACATTGTGTCTATTAACTAATCAGTAAATCTTTGTTTGAGTAATAAATACAGTGCACATAATATGTTATGTAATCTATCTTTGCTGTTGTTAATTGCTGTCAAGTCCATTCCAGCACATGGTTCCCCCATGTATGCAGAGTAGAGCTTTACTTCATCGGGATTTCAAGGCTGTGACCTTTCAGAAGCAGCTGCCAGGCCTTCCTTCGAAGGTACTTCGAACTGCTATGCTTTTAGCCTAAGGAGCTCCGGTAGCATAGTGGTTACGAATTGGGCTGCAAACCGCAAGGTCAGCAGTTCAAAACTGCCAGCCGCTCCGTGGGAGAAAGATGAGACTTTCTGCTCCCATAAAGGTTTACAGCCTCAGAAACCTTGTACAGGGTCGCTGTGGGTCGGAACCAACTTCACAGCACGTAACCACCACCACCATCCTTTTGGCCAGTAGTCAGGTGCTTAACTATTTGCACCATCCAGGGACTCATATCTGCATGCATATATATATATTTATATTTATATTTATATTTATATGCATGTAAACAATGTGGTTGTTGTTGTTAACTTCAGTTGAGTTGGCTCTGACTCATACCAACTCTGTACAGGATTTCTGAAGCTGTTAATCATTGTTGACCTCAAGGTTGGTTTGAAGTGCAAGGTCAGCCGTTCAAACTCACCAGCTACTCCTTGGAAACTCTATACAGGGTCGCTATGAGTCAAAATTGACTCGACGACACTTAACAGCAACAACAAATCTTATGGAGAGCAGAAAGCCTCATCTTTCTTTGGTGGATCAGCTAGGGAACTTGAACCCCCGACCTTGTGGTTTTAAGTCTAGTATTTATCCTACAGAGCCACTGTGCTCCCCATGTTGTTAAGTGCTGTTAAGTAGGTTTGAACTCATAGCAACCCTGCATAGGGATTTAGAGGAGCAGCTGGTGGGTTTGAACCTCCAACCTTGAGCATCATACCAGGACTCCATGCTGTCCCTTTCTAGCTAGCTATATATA
>NW_006408573.1:12198358-12199110 GCF_000296735.1 Chrysochloris asiatica | reverse complement strand
TTGAATCATTGTCTCACACTTAGAATTATAAATTATTAGAGTTGGAAGAAACACCACAGGTTATTTTATACATTCTACACGCAAAAAAATCTATATAGAATTTCTCTGCATTCTGGACTTTTATGTATTTCAAATTAAAATACAGGTACTATTCAGAGGGATCAGTTACATACCTAGAAACATGACTTTGGTGTTGTTAAGTGCCATTGAGTCGGTTTTGACTCATAATGATTCTGTATGAGGTTTCCAAGAAGGGATGGTGGGTTTGAACCACCAACTTTGTGGGTAGCAGTCCAGTGCTTATCCTACAGCACCACCCCAGGACTTCAGAATCATGATAATTTAAAATTTATGTAATCATAAATATGTATATGTATGCATATATATGGAGTCCTGGTGTGGCCCTGCAGGATTATGTGCTGGACCCCTAGGTACGTTTGACCTGCAAGGTCGATGGTTCAAACTCACTAGCCACTCCTTGGAAAGCCTGTGCAGGGTTGCTATGAGTCGGAAACGACTCAATGATATTTAAAAACATCAACAACAATGTGTGTGTGTGTGTGTGTATATATATATATTTGTTGTTGTTGTTGTTGTCAGGTGCCATCGAGTCAGAACCAACTCATAGCGACTGCATGCACACGAAACAATGTCCGATCCTGGGCCAACCTCACAACCGCTGCCACACTTGACGGCATCAATGATGCCACCTGGCTGATCCATCTCATTGGGGGTCTTCCTCTTTTTCTCTG
>NW_006408573.1:12180821-12197740 GCF_000296735.1 Chrysochloris asiatica | reverse complement strand
TATATATATATATATATATATATATATATATACTACATTTATCATTTTACCGATAACTCAAGAGGGACAGATAGCTTCAATAAAAGCAGACTGTAAACAAATAGAAGATCCAAGGTTTAACCCTGTGTCTTTACGATTTTAATAAGTAACACTCTATGCTATAAAACGCTATCCTGCTGATTCACACTGTATGTTTTATCCTGCCACATTGTTGTTGTTGTTATGTGCCGTAGAGTCAGTTCTGACACATAGCGACCTTGTATGGGTTTTCCGAGGCTGTAAATCTTTATGGGAGCAGAAAACCTCATCTTTTCCCCATGGAACAACTAGTAGTTTTGAACTGCTGACCCTGAGGCTAGCAGCCCGATTTGTAACCACTACGCTACCAGAGCTCATTATCCTTCCATATTACACAGATGGAAATCCATTTTAACATGTCAAAGCCTCTAGGGAAGAAAGATGGATCCTGGTGTGGCGCTGTGAGTTAATGTGCTGGACTGCAAGGTCAGTTGAACTGCAAGGTCGGTGGTTCAAGCTCACCAACCACTCCTTGGAAACCCTATGCAGGGTTACTATGAGTCAGAGCTGAGTCAACTGCACTTAACAAGAACTATAGGAAAAATCTCTATAGAAGTCCATCCAATGACACCTCAACCATTAGAGGTGTTACTGATTTATTTATTTTTTCATGTAGTGATTTCTTGTTTCTGGTTATGTTCCTTAACTTCTGGAAACTCCTGATGTTAGATGTCAGTCTTCACTTCATGCAATTCACTCAGTTTATAGCAATTTCTCTTCATTTTGACTCATTTCTATCATTATTGTCCATTTAGGGTAAAGAAAAAAAGCTTTTAACACATATCAACAAAATCTTTATTTGTTTCGCCTTAAATCACTAACTCTGCCCGAGAAGGCTTGTTTGATTCGTTTTTTGTTAATCCACACCCCTGGCCAGTGTATCTTAAGGATGTTGGACTCATGAACATTGTGTCTTGACCTTTTGCCAGGACAAATGGTCCATTTGTGGTGAGTGTGGGGTTCTCTACTTTGTCGGAGCAGTGGGAGCCTGTTTTCACTTTGTCAAGCCTCAAGCTGTCTCCTGAATCTGCACTGAAGGAGGGAGCTAATGATAGCTGCCACTCAGAGTTGGAATGTCAGTGAAAGCTGGAGGGGCCTGGGCCAACCCTGACACAAACAGGTTTTTAACAGCATGAATTTATGAATCCCGTCAATGCAAATGAGGGTTTATTATGCTCGGAGTCTGTAAAAATGATGCCTCATTTATTAAATTAAGCTGCAGAAACCCTATTCAGGTAAATGATAGTTTATTCTCTTTAAGCTAAAGGCTTTTTTTCTGTCTGCGATCTTGCTTATTGGGAGTTGTCTTTTACACTTTGCTTAAAAAAGGAAGGGGATGGGAGAGTATTGTGATGATATTGTTGTCCTTAAATTCGAGTGAGTTGTTTCTGACTCATAATGACCCTCTATAGGGTTTCTGAGGAGTGGCTGATGAGTGTGAACCACCAACGTTGCAGTTCAAACCGACCTCACAGTCCAACGCTTAGCCTACCAGCTTATCCTAAGGCACCACACCAGGCTAAACCAGGGTTGAATGGAGATTATGTGCTCTGGCTTAGGTTTTACATCTTTTGTGTTACTCTTCACCCTCTTTAAAATGGGCATATAGTAATTTACGTTGTAAAAATGTGCTAAAAATTGAGAATAGGGATGTCATGTAAATAATTGAGTTGCCTTTGAGTCGATTATAAATCATGACAAACCTATGTGGGCAGAGAACTGCCTTATAGGGAAACAGATCTCTGGTCTGCCTTCCAAGGCGCCTGTGGGTGGGTGTGACCTACCAGCCTTTCAGCTAATAGCCTTGCATTGATCTCTGCAAGAGTCACACCAGGACTGCAGATAACTCAGTAACAACAACAAATCCACTGTCATTGAGCCAATTCTGAATCACTGTGACACTATATAGGGTTTCCAAGACTTTATATATTTACAAGAGCAGACAGCCTCATGGTTCGCTATGACAGTGGCTAGTGGCTGGCTTTGAACCGCCAATCTTGTGATTAGCAGCTGGATGCCTGAATCACTGTGTCACTAGGGCTCCTTAGCGTTGTGAGTGTTGAGTTGGTTCTGATTCTTACTACCCTATATAGGGTTTCTGAAACGATGAATCTTTACAGGAGCAAAACTCCTCATCTGTCTTCCTCAGAGTGGCCGGGAATAGGAACTGCTGGCCTTGTAGTTAGTAGTCACTGTAGCACAGGGGATCCAAACTCAATAGACAAATGTATGAAGAAGAAGATGAGACATTTTCAGATATGTACCTCAGATCTTGGAGTCTTGGTGTGGCGCTGAAGGATAAGCACTGGACTGGTAACCTCACGGTTGGCTGTTCAGACCCACCAGGTGCTTATTGGAAACCCTCTACAGGGTCGCTATGAGTCAGAACCAACTTGATAACACTTAACAAGAATAAAAGCAACCCTAGATCAATGTTTCCTAAAAAAGCTGTTTCTGTGGAAGAATTCCTACAGACACTTGATGTTTTTGCAGTTGAACCTTAGGAAACTGCATTATACTAACTTCCAAATAACCCTT
Source organism: Chrysochloris asiatica (assembly GCF_000296735.1). NCBI lineage: Eukaryota > Metazoa > Chordata > Mammalia > Afrosoricida > Chrysochloridae > Chrysochloris > Chrysochloris asiatica. Next base: position 12,195,124 of record NW_006408573.1, on the reverse strand, counting down.
ATTCTTGTTAAAGAGCCACTGGCCTTAAAGTCGTGCCCTCTATTTAAATCCAACTGTGATATAAGTAATGTGGATATCTTTGCCCCAGCATGAGGTTTCTCACTTGGTTACTAATTATCACTTTATATGTTGGGAGGCAGTGTGGTGGTATTGTAGAGAAAAATTAACCCCACTCACTACTTGAAGTTAACGAGATGTAATCTATGTTGGCATACCTGCCTTTTTCTGTGTTAGCACAGAGGTTAAGCACTTAGCTGCTAACCATAGGTCAGTGGTTCAAACCCACCAGCCCACTCCACAGGAGAAAGATATGGCAGCCTGTTTCTGTAAAGATGAACATCCCTATATAGAAACCCTATAGGGTACGGCTGTTCTAGTCTGCCCTGTAGGTTCTCTGCGAGTCACAGGCAGCTCAATGTCAATGGGATGACTTAGACTTGTATTTGAGCCCTTCGGACACAGTTTCCTCTTTTCTAAAATAACATATTTGCAAGTTTGTTTGGATTTAGAAATGATATAATGCAAATAAATATTTTAGATCAGAGTTTGCGCGTGGTGATTATTATGAGTTGATTTATGCGCTATAAAGCTATGCTTATGAATCTCTCTGCCTATGGTTATAATCCCATTTGGAGTCCTGGTGTGGCTTCAGAGGATAAGCACTACACCGCTAACCTCAAGGTCAGCAGTTCAAATCCACCAGCCATTCCACGGAAACCCTACATTGTGTTGCTTTGAGTTGGAACCAATCCAATGGCATTTAGCAACAGCTACAGGAACATGGCTGTGGTTATAATCCCATGTGGGAATGGGTCGTCTTTTGGATAGGGTGTGTCTTGATTCCATCTCATACTAAATATAGCAGAGCAGATGAAGGAAGAAGAGATGGAAGAAGGTAGATGTCAAACTACTGAAAGATCACCCAGCAGGCAGAAGCGCCAAGACACAGGGACCTTCTCCAGAACCATGGAGAGAAAGCCTTTCCCTAAACCCACACCCTGTATTCGGACTTCTAACCTCTTAAATTGTGAGAAAATGAGTGTCTGTTGAAGCCATTCACTTGTGGTATTTGGGTTATAGCATCTAGCATCATTAGAAAACTAAGGCAATGTTTGCTTTAGAACGTTAGTCTCTCTCTAACCTGTAAAAATCTCATTCTTGTTTGGACCTAGAGTCTATGACGATAAATTAATCATATGGTTGATGGTTTAGATGTGTCATGTGTGTTGTGTTGACAGGTGCCATCGAATTGATTCTGACTCATATGATAGAGGTGTTGTTGTTGTTACGTGCCGTTGAATCCGTTTCAACTCATAGGGTTTCTGAGGAGCAACCAGTGGTCTTGACACCCCAGTCTTGACCGATGGAGTAGCGCTGTCCCTTAGGGTTTTCTAGGCAGACATCCTATGGGTCTCTTTGTGGAACTGCAGGTTTTAAGCCCCAACTTTGTGGTTCGCATCAGAGTGCTTACCCATTGTATCAGCAGGGCTCCTGTGTGTGTGTGTATGTGGCTGAAGGATTCTGTGCTGCACTGCTTTTGTGACCTTGCTAAACTGTTACTTACTAACCCCTCCTGTCTGTATGCAGTCCTGGGGTGATTCTGGAGGATACAGCACTGGACCCAAAGGTCGGTTTGAACCAAAAGGTTGGCGGTTCAAACTCACCAGCTGCTCCTTGGAAACCCTATAGAGGGTCGCTTTGAGTCCGAACCGACTCCACAGCACACTACCACCACCCACCACGAGCTGGACTTCGATGGCACTTATCAACAATATGTCTGTGTGAAAGAAGCCTACAAAACATGCATTATTTTGTATCCTTTTCAAAGCAACATTTTCAGTGGAGAGGAGGTTCATCTTAAAAGAGGCCTTTTGTGATAAAAATCAGTGAACATGTGTTTTAATTGATAATTCTACCTGAATCTTGCAGGCACAGTTTTTCCTCCCAGGAGGCCAATTTCTTAGTGCCCCATTTCTGATCAAGGCAGAAGGTGTTCCCAGAACAATGAACTACCAGAATCCAGGTTTAAACTGAAGGATAATTCACAAATACGCATTTGCCTTACATGCTATTTTGAAGAGCCACTACAGATGAAAAGAATTAGCATATGTTATGGCCCATTCTCATGAAAGCAACTGCTTGTAAATGAGTCTGCCTAGTTGAAAACGTGCAGACACAATGTTCCCCAAAGTACACTAACACCACCCCTATCCTTGTCAGTGTGTTTTACTGTTAAGACAATCGGGTGTAGTAAGAGGATCCCGTGTGTCTGTTTGCTTTGGTTCTTTTTATTTTTCAGGGGATTAAGTTTGGTGACAGGGGAGTTATATTTTGAAGCATCCTCTTTATGTGTGCTCACTTTCGAGTTTTATGTTTAGGTTTCCAAGAGCTGGCAGCCTGTAGAAAACAGGGCTGCTAAATCCTAGTGTTAAAAAGCAAAGATGCCACTTTGAAGACTGAGGGTCCAGTGACCATGGTATTTTCAATCCCTTCCTATGTGTACAGAAGCTGGACAATGAATATTGAAGACTCTGGACAAATTGATGCCTTTGATTTATGATGATAGCAGAGACTATTGATAGCAAAGACCAATGCCAGAAGAACCAACAACTCTGTCTTGGAAGGCAGAATGCACCTTAGAAGCAAGGATGGTGAGAGGTTGTCTTGGTTATTTGGTGCTGTTATGGCATAAAGACCCAGGTGGAGGGCTGTAACAAGCAGAAATGTATTCTCTCACTGTTTGTTGTTGTTGAGTGCCGTGGAGTCGGTTCTGAAGCATAACGATCCTGTATAGGGTTTCCGAGGAGCAGCTGGTGGGCTTGAACTACCGACCTTGCAATTCCAACAGCTTTGCAGTCTGGCGCATTAACCCACAGCGCCACACCAGGACTTACTGTTTAGGAGGTGAGAAGTCCAAACTCAAGAATGTCGACTCTTGGGGCAGGCTTCTCTCTGTCAGCTGTGGGGAGAAGTCCTTGTCTCCTTTCAGCACCTGTAGGCTCAGGACTCACTGGAGAGCTCCATGCGTCTTGGCATCAGTCTTCCCCTGGATGTAGGAGCTTCACAGTGCAGGGACCCCAGAGTCAAAGGATGCAGTCCACTCATACTCGTCTGTCTTGGTAGTAATAATCCTTTCTCTCTGCTCAAGTCTCAATCCTGGTGTGGCATTGTAGGATAAGCACTGGACCACAAGGCTGTTTGAAGAGCAAGGTTGGTGGTTCAAACTCACCAACCTCTCCTTGGAAACCCTGTACAAGGTTGCTATGAGTCAGAACTGACTAGAGGCACTAAAAGGTGGTGTGTGCCATGTCTTTGGGAATCTCCCTGAAATTAGATCACTGTGGTGGCAGGATTAAAAATAGGGTCCTGGTATGGCGCTGCAGGATGTTCACTAAACTGCTAACCAGAAGGTCAGTGTTTGAAACCCACCAGCTGTTCCTTAGTCAGAGCTGACTGTGAGTCAGAACTGACTCGATGGCAGTAAACAACAACAAAGCGCACCTTTAATCCTTGTATTTATCACAGCAAATCACGTTATATAGGGATACCTGCATTTCAAATGCCAAACCATTGAGACTCTCAGTCCAGTCAAGTAGACGCAAAACCGCAACGATCACAAAGGCTATGAAGAGGAACCAGTCCTGGGAGAAGGATCATGCTCAGTGAAGTAGAGGGTCAGTAAACAAGAGGAAGACTGTCCCCTAGACGGACTGACACAGCAGGTACAACAGTGGGCTCAGTGTTAGGATTATGATGATGGTGTGGAACACAGCAGGACCGGCACCAGTCAGAAGGGATTCAAATGCACCTAATAACAGAAACAACCCAACTATATATAAAAGACTGCTGTTATAAATTGTAGGAGTCATAAAGCGGGTTTTGGCTCAAAAACTTTAATAAACAAGCATCAGTTAACTGCTCTATGCCAAGACCTGTGCTGGTCACTGGGGGTGAAGTAGTTACTAGATTGGAATGACCCCAGCCCTCTTAGAAAGGTGAATTGCTTTGGATCCTGTTAACGCTAATAGATTGTAAGCTTACTCTAATACATTGAGCAACAGAGTGGGAAATTTACTGGCAAAGAAACCCACAAAGTGTGGATGTTGTTGCTGTTATTGAGTGCTGTCTAGTTGGTTCTGATCCATAATGACCCTGTGTAGGGTTTCCAGGGAGCAGCTGGTGAGCTTGAGCTGCCAACCTTGCAGTTCAAATGATTTTGCAGTCTGACACCTTAACCCACAGTGCCACACCAGGACTCTAAGTGTGGATGTTGTTATTGGTGTGAAGTGCCATCAAGTCGGTTCCGACCCATAGCGACTCTGTATAGGGTCCAAGGAGCAACTGGTGAGCTTGAACTGCTGGCTTCGCAGTTCAAATGGCTTTGCAGTCTGGTGCATTAACCCACAGCGCCCCACCAGGACTCAAAGTGTGGATAGAGAATAGCAAATGAGTAGGAGGAACCGACGTTAGATGATGTTCCCATAAATGGACTGCTTTAACCCTTAATTAGATCCTAGGTCCCTCCTTTGGGGAGTTTGGATATGCTATTTCTATTTTTATGGGGAGGGGGGAGACTCTGACATTACAATGAAGAATCCTTGTCTTCTGCTAACCAAGAATGATCAGGTTTGATAGTGTTTTATTGAGAGGTGAAGATATGACTAGAGTAAACAAAGAGGAACCTAGGCAGCAATAATACCCATCTCACTGACTTTGCTTGGGTGTAAAAGGTGGGCAAAGGTATCGTGTGTATGCATAGAGGTTGTCTTAGGCAGTAAAATCAGTGAAACATATATATGCATGCATTTGAAGAGAAGTTTATTAGTTTACAATCGTAGAATCTACGGTCTCCATCCAAACAGAGAGTCTCTCTCATCTGTCCATTATATTGGGAGTAGGCCACACGCCCAAGGAAGCTTCCCTCCAATTGACTACTCATGGTCACGCATGATAGTATAGCTAACTATACCTGTGTTAGGTGTCTTCTTCATGGGAATAAGCACATCCCAACAGGTAAACGTCTGGAAATCCTGGACTAGTCAAGAACGACACAAAACCATTACAGGGGTAGACTGTGATTTACAGAAATAGACCCGTTTCAGAAGGACCATGCTAATTGGGTGCATGAGCAGTAATTCTTCGAGATATATTCCAGCACAAAGGCTTCTGGGAGGGAACAGGCAAAACTTCTTCTGAAATGTTGTGCATACATAATTCTTTGAAACTCTTGTTTGAGTCCCTCTCTGGGGCTAGTATTTTCCTCTGCCCCCCATGGAAAGTGTCTTTCAAGATTGTGCATATGCCTAGGGAACTGGGTAAAAACAGTCTGGCCTGTTTTTAAGTGCTGTTGAGTTGCTACCAACTCATAGCGACCCTGTATAGTGTTTCCAAGGAGCATCTAGTGATCTTGAACCGACCTTGCAGTTCACACTGACTTTGCAATCCAGCGCATTAGCTCACACCTCCACATAAAATACAGAATTTGGGTGGGTTGTCTGTTCTTTCTTACTGGCATGTCCCAGATGTGGTTACTTAGCTGTGTGCTCTGAGCATGCCCTACATATCTTCACAGTTGCTCAAGTAAGGAGGGGCACAGCCCTCAACATTCCTCCAGGTTTTAGTCATGATACTATAGTCTAAGTGGGTCATGTTTTCATCCTGTTTCAAAAACCTACTTTCCCCTCTGTGTCACTAGGCCTTAACCTCTTTTCCCTAGCCTCAGCCTAAATGGCCGCAGGAATTGCAGCTGGTGTGGGGAACTCCTGTTTCTGGTATAACAGCATGTGGTAAAGGCCTTGAATTGGGCAGAGAGAGACAAGAGAGAAATAGGCATATATGAAAAACGAAAATGACTTTTTTGGAAGGGGTCAATCATGCAGGGCCAAGTATACAACTGGAAAAAACTGTGTTCTATTTGCTTTTGCTCTTGAAAAAAGACATCACAGGGATGGCAAAGAGAGGTGCGATCTAAGTTACATTTTCAAAAGATCAGTTCATCCTCCACAGAGCAGGGAGGAGGAATAGGGGAAGAAAAGTAGCCCACCAGCTACCCAGAAGCCCAATGTCTAATCCAGGAGCGTATTGAAGGTGGCCTACAGGTGGTGAGAAGGGTAGCTGATGGAATCATTGTATAGTTTTGGACAGGTTGAGACTCAGAGAGGGGCAGTCATTTGCACAAAGCAACAGACCTATCACCACCACCCTTTTGTCAATCTGTCCTGTGATGGTTCAGGCAGTGTTTCTTTCTGTTGTGCAGAGGGTTGCTATGATTTGGAACCTACTCAGCAGTACCTAACAACAATAGCAACAATACGATGCTGATGGTAAGCCACAAGTATTTCAATTACCATTAAGCAGAGTCAGTCATGGGGGATAGACTTCAGTGTCCTAAGTCAGAATAGGAATACAGGTTGGGCCACACTACTGCTAAAATTTACCCAATGAAAACGCTATGGAGAGCACTAATGCAATGCTGAAAGATGAGCCTTCTGGGTTGGGAAGCACTGCGTCAATACTGTAACAATGGAGTTACACAAATCCACAAACAGGAAGATAGCACAGGCCAGGGTAGTGTTTCATCCTGTCACCATGAGTCGGTGTTGACTTTTGCCAACCTGGAACAACAGTATATCCAGTCAAGAGTTGAGGCAGGACTGCAGCCAAGCTTCTTTGCCCCTAAAACAGTGCTTCTTGTGAAAAGGTGAGGTTTTCAGGACTTTCTAGAGAGAAGTGCCCATGGACTTAATGGTATTACCATTGGTGGCCTCTTGCTAAGTAAAGATAAGCAAGATGGCTAGGCTTTCAGCCAGCTTAAAAGTGAGTTTTGAGCATTCATTTGCATCGGATTTTTTAGAAGATTTTCAACTAAAGAAAACATCAACCAAAAAATCAATTAACATTACTAATATATTAGGTTCCTTGAATATTCTGGAATGATGAAGACTTGGAAAAGGCTTTTGCGATTAGGTAACTTGTTATATCCCAAGTTAGTTCTTCTTGTTGTCTCCTTCAGTCTTTATCACCAAGGAGATGAAAGTCTATTGAGAATGTTAGCTGATGTTGAGCGGCACCTGATCTTGTTGAACCCATGCACGATGAAATGAAATGTTGCCGAGTTCTGACCCATCCCCAGGCTCAGTTGCAGATTGGACTGTTGTGAGTCAGAGGATTTTCATGGCCAGGAATTTCTTCCTGATCTGTTTCTGTCTGGAAGCTCTGCTGAAACCTATTCATTCCCATTGTAACATGGAAGCCTCTATGGACAGACAGGTGTTGGTTGCAGCCGAAGGGCTGGAATCAAACAAGGGTAGACATTCGAACACTGAATTACTACTGCTTTGGCTAGAGTGTTGTTGTTGTTAAGTGCCATTGAGTCAGTTTTGTTTCATTGTGATCCTGAATAGGATTTCTGAGGAGTAGCTGGTGGGTTTGAACCACCAATCTTGTGGTTAGCAGTCCAGTGCTGATCTTATAGTATCACACCAGGACTCTGTTAGAGTGGTGGTGGGGGTAATATGCTGTCCATCAGTCCCAACTCGTAGCTGCCCTGTATCGTGTTTCCAAGTCTGCAGGTATTTACAGGAGCAGAAAGCCTCACCTTTCTCCCCTGAAGTGACTACCAGATTCCAACTTTTGACCCCGTGGTTAGCAGCCCACTGCTAGAGTATTATTGTTAAGTGCTATTGCATCGGTTCCGACACATAGTGAACTTGTATAGAATTTTCAAGGCGTGGCTGGTGGGTTTTAACCATTGACCTTAAGTTTAGCAATCCAGTGTTTATCCTACAGCACTAGCATCGATTCCAACTCATAGAGATTCTGTTGTAGAACAGAATGAAACGATGCCTAAACCTTTGTCATCCTCACAATTGCTGTTAAACTTGAGTCCATTGCTGCTGCCACAGTGTCAATCCATCTTACTGGGGTCTTTCTCTTTTTCACTGATCCTCCACTTTACCAACCATAATATCCTTCTCCAGGCTGGATCCCTCCTGCTAATATATATATCCAAAGGATGAGAGACAAAAGCTTACCATCCTTGCCTCCAAGGAGCGTTCAGGTTGTACCTCTTCCAACACAGACCTGTTGTTCTTTCTGTCAATCCATGGTACTTTCAAAATTCTTTCTCCAACACCATAATTAAAATGCTCCAATTCTTCTATAGTTGTCCTAATCCGCTGTGTTGTTAAGTGCTGTTGAGTCGGTTCCACCTCATAGCAACCCTGTATAGGGTTCCAAAGAGCTGGTAGATTTGCACTGCCAACCTTGTGGTTCATTAAACAGAGACAGAAGTACAAATATAAATGCTTGTGCCTGGCTTGTTGTTGTTGTGATTAGGTTCTATCCAGTCGGTACCGACTCATAACAACCCTGTGCACAACAGAGTGAAACACACTGCCTGGTTCTGAGCCAACTTCACCATCATTGCCACATCTGAGCCCATTGCTACTGTCCATTTCATTGGGGGTCTTTTTCTTTTTCTGCTACCCTCCACTTTACCAAACATGATTTTCTTCTCCAGCAACTGGTCTCACCTGATAATATGTCCAAAATAAGAGATACATATTATGAGAATTTGGCCATCCTGGCTTCCAAAGTGCACTCTGGCTGCACTTCTTCCAACACATATCTGTTTGTTCGCTTGGCAGTCTATGGTACTTTTAATAGTCTCCTCCAACACCATAACTCGAATGCATGAATTCTACAGTCTTCCTTGTTCACTCTCCAGCTTTTGCATGCATTTGAGGTTATTGAAAACACCATGGCTTGGGTCAGGTGCACCTTAGTTCTCAAGCGGACATCTCTGCTCTTCAACACTTTAAAAAGGTCTTGTGCAGCAGAGTTGCCTAATGCAATACATCGTTTGATTTGTCGACTGCTGCTTGCATGAGTGTTGATGGTTGAATTCAGCAAAATTAAGTCTTTGACAACTTTACTCTTTTTTTCCATTTATCATGATGTTATTTATTGGTTCAGTTGCGTGAATTTTTGTGTTCTTTCCATTGAGGTACCACCCATACCAAAGGCTGTGGTCTTTGATCTTCATCAGTCAGTTTGTATATGCAGGAACCATAAAGAGCATCTAAATCGACTGCCTCAATTTTTTCACTCCTGGCCGTGTTGACATAGAAGGAACATGGCAAAGGGCCCACACTGCTCCAGTGTCCTGTGTGTTCTCCCAAGCTCACAAACATCTCTTACCACTCTCTAGTTTGCTTTTCTCTCTGTGGGGAGAATCACTTTCCCAAAGTAAGGTAGAGAGTCTAAGCACAAAACAGAAGCCAATTTATAATGGAGATAGGTAGCAACTAATCTACATGTTTATCGAAAAGAAACAGAATAAACTATGCTCTCTCTGTACCACAAATTGGCATATAGGTATCGATTGAATTATGTCGCTCCCCAAAATATGTGTCATAAATCCTAACCTCTCCTGGTGTGGCGCTGGACTGCAAAGTTGGTTTGAACTGTAAGGTCGGTGGCTCAAGCTCACCAGCCGCTCCTTGGAAACCCTGCATAGGGTTGGTATGGGTCGGAACCAGCTCACCAGCACTTAACAACAATAATGTGATGGGTCTTGGCAGGGCCAGACCAAATGATTTCAAGGTATGGTGCTATAGGATCAGTACTGGACTGTGAACCCCAAGGTTGGCAGTTCAAACCCACCAGCTGCTCCTTGAAAAACCTATCCATTGTCACTGAGTGAGAATGTACTTGATAATACTTAACAACAACAAATATGGGCCGCGTACATTCCCAGGCCTACATTAGAGTATTACAGTGCTGTAGACCAATGGTCAAAGACTGACAGGACTGCGGCAGATGTGTTCTCCTTGACCACAGATGGACACAGATAGTTCCAGAAATGCTGAGTGTGGCACATTCCTGATTGTGGCCTCCTGTGTGTTTCCAGTCTCGTCCCTGCCTGCCCACCCTACTTCTGAGCATTTAAGTCTATACCCAGTCAGATGAAAACATGCTTACCTAGCATTTGCCTTTTTCCACTGCTAGCAAATTTAATAGATATTTATTCTAGTACTGTGCTTTAGGAGGAGTCCCTGGGTAGTCTCTGGTCGTTAATAGGGCTGCTAGTAGAAAGGTTGGTAGTTAAGTCCACCTAGAGTTGCCTTAAGAGAAACCTGTTGATCTCTCTGAAAAATTAGCCACTGAATCCTTTGGGGGCGGAGTTCCACTCTGACACATAGTGCTGCCAAGAGTCAGAATGAACTCAGCTGCCAATGCTTTCCTGGGACTCTTTCCCACTGATACCCAGTTAATTCTGACTCCCAGCAACCCTGTAGGACAGAATCAAAGTGCTCCCGTTGGGTTTCCAAAGCTGTACATCTTTATGGACATGCAGTGTCACATCTTTCTCTGGAAGAATGCCTGCTGGGTTCAGACCACCAAGTACTTTCTTTCAGCACTACCAGAACTGTTTGGGACTCTTTTCTTGTAGTCCTGGTGTGCCACTGTGGGGTAATGCACTGGACCGCAAGGTCAGTTTGAACCACAAGGTCAGTGGTTCAAGCTCACCAGACACTCCTTGGAAACCCTATACAGGGTTGCTGTGAATTGGAACCAACTCGATGGCACATAACAACCCCACCATTCTAGGTGTAAGGAGTCCTGATAGCATTATGGTTTATGAATTGGGCTGCTAACCACAGGTGGGAGGTTCAGACCCACCAGGTGCTCTGTGGTAGAAAGCTGAGACTGTTTCTGTAAAAGTTTACGGTCCTGGGAACCCTGAACTGGAATCAACTTGATGCAAGTATACAGTAGATTCTAAGTATGGGGATGCAGAGGTGACCAAGACAGCTCTTACTTAACCTTCTGTTTGATGGGAAACAGGTAAACCACTTACATTGTAATGGAAGAGACTTGTATTTATGCAAGTGCTCTGTGAGACACAGTAAGGAGATAAAAGAGTAATAAAGAGTCAGAGGATTCTTCTCTGAGGAGGTAATATCAGAGCAGAGACTGGAACAAAAGCATCATCCGTAAAAACTCTTTTTCTGAGATGAAGAGAGACTGGGCAGTCTGAGGAAAAGGAAAGGACTGATATGACGTTATCACAGTGAAGCAGACAAGAGGGACACGAGAAAGTAGCCGGCATGGAACCTCCTCATACGAATTCACCTGGGAAGGGGAAAGGATTGGCCTGGCAAGGGTTGATGGGGCTTCTCAGCCACTGGAGATTTTGAGTGGGGAAGGGATGTGATTCAATTCATGTTTTTTAAGAGATCATTCTGTCTTCTTTGTGTAGGGAGGCAGCTGTAGAAGAGGGAGTCCACAGGGATCTACTCTGATTTTTCTTAGAACTTTCATCTTATAACTTTAAGGAATGCAAATCTCCAGAGAATGTGGATAAAGGAAAGTGAGTGAAATGAGGTGAAGTATCTGGAAGATAGCAAGGAGAGTTCTGACAAGATTTTTAACAAGTGTTAAGAATTCTGCTCAGTTTTCCCAGAGAGATTCACCAAGAGAAATGAATGCATGGATGGATGGATGGATGGATGGATAGAAGGGAGAAGGGAAGAGGAAGAGAGGGAGGGAAGAAAGCAGGCAAGCTGAGTGGACCAAAAGGGAACAGCTCTGAATTATCTGTTACTTATCCATCCTTTTTGTTACTTAATGCCATGCTGAAGTTCCTTGACCATTGGATGAGCATTTTGAGCATTAGTTTATGGGCACAATATGCCATGCTGAATTGTTCAGAAAAAACTGAATAAACACTTATTGAGTGGCTACAAGGTGACAGCTTCTGTGCAGAAGACACACACACACACACACACACACACACACACAGATGTCATGGCTATTATGCCCTGAGAGCTCAGAGTCGAGAGAGACAGGAGCGGTTTCATGGACATGCAACCTGGGTGTTCACTCAGGGCTCTTCGCTTAAATGAATACTTTGCTGTTACTTAATCATTTTTTTCTTTTAACTTGAGTTTTATAATAAGTGTGGTCTGATGGGACAATGGAATATGCACATAAGCATAAAAGATACAGAGGAGAAAAAAAAAATGCTTTATATATTTGCATTGTTGTTGTTTGGTACCGTTGTCACAATTGTAGTTTTGTGTGAGCCCATTGTTAGCCACTGTGTCATTCCATCTCACTGAGGATCTCCCTCTTATGTCACTGACTGACCTTCTGCTTCACCAAGCATGACGTCCTTTTCTAGGGCCTGACTTTTTCTGACACTGTGACCCAAGTACATAGGCCTAAGTCCTGCCATTCTTGCTTCTAAGGAGCGCTCTGACTCTACTTCTTCCAAAACAAGTTTGAAGTTGGCAAGGATTTCATTTTATTTGGACCCATAATCAATGCTAATGGACTCACTATTCAAGAAATCAAATGATGTATTATGATGAGCAAATCTGCTGCAAAAAAAGTGTTAACACTCAGGCAGCCAACAAACATGAAAAAATGTTCATGATCATTGGTGGTGGTGATGTGTCATGCAGTCGGTTCCGAATCATAGTGACCCTGTACAGGGTTTCCAAGGCTGTAAATCTTTATGGGAGCAGAAAGCTTCATCTTTCTCCTGTGGAATAGCAGGTAGTTTCAAACTGCTGATCTTGAGGTTCGCAGCCCGATTTGTAACTACTATGCCACCAGAGCTCCTTGTTCATGATCATTAGCCATTGTTGTTGTTATGTGTCACAAAGTCAATTGGGACCCATAGTAACCCTGTATAGGGTTTCCAAGGAGTGGCTGGTGTGGTTGAACCGCTGACCTTATGGTTCAAACCGACTTTGCAGTCCAGTGCATTATTGCAGCACCACACCAGGACCCCAGTGTTGACCATAGTTTGGTACAAAGTTGAGGCTCTCAAGTAAGACAGAGGTGGGTGATACAAGATATCAAAGAAGGATCTCAGAAATAATAGGAATCAAGTTGATTTCCGAAGGAAAATTGTTGGCCAGATGAGAGAATTGAATTGCGGCAGAGAAAAGAAACTGCAGGTGTGACTGTGAAAGGTTGAGGAGGTCCATGCACTTGAGGATTTAAAGTTGTCATTTAGCCTTCAGTCTTGGCTATGGCCTGATGTTACATTGATTGGCGCTGGAAAGAAAGGTCAGAATTATATTAGACAAAGTCTTCTGTGCCATGTTTTGGGTAGAGAAGCGAACTATTTCTCAACTATTTCTTAGTAGCCAATCTTGGATGCACACATAATGCTGAAGTTTTCCAGGAGAGCAAATATTATTAGTAATGAATATTATGTGATACTCCTGTGTATACGCTTTCATGTGCACTGTCTTACTTCTTAAGGGGACTTTTGAAGATTGCTGTTAATCTCTACCAAGGTGAAAGAACTAAAGATTGAATTGGTTACTCTCTAGCCAGGTGGCCATAGATTATGTGGGGAACTGGGATTTATGCCCAAGTACTAAGGTAAATAAAAAAGTACTGATACATCATTGGTGTTATTGTTAGGTGCCATAAACTTACTGCAAAATTAAATGACTTGGTAACATGTTCACATGGTGGTTTTATGTGCAGAGGAGTCGGTTCCGACTCATAGTGACCCTGTACAGGGATTCCAAGGATGTAAATCTTTACGGGAGCAGAAAGTCTCATCTTTCTCCAGCGGAACAGCTGGTAGTTTCGAACTGCTGACCTTGCGTTTCGCAGTCTGATTCATAACCACTGCGCTATTAGAGCTGTTCACATAAGTTTTATAAAAAAAATTGGTATCAGCCTGATTTCAAAATAGTCTCTCCCCACCCCCGCATGGCACAGAATTATCCCTTTATTGGAAGACACCCTAAGGACACTAAGACAAGTAAGTGTCCTTAGACACTAACTAGTCTGCATTCACCGCTGATAGCAGAAACATGTTTGGAATACACCCATGTGTGTATGAACCGAGACTTCTAGGAGCAGTAGGTGTTTATTTACCCTAGTATGTTGGCTCCAGTGGAACCACTCAATCATTCCTGGAAGTCCTGCTGTGGGTTAATGCACTGGACTGCAAAGTCGGCTTGAACTGCAAGGTTGGTGGTTCAATTTTACCAGCCGCTCAGAAACCCTATAGAATGTTGCTATAGGTTGGAACCAACACTTGACGGTACTGTGTTAAGTGTTTGTTACAACAACATATTGGCCCCTGAGCTCATGTTCTTTCTTACCTTCCACGTTTGCTTGTGTGTGTATGTGTGTGTGTGCTTCCTTATGGAATGTTGGACAAATGGGCATGGTGGGGAAAGGCTCTGCCAAAATGACAAGGCTTGCCCTTCATGACGAGACGTGGTAGAATTTTAGTGTGTCACTGTTAGTGATGAAAGTGA
>NW_006408573.1:12164550-12179855 GCF_000296735.1 Chrysochloris asiatica | reverse complement strand
AATCAGAGCGTGTATTCCCATTGAGTCTTATTCTTGGAAGGTCTAGTGACCTTCACTTTTCCAAGAAAACTTCACTTTTCAGATGGATTGAAAGAACCCCTAAAACTGCATATCTGGCTGATGGAGAACTTGGACACACTCTGATTTAGCTAGTTTCTAAGGACCAGCCCACCTGAACTATCGGTAAAAACGTTACCCTCAAGTTGATTCCTACTCTCAGTGACCTTACAGGGCAAAATTGACTGCTACAGGGTATTTCCAAGGCAGGACTGCAAACCCCAAGTTTGGTGATTCAAAACCTTCAGCCTCTCCTTGGAAAACATATACAGGCTTGCTATGAGTCAGAACTGACTTGAAGGCCCTTAACAACAGTAACAGTCTTTATGGAAGCAGACTGCTACATCTTTCTCCCACTGAGTGCCTGGTGCATTTTAGGTAGCAGCTGGTGGTTCACCAATGCACCAGCAGGGCTCCTTGAGCTATTGGTTGTTGTTGTTAAGTGCTGTCAAGGTGACTCAGACTCATAGTGACCCTGTATATTGGTAGCCCCAGGAAGTCTCTCTGTCTCTTGCAGATTGGTTAGCCTTCCTGTCTCCAGGGTTCCCTACTATTCTGTGCTTTCCTGTCTCTTGTCATCCATGTGGTTTGCCTGGTTTCCTTGCCCATCTTCTCCTAGGAATATGGCTTTCTCAAACTCTGTTATTTCTATGTATTATACTGGAAAAAAACCAACAACCCAAGACCCTATAATGTTCTAATGTATTACTTTTAATTATGCAAGTAGTGCCACTTGTTTAATGGACTACAACATTGTGTTGTATGCATGCCTACTTTCAGGGCTAGAGAAAGCTGAAGACAAAAAGTGATAACAATGTAAAGAAGATGGGTGGTTACTTTGTTGTTGTTGTTGTTAGGTGCCATCGACTCAGTACTGAGTCACAGCGTCCCTATGTACAACAGAACGAAACACTGCCCGGTTCCGGGCCAACCTCACTATCGTTGCCACACTTGATTGAGCCCATTGATGCTGCCACTTGGCCAATCCATCTCGTTGGGGGTCTTCCTCTTTATCTCTGACCCTCCACCTTACCAAACATGATATCCTTCTCCAGCGACTGGTCTCTCCTGACAATATGTCTAAAGTATGAGAGAAGAAGTTTGGCCATCCTAGCCTCCAAGGAGCTCTCATATTGGATAAATAAACGCTCACTCAAAGAGTGATATAGATTTGAGATACAAAGTAATTCGTCATTTTCAGAAAGTCTGTGTGGCGGGAAAGAGCAAATTGTGTGTGTGTGTGTGTGTGTGAGTGTATATGTGTGCTTTTGTTATAAAGCAGAATATAAGTTTTCAAATATATTTCACATGGTCCTTTGATTCCCATCCCTAAATGCTTCCCTCTCCACTTTTGTCCCTGAGCTGAATGGCGACTTGAATAGTTTGGAGTCTCTTGAAGTCACATTAACTGGTGTTCTTTTTCACAGAAAAGGTGAAACTGACAGATAGAGAGCGTTTCCAGTGTGTTCCTTTTAAACTACACTTAAGCTGCCGCTCCTGGCTCTAAAATCGACATTCTTTCTGGCTTCCTTGAAGGGAACAATCAGATAGACTGTAGGTGGTCTTGCTTAGACATGTGAGGCTTTATTCTTAGACAAATAGTGCCTAGTTATACTTTGATTCTTGAAGCCTGCTAGAACCTTTCGGGTATGTGTGGGGGTGTGTGTGTGTGTCTGTGTCTGAGGGAAGGAAAAAGGACTATTAACTTTGATCTCTTGAGCCTCTGATTGTGTAATTAAGAATCAATTGGCCAAAACCTAATTTTGAATATATAACCACTTCCACTAACTTACTTCTGCTGAAATGATTTGCCAAGCGATATTACATTAACACCTAATCTACTCTGAAAATCAGTTAGAAATACTAAATTACCCAGGTGCACCTAATGTTCTCAAGTGAACATCTTCATTGTATTAAACACAAGCATTGAGTTTGTCCCACTTATTAGCATAACCACAGCTCTAGGGACATGGACTGTTTTGACTATGTGGTTGTTGAACTCTAGTTTTGACTATGTTGTTGTTAAGTGCTGTTGAGTTGCCTTCTACTCATAACGACTCCGTATAGTGTTTCTAAGGAGTAGCTAGTGGGCTTGAACCTCTGAACTTGTGGTTAGCAGTCCAGTGCTTATCCTCCTGCACTACATCAGGACTACTTTGTTGTTGTTCAGTGCCGTCAAGTCAGTTCTGACACGTAGCGAGCTTGTTATAGGGTTCCTAAGGCGGGGACTGGTGAGCTTGAGCTGCTGACCTTGCAGTTCAAACCAACGTTGCAGTCCTGTGCATTAACCCGCAGCACCACACCCAGGACTTCATACCAGGACTGTGCTGTTGTTGTTGTTAAGTGCCGTCGAGTCGGTTCTGACCCATAGCGACCCTGTACAGGGTTTCCGAGGTTGTAAATCTTTACGGGAGTAGAAAGCCTCATCTTTCTCCCGTGGAGCGGCTGGTAGTTTCGAACCGCTAACCTTAAGGTTCGCAGCCCGATTCGTAACCACTACGCTACCAGAGGTCCAAAGTGAGTTGGAGAAACAGTTGAGGTAACCAAGTGATGTTCAGCTTTAAGGTCCTTCAACCCCCTCCCAGCAGTGTCTGATTACCCAATAGTAAAGGTAGCCACAAAGTACCTTCCTACAGAACTAAAGTCTCTTCAAATTTACAAGTCAGACAGGGACACAATTCTCCATGAGCCAGGCAAGCAAGGGTTTGTGCTTACTAATCTGCAGTGAACAGTTTCTCATGTTTTTTCATGACAAACCCATACAGCTTAGTATGTAAGCACAAGAATGCCTGTGCTTACTTATCTTGCTTTTTGGGTAATCCCTACCCCCCAAGCATTTCAATCTGTGGGTGCAGGGTGAAGAAAATCAATACCAATAAAAACACTATTGAAATTGCAATGAGTTGCAAGGAATTGAGTGAGCTACTTAGCTTTTTTTCTTCTTCTGTTTTATATTTGAAAAGTAAAGTAACTTCTTGCCAAAGAAGTACAAACTTGTTAAATAGCATCATAAAAATACTGTTCAGGGACTTGGTATTTTTACTGTAAAAATAGATACTGCTTTGTGCTTATGCAAACTAGGCTTAATTTGCCCTCATAAAATAGAATTTGCATTACCTTGGGTGTGCTGTTTGGAAATTAGATAACATTAGAGAATATAATAGAATACAATGTAAATTTACCTCCTCTCCTTCCTTTTGCTAAAATGAATTTTATTGTAGTCTAGTGATTATTTGAGTCAACTGTAGACTTTTTTTTCTCTTAAGTTTACCTTAAGATTTTGCCCTGTGAGTCTAATGCTTTTCAAAGACCGTCTCTCCTGCTTTAAAATAAAACAAACAGCATTCATGTTATGTAATGAACACTTTCAAGAAATAGGCTGAAAATGGATCTGTCATTTTTAACTTTCAGTATGCAGCTATTTATAAAGGGTGTGTGCATGTGTTCCTGTGTGTACTTGTATTGCTGTGTGTGCTTCATGGAGGTAATTAATGTACTGGATTGATACTTAGTCTAATTTGTAAATTAGATATCCGTGTTCATATTAGAAGGAGCTCTGGTAGAGTAGGGGTTCCTAGTAAGGCTGCTAACCTCAAGGTCGGCAATTCGAAAACTGCCAGCAGTTCTACAGAAGAAAGATGAGGCTTTCTGCTCCTGTGAAGATTTACAGCTTTGCAAATCCTGTACAGAGTTGCTGTGAGTTGAGCCAACTCCATGGCACACAGCCACCACCACCACCAATATTGATATTAGAGAAAATTAAACACTTTTGAATATTTTCTCCCGTTTATTTGAATGTGAACACAAATATATTTAACGTAAGTGTTCAGGCGCAATTATTCTTAAGCTGAATGATGTTAGTGTAAATACAGAGATTTAAATTCTCAGTACAGAATAGACTGAAGTTCTACCTGTTGGGTTAAGTCAGAATAGCTTTTATCCGCTTCCTGTTTTACTTATGTCACGTGGCAGCTGTGATAACAGGATTGTTTATGTTTGACGACTTAATGGTCCAGAAGTGCTGTGAGTGTTGCAGTATTGGCCACACAGAGAGCTTAATGCTTTTGAGTTCCTCAGGAACCTTGCAGGACGCATTATTACGAGACCCAAGTCATTGTAATGGAGGTGGTTTTATTTCTTGCAGAATCTGAAAAACAAAAATCAACACCAACAACAAAGCTCTATCATTAGGATTTTTATATTCAAAGTGATCCACAGATTTGAGTAACTGCTCTTCAGTCACAAGGAGCTCTGGTAGCGTAGTGGTTAGGAATTGGGCTGCTAACCTCAGGGTCGCAGTTCGAAACTACCAGAGGTTCTGTGGGAGAAAGATGAGGCTTTCTGCTCCAGCAAACATTTGCAGCCTCAAAAACCCTGTACAGGGTCGCTATGAGTCGGAACCGGCTCCACAGCGCATAGCCACCACCATTTTTCAATCACATTATAATAGAATCTATCTTTTGACTTGTCAGTCAAGAAAAGCAAGACAAAATGAGTTGTTGAAAACATGAATCCATTTGGTTGTACAAATTTCCGTCTTCTGCTTTTGGAGATAAAATGGTCTTTGATGGGTGGAATTCCATTTGTATACTTACTATGTCTGGGACCTCAGTTAAGTCATTTTTTAAGAGGGCTTAATTAAAATACAAGGAGATAGTAGTATCTCGTATGTTAGTTTTTAATATTATTATTACCAAGCAGGGCATACCTATTGTTGTGTGCTTACCAGGTTGATTCTAACTCATCTTTCTCCAGATGAGTGACTGATGGGCTCCAACCACGGTCAGTGGTTCACAGTCCAGTGCTTATTTTACCAAGGCACCAGTGTTCAGTAGAAGTTACGTAATCACAAAAACCAAATCCACCTCCATTCAGGCAATTACGACTCATAGTAAATGTATGTCGGGTTTCCGAGACTGTAAATTGTTATGGGAGCAGAAAGCCGCCTCTTTCTCTGCCGGGGCAGCTGGTGGATTTGAACTGCTGACCAAAGTGTAACCCACTATACCACCAGGGCTCCTTCCCTGGGGTTACAGCAAGCATAAATAATACAATAAGATGCAACATGGTTAGGAGCCTTAAAAAATTGTCCACATCATTATTTTCTTATATGTATTGCTGTGGTTGTTAAATGCCATCGAGTCGATTCCGACCTCTAGTGACCCTGTTTAGGGTTTCCGAGGAGTGGCTGGTGAGCTTGAACTACCCACCTTGCAGTTCAAACCGTCTTTGCAGTCCAGCATATTAATCCACAGTGCTACATTAGGATTGTTGTTGTTGTTAAGTGTCGTCGAGTCGGTTCTGATCCATAGCGACCCTATACAGGGTTTCCGAGGGTGTAAATCCTTATGGGAATAGAAAGCCTCATCTTTCTCCCGCGGACTGGCTGGTAGTTTCGAACTGCTGACTTTCAGGTTCGCAGCCCGATTTGTAACCACTACGCTAGCAGAGCTCCTTCTACATTAGGATAGATGTATTATATTTCTGTGTAAATACTGCACACATTATAGTCTTCGAAAGCTGCACAGCCCATTCACATGCTAGTTTCCTGTGTGTGCTCTGTGCATTATATGCGTATATGTTATTTACATGGGTGTGTCATGTGCAAAAAATACATCATTGCTTTGATTATTTTCACTTGGCGCAGTTTGAGATTGGGACTCAGTTTCTAACAAGCAACCTCTTAAAATCATTGGAACTGGAGGAATTGTCTTGAGATGAAATCTTACATAGGGGAAAGGATGAAGACAGTAATCAAGAGGCCAGACACCATATCTGGGGTCCTTTTTCCTCAGTGGACAGATGAGTGGTGGACAACTAGCATAGCCACATGCCTTCCAAGATATGGAAAGTTGTGCTATGGAAATATTTCAGCCTGGTGGAACAGAATCTACTCATTCAGCTGAAAGTTTGAGAATCAGACATTCCAAATGTGTGGTATATGAAGAAAGATGATTTTATGAAGTAGAAGAATGTTACATTAAAGGGAATTGAATCTCTCAGTAGTAGTTGTAATGTGTTTCGTTCTCATTTCTTTTGATATTTAGGAGAAAAGATATAGAACTAGAATGTCCTTACTATATATATACTTAATACCTATTATTTAATTAAGGAATTGGTTGCATGCACAGAGATTCTGGAAGATTAGAGCTAGTGGTGGTGTTGTTACATGCTGTCTAGTCGGTTGCAACTCATAGTAACCCTGCATAGGGTTTCTGAGGAGCGACTGGTGGGTTTGAACCTCCAGCCTTATGGTTCAAACGGACCTTGCACAACAGTGCTTATCTTACAGTACTACACTTTTTTTTTTCTCTCCTTTTCAATATATTTATTTGTTTTCTTGCAACCTTTTTTCCCCTCATGCGAGTGAAGTTTTTACTGATTGATTGATTGTGAACTGAGTAATAGCTTACATGGGAGAACATCGGCTTTACACCCTCGTTTCATTGCATTAATTACAATCTGCTGCACACATAATCATTCAACAATATTTGCTTCCATTCCCTCTGTTTTCTTTCTTTCTCTTTTTGAGGGGTGGGTGGGTGTGGGGAGATGTACACAAACGTACTTAGGAATATATAATAACTTAAACATCCAAAGGGCACATTCTGCAAGTACTCCTCCTGGCCACCAGCACTCAGTCTTTCTCTTTCCATGAGTCTGGAGTCCTGAGCTGCTCTTTCTCTCCATGTCCCCATCTCTGCCTCCATCTCTGGTGTCACTGCTTGTATGGATAGGGCCCCACATTCCGCTTGTGTTCTTCTCCCTTGATGGTCCTCGGGTCCTCTGTTTCTGGACTGTAAGATTAACTACTCCCCCATGTTTGTTACAAAACTTCTACCTTTATAATTGTGGCAATTGTAATTAGTCATAATAACAGTTACTCACTTTTGAGTCATAAGAATCTTATCCCCATCTCTTTTTACCAGACCCGTCTACACAAAATGAAAACTATTCAGTGGGGACTCTATCTTCCTCTGCACACTGTTAAACTAAACTCCCTCTTGAAAACTTGTAAGCCAGTCACTTTGCGTCTTTATCTTCCCCTCATTTTGGGTAGCCAATGTCGAAGTTGCCCTTCCCTATCTACCCCTTGTACAGAGGGGATAGCATTGACTCTTGATGTGAAGAATACTTCCCTCTATGTTGATATTTTGAGCTACTACATCCATAAGTATAAGTCAAAATCATCAAATTGTAGCAATTTTTACTTGTTTCCTTATTAAAATTTTTTTTTTTTTATCTTCCTCTAGTTGAGTTTTGACTATCAAGCCATCGAGGCTAGGTCAGATGGGTACTGAGTGCAAGTTTGGGTGTTCTTGTGCATCTCCCCTCATTTCATATCAGCTGGATGCTTCACAATCAGCTCTAGCCCTCCATAACTTTTTTTTAAATAATAGGGTTTTTTTTGTAAGTTTTTATTGTGAATTGAATGGTAATTCACATGGGAGAACATCAGCTTTACACCATCATATCATTGCAATGATTATAATCTCCTTCGTGCATCATTATTCAACAGTATTTGCTTCCATTCCCTGTTTTATTTGTGTGATGGGGGGATGTACACAGAAGCACTCAGGAATACATAGTATTAAATGATAGATTTTTAATGTTAAATTGGAATCCTGGTGTGGTGCTGCCGGATAATATGCTAGCCCCGTCCTCAAGGTCACTTTGAGCCACAAGGTCGGCATTTCAAACAACAATGTTAGATTCTCTTCATCACATGATACTGTCTTTCTCCATGTATGTTGTTGTTGTTAAGTACCATGGAGTCAGTTCCGACTCATGGTGACTCTGTACAGGGTTTCTGAGGCTGTAAATCTTTACAGTAGCAGAACGCCTCATCTGCTCCTGTAAAGCAGATGTTCTTTACCATTTTGAAACTGGTAGTTTCGAACTGCTGACCTTGCGGTTGGCAGCCTGACTTGTAACCACTATGCTACCAGCGCTCCTTAAGTTTAAATGTATTTGAAAAGACAACAAATATAATTTTTGCAACCTGGTTACAGAAGAAATCACGTCAGTGGGGTGATGGAAATTACCACTTTTCTTTTGGGAGCTTTTATATTTATCCATCCATTTCTCTCTGTTAGGTGCCCTGGTGGTACAATGATTAAGTGCTTGGATGATAAATGAAAGGGAGGCAGTTCAAATCCTGTAGCCATCTGTTTCCATTGAGATTTACTCTGCCCTGTCACTGTGAGTCAGAATAGACTGGATAGCAACATACTTGGTTTGGGTTTTCTCCCTTGCCTTCCCCTACTCTTATGAATTGTTACAAAGCCCTTCTAAATGATCTCCTTGTATCCATTTTCAGCCTTTGTGTTGGTTAACCATAGAGATGATAAGATTTGCATTTTGGGAGAATCCCTCTGGAACACCAGTTCCTAGTCACTGCTTACTGGACGTAAATCAGGAGGATCCGTAATAGACATCGCACAGTTTTACCTCTGCCATTCTCTTCCTGGTGTGGCACAGTGGGGTTAATACGCTGGGCTACAAAGTTGGTTTGAACAGCAGGGTTGTCGGTTCAAGCTCACCAGCTGCTCCTCAGTAACCGACTGGGCAGGACACTTAACAACAACAACAATTCTCTTCCCACTTGTGTATTTATGCATCCTCTCCAACAGTATCTCTTCTCCTCCCAGTCTGGCCTCCCTTTGTTTCTTGGATTTTGTCTAAGTTGCCTTCTACAGTTTCATATGGGTTGTTTCCTCTGTCCTTAATTAACCATCTCTGCCATGCAGTCTTTGTCAAATCTCAGTTAAGTATTTGCTTCATTTCAGAAATTTCCTGACTTATCCTCTATGATGCCAAATCCCCTCATTCATTCCCACAGGA
Source organism: Chrysochloris asiatica (assembly GCF_000296735.1). Taxonomy (NCBI): domain Eukaryota; kingdom Metazoa; phylum Chordata; class Mammalia; order Afrosoricida; family Chrysochloridae; genus Chrysochloris; species Chrysochloris asiatica. The sequence goes on along the minus strand of NW_006408573.1, from coordinate 12,170,954 downwards.
CACCTCATATTGATAGTTAAAAACATGTTATCAGCTCAAATATTTTAAAGTTCATGTCTCAAATCAAGGACTCCTGGTGTGGCACTGCGGGTTAATGCGCTTGACTGCAAAGTCAATCTGATCTGCAAGGTCAGTGGTTTGAACTTACCAGCTGCTCCTCGGAAACCCTATACAGGATCGCTGTGGGTCAGAACTGAGTCTACAGCACTTAGCAACAACAACAACAAATCTCAAATCAAACTACACACCATTGTTATGTTGTTAATTTGCCATTGTGTCCTTAGCATCTAACACAATTAAGAGCTTCACAAATGATTATTTTAATTAATTATTGAATGTAATTCTCCTATGGTATTCTTCCACTCTAATACACATATTTAAGTTCTGGTAATAAATGCATGCATAAATCATATAGAGCTTATTATTTTAACTCTCATAGTCAGGATAATCATTTTCACAAATTTCAGTGGAGAAAAAAGCATTTTGTTTCAAAAGACAGTTATTAAGCATCAGTGCTAATGAACTTTGCTCTGGAAACAACATAGATGAACAGAAATCTATGACCATGGTCTTCAGAGTGCTTAGTAATATTCAGTAACTGATTTAGAGTTTATTCGAGTTCTCTTGCCATTTCTCTCCACAGTCCTGGTGTGGTGCTGTAGGACAAGCACTGGTCTGCTAATCACAAGGTTGGTGGTTCAAACCCACCAACCACTTCTTGGAAACCTTGAAGGGTTGCTGTGTTGGAACCGACTCAACAGCACTTAACAACAGCTCAACATCAAGTGTTTCTGCTAGCTTGTGCAATGAATGAATTCCAGCAGTGTTGGCAAATTCCTGCGAAACGAATTCCATTTCCCCGTGACTTTCATTGATCTACTGGAAATACATTTCTTCTGGTGGGGAGCAATCTGCCATACTCTCTTGCTTACCGCAGTAGCTCATTGAGAAATCGTATCGCTTAAAATGAGCAAAGAAAGAGTGGGAATAAATGGGCAGGATAGGAGGGTTATCATTCCATAAAGTTACTGTAGTTGTGGGCAGGGTGAAGGCAGCTCAGCTTTTTAAATTGTTCAGCTTCACTGTAAGTAAGTTGTGAGACTTGGTGGAGAAGGGAAGAAGGAATATTTGATCTTGAATTCCAATTTTGCCGCATTAGTTGAATAATTGAGGGCAATTTACTTCATTTGTTTGAGCTCATTATTTCTCAAATGTGAAAAGAAGACAATATGGGTTCTTTCACCAGTGCACTGAGAAGATTAAATCACGTCTGGGATACAGTGTCCACTCTTTCAAAAAGATCTATTATTGTTTGTGTTATTGTTATTATCCCAAGACAGCCAAGTGGCTTAAAGATACAAATATCAAGGTGAAATAGTTGAACTGGTGTTGGGAATGAAACCACAAAGTATCATGGAATGTTGTAAATCAATCTCTTTTGAAGGAATGCCAAGACAAGGTTGCTTGACATCTTGAAGCTATGTTGCTGATATCACTCTTTCTGGCACTAAGCCAGTTTGAAACAGAAGCAATAGAGAATCAGGCATCCAGACACATCTTTGTATTCTTCTGCATTCACTATATTGAATCTCTTCAACATTGATTCACTCAACAAACATATCGAACCTCTATGCACATTTGCTAAATAGAGGAAAATCTAGTACCTGCCAGCAATATTTCTCTAACAGTGTCTTTTTCAAGAAGAACTGCTTCTCAGCTAAAAATATCCGATTCCCCATTTTATCTCTAGCACCTTCTCGCAATAGAGAGGAAAAAAAAAAAAAAATCCATTTGGGATCAAAGGCCTTGCCTCCTGGGTAGAAACGTGTATCACTTACCTAGGAGTGTGGTAGTCATGCCCATTCTTTACAGAAAGAAAATGTTTTATCAATAATTTTGCTGTAGAACCTCATTTGCAGGCCCCTGACTATCTTGATTCAGGATTTTCCAGCTCTGCATGCTACAGGAAACCAGGGAAAAGGAAAACAAGTGGTTCACTGAGCTTAAGGTGTTTTCATTATAACATTTACTCAAGTACATCTAATAATAGATGCTATGGGAAATTAATGGAGTCCAGGTATGGTGCTCTAGGAAAAGCACTGAACTATATGGTCACTTTAATCCACAGGGTTCGAACCTACCAGCTGCTCCTTGGAAACCCTATAGAGGGTCGCTACAAGTCACAACTAACTTGACAGAACTTATCAACAACATGTGAAATTAATAGATGTTATGTGAGTTTCCCATAGTTGTCTACAAAACTAATGAGTTGATTTCATTTTAACATTCTGTCTTTACTATAGGATTACTCAGAAACTTTTACATGCTGCCATATATGTAGTTCTGGCATGGTGATGAGAATAAGTACTGGACTGCTTACCGAAAAGTTGTTCTTCAAACCCACTAGTAGCTCTTTGGAAGGCATATATTATTGTCATTAAGCACTGTTGACTTGGTTCTGACTCATAGAGACCCTGCATACGGTTTCCGAGGAGCATCTGGGGGGTTTGAACTGCCACCCTAGTGGTTCAAAGTCCAGTGTTGATCCTACAGTGCCACACCAGGAGTCCTGGAAACCATATACAGCATCACTGATTCAGAGCTAACTCAACGGCACTTAACAACTACAGTATATATTATATGTCTTCAATTTAGGATTTTGGATAAGATGAGAGTAGCAGGCAGTGTTTCAAAATGAATTTGATTTCTTTTGAATCTCCTCCCACTTCCACTCCTGAATGGGAGGAATCTACATCTCTGTTCCACTGATGTGGGAGTTAGCTCTGTGGTTTCAGTGGATGAGGTTGACAGATCCATCACCCTGACATCCAGAGAGAACGGTTGACCCATTTATACCCGGACTAATACAATCTCCTTCGTATTATATTATGTGCTACAACATGAGTTCCATCCAAACATCTCAGAACTTCCCCAAGTTTGATGACTTAAGACTAGATTACATTTTAATTAATGAATATCACTTTGATCTCACATATCAGATACAAGACTCCATGAGTGAATGAATGATCACATCTCTTCATTAAAGTAAATCCAGAAACCATGCCTATGAGGAATGGGGATAACAAATATGTGCAGGCATGTGTGCTTCTGTGTGTCTAGGTTTCAGCTTTCTCTGATCAGGAATTTGGTTCTGTGATTGTGGAAAAGAGCCAAATGCTCTGAGCTCTTAGAACTTGGAAGGGTATATCAGACCAGGGAATCTGCCTGACCTATTTAAAACACTTACCATGAATTAAACATGGCAGTCTTCTACTCAGAATTAAAACTTTCAAGGATAAATGCTTCTGTGTTTCTTGATAAACATATTCTTATATTATTTTCAGTTTTTCATGGCATCTCTTTGGGAGCCACAACCTTAAAACTAACCATTTTCAAATTCATGTTGAAATTTAAATACAATTGTATAACTTTGTCATTTATTTTAATCATAGACATAACTGAGAATCCTTCATAGAGTAGTGAATGAAGCCTTTTAAAGAATGAAACAAACGTATAGAATGAGGGGAAAAAACTCCAAATATGTCTGAAGAATGGTGCAGTGCTTTATTTTGAGGAAAAATGTGTTATAGTTTCCCTCCGCTTTATACTACCTAAAACTTGAATTCTGTTCAATTTTTATTTTCTATTGACTCTTATGTTACTGGAGGAGAGAATTCTGCCTAGAATGAGAACTCCTTGAAGGCAGGGACAATATATTATTAATCATCCTTCTGTGTAACTCCTCTGGCAAATGATAGGAAATCAATGTACATTTGTTGGATCTGTATGACTGATAAGCAACAGAATCTAACCCTGAACGGTATTGTCAAAAAATATGTGCTTGGGAAATGATCAGAATTTTCCTTGACACATTTAATACATTTATTCAAACCATGTGAATATTAAAGAGAAAAAACTCAATAGTTTACTGAAAATTCGTTTGCCTTAGTTTCTCATCGTCATTTTAATAGCCTTTCTTAAGTCTGAAGTCAAATAAGCTTCAATGTGGAAATAATGTCTATAATAGTACTCATGTGTGGGAATAAAGATAATTGTTTGATGTTGTTTTGATACTATTTAGTAATCCTACTTTTGAGTCTTCTTGGAATGTTTGGCCTTTAGAAAACAAAGTGCTCTTTCAAAGCTCTCTGCAAGAAAATCTCCCAACACACTGGATGAAAAGCACCCTGGAATCAATCATGATGGAATCTTCTTTAGTCAATAGGAAAGCTAACTTTTCTGGCAAAGTGTCAGAGTTGGCCAGCCTTAACTCTATGTATGTTTCACTGAAGATGATTCTGGACCAGACAAGAGAAAAGAAAAGTGTTAACCATTCAGTAAATACCTAGTCAGAGGTCACATTGGGGAGATTTGGAATCCGAGGATAGATCCCTAAATTGTGCAAGTACTCAGTAGTATAGAATTTCAGAATCCTTGTTTTCTCAATTATACCTAGTCTTGAGGATCAAGGAGTGCAATGCTTGTATCCTAAAGTTGTACCTATTAAACCTGAAATGGAAAGAAGTGAGACGCTATGGATCATCTCAGCAGAAACAACCAATAAGTTTTAGAGTTTGAACTCAAGTCTTGACCTGCCTGATTGAAAAATACACCTTAATTTTTTTTTTCCTTCATTGATTCTACAACACTATAGCAGAAATCTTGCTTGAATTTTTTTGTGTGGGGTCTTCCATTGTTCAGTTTTTGGAAGAATTGTAAGGAAATGAAAAGGCCTACCCCAGGAGTCTTGGTGTGGCACTGTAGGATAAGCACTGGACTGCTCACTGCAAGGTTGGTGGTTCAGACCCACCAGCTGTTCCTTGGACACCCTAAATAGGGTCACAATGAATTTGAATTGACTCCATGGTACTTATCAGCAGCAAGAACCCAAACCCCTAGAGAGAGCCTCTGGAAATCTCCTCCAAAACAGTGCATCAGGCTTTTGAACGTGTGTATAGAGTAAGCACTGGATTGCTTGAGTCTGAGCCTACCACTCCATGAAACTTCAAAGTAAAAATACCCAAAACTAAACCAAACCAGATGTCGTTGAGTTGATTACAACGCGGGTATGTCCGAGTAGAATTGTGCTCTCTAGGGTTATCTATCACAGACGTTGTTCCAAGTTTTAGGTGAATTCAGACCTGCAACCTTTCCATAAAGTATCTGAATAACTTAACTATTTGCACCACCCAAAGTAGGAAAGTGAACTCAAATGTTTAAGTCTCCTTTGACACGCAATGATTTTGATGATGATAAAATTCATTCTCCTTGTTATTTATTGAAAAGAAGCGAAATCACAAAACATCCTTTCATTCAGCCACGTTTCTTTTCATGTTTTGCAGCCATTAACTGTACATCCTTCCGAAGGATTTAGAAGAAAAATGGGGAAATAATGAAACAAAACAAAACAAAAACTCGCCTTGCCAGAGAAAGCTGTTAGAAATCCTAGTTCTCTGTAAACAGCTTGCTTCACCACCTTTTAGCAACATATTTCTCTTGATTCACACCAGCTGGTCGTTTCTAATTTCTCCTCAGTGTCTTGGAATAGCTATTTTTCTTGAAGCTAATCGTTCAGCCTTTGCAGATGATTCCCGGGTTTGTATTTCCTACAGAAGGTGTTAGGCTTCCTACACTGCCTGCCCTTCTCCCTTCCTCTTAGTCAAGTTCTTAACTCTTAAACAAACTTAGACTTCACAGCTAACCTTTGGGTATGTATGTGCCCAGAGATCCACATAGCCTGTGGATTCAGGTAACCTTTGGGGGTAAGAACTGATGACATACTGAGCAGGATAAAGTTGAATCCATGGAATGAAATTGGCTTTTTGGCAGGACCCATCCAGACTTACCTGAGCATCCTGCCACATACCACTTCTCTCTCTGAGCAGTGACAACAGCTTTGAAGGAGCTGCTGACTTTGTAGCCATTCAGATGCAAATTCTGTTACCAAGTATAAAGCACATGTCTTATGTACTGTTGCATTGAATCTTCACAAGGACCCTGTCGCATAGAGATTTTTATGCTCCTTTTAAAAACAATTTAAAAGAGGCTCAGAAAATTGCTTAATATCACACAGCTCATTAGGAGTAAAACCGCATTTCAAACTCAGGATTGTCAAGACTTAAAAAGCCAAATTTTCTCCTCATTAAAGCACCAATTGCAAGGATCTGTCTACCATGGGTGTCAGGGCCTGGCACTCAGTTGCAGTAATTCAGATGAACTGTCGTCGTTATTGTTTTCTTTGATATTATTGTGTTAGTTTGGGGGCCATGATTCTATTCATCCTCCCTCTATAATGGCCAGGACTTTAACGTATATATATATATGTTGTTGTTGTTATGTGCCATGGAGTCGGTTCCAACTCATAGCGACCCTGTGCAGGGTTTCCGAGGCTGTAAATCTTTATG
>NW_006408573.1:12090446-12163463 GCF_000296735.1 Chrysochloris asiatica | reverse complement strand
TATATATGTTGCTGTTAAGTGCTGTTGAGTCAGGGTTCGGTTCCACCTCATAGCAACCCTATATAGGGTTTCTAGAATTGTCGACCTTGTAGATCACATCGACTTTGCAGTTCAACACATTAACCCACAGCACCATACCGGACTCTCTCTCTCTCTGTATGTATGTATGTATATGTGGAGATATATGTATATGTGTGTGTGTTTGTGTTGTTGTTGTTAAGTGCTGTCAAATGAATCCCAACTCGTTAGGGTTTCCGAGGAGAAGCAGTCTGACGCATTAGCCCACAGCACCACACCAGGACTCATATATATGTATATACATGCATATGTTGTTGTTGTTGTTATGTGCAGTGGAGTCGGTTCTGACTCATAGCAACCCTGCACAGGGTTTCCAAGGCTGTAAATCTTCACGGGGGCAGAAAGCCTCATCTTTCTCCCGCAGAACAGCTGGTAGTTTGAAACAGCTGTATTGTTATATATAGTTATATAACTGTTAAGTGCTGTCGAGTTGGTTCTGCCTCATAGTGACCCTTTATAGGGTTTCTGAGGAGCAACTAGTGGATTTGAATCACCAAGCTCATAGTTCAAACCCACCTTGCAGTCCAGTGCTTATCCTGTGGCGCCACACCAGGACTCCATATATACCAGCCCTATATAGGGTTAACATGACTATAAATCTTCCTGGGAACAGAAAGCCTCATCTGTTCTGTGGAGTGACTGGTAGGTTTGAACTGCTGACCTTGTGCTTAGCAGCCCAGCTCGTAATCCATTATGCTAAGAGGGCTCCTTAGAGAACGGCAGTAGAGCAGTGGATATCCATCCTTAGGACACATCTGACTCACCTGTTGTTAGTGCTGTAAAGTCAGTTCTGACTCATAGTGACCCTGTATAGGGTTTTTGAGGAGCGGCTGGTGAGTCTGAACACTGACCTTTCAGTTCAAATGAACTTTCAGTACAATGCTTCACTTACAGTGCCACACTATATACCTGGGAGGCTTTAAAAAGTCAGAATATATGGAGGTAATGTGTGTGCATTGGTATTTTATAATCAGTCCCCTAGGGATAGGTGGTTTCAGTTTTCATCTTAATTTTAGAACCACTTCAGAATAATCTAATAGAATTAGATAACCGTGCAATTTTAATTTTTTCCCCTAAATTAATTTTGGATTTGCTGCTTATAGCAGGGCATGGACAATGATCAGAGAAGTAAGACTCCAAGTGGCATTCCTTAATGTTTTCTCTTTAAGCAGTTGTTGCCAGGCCTCTTCTAACTCATGGAACCCCGGTGTCAGAGCAGAACTCTGCTGCATGCATGGAGTTCTCAATGGCTGAGTTGTTAGGAAGTAAATCACCAGGTTATTCTCTCAAGTTGCCTCTGGTGTACTTGAGTCGCCAAACTTTGGGTTAGCAATTTGCACCAATCAGGATGCCCTTTTCTCTTTAATTCTGCTCTGGACCGCTATTAATTGAACAAAACCTTGTTGGTAGGTGGGGCTACCTTTTCAAATTCCACAATAATTCTTAGGCTATTCTTTTCAACCATACAAGTATATGAGGGAAAGTAAAAACAAAATATTGCTACAAAATCATAGCGCCTGTTACTAAACAAAACTGTGAAGTTACTGATTCTTGATGTATTATTCTTTATCTAGGTATTGTTTCCGTCTTTCTAACCCTTCACTGAAGAAGTCTGTGCTTTTTTATTTGTACCATATCAAAATGATATCCTCAAGGGACTCAAGTTATGTTCCTTTAAAATGTTCTGGAAACAAAAACAATTCTGAAGGGGGTAAGTTCAGGTCTGGAGGTCAAGGGTCCCAGTGACATTCTCCCCTGACAGCCTTTGCTACCCTTGAAAAGTGAGCAGGTGCATTGTTGTGATGAAAACAATTCCTTGGCACAACTTTCCTGTCCCTTTTCTCCCCAAATGCAGTGTTCATTTCTCTTAAAACGTCTCCACAACAAGCCTCCATGGTTTTTCTGTGGCTTTTGGAAATATGGCTCAAGATTGTTGATGTTAAGTGTCATCAAGTCAGTTCCACTTCATAGTGACAATGCATAGGGTTTCTGAGGAGCAGCTGGTGGGTTTAAACCACAGAACTTGTGATTAGCAGTCCAATGCTTAGCCTACAGTGCCATACCAGGACTCCCCTTGTAAACCCCAAACAGTCACCGCAACCTTCTGAGCTGACCTCACTGGCTTGAATTTAACTGGTCCTGCAGATCCCTCAGAAACCACGTCTTGATTGAACCTTTTACTTGAAGGAACTCAAGCCAAAGATGCTGTATTACTGAGAGAATTTGTCTGCAGCCACTCAGGATCACAGAGACATATTTAAACATACTTTGTTTACAATAAATCTGTTCATGTATGAAGTGGCAATACTTTCTTTACTTATCTTGGAACAGCCTCTCCATTGACAGAGTCGTGATAACATGTTTTCTACATGCTTTGCTAACTGCTATTTTGGAAGTCTTTTCTACTGTTGGTGTCCTACACTGGCCCTGTTGGTGGAGATTCAGTAAGGAAGTCCTGTGCACAGAAATCTACCACAGTGACCATATGCATTGTTCAGTAAACCCAGACTGTTGTTATAGTTTTCCATGGTGCATAATAATATAACTTAGTGTTCTGTCACTTTAGGGTTCTCCTGCTGCTAGTTCTGAACTACCACTTTCCTCTGTTTTCCCTAGGGTAACAAACAAAGTGTTGTTGTTATTGTTAAGTGCCGTTGAGTCGGTTCCAACCCATAGCGACCCTGTACAGGGTTTCTGAGGGTGTAAATCCTTACGGGAGTAGAAAGCCTCATCTTTCTCCCGCGGAGCAGCTGGTAGTTTCGAACGGCTGACCTTAAGGTTCGCAGCCCGATTCGTAAGAACAAGCATAGCTTAAGTATTTGGAAGGCGTTTGACACAGGTTTTTAAAGTTCTTTACATCTATTTAGCACATTTAATTCTCATATGTTGTTGTTATTAGGTGCCATCGAGTTGGTACCGACTCATAGTGACCCTACGCACAACAGAATGAAACACTGCCCATTCCTGGGCCAACCTCACAATTGTTGCCACGCTTGAGCACATTGACACTGCCACTTTGCCAATCCATCTCGCTGGGGGTCTTCCTCTTTTTCTCTGACCTGCCACCTTACCAAACATGATATCCTTTTCCAGAGACTGGTCCCTTCCTGACACCATGTCTGAAGTATAAGAGACAAGTTTGGCCATCCTGGCCTCCAGGGAGCACTCTAGCTGGGTAAATACTACTGTCATTTCCCTTTTAGAACTAAAGACCTGAATCATTGAACAGTCTGAAGGCTATACTAGTTGGTGGTAGGTGGGCCTGGGGTTTGAATTCATGGTGTTTGATTCCAGAACTTGTGCTCTGAATCTTCAAAACTCCTACTGTTCCACCCTTGGAACGCTAACTCTCAAATATTATGACTATTATTGTTGTGAAGTGCCATCGAGTTGGTTCCGACCCATAGTGACCCTGAATAGGGTTTCTGAGGAGTGGCTGGTGAACTTGAACTGCCGACCTTACAGTTCAAGCTGACCTTGCTGTCCATTGCATTAACCCACAGCATCATACCAGCACTCCATGATGACTATGTTGCCATTGAGTCAGTTCTGACTCGTAGTGACCCTGTATAGGGTTTCCGAGGAGCATCTGGTGTGTTTGAACCACTGACTTTGCGTTTTAAACTGACTTTGCAGTCCAGCTCAGTAACCTACAGTGCCATACTGGGACTACAGACCTTACCAGATAGTCATGACAAAAAACAAGGTTCCACTGTCTCCTATACCCACTAAAGAACATGCCTTTGATACTAAACTATATTCATTGTTTATCTTCTCTTCCAGTCCAATGTTCAAACATATAACAAGTGTCTTATTTACTTGTGTACTTCCAGTGCACAGAGAATGCCTAGAATATAGCAGATGCTCAATAAGGGCTAACAGAGGAATTAGAAAACCAACAGTAAACTCATAGGAAACAGAAACCAAATTCTGTCACTGTTTCAGAATTATGAGGTTTCTTCCTTTCCCACTAAAGCTATGAAAGTGTGAGCTCTTTTTCAGGATAGAGATAGAGATGAAGAATTTCAATTGTGTACTTTCATTCTTCTGTTGCATTACTAAAGACCAGGGTCAGTTCTAAATACATGTTTTCACATTTTTATGCCGCTGCATTCATTACTTTCATAATTCTCCAATCAGAAATTTTGCTTATGTAAATAAGCTCTGGTAGCGTAGTGGTTAAGAATCGGGCTGTGAACCGCAAGGTCAGCCATTCGAAACTGCCAGCTGTTCCACAGGAGAAAGATGAGGCTTTCTGCTCCCGTAAAGATTTACAGCCTCGGAAACCCTGCACAGGGTCGCTATGGGTCGGAACCGACTCCACGGCACACAGGCACCAGCCATCACCAAAGTTATATTTGGGCTGAAAGGAAACTTAATGCAGACATATAAGTTAATTCATTTCATATAAAATAACGATTGTTTTCTTTTTCTGGTTGTGCATCATACGTAAATATCTTCAAGTTTACTGTTGCATTCAAAATAGGATAAGTATATTCTACTTTCAGATTTATCACTCTGGTTTAAATCACATAGGGGACAAGTACTGTCCTCTGGTGTCACTTCTAAAGAAAGCCTGCAGAGTGTTGGATCATTATCATCATTAATGTCATGTAATTCCCTGTCTAGACACAGTCATCTTCTCCCTTCTGCTGCAAAGCAATACTCCCCACAGTCAGGGGTTTTCATGTAAAAGATGACTGGGTAGTTAATATTAGTGTTTAAAAAATTCAAACTATTTCCAAGAGGAAATCCTCTCAGCACAGTTTTCTGTCTTGTCTGCTGACTCTGGACTTGGTATGGAATCTGACTTCAGAGCTCTGTCCTGTAATTGCAATAATTGTACTAGAAAGTGAAGCTTCAAGTGACAATCAAACTGAGATCCTGTGGGGATTTTAGTGATTGTGATCATTGGATAATTTTACAAGCATGTCTTCAATGTCAGCGATACTCAAGTATTATGTACAGTGCCAGGGATACAAAGATGGATGAGATATGGACCGATGTTTCCTTCCAACCCATTTTTGGGGAGGGAAGGAAGAATTGGACTTAAAATGAAAGACTAGTATCTACAAGGCACCTACCGTCAGAGCTCTGATAGTTTATTTCATCGTTTCTTATCGGAACAACTGTGATTGTTGTTGTGAAGTGCTGTCGAGTCGATTCCGACCCATAGTGACCCTTTATAGGGTTTCTAAGGAGCAGCTGGTGAACTTCAGCCACCGACCTTGCAGTTCAAATGGCTTTGCAGTCTGATGCATTAACCCACAGCCCCACACCAGAACAACTGTAATAGAATACATAAATTATTTACCTAAAATAAAGAGCAGAAGATGAGTGACATACATTTATTAAATGCAGTGAGAGAGAGTGTGGTGGTTTCTTCCATCCTATCAGTAATCTTTGCTTTGCTTTCTATCCTTATTTGCATTAATTGGTTTGGTACTGTAGGATCACCACTGGACTGGGAGCTGCAAGGTCAGTGGTTCAAACCCACCAGCTGCTCTTTGGAAACCTTATACAGTGTCATTATGAGTCAGAACTGACTCGAAGGCACTTAACAACAAGCACAGCAAATATAGAGTCACCACAGTTACTGACTAGGAAGCTCTTGGGATGAGGACTTGAATGAGGACTTTCGGGGTAGTTGGAAATTTGCTCAGTTCCCAACATACACCCCATATTTCCTACTCGAACTTTCTTTCTGAAGTGTTTTCCTTCCTTACTCTGTTGTTGCTGGAATATTAAAAAAGACCATGAACTGCCAGAAGAAACAAATCTGTGTTGGAAGAAGTACATCCAGAATGCTCCTTAGAAGTCAGGAAGGCTAGACTTTGTCTCTCATACTTCGGGTATGTTTATCAGTAGAGACAGGTCCCTGGAGAAGCATATCATGCTTGGTAAAGTGGAGGGTCAGTGAAAAGAGGAAGACCCCCAACGAGATGAGTTGACACGGATAGCAGCAGTAGACTCAGTATAACAATTGGGATAGTGTTTTGCTCTGTTGTGCATAATAAGGTCGCTGTAAGTTGGAACCAACTCAGTGTCTAACAACAATACTATGTTAGACAAGCAGTTTTGCCTGAAGTTCTGGGTAGACTGGACCTTACTGTTCTAGATGCTGAAGTAGGCTGTTTTCCTTTGGTTCAATCTGGGAACCATTCAAGACCTTCTGAAAGGCAGAGCTGTTCCAATTTATTTTCTCAGCTGTTATCTTTGCAGTTTGTTCGAGCACTAGCTAAACACACCTGCCATTGATGTATTCTGAACACAGTAGATCAGCAAGGAAGATCAACCCTGACCTAACCAATAGGTTTAATTTGTTTGATGTGATAGATTTTGGTCTTCCTAATTCAGGAGTCCTGGTATGACGCTGTGGGTTAATGCGCTGGAATGCAAGGTTGGTTTGAATTGCAAGGTCAGCGGTTCTAGCTCACCAGTCTCTCCTCAGAAACCCTATGCAGGGTCGCTATGGTCTGCAACCAACTCGAAGGCACTTAACAACAGCAATTCAGAAAAAGAAAAAAATGAAACAAAACAAAACAAAAAAACAACCTGGTGACTTTTTAAATGATCCTCTCTATACTACTGAAAATGAATTCCCATACACGGAAACCGTTGAAAGCTGGTCCATACCGCTCTATTTTTCTGGGTCTCACAAATGGCTCACTTTTGAAAGGGTGCTTGCAGTCTGACACTTTCCTGTCTCTCTTAGTGGAAAATATTTGATTATTTCTTCTTTAACAGGTTTCCACCTTACTTAGTTTCCAGCTTCTGAAGGTTTTCATGCCCATCTAGTTGGGGAAAACCAAGTGAATACAAAGTACACACAGTCTCCTTTTTATAAGGACAAACACCCTTTCACCTTCCAAAGACAGAAATCCCTGCCTTAATGCCGAAAGCAACTCCCTGGATCACAGCATCAGCACCACTAGAGAGCTTCCTAGAAATGCAGACTCGCAGGCCCCGCTCCAGACCTACTGGATCAATATCGGAATCTCCATTTAACAACATTCCCCTGGTAATGTGGGCACACTTTCAAGTTTAGTAACACTAAGCGAGGGGTGGAGACCTTCTTGGGTCCTGAGGGCTGTTTTTTTTTTTTTTTTCTGTGGAACTCAAATAGTTATCAGGGCCATTGGAATTAAGTCCAGTGAGGACAGAATCCTCTTATTGTGACAATGCTAGGGTTAGGATGGTACACTCATGCTTGCTCTTGATCAAAAACAAAAAAAGAAGAGAAAGAAAAGAGCAAGTAAGTGAGATTCAGCAAATAAGTCTGAATACACATCCTACCAGCTTTGAGATTAAGGGCATGTTGTGTGGCCTTAACAAGGGCCCCGTATGTATAAAACACACAGATCCAATCCATTTTTCTACAGGGCCTACATATGTGTAACATAGAGTTGGGAAATTATTTGTACACACATCCTTATGCATTATATCACACATATATAGAATCTTTAAATTGCATTTTTGTTCCAATAATACTTAATTCTTTGTGTTAGCCTTATCTCTAATAGTCCCCAAAGTGCTTCCTTCTATGTTAATAATGCAGTAAGTATGTGGTGGTACTGTTTATACTTTTTTCATGATATTTTACTGTATTTAATTCTAACCCGTAGATGCTGATTGTATGTGTGTGCATGTGTTTAGCACAAGTCTTGCATTGTAGATTCTGATTCAGTGTAGCCGGGTGGTGGTGGCGGTGTGCCATGTAGGTGGTTCCAACTCATAGTGAGCCTGCATAGGGAATCCAAGGCTGTAAATCTTTACGGGAACAGAAAGCCTCATCTTTCTCCCACAGAACAGCTGGTAGTTTCAAACTGCTGAATGTGAGATTAGCAGCCCAATTTGTAGTAACCACTATCTGGGGTGGAATGGAAAATTTACAGCAGCGGATCAAAGGGAATGAACCTGTCCCAAACTCCGGCAATGACAAGTACTCTATCTATTTGATGTGATTATCCTGAGTGTGGTGGGTGTTGTAGCATAAGCACTGGACTGCTAACTACAGGTTGGTGGTTCAAACCCACCAGCTGCTCCTCAAAAACCCTCTGCAGAAACCTATTCCATGAACCTTAAGAACAGCAACAACCGCAATAGCTTGCTTAATTTCGAGAGTATGGATAAATGTGCATTTAGTTAGTCAGACCCAAATGGAAGCAAACCAGGCCCCTTTGAAAGCTTACATTTTTTGTCTCTTGGTCAACTCAAACCTTGTAAGAAAGCCTAAAGTCAGGAATTTCTTTGCCGGTGACATGAACTGCCTCCCCTGCTCCCCACCCACCTTCAGTTGCAGTCAAATACCTAGAGACCACTTTTCTTAACTAGCCAAAATTGTTGCTAGAAAATCCTTAGTGGTCCATGGAGAAATGAATGATGTAGTGCAAACTCTTAACTTTAGTTGTTATTTTAAATCTGGACATTATTTTCCTAGGATCAAGAAAGGGTTTACGGTTTATTTTTATGGAATGAAAAGTCCACACAGAGCTCAGTACACATTCTAAGCCCAAAGCAAGTGTCTCCTAAGGTTTGTGAGTGATGAATTTCGAATTCCAAAGGTCAGTGCAGGGTTGTAAACTCACAATCCTTTTGGCATAAAAGAAATAAGCTAGTCTCAAACTCTTTCCTAGTATGCATTGACAAATAAGCCATCTGACTGTATAGTAAGCAAAGGTCAGTGACTTAATGTGCTAATTACAAATCTTTCTTAGTCTTTTCTTCAAAGTAGGTTGCTTCTTAGCAGCAGTTGGTTAACTTGCATCCAAATCTTACATGCGTTTGAATGTAATAAAGTTACAATTCTCATTTTTCTAAAAGATATGTCTATAGAGGTGCATGCGTGTATATTTATTTTTCTTTCTGCTAATTTTAGCTAAGCATATCAGGGATCTTTGGGCAATTACTCACATTAATAAAATTTTTAGTTTTACTATTCACACTTTTTATCCTCCTTGAAACATTTCTCTTTGCACTTGGCACTGCGTAATACAAATATAAGTGAGCAATTTTTTTAAGCAGTTCTTTTTAATTACCACTGTGATTACAAAATGATTCATAGCCACCATTGTGTTTCAATGTTATTCCTGGCCTCTATGTATTATGGAGCAGTGTAATAGAAGAAAATGGCTTTATGTATCTGCAAATGACCTACGATCATACTTTACTGCATTTTAACTTTTCATGGAATTGTGCAATTGGCATAGGTATTGTATGTATCTGTGTCTTGATTAAATAAATGATTCTCCTCCTTGTTTATAAAAATAAGACGTGATTGTCAAAAGAGTTCTCAAAATGTGGACTTACTGAAAATTCCTACAAATAAACTATGTACAGGAGATTTATTTCCAAGAATATCACATCCCTATGAATGAACAAGCAGCCCCCTATAAGTGAGCTGACAATGAAAACACTCAGCATAAACTTTTTTGCTGTCAGAAAATGTTTGTTGTAGCCACATGATTAAGAGAAGGAGTTCTCAAGTCAGGTGGCTTGGTTGAATAAAAGCTATTAGCTTTGTTACCGTAGCCCTAATGTGCACACAAGGAAATCGAGGTTCAATATTGATATCTGAGTTTTTATATCTAAAGTGCATAGCATAGTACCTGACAACAGGTTACAATCTTAAAAACAAAAAATTCCAAGCATTCTTTAAGAGCTTTTCAATGTATAAATTTTAATAAAGGGTTTTGCGTCTTCATAGAAGATACCCCTGTTCTAAATCTGTCAAATGTCATCTGAGGTCTAAGTCAGCTTCAAACCGGTTCATTCTGTTTGACCCCTGGCTGCAACTTTGCCATTTCATACAGATAAGCTGAATCAGAATCTACATCTTAGCAGGATCCCCAGGTGATTCTGGTATACCTAAGAATCACCTGGGGATCTTGTTAAAGTGTAGATCCTCATTCAGGGTTGTATCTGGGGTGAACATTTATATTTGCAGCAGGGGGCCAAACCAGAATGAACCAGTTTGAAGCCTTGTTCCAAATATAGAGGTTTCTTGAAATAGGGAAAGCAGTATTTCACATGATGGCAGCTTTGACTTGAACACCTTCCAAGAAATGTCTGTGTTGGTATTGCTGAGCTTGTTAACTGTTTCTAACACACAAGGTTGTACTGGGCACTTGCCTTCTTATCTCTTAGAACTGACCAGGTTCCTTGATCAACGTAAAACAATATATTTCGCATGTTGCATAATGTGGTTTACATATTTATGTAGTGAGCATGCATTTCAATATCCCAAAAGCAGTTTTGCATTGTTTACCTCAATAAACAAACTAAAGCTTATACAGGGTTGGAACCAACTCAATGGCACTTGACAATAGCCGCTACAAAACTAAAGCTTGCCACAGATGAAAATATTATTTTAAAAATGAAACAAAAGCAATACATAAAAAAAAAAGGCAAGAGTGCATAAATCAGTAATAGTTGAGAGAAAGAAATCATGAACAAAGGAAAACAAATGTGGTACAAAACACCCAGATAATTTAATGAAGCCAGTGCATACCACTGTACCATTTTACCATTGAATTGATTCTGATTCATAACCCAGTGCAATCAAGTAGATTCTGACTTACTACCTTTTAGGGTGGAGTAGAACCTCCCCATAGGATTACCTAGGCTGTCATCTTTAGAGGAATGTATCCCATCTTTTCCCATGGAAAGGCTGGTGGGTTTGAACTACCCTCTTAGTTAGCAGTCAAGCGCTAAGCCATTGTGTCTCCAAACCAAAAAAACCCAAAGTTACTGCCAGAGAGACAATTTTGATTCATAGTGATCCAGTGTAGTGTCTTTGAGATTGTCAACCTGTAAATCTTTCGGCCACGGAGCTACTAGTGTTTTTGAACCACTGACCTTGCAGTTAGCAGCCCAGTGCTTATCCAGACGTGCCTCCGGAGCTCCTTAATACATAATATTGTTAAGTGCTGTTGAGTCGTTTCTGACCCATTGCAACCCTGTGTAGGGTTTCCAAGGAGTGGCTGGTGAGCTTGAACCACCGACCTTGTGGTTCAAACGACTTTGCAGCCCAGTGCATTAGCCCACAGTGCCATACCAGGACTCCAGTGCATAGTATTACATGATCAATTTACTGAAAATTGCTCCTAGTAGAATTTTGACTTTCTGCTTGCTAATACCCACTGTGAAGTGGAAAAGCAGATTAGTAGTATGCATAGACTATCCATGAGAGGAAGTAATTCACTTTGAGAAATTTGGGAATAGTTCTTGAGACCTAAGCATTCTCTCTCTGCAGGACACTATGCAACATAACAAGCCATGCCCTCAAGTCCAGCTTTGTAATAGCACAGTGAGGCATTTCCTAGGGTTTTTAATCTCTGACATTCCTTAATATAGGTCACAAAAGTGCAACCATTGAGAGCAAAGTGCAACTCAGTGGAAGTAATTCTACTAAAGGGAAGGGCTTGTTACACACATACTGCCGTGGCCCTCTCATGTGGCCTTAGGTAATTCATGAGAGGCAATAAAGCTTCCAGGAGCTCTGGTGGTTTAGTGGTTAAGCCAAGGCTGCTAACTGAAAGGTTGCTGGTTGAACCCATCAGCTGCTGCTCCGTGGGCAAAAAAAGTGGCAGTCTGCTTCCATGAAGGTTGGCAGCCTTGGAAACCCTAGGAGGTAGTTATACTCTGTCCCATTGGACAACTATGAATTGGAATCAGCTCACTGGGCAAATACAGTATTCAGAACAATGATTTTTTAATATGTTTAAGTAGCATAAACCCTTGGTAAAAAAATATCTTACTCTTTGGTAAGAATGAGGTTTGGCACTCTGTTGCGGACCCTGTACGGTCTATTCCGCTGTTATTAAGTGCTGTTGAGTCGGTTCCAGCTCACAATGATTTCTAGGATTTCCAAGGAGCAGCTGGTGAATTTGAACTACGTACCTTGGAGCTCTGGTAGCGTAGTGGTTAACGAATTTAGCTGCTAGCCTCAGGGTCAGCAGTTTGAAGCTACCAGCTGGTCCATGGGGGAAAGATGAGGCTTTCTGCTCCCGTAAAGATTTACAGCCTTGGAAACCCTGTACAGGGTTGCTATGAGTCAGAACCGACTCCACAGCACATAACCACCACCATCTTGTCATACAAACCGATCCTGTGGTCCAGTGCATTATCCCACAGCGCCATGCAAGGTCCACTAGAGACTGCTCATATGCCCAGGGTTCTCTTGATGCTTTGCCACAGAAACATGCCCCTACCATACCACTGGACGTGTCTGGCCTAGTACATGTGTCCACCAGGTACCACTGGACTTCTCACAGGCAAGATGTGAGTTACAAAGAGAGCCTAGTTTGAGGAGGACAGCTAGATATAAAAGATATCACAAAATGTGTGAACAGAGTGTCTTTTGTGGGGGATTCTTTACGATGTTTAAGTGACTGGAAGTTGTGTTTCTGACCAAAATTGTCATTGCAATTTTAGCATTCTTTTGAACAAAATTTTAGAGTAAGTTTACAAGAATAATAATATACAAAGTGCCTGTGATGTAAGATTAAAATTGTAAATGTGTTACATATGCATGCATCTGTAGGTATGTGTATAATGTAAGTTTTAGAGTGAGAGACATATCAAAATAGAAATAAATTAATGTTTAGGGAATCCAAAGACAATGTAGGTATAGTCACATTTTTTGGTGTGCTGCTGGATAAGCACTGGCTCAACAACCACGAGGAAACCTTATATTGGTCTTTATAAGTCAGAATGAACTCATTGTTGTGACCTGTGCACAACAGAATGAAACACTGCCTGGTCCTGCGCCAAACTCACAATCGCCAGACCCCATAGCTGCTGCCAGTGTGTCAATCTATCTCACTGGGAGTCTCCCTCTGTTTCCCCGACCCTCCACTCCACTCCACTCCACTCTACCGAACGTGATCTCCTTCTCCAGGGACTGGTCCCTCCTGATAATATTTCATCTGAAGTACAAGAGAGAGATGAAGTCTGACCATCCTGGCTTCCCACAAGCACTTAGCAAGAACAGATTGCCAATTAGCAGATATATTCTACTTCATGTAAACCTCATTCGGAGCTGTATCATGTAGTTAGATATGTCAGCTCCTCCTCATGGAGACCTCACATACAATGGATTGAAACATTGCTCTGTCCTGCATCATCCTCACAATCGTTGGCAGGTTCAAGCCCATCATTATGGTGTCCCATCGTCCCATCATTATGGCGGCTGCGCTCATTCATCACACTGTGTCTCCAATACGTTCATTGACTCTACTTTACCCAACATGATATCTTCCTCTAGCAGTTGATCCCTCCTGATGATGTAAATGAGCCAGAGATTAAATGTTCTCTTGCGATTCATAAGGTTTTCAATGGCAAACTTTTGGAAATCGATTACCAGGCCTTTGTCTTAGTTTAGACACAGTGCTGAAATCTGTCCACGATGGTTGACCCTGCTGGTATTTGAAATACTAGTGGCATGGCTTCCAGCATCAAGCAACATGCAAGTCCTCACAGTACAACAAACTGAACGACTATAATCTTTTAGTGGTTTCCCATACAGCGTGATTTATATTGTAAATATCTCTATGTATCATTTCTATTTTTCTTTCCTTGAAGATGCTGGTTTGCAGCTGAAAGTAAACTGAGTTGTCTAAGTCACATGCTATTAAATTATAAATCCAGGGTTGGAGTCCAGAAATGAGTGATCCCAAGACCCATACTCTAACTAACTGTTCTACCATGATATTAAATTGCATGCCAAATAAATTGAGGTGAAAGTTAAAAGAGAAGAGAAATAAATATGAAATACTGCCCAGGCTAACTCAGATAATAGGTGATAGCTCATGCAATGCCTTCTGTTCGTTTTTGCTCTTTATCTTTGAAATTGCCACGAACAGTGTTAATGGCAGAGTTCAATGGTGATCATTAACTACTTCAAATAAAAAGTGCTTAATATCTTAAATGAGACCTTTTGTAACCATTTTTCCCTCTCAGACCTCAATGTTAATTCAGCACACCCTAGATGCCAGTCTGCCATGGGTGTATATATATATGTACCACTTTGCCATTACTGTCAATGACTTTATGTGGAAACGTAGAATTAAAACTCTAAATCATTGAATAGTTCTTTGTGAATGAGCGCAACACACTCTGGCAATCCCTGTTTCATCGCCGATTGTTTAAATTCTGGGTCACTTGTGGGCACAGGATCCATCTGTTAGGTTTTACAGAAACCTAAGGACATGAAAAATCCTTTTTACCACCTAATGCTTTTCATCTGTTTGGTGAATTCAAGAGTCAACCCTTTAGAAGAAATAGTTAACAAGGATGCAAATCAGGGTGTTAATTTGGAAAGTGTTACAACAGGAAGCAAAGTTGTCTATAAATAGATCAGAAGACATTGGACTAGAATGTGAGATCTTAGAAACGAATGAGATGCTGTCAGGCATATGTGGGTTCAAATATCCTGTCCCTCATTGTTTGTTTTGTGATTGAAATAATCTGCTAAAAGATCAATTTTCAACGAAGTGTTCATTTAATTTTTCACATTTAGAATATAGATTTTGTTTCCACTCCACTGTAGGTCCAAGAAGAATTCAGAACAAAACACAGTATGACAGCATAATTGAGATGGATGACAGACTGATGTGCCTTTGAAATCTACCATCAGTACTCCGTGATTCTGCCTGCTCATAATGTGAATGTTATTAATAACCGGGAAGAGGTTAACTAATACTTATTATTTCAAACTTCTCATTTTCCAGATGAGAATAATAAAAGCTACCATATGGGAATATGGAGCTCTGGTAGTGTAGTGGTTACGAATCGGGCTGCAAACCTTAAGGTCAGTGGTTCGAAAGTACCAGCCACTCCGCGGGAGAAAGATGAGGCTTTCTACTCCCGTAAAGATTTACACCCTCGGAAACCCTGTACAGGGTCGCTATGGGTCAGAACTGACTCGACGGCAGTTAACAACATATGGAAATAATGTAATATATGTGAAAACGTGACAACAGTACATGACACATGCAAACCAACTGCCACTGACTCACTCTGACCCATTGTAAACCCATGTGTGTCACAGTAGAATTGTGCCTGACTTCAGAGGTGTCTTTGTTGTTGTTGTTAATGGCTGTCAAGTCGGTTCAGACCCATAGTGACCCTGTATAGTGTTTCCGAGCAGTGGCTGGTGAATTTGAATCACCCATTTTGTGGTTCAAACCGACCTCACATTATCCTATAGCATCACACCAGGATTCCAAGGTGGCTCTGGATGGTCAAATGTTCCCCTAGTAGTTGAGCATGTAACTGTCAGTGTCCTACCCTGGCACTCCACATGGCACACAGTAGGGTTTCAATAATACGTTTGCCACTTTCTTCCTTTTCCCCACCTCATCTCATTCTACCATGCCATCTCCCAGACAAACCCTGAAGGAGTCATTTTTGAAATGTATATGTGATTGCAGCGGTATATTGATGGGAAATTTCTAGAAATTCAAGCCAGGTTGAGAAGAGGATGTGGAACAAGGGGTGTCATTGCTGATGTCAGAAGGATCTTCACTGAAAGCAGAGAATACCAGAAAGATGTCTCCCTGTGTTTTATTTTACTATGTAAAGACATTGAACTGTGTGGATCACAAGAAACTATGAATAACCTTAAAATGAATGGGAACTCCAGAATGCTTAATTGTACTCATGCTCTGTACATGGACCAAGAGGCTGCCCTTCAGACAGAATAAGGGGATACTGCAGGGTTTTAAATAAAGAAAGGTGTATGCTAGTGTGGTATCCTTTCACCATATTTATTCAGTCTCTATGCTAAGCAGGTCTGAAAATTTGGGCTATATGAACAGGAATGCAGCATCAGAATTGGAGGACGACTCATTCATAACCTGCAATGCACAGATGATATACCCTTGTTTGCTAAAAGTGAAGAGGACTCAATGTGCTTACTGATGGTAAGATCAAGGACTACATTAAGAATTACACAGCAACATAAAGAAAACGAAAATCCTCACTAGTGGACCAATAAGCAACAGCATGATAAATGGATCAAAGATTGAAATTGTCAAGGACTTCATTTTACTTGGATCCCCAGTCAATGTCCATGGAAACAGAAGTCAAGAAATCGAACTATGTGTTGCAGTAGGCACATGTGCTGCAAAATAACTCTTTAAAATGCTAAAAAGCAAAGAACTGAGTTGTACCTGGTCCAAGCCATGCTATTTTCAGACACTTCTTTTGCATGAAAATCTGGACAACAAATAAAGAAGAACGAAGGAAAATTGACAGGTCTGAATTGTGCTGCTGTTGAAGAATCTTGAATATACCATCAATTGCCAGAAGCATGAACCTATCTGTCTTGGAAGGAATACAGTCAGAATGCCCTTTAGAAGTGAGAGTGGTGAGACTTTGTCTCATATGCCTTGGACGTTTTAACAGGAGAGGCCAGTCCTTGCAGATGGACGTCATGTTTGGTAAAGTTAGAAGGTCAGCAAGACTGGAAGACTCTCAATGAGGTGGACTGACCCGATGACCGTAAGAATGGGTGCAGACAGCCATGATTGGGAGGATGGTGCTAGACCTGGCAAGGTTGTGTTCTGTTGTGTCACTATGAGTGAAAACAGACTATTTGACACCTAACAGCAACAACATATATTTCTTTGTATGCAGTGGACTGCTAATTGCAAAGTGTCAGTAGTTCAAACCCACCAGCTGCTCCTCAAAAACTATATATGGAGTAGCTATGAGTTGGAACTGACTCAGCAACACTCATAGCAACAATAGATATGAAGTGATATCTCTTTGTGGGTTTTATATGGGGTTTTCTAATAACTAGTGATGTTGCACATCTTTCTGTATGTTTATTGACCATGTGTATCTGTTTTTTTGGAAAATATCTATTTTTAAAATCTGCCCTTTTTTATTGGACTGTTAGTCTTTTTGTTGTTAAGCTGCAGGAGTTTTGATTTAAGATATTCTAGATAGTAAACCTTTATGGAAGTTTTGAGGTGATACTGTAGGATAAACATGGGATTGCCAGCTGGAAGGTTGAAGATTCAAACCCAGCAAACCACTCATCAGAAAGCCTACACAAGGTTGCGATGAGTTGGAGCTGACTCAAGGGTACCCATCCACATTAAACCTTTATGAGATATACGATTTCCAAATATTTTCTTCTATTCTATAGATTTCTTTTTCACTTTCTTGATGATGTGTTTTGATCCACAAAGTGTTTTATTTTGATGAAGTTTAATTTATCTGTTTTTGTTGTTGAGTTTGTTGCTTGTACCACAGATTAATTTTAAGGTTAGAGATTTTTAGTGAGTGAAATTTTTATTGTGAATTGAGTGATGGATTACAGAGAAGATGATCAGTTTTACATAAAATATCATACACTTGTTTCATCTCAAAGATTGCAGTTCCCTCCATGTAGCAATGACTATCCCACTTTCTCCCTGTGGTTCTCATTTCTATTCCATTCCCCTTCCCATCCCATCTCAACTTTGTCCTGAGGTAAATGTTGTTATTGTAATCTTGAATGGTTGACTCTTCCATGGTGAGCATACCTCACTAGTGTTGTGGTTTCCTCTCTATATAGATAGCTACTGGAGACCTGCTTTAGCACTGTGGGTTAATGCACTGGACTGCAAAATTGGTTTGAAATGAAAGGCCGGTGGTTTAAACTTACCAGCCACTCCTTGGAAACCCTATACAGGGTTGCTATGGGTCAGAACTGACTCAATGGCACTTAATAACAACATCATACCTATCTACTGATTCTCTGAAAATTGGGCTATGAGGGTGAGTTCCTTTCCAGACCTGAAGGGTAACTTAGGGTCATAGTCTTAGGTCTCCTTTTGACCAGTATTTTTAATAATTTTAAGTTGTGTCTCATTCTATCCAGTACCTTCTAATGTGATCCCTTTCAGAGCTGTTGGTAGTGGTAGCCGAGAAACATCTAGTTCTGGTCTCAGAGTCTTGTTGGTCCATTGGACTAGTGATTAGAGCATCTTCAATTTTCGTCACTCTTCTTTCTTCCACGCATGAAGAGACCAATTGTTGCACCTTAGATGGCCACTCTTGAGATTTTTAAGGTCCTAGTCACTACTTATCACAGTAGCTTGTACAACATTGTCTTTGTGGACTATGTTGTTGTTTATTGTTAAGGGCCATTGAGTCACTTCCATAGCGACCCTGTATAGGGTTTCTGAAGAGTGATTGGTGAGCTTGAACTGCTGACCTTGCAGTTCAAACTGACTTTGCAGCATTAACCCTCAACACCACATTAACCCACACCACTTGATTTTAAGTGACTCTTGATTTTAACATAGCATGATATACATTTTCTTTATCAAACAGTATTTTACGTTTTTACAGAAAGCTGAGCCCAATTTAAACTCCCCATGAAAATCATGTTCCATGATGCTTTGAAATAAATGTGGCGTGATTCCTCTATAATTACACATGGGTGCATGAATTATATCCTAATGAGTTCAAATAGAGAAAAATAAACACAAAAACATGTATATACAAGTAGAGTAGAGCCTTCTTTTCCTTCTGGAACAAAAGACATCAAAAGTACATCACTAACACGTAGAAATAATGCATCTTTCACAACTGTTGACTTGATTTTGCCAAAAGGTGAGCCTTGTACCCTTGAAGTATTAAAATTTGTGCTATCGTATTGCGCTGCTCTGTTGAGATAAAGTATTGACAAGGATTAGGAGGAGCAACAAACTTCTTGGTTTCCATTAGCCTCTTAATGTTCTGTTAAACAAGTACAACATAAACTTCTATTGCTCTTCTTTCTATGTTTTGTCTTGTTGTTTAATCAGCTTGGCCATGTCTGATAGGCATTTGACAGTGTTGGCACCCCATGGTCTCACCTGCTCTAATTGGACGGTGGCAGTTTTCAATTAGTGTAAGCACAGCTCCTTGAGCTGCCTCTACAATTTCTCTCACACATACATTGTAATTATGTGTGCACCTCAATGTGTGAGACCATAAACATATGCTATGTATTTGAATAAAAGTGCTGTCAACACTTTATTTTAGAAGTGTATTAATTATGACTGAATAATAATGCAAATGGCAATACAGAGCATCCTTCTCTGCTTGGTTGATATCTGCATTACCGAATGCATCTCATTCGCATAACAATGGATTGTAAAGGGACAATTAGCAACTCTATGGAAATTGTACATTAAGAGTGTCTTACAAATAATCTTCCTCAAGACAAGTAATAGCTCTTTATGTTAAATGGTTTCCTTGCCCCAACAGACAGAGATGTTAAAAATAGATGTTTGGATTTTAAAATGTGCAGCACACGAAGATGCAAGACAAGCCTCTCTGAGAAGGCTTTACATTTTATAGTGTTTATAGCTCTTCCTTTTTTCCTTTATTTATTTATTTTTAAGTGGAAGCTAATATTCATTTATCCTGATTATCTCTCTCCATCAATCACCAAGATGCTGTATATTTATGAGTGTAATGCTCTTTAACCTTCACATGAGCATATACTGATTATGTCTGGCAAAGTTATTATGTTCAGCAACTTGCAGTAATGAGAGTAGAGGCCAGGGATAGAGAAGTGCACTTTGTTCTTTTAAATTTCAGGACTATGTGGATAGGCTAGACATGGAAGTGTGACCTGCGATGTTCCTCTGTAAGAACAGTATGACTCTACTGTATTCATAACAAGAGGAACTTGTTACAGGAACTTGGGGGTGGGCACACAGTAGAATCATTATAAATATTTATGCAATTAATGAATTTCTACATAATTAAGTGTTTCAGTACTCAGGGCAAAAATGCTTCAAAATCCTTTAAAAAAATGTTTGGAACCTGAAATTGATTATTCCATAGTAAAAACAATATGAACTTCTTCATTTTCAAATGACATTTGACATTATAGAATAAATCCATTTCACCTAGTATATTTCAGGATTAAACACACACACACACACAGAGGAAGAACTTGCTTTTGAATCTCTAGGTCAGTGATCCTCAGAGGAGGTTCATGAACAGACAACATCAGTATTCCTTGGGAACTGTTTAGAAATGCACTGTTTAGAACTGTTTAGAAATACCCTAAACTTGTTGGGTAAGGCCCAACAATCAGCTTTTGCTTGTTTACACTGCTCTAATTGTGGTACCATAGGATAAACACTCAACCTCAAGGTTGGTTTGAATCGTAAAGGTGGTGATTCAGAACTCACCAGCTGCTCCTCAGAAACCCTATCAGGGTTGCTATGAGTTAGAGCCAAGTACACAGCACTTAACATCAACAACAGTCTGTCATGGAGTCCTGGTGTGGTGCTGTAGGATAAGCACTCGACTGAAAGGTCAGTTTGAACTGCAAGGTTGATAGTTCCAACTCAACAACTGCTCTTTGGAAACTCTATACTGGGCTGCTATGAGTACGAACAGACTTGATGGGACTTAACCACAACACCACATTTATATGTTGACTCTTGGTGTAATGCTAAAGAATCAGCCTTGGAATTAGAACAACAAGGTCGGTAGTTCAAACCTACCAGCTGTTCCTTGGAAATATTACACAGGGTCACTATGAGTTGGAAGTAACATAGCAGTATACACAACAACAACAACGATCTATTGGAGTCATGGCGTGCTGCTGTAGGATAAGCACTGAACTACTAACCACAAGGTCATTTGTTCAAACCCACCAACTACTTCATGGAAAAACCTTCCCAATCTTGTAAAGCGACCTCAGTCCTGTACCCTCATTCTTATGACACCTCAGAATGTCATTGTATTCTTGTCAGATACCTTCTAGACTTGCACCTGATATCAAATGCTTCCCTCCACCCAGACCTCAATATTGGATCAATAGAAGCTGCTCAGTGTCCACCCTCTTCAAGTGGCACCCAAGACTAATATGAGTGGGAAAAACAGGGTTGTCAGGAGTTGACTGCACTTAACAACAACAACAAAAACAACACTCTGTCTGCCTGCCTATCCATCCATCCATCCATCCATCCATCCATCCATCCATCCATCCATCCATCTATCCATCTATCTATCCCTGAAATGTATTCCTTCCTATTTCTTGTAGCAATCTAGCTTCATGAGAAACTGTCCACCCTGTGATTTGAGATGCATGTCCAGAGTCTGAAAAACGGCTTGAATGTACAAATTATGGAGTTTGCTTCATAGAAAGACATTTCAGGTAGAAAACAAATGTGCTAGCATTGTTGTATGTTTTACATAGCATTTCACTGAATGGTCACAAGAGCGCAGAGAGTAAGTTTGTTTCACCATTGGTAAAAAATGCATCACATTCAGCGAGTGTTCACATGCCTTTTCTGCAGCCATGCATGGAATCTTACAAAACCCAGGTTTTTGCCATACCAACCCTATCATTTCCCTTCCGACACATTGTGCTGCTACTTGTGTTGCTTATTAAGAATAAAATTTATAAGTGATATGAACCCACCAACTGAAGATTAAGTGAGGGGAGGGATTATGAACACAAATCAATTCAGATACTGTTCTTCATACAAGAAAACGTTGTCAAGTGTTTTGCAGTGTGATAGAGTAAAAGGAAATGGGATTGGAATGAGGAGACCTGGGCTCAAATCTTCAAGACACATTATTCTCTTCATTATCAGCAGCTAAGTAATGGAGGCTTATATGCAGAGGTGTATCAGAGTCGTAAGGAGCTCTCATAGCGTAGTGGTTACGAATTGGGCTGCTAACCTCAGGGTCAACAGTTCAAAACTACCAGCTGTTCCATGGGAGAAAGATGAGGCTTTCTGCTCCCGTAAAGATTTACAGCCTTGGAAATCCTGTACAGGATTGCTGTGAGTTGGAACTGACTCCACGGCACATAACCACCACCACCATCAGAGTATGGCAGATATGGTGAAGGGAGTGTGTGTGGGGTTGAGCAGTTTCTATTTATTTGGTGTTGCCCGGTATCTTTTCTCAAGCTCAGAAGACATCCAGAAGCATAGCAAGAGGTGTGAAAAGGGAAGCATTTGATCTTGGGTACAACTCCAAGATGGCATACAACTGGCATGCAGTGACATTCAGAGGCATCACAAATACGAAGGAGCCTTACTTACTGAAGCAGTTGAATAAGAAGATGGGAGGTGCTTCTGATGACATACCACCACTATCAGTGTCGAATCATCTTGGAACAGGGGAAGTGTGTAACTTAGAAATTGCTCCTGCTTACTCATGTTGGGGGAAATTTAGAGATTGCTCTGGGTACTCATTACCCTTGGTGTGCCCCTGTTTATATAATAACTGATGTCCTTGGTGTTGCAAATGGATAGCTTAACTTGCTCAGCTACTAATTGACAGAAGTTCTCCTCCACTCAGTGGTGATCTACTTGCAAAAATCAGTCATTGAAAACTCTGTGGGGCTCATCTCTACTCGAATACCCTTGAGCCAGAGTTCATACCTGTTTGTTTATATAATAACTAACCTTCAGTAGTTGTGGTACAAACGAAATGAACGAAAATAAAAGACACTATTTATAAAATTTAAAATATAATTGTTGGTAGATTGTTGCTGTTCTTCAGTGCCATTGAGTTGGTTCTGACCTATAGTGACCCTGTATAGTATTTTCAAGGCTTTAAATCTTCGCAGGAGTAGAAAGGCTCATCTTTCTTTTGCGGAGCGACTGGTGGGCTCAAATCATGAACCTTGTGGTTCGCACTCCAATCTATATCAAGTGGAGCTCGGTGACATGGTTTAGGTATTCCATTACCTGTCAAAGAGCTTTGTTATTTATTTCCCCAGCTTTTGGAAAGTCAACAAATAACATTTTGCCAAATGGCATACATTTACAAATGATTTTTGAAAATAGAGTTTTAATAAGACATTTATAACCTTGTCAGGATTTTGGATTTTTTCCTTGTGAGTGATTCTCCATTTACAGCTTTTGTATTAGTAAAATTGGTCATAAAATGTGTTAAAAGCACACACCAAAAATTCTCAACATGAAAAAAGTTATGAAAATGAGAGTCTGTGTCATCAATAAAGAATACTGAAAAGTACATGTATAAAACTTAGTTAACAGACATTTTAACATTATCATTTATTATAATAAAGTAAATTGAGAAAAGCAGGATGCAAAATGGTATCTGCAGATTGATCTTAAGTGTAGCAGAAATCTTACTTTCTTGATATATTTCTATATACAAATAAGGAACCGTGGTGATGCAGTGGTTAAGCACTTGGTTCCTAACCAAAAGGGCAGTGATTCAAAGTCACTAGTCACTCCATGGGAGAAAAATGCGATAGTCTGTTACCATTTTGGAAATATATACAGGGTCCTTATAAGTTAGAATTGACTCTTCTACAAAAGGTTTGATTTAAGGAACCCTGCTGGCACATTGGTTAAATGCTCACTGCTGACGAAAGGTCAGTGGTTCAAACCCCCAAGCTTCTCCACAGGGGAAAGATGTGACAGTTGGCTTCCATAAAGGTTGTTGTTGTTAAGTGCTGTCAAATAGCGACCCTATATATGGTTTCTGAGGAGCGGCTGGTGGTTTTGAACCGCCTACCTTTTGGTTCAAACTGAGCTTTCGGTTCAGCACATTGTCCTCCAGTGCCACACCTGGGCTCCTTCCATAAAGATTACAGCATCGCACACCCTACAGGGAAGTTTTACTCTGTCCTATAGGATGCGAAAGCTGGACAGTGAATAAGGAGGATCGTAGAAGAATTGATGCCTTTGAGTTGTGGTGTTGGAGGAGAATACTGAGGGTGCCATGGACTGCCAAAAGAACCAATAGATCTATTTTGGAAGAAGTGCAGCCAGAGTGCTCCTTGGAGGTCAATGGCTAAGCTTCGTCTCTCATACTTTGGACATATTGTCAGGAGGGAACAGTCGCTGGAGAAGGATGTCATGCTGGGTAAGGTGGAGGGTCAGAGAAAAAGAGGAAGACCCCTAACGAGATGGATCAGCCAGGTGGCATCATTGATGGCGTCAGGTGTGGCAGCGGTGGTGGGGTTGGCCCAGGATCGGACATTGTTTAATTCTGCTGTGCATGGGGTTGCTATGAGTCGGTTCCGACTCAATGGCACCTGACAACAACAACATAGGTTCTGAGTCAGAAT
The DNA here is from genome assembly GCF_000296735.1 of Chrysochloris asiatica. NCBI lineage: Eukaryota > Metazoa > Chordata > Mammalia > Afrosoricida > Chrysochloridae > Chrysochloris > Chrysochloris asiatica. The sequence continues at coordinate 12,139,318 of NW_006408573.1, read as the reverse complement.
CAACTGGGCTGCAGCATTTGTGTATATACAAATAATTAACCGAAATGTTTATTTTTCCCTGAAGGATGGTTTATTTGCCAACTTTTCTATAGTAAACTTGAATTCCTTTTGTCGTACTAAAAGTATCATTAAGAAATGACTGCTAACACTGAATTTACATGGACAATAAATAGAGATGTATACAATTTATTTCTTTTAGAAGACTACATGGTATTGATCTTGTGGACAGCTGTGTTTGCTATCAAAGGCTTGGCATCTCTATGTTTTATAATTAAGAAAATCTCTCAAGGTCTTTGAGCTGTATGAACACACTACAGTGGAAACAGAGACTATTTTATTCCAGCCACACGGTTAATTTGTCTCTGGAGAATTGGATTAGAATTTATCATATGTTCTGTCATTTTACAAATTATACAGTTACAAAAATGCATATCTAAAAACAACATCCTTAGCTGTTTCTGGGCCCAAGTGGGGAGGCGGGGGGTCTAACTAAGCTTACTTATCTGCCTTCCCTTGAGATATTAGATGTTGGGGGGAAAATGTATGCTCTCAGATCGAATCATCATCTTCCCATCTGTTGGTTAATGCACTGGACTGCAAGGTTGGTTTGAATGGCAAGGTCAGCATTTCAAGCTCACCAGCTACTCCTCAGAAACCTTGTGTAGGGTTGTGATGAGTCGAAACCAACTCGATGGCACTTATCAACAACAACAACATCAGTAGTATATTTATCATAGAGTATATCCTAAGTGAAGGAGCTCTGGTTATAAATCGGATTGCTAACCTCAAGGTTAGCAGTTTGAAACTACCAGCTGTTCTGTAGGAGAAAAGATGAGGATTTCTGCTCCTGTAAAGATTTACAGCATCAGAAACTCTATGCAAGGTCGCTATTGGCAGTGACTCCATGGCATACCACCACCACCATATAATACTTGACCCTTGATCATGGAACAGAATTATGATTCTGCAGCTATTATCCATGTAGTTTAAGTGAAGAATTTAATATCGTTATTCCTTAGAAAATTAATATTGGTTATTATTCCTCATCAAGACCTTTGGTTGTGTAGTGGTTACAAGTCAGTCTGCTAACCTCAAGGTCAGCAGTTTGAAACTACCAGCTGTTCCATGGGTGAAAGATGAGGCTTTCTGCTCCCGTAATGAGTTACAGCCTCGGAAACCCTCTGCAGGGTTGCAATGAGTTGGAACTGACTCCATGGCACATAACCACCACCACCACCACCACAATTCCTCATCCTCAGTCTCTGCATGTTTCGTAGGTTGGACTGGTACTGTTTTCCTACCTACGATACAGAAAGCTTCTAATTAAGAATGACAATTACTGTTGCCACCTCACAGGTCATGTGGAATGAGATATTCTTTGAGAAAGTTCCAAGCACATTGTCTGGTACACATTAAGTTGTTTTCATTTCCTTTTTCTGTTCAGTTTTCACCATATTGTCTTTTTTGTTAAGTGCCATTGAATTGATTCTGACTCACATCAACCTTGCATAGGATTTCCAAGGAGCTGAGAGGATGCTTTAAAAGTTCATGGAAAAATGCCATTGTCCTTTGATTCCATTTTTTGTGAACTTTTTAAAAGTCCCCTTGTAGACACTCTGCTTTTCTCGCTTCCTTTGTCTCAGAATCTAGATATGTCAGACCGACAGTCTGTTTCTACACTATTCAATGACATTTATTTTTTAAGACAACTCTGTTGAGATAAAATTGCATTAAACTTATGTGATTCTCAACTTTCTCTCAATCAGCAATAAAAACAGTAAGAATATATAGAGATGATTCTTAAACTTTTAGCAGGCAGTATCCCTTTATACTCTTAAAACTTATCAATGACCCCAAAAGCTTTTGTTCATATGAATTGTATTTATTGTTATTTGCCACATTAGAAATTCAAGCTGAGACAATTTTAAAAAGATTTGTTGTATAAAATAATCATAGCAATACGCCTATATCATATTACATAAATAACATAGTATAATGAAAAGAATTACTTTTTTTCAAAGCAAAAAAAGGAAGAGTAACAGTATTATAAATTAATAAAAAAATCTCTTTATAGCTGGCTTAGTAGAAGACTGCTGAATTCTTACCTGGTTTTGCATGTAATCTGTTGCTATATGATTTTTACATTCAAGAGTGTGAAGATAATTCTGCCTCATATACAAATATGCTGTTGGAAATAGGATAAATATTTTAATAACAGTTTCAGATAATTGTTGGTAATTCATCCTTAATATCATACCAAAATTTACACAATTAGTCGTTTCTTAAAACCCAGTTATAATGTTGAATCTGAGACCATATTATTTTTAAAAATAAATTTATAAATTCCTTGCTCTCTCTTGCACTTTGAATCGATTTTTTACCTATTTATGATTTTCTAACATACTTTGATCATTTGGAAAATATTTGTTTACGGGTTTAAATCTTTTAAATTTCATTATATAATATTAAAATAAAAATTGCATCTGTAATATCACTAGTAGTTATAACAAAAACGTCATTAAACTTGTTTCTCTTAAAGCTGTTAAGCTCATGATAGTGGATACAGGCTTTCTAAACTTCTAAGTTTTGGCAGAGAGCTCACATTTTATCATTGGCAACAAAGACTCTTGGTTATGTTTGGATTGATAGATTACTTTGTTTCTTTTTGAATATATGTGGTGGTGGCTGTGTGCCGTGGAGTCGGTTCCGACTAGTGGTGGTTATATGCCGTGGAGTCCAAACTGACTCCTAGCAACCCCATACAGGGTTTCCGAGGCTGTAAATCTTTATGGGAGCAGAAAGTCTCATCTTTCCCCAGTGGAACAGCTGGTAGTTTTGAACTGCTGACCTTGAGGTTCGCAGCCTGATTTGTAACCACTATGCTATCAGAGCTCCCCTAATACTCAAGCCTCATTAACCTTATTTTTTCTAAGACTTGATTTTCCAAAAATTGGCATTGCTGCTTCAGCTTGCAACTCACAGAATCACATCGGATTTTTCTTGAGATAGCTACCTCACGTCAGTATGTAGCAGAAGTTATTTGTGTGTATTTTCTATGTTATTACACAGAAAATTAAAAGGATAGACTCTCAGGTTTAAGATTAAGTAAAATTAATGATCTCTACTGTTCCATTTAAGACATTTCTAAGTAAAACTTGCTTTAAAAATATGTATTTATTTTTCTTGAGAGAGTGGGGTGGCGTGGGGTACTGTTACTGCTAATGCATTTTGGTACCATGGACTTCATTTGTACACATAGAAATGTTTTTGGTTCATCATTATGTTTTCACCATTGAACATGTCAATGCAGTGGGGGGGCGGGGGGGAATCCAAAACCAAATAACTTTGACATCATGGACTCCCTGGAACGGTCTCAGAGATCCTCTGAGGTCTGTTGACCAAAGTTTGAGAACTTCTCTTAGAGATGCCTCTGTTTATTCCATTGTGTAGAAATGACCCCGTTACCATACTGCAGCCCTACTTCCTAACTTGATCTCTTAGTTTTTAGTACCATGGAGATAAAGACTGATAACCTTTTATTGTGTATTGAGTGAAGGTTTACCAACAAGATCAACAATTCTTATACTTTGCTTCATCTCCATGATTACCATTCACTTCATGGAACAACAGTTAACCTGCTTCCTTCCTGTGGTTACCTACCCCTTCTCAGCTTTGGCCTTAGGAACATGTTGTCCTTTCCATCCTGAATGATGGAGCACTAGCCAGTGTTATTGCTTCCCTCCCCCCTATAAACCCATCTACGCAGGCCACAAGGCTGAGTTCCTTTCCAGACCTGAATGGCAGTCAAGGGCCACAGTGTCAAATTCCTCCAGTCTCTTTCTGATCAGTAAACCTAGTCTATGTTTTGTTAAATAATTTTGAGTTTTGTTCCACATTTTTTCCCACTCTATCCAGGACCCTGTAATGTGGTTGCCAGTGGTATCCAGGCCCCACCTAATTCTTCTGGTCTCAGAGTCATGGAGGTTGATATTCACATGTTTCATTAGTCCATTGGTCTAATTTGATTCCAAGTCTCATTAATTCTTACCACTTTTCTTTCTTCCCACATGAAGAGGCCAATAGCTACACACCTTAGACAGCCACTCATGAGATTTCAAGATCCCAGATGCTACTCACTCAAGCAGGATGTAGAACATTGTCCGTATGGACTATGTTATGCCAACTGACCATATGTCCCCTGACACTGTGGTCCTGCGGTCTCACTGGTTTAAGATATTTGATAGGATTTAGAAAGTTTTCATCATTTTGCCTGCTGTATGCTCCACCACATTCATAGTTTTGTTCGCAGGAAAGGTAAATACATAAGCCTCTTTCAAATGTTTATAAAATTATGGAACTATAAACCTCTTTCAAATGCTTCTATATTTGTAGGAATAGCATTTGTCAAATGCTTCTATATTTGTCACTATGGGTCGGAACCGATTTGACAGTACTTGGCAGCCACTATATATGTATATGTATATGTGTGTGTGTATATATATATATATATATATATATATTACACCCTCGGAAACCCTGTACAGGGTCGCTATGGGTCGGACCCGACTCGATGGCACTTAACAACAACATATATATACACATATACAGACGCATATATAATAACTATATATATATATAAACTGTATATATAAATATATAATATAAACAATATATGTTGTTGTTATGTGCCGTGGAGTCGGTTCCTACTCATAGCAACCCTGTACAGGGTTTCCGAGGCTGTCAGTCTTTACAGGAGCAGAAAGCCTCATCTTTCTCCTGTGGAACAGCTGGTAGTTTCAAACTGATGGCCCTAAGGTTAACAGCCCGATTTGTAACCACTATCTACCAGAGCTCCTTTAAACAATATATAATATATATATTGTTGCTGATGAGTGCTATCAAGTCGATTCTGACCCATAGCGGCCTATTCCCACAATTGAGTGGGAATATTGATATATATTGAGTCCTAGTGTGGCGCTGTAGCTTACTGAGCCAGAATGCAAAGCCGTTTGAACTTCAGGGTCATCAGTTCAAGCTCACCAGCTGCTCCTTGAAAACCCTATACAGGGTCGCTATGGGTCAGAACCGACTCGACAGCACTAAACAACAACAACAATATACACACACACACACATATATAATAAGGAGCTCTGGTAGCTTAGTGGTTACAAGTCAGGCTGCTAACATCAAGGTCAGTAGTTCGAAACTATCAGTTGTTCTGCTGAAGAAAGATGAGGCTTTCTGCTCCTGTAAAGATTTACAGCCTTGGAAACCCTATGTAGGGTCACTCTGAGTTGGAACCAACTCCACAGCACAGCACCACCACCATTAGATATTGTGGGAATATGTAAGTGTATATATAATGAGATATATATGTATATAAGGAGCTCTGGTAGTGCAGTGGTTGCGAATCGGGCTGTGAACCCCAGGGTCAGCAGTTCGAAACTACCAGCTGTTCTATGGTAGAAAGATAAGGCTTTCTGCTCCCATAAAGATTTGCAGCCTCAGAAACCCTGTGCAGGGTCACTATGAGTTGGAACCGACTCCACAGCACATAACATATCTATCTATCTATCTATGAGTTGGAACCGACTCCACAGCACATAACATATCTATCTATCTATCTATCTATCTATCTATCTGTCTGTCTATCTGTCTATCTGTAAATAGATAGATATACACAAGGTTGGTGGTTCAAGCTCACCAGCTGCTCCTTGGAAACTCTATATGGGGTCAATATGGGTCGGAATCGATTCAACAGCACTTAACAGGAACAATGACAATCCCTCTTTCTCCTTTATCCATTCCGCCTATGTCTCAGTCCATAGATCTACACACAGAACACTGCTGTTTCCAGAGTTCTGTGTAAATCACTATTTGCCTTTATCCTTTTTTGCCCATGCATCCCTCCCTCCCTATGTCTTCACCTATCTTTGTCCCTATTCTTGTATCGTGCGGTCCTCACTACTCAAACTATCATGTGTCTCCCCTCTCTGCCAACCCTGGTAATCACCAAAGAATATTTCTTTTAGTATGAAAACCTTTTCTTAAAGTTTTTATAATTATGGGTTCCGACAGTATTTGCCCTTTTGTGATTGACTGACGTCACTCAGGTTCATCCATGTTATGAGCTAATCCACAGATTCATCATTTTTCATCAGCATTGCGTAGAATTCCATTGTGTGTCTGTACCAAAGTTTGTTAATCAATTCATCCATTAACAGGCACTTGGATTGCCTCCATCTTTTTGTTATTATGAATAGCGTTATGGAACATTGGAGTGTGTATATCTTTTCGCATCCTGACTCATAATACTTGTGTACATATACCAAATATAGGATTGTTGGGCCAGAAGGTATTTCTGTTTTCCCCTTTCTGAGGCAGTGGTATACAGTTCTGCAGAGTGGTTGAACCATTTTACACTCCCACCAGCTGTGTAGGAGGATCCCACTCTCCATACCCTTGCCAGCATTTGTTGTTTTCAGTTTTTTATTTTATTTTATTTTAGTTTAAATTCCCTCCTAATGATGGTGTGAAGTGATATCTCATCCTTGTTTTAATTTGCATCCCTCTGATGGCTAATGATGATGAACATTTCTTTGTATGTTTGTTGGCTGCCTGGATGTCTTTGTTGGTTAATTGTCTGTTCATATTTGTTCCCATTTTTTAATTGGGTTTGTTTGTTTGTTTGTTTTTTGCAGAGGTGGTGTAGTTTCCTATAAATTTTAGATATTAGTCCCTTTTCTGACATGTCATTTGCAAAAGTTTTTTTTTTCTCATTCTCTGAGCTCCTTTTTACCTATCTTGGTGAAAACTTTTGATACACATAAATGTCTAATTTTTAAGCAGTGGTCTTCTACTGTGTGTGTATGTGTTTCAGTTATGTTTAATGGTATGTATACGGCACATACTAGATCTCCTAATTTTGTCCCTATATTTTTCATTGATGATCTTTACAGTTCTAGGTTTTACATTTAGGTCTTTAGTCAGAGACCAACTTTTTTTTTTTTTCCTTTTTCCTTAGATGTTATTGTTGTTATGTGCCATGGAGTTGGTTCCGACTCATAGCAAACCTGTAGAGGGTTTCCGAGGCTGTAAATCTTTACAAGAGCAGAAAGCCTCATCTTTCTCCCGTGGAACAGCTGGTAGTTTCAAACTGCTAATCTTGGGGTTCCCAGCCCGATTCGTAACCACTACGCTACCAGAGCTCCTTTTTAACTTAGATACAGGTGGCCACATAGTTGCCAAGATACCCTCTTCTCTTCGTATTCCTCCCAACTTGCCGTGTTTCTTAAATGTCGCATGCACCCTTATAGAGTGAGTAATCTGTGCAGTTCTGAGCTGTATCAATCCTTTATCTCCTTACTGGGTCACTTTCAAAGAACCCTCAGTCTGTCATCCAAAAGTAATTAAAAAAAACAACTTGTGTCTTTAGTGCATTCCCTCCATAAGCTGCCAAAGGAAAGTCTGGAGTTACATTGTCTTATCAGGACCTCTTCAAAATTAGATTCACTTCTTATTAGATCTGACGGTCTGCCCCAGACTTGGTAAGTGCTCCAAATTGCTTCTCTCTGCTCAAACACATGAAAGTTTAATAAATAATATAACAAATTTCAATCCTTTTCTACCCCCCTGCATGCAATCTTTTATCACATTTATTTCCCTTCCATTTCATATCTGTTACATTCTCTGCCTAGTAGCTTTCTGAACTTTTCATTTGAAATAAAAATTAGGTGTCTAATAAACAGGACATGGTTAACACCCAGTCATGGCCTAATAGTCCACAAGGACAACTGAAACTTTTCTTAGGATCTGAATATATGAAGAAACGGTTGATGAGTATATTCACTGAAGTTTCCCACCACAACGAAACAGAAATTATGGAAGGGAGGGGTGATGAGGTGGAGTAGAGATTTTCCTGTATCCAAAAGTACATATTGAGTATCCATGATATACCTTATCAGCGTTTCTATCACAGCAGTGTTGTTATATGTAAAAACAAAGGCTGTATGGATTTCTTAATTTATTTTACAGGGGTTATTATTAATACATTATAGTTTGCTTAACTATTTTCTACTGACAGATCCTGTTTTGCAAAATCTGAGGGTAAGTTAAAAAGCATCGCCACTAAATCATAGAACACTTCATTACACAAAAACATCAAAAGGTGGAACTAATGTCTCAACATAACCTCCATCTAGGACTGCATGTTTCCGAAGGCAATTTTCCATCGCTGTAGGCATTCCTTACAATTTTCCATTGCCCTGTTGTTGTTGTTACGTGCCATCCAGTTGGCACTGACCCGTAGCGACCCTATGCACAACAGAATGAAACACCGATCCTGGGCCAACCTCACCACTATTGCCACATTTGAGTCCATCGATGCTGCCACTTGGCCAATCCATATCATTGGGGGTCTTCCTCTTTTTCTCTGACCCTCCACCTTACCAAATATGATGTCCTTCTTGAGCGACTGGTCCCTTCTGATAATATGTCCAAAACATGAGAAACGAAGTTTGGCCATCTTGGCCTCTAAGAAGCACTCTGGCTGCACTTCTTCCAAAACGAATCTATTGGTTCTTTTGGCAGCCCATGGCACTTTCAATATTCTCCTCCAACACCATAACTCAAAGGCATCAATTCTTCTATGGTCTGACTTATTCACTGTCCACCTTTCGCATACATATGAGATTATTGAAAACACAATGGCTTGGGTCAGGCGCACCTAAGTCCTCAAGCTGACATCTTTGCTCTTCAACACTTTAAAATTGTCTTGTTCTAGGTATTCCTTAAAGAGCTCTTGTAGCGTAGTGGTTATGAGTTGAGCTGCTAACCTCAAGGTCAGCAGTTCAAAACTACCAGCCATTCCCTGGGAAAAGGATGAGGCTTTCTGCTCCAGTAAAGATTTGCAGCCTTGGAACCCAGTGCAACGTCACTGAGTCGGAACGGGCTCCACGGCACACCACTACCAGCCATTCTTTGAAAAGTTCTTTGCTCTTTAATTTAAACCATGTCAAAACAGCCGAGGAACCTAAATTTTGTCCCTTTTTAATAGTCCTTTGTTGGGGAGAACAAAAGGAAGACTAAAGAGGCAAGATCTGGGCTGTAACATGGGTAGGGTAAGGTCTTCTAATGAAATTCTCATTAAGACAGCCATTGCCACCCCCGACAAATGAACAGGTGCATTGTGGTGGCGGGGCGGTGGGGGAAAGTTCTTCTCAACACAAGTTTCTTAGACTTTTTCTCTCCAGTGGAGTTTTCAGCTTTCTTAAAACCCCTTCGTCATAACTACCCATGATCATCCAGTACCCTTCAAAAAAATCTACCAGTGGAATCATCCAGAACAGTTGTTATAACCTCTGCGCCGACTTCTCTGCCTTGAATGTAACTGGTCCAGCAGTTGCCCTCAGAAACTACAGTTTTGATTGGATTATATATATATATCAAAGTAAGTGCCTTTATTGACAGAACTTATCTGCAGCCATCCATTGATCTTAGAGACAGACATGTTTGAGCATGCTCTGTTTGGAATTAACCCATGCATGTATGAACTGTAACTCCTAGGAGCAATACTTTTTGGACTTATCCTACTGGCATTGTAGGATAAACACTGGTCTGGGAACCACAAGGTTGGTGGTTCAAATCCAACAGCTGCTTCTCAGAAACCCAATACACAGTCTGTATGAGTCTGAAGGGACTCTGTGACACTTAATAACAACCACCATCACTATAGCTAAGAATTCTCTAGGATATGATATCAGTTATTCCTCAAGCCCGCCCGCCTTCTCACCTTCATGGTTTGCTAGATCTCCCAAAACCTTGCTCTGCTTGAAAAGAAGCATTGTCTCCTTGCCCAGGATATCCTTCCATGATTAGTTTCTTGTTTACTGGAGAGGGTGGGGACTTAGAACTCTGAGGTGTTAATTATTGAGGTCATTGTATCTAGGACTGTTTCCCCTCTGTGCCACAGGGAGGATGACTCTTATTTTGACTTGAATTTTCACAAGACTCCTATTGAACAAATAGGTATCATGTCATATTTATGTTAAAACAAAAACATTAAATATGCAGTAATTTTTGGTCAACTGTGAAGTATTTGGTTCCATGTGTTTCTTTTAATTTTTCATCCCCATTTTTAGCTCTAGAAAACAAGAGTACAATAATAAAGGATGAGAACACATCAATTAGATTAGCTAAGTGCCCAAACACCAAATGCTAACAAGGGTGTAGAGCAAAAGGAACGCTCATTCATTGCTGTGGAAATTCAAAATGGTGCAGCCACTTTGAAAAACAGTTTGGCAGTTTCTTACAAAGCTAAAACATAGGCTTGCTATAAGATCTATCAGTCACGCTCTGATGTATTTTCCTAAATAAGTTGACAATGTCCATGTGAAAACTTGTACATAAGTGCTTATAGCAATGATTTTCATGATTGTCAAAGATTGTCAGTAACTAAGAGGTCCTGCAGTAGATTAAAGCAAATTGTGAACTGTCCATACAATGGAATATTAACCACTGATAAAAATAAATGAGTTATCAAACTGCCAAAAGACATGGAGGAAACTTAAATACATGTTGCGAAGTGAAAGGTGCCAGGCTGAAAAGCTACACACTGTGAGATTTCAAATATAGAATATTCTAGAAAAGACCAAACTATGGTGATGGTGGTTATGTGCCGTGGAGTCGGTTCCGACTCATAGCAACCTTGTACAGGGTTTCCCAGGCTGTAAATCTTTATGGGAACAGAAAGCCTCATTTTTCCCCTGTGGAACTGCTGGTAGTTTCGAACTGTTGACCCTGAGGTTAGCAGCCCGATTTGTAACCACTAGGCTACCAGAGCTCCTTAGACAAAATTATTGTTGTTGTTGTTAAGTGCTATCGAGTCGATTCCAACACATAGCGACCCAGTATAGGGTTTCCCAGGAGCAGCTGGTAAACTTGAACTGCCTACCTTGCGGTTCAGATGGCTTTGCAGTCTGGCGCATTAACCCACAGCGCTACACCAGCACTCAGACAAAACTATAGAGATGGTAAAACTATCAATGGGTTTCAGGGGGCTGGGGGCAGAAGTGAGTCAATAGAGTGTAAGGCATTTTAGGACATTGAAATTAATCTCTATGATACTGCAATGTTGGACACGTGACATTTTCCACTTGCAGAAACTCTTAGGACTATGCAACACAAATTGTGTACCCCAATGTAAACTGGACTTAATGACAATGACAAATATTGGTTCTTCAGTTGTAACAAATGCAAGGTGTTAATAACTGGACAAAGTGTACAAATGGGAGAAAACCCATATGTTGTTGTAATGTGTCGTCGAGTCAGTTCTGACTCATAGGTACTGTATTCACGACAGAACGGAACACTGCCTAGTCCAGCGCCAATCTCACAGTCGCTGTTAGGTTTCAGCCCACTGCACTGTCACTGTGCCAATCCATCTCATTAGGCATCTGTATCTTTTTCATTGATGCTCCACTTAACTAAGCATCATGTCCTTCTCCAGGGACTGGTCCCTTTTAATAATATGTCCTAAGTATAAGAGATGACGTCTCAACATCTTGACTTTTAAGGAACATTCTGGTTGTACTTCTTCAAACAAAGATTTGTTTGTTCTTTTGGCAGTCCATGTACTTTAAATATTCTTCTTCAACACATTAACTCAAACAAATTGTTTCCTCTAAAATCTTCCTTATTCGTTATCCAACTTTCACATGCGTATGAGGCGGTTGAAAATGTCATGGCTTGGGTCAAGCACACCTTATTTCTCAAACTGACATTTTTTTCTCTTGAACACTTTCAAAAGGTCTTGTTGGGCAGTAGATTTGTTTAATGCCATGTGTCATTGTATTTCTTGACTGCTGCTTTCATGAGTGTTGATGGTGGATCCAAGCAAAATGAAGTCTTGGTCAACTTCAATCTTTTCTCTGTTTATCATGATGTTATTTATTAGTCCAGTGGTGATGGTGTTTTCTATACATTGAAGTGCAACCCATATTGAAGGCTATGGTCTTTGATATTCATCAGTAAGTATTTTAAGCCCACTTTGCTTTCATCAAGCAAGCTTGTATCATCTGCATATCACAGGTTGTTAATGAATCTTCCTCCAATCTTGATGCCACATTTTTCTTCATTTAATCCAACTTCTGGATTATTTGCACAGCATACAGAATAAGTATGGTGGAAGAATACAACCCTGGTGCACACCTTTCCTGATATAAAAATACTCAGTGTCCCGTTGGTCTCTGCACAGGTTCCTCATGAGCACAATTAAGTATTCTAGAATGCTCATTCTCCTCAATGTTGTCCATAGGTTGTCATGATCCACACAGTTGAAAGCCTTTGCATAGTCAATAAAGCACAGGTAAACATCTTTCTGATATTCTCTGCTTTCAGCCAAGTTTCATCAGACATCAGCAATTATAAAAATTCTTTCCACTTCTTCATTTGAATCTGGCTTGAACCTCTTTCAGTTCCTTATCAATTTACTGTTGTAACCGTTTTTGAGTTACATGTAGCAAAATTTTACTTGCATGTGCATATTTGGTCAATTTCAGACTGAAGAAGTTGGTTGTTGCTGTTGCCAAGTGCTGTTGAGTTGGTTCCGACCCATAGCAACCCTGTATAAGGTTTCCAAGGAGTGGCTGGTGAGCTTGAACCACTGACCTTATGGTTCAAAACGACTTGGCAGTGCAGCGCATTAACCCATACCACCTCACCATGACTCTGATGAAGTTGATAGAATTCATCACTGACATTAGTGGTTGGTGCATAAAAATGAATAATAATGGTATTAACTCATCTTCCTTCTAGGCATATGGATATCTCACCACTGAGATAGATAGATCTTGAAGTGTTCTTTTTGATGATTAATGCAAAGCCATTCCTCTTTAATTCATCATTCCCAGCAGAGTAGATCATGTGATTGTCAGATTCAGAATGGCCAATACCAGTCAATTTCCGTTCACTAATGCCTAGGATATCGATCTTTATGCATTCCATTTCATTTTTTGTTCACTTCCAATTTTCCTAGATTCATACTTCATATACCCATTTTCTAAATATTAATGGATGTTTACAGCTGTTTCACCTTATTTTGAGTTGTGCATCATCATGGTCAACTCTACATTCAGGAGACATCTCTTCTCCAGTTGTGTTTTGTGTGAATTCCAACCTGAGAGGCTTGTCTTCTGACACTATGTCTGACAGTATTCTGGTGCTATTCATTATGTTTCAATATTCAATATTCTGATGCTGACAGTGTTCCACTGCTAGTTATGAGGTTTTCAGTGTCTGAAACTTTCAGCCATAGTCCACCTGTCCCTCTTTCTAGTCTGTCTTCGCCTGGAAGCTCATCTGAAACTTTTCCACCATGGGTGACCCTGCTGGCATTTAAAATATTGGTGACATAGCTTCCAGCATCACAGCAACACACAAGCCAGCACAGTGCGACAAGCTGACAGACAAGTGCTATTCATACTGTATTATTTTTATTTTGGAGTCCTGATGTGGTGCTGCTATAGGATAATATGCACTGGACTGCTCGCCATAAGGTCAGTGGTTCAAGCCCACATCTGCTCCTTTGAAACCCTATATGGGGTTGCTCTGACTCCGAATCCATCAGACAGCACTTAACAGCAACAACAGCAGATCAGAGTGCAATGGTGGATGCCTCTAGACTAAGATCAAAGGGCTTGACTGTACTAATTCTGAAGGCTCCAGGGAACACAGTCTGTTTCCTTGAGGTTTTCATCTTTGATACGCTGACTGTGATCTTTGCTTAGTGTCTCCTTCCTCTCTTTTCCTTGCAGTCAACGTGTTATTGATTGGCAAGTGCCATCAAGTAGGTTCATACTCATAGTGACCCTGCATAGAGTTTCCGAGGAGGATTTGAACCGCCAACCTTGTGGTTAGCAGTCCTGCGCTTTTCATACAGTACCACATCAAGTTGAATTTGGGAACTAGGTATCCTTCTTGATGTTGATAAGTGCTGTCAAGTCGATTCCAATCCATAGTGATCCTGTATAGGGTTTCCGAGGAGCAGCTGGTGAGCTTGAACTGCCAAACTTACAGTTCAGATGCTTTGCAGTCTGGCGCATTAACCCACAGCGCCACACCAGGACTCTTATAGGTACCCTTGTTGTTGTTGTTAAGTGCCATTGAGTCGATTCTGACCCATAGTGATCTTGTACAGGGTTTCTGAGGCTGTAAATCTTTACGGGAGCAGAAAGCCTCATCTTTCTCCCGCACAACGGCTGGTAGTTTCCAACTGCTGACCTTAAGCTTTGCAGCCCGATTCGTAACCACTACGCTACGAGAGCTCCTTATAGGTACCCTTGGGGAGCCATTAGTCTGCCTATCACACATAGAATCATAAACTATCAGTACTATGATTGCATGCTGCATTCATGTGTAAATAACTAGAATCCTTTGGAAAGACTTGAAAAGAATGCTTTTGTTTCTGGTTAGAAATAGAGGAAAACATCCTAAGAATTGGTTTATTTACTATTTTATTTTAGAAAAGGTTAACATTACTGTTATTAATACAGATATTTACAGATTTCCAATATAGCTACTCACAGTGCAAAAACATAAAAGGAAATCTGAGTTTCAGGATTTATTTTGCTGATGATATTTCAAGCCAGTGTCTATGTTCTGTTGGTGGGGTATGGTTTGGGTGGGCTAGACAACCACACAATCACACAGATTTATTACATTGTTGCCAGTTCTACTCTTGGCATTTACTCCCGATCCTTTAAAGGTATGCTATTCTGCACTTCCCTATCTTCATTCAGTGTAAGGTTTATGGAACTAGAGACAGGGAGAAATCATAAAAATGAACACTGGTTATTCTCACAAAAACCTGATAACCTTTTTTTGGGGTGGTGGTAGTGGTGGTGGTTAAGTGCTGTGGAGTTGGTTCCAACTCATAGCAACCGTGTATAGAATTTCCAAGGTTGTAATCTTTTTGGAAAGGAGCTCTGGTAGCGTAGTGGTTACAAATCTGGCTGTGAACCGCAAGGTCAGCAGTTTGAAACTACCAGCTGTTCTGCGGGAGAAAGATGATGCTTTCTGCTCCCGTAAAGATTTCCAGCCTTGGAAACCCTGTCCAGGGTCACTATGAGTTGGAACCGACTCCACGGTACTTAACAACAACAACAGTCTTTTGGGGAGCATTTAACAACAATCTTTTGGGGAGTAGAAATCCTAATCTTTTTCCTACAGAACAGCTGGTAGGTTTGAACTGCTGACCTTGTGGTTAGTAGCCCAACTTGTAACTTACTATGCTACCAGGTCTCCTGGTAGTGGTGGTGGTGGTGGTATTTTAATAAGAGGAAAATAAAAGAAGGGGGATTTAAGTGAGTTGTCCAAAGTCATAGCTAATTGCTATTGGTGTGATTTGTTTAAATGAAGAATGCTTAAGAATCTATTCAGTGAACCATCTCTCATCTTCAACTCTTAAATCCACCCACATATTTTCAACGAAACCATTTACTTACCCAACCTCCTCTTCTTTCTGTAATTAACCCATGTACCCATTCATCCACTAGACCATGCATCTACCCTTTCATGCACCCATTAAGTAGATATTTTGGGAACTTGAGAATGTGATTATTTGTGTTAAATCTGAGTTTGGGTCATGACTATCTGCATTTTCACCGTACTTTAAAAAAGGCAATTTGCAGTTTACTTAAGAGTACTCTTCAGTATATCCTCAAGGAGTGGGAGTGGATAGCATAGCTAAGTTTTTTGGGTTTTGGAGCACAGGAAAAATGTCATTTGCCTGTGAACACAACCTTGCTATATGACCCAACCTAGTCGGAACCTACTCGATAGCATTTAACAACAAGAAGAAGAAGATGGATGCTTCTAGTCCACGTAGAGGTTCATTGGAAGACACCCTTGTTGATCTGCTATGAAAGGCCATTGTCTTGAAAGCTCTGTAAAACAGTTTTAATCTATACACACAGGTTTACCATGAATTGGAACTGACTTGGTAGTAACTAAAAACAAATACAAACAAACTTACTTTTACATATTTCTTTTTTTTTTTTTTAGCTTCAATTACAGTGTAACATAAAAGGTGTTGCAGGCCTCTCCCCAGGGGAACTCCCCTTACATCAGCTCATGGCTGTGATGGGATTAAGGGTATTATCACATCAGGCCACATTTGGGGGGACCAGTATCTAACTGTTAACTTACATCACTCCATAACTGCCAAAACACTGAGAATCATTGCCCAACCAACTTGGCACAAATTTGGGCAGGGAGACACAATTCAGTCTATAGCAGATGTTTTGAGGACATTTATAAAGAGAGATAGTTTTATTGAAAATTGACTATTTACCAAAGGTTGTATCATACAAGGATCTCACGGAATTTATAGCAGCGCTGTCAAAGTCCATGCCTTCTTTGGTGTAATCTGGGAAGTGGTGCTGTGCACTTGGAAAAAAAAAAAAAAGTATGTTTTCTCAAAATTTATTTTTCAGGGAGAAACTTTGTGGTCCTTTCAGCCCACCTACTTACCAGTACATCCATCTGCTCACTCACCCACTGACTCACAGCATTTAGTGTGCATTGTAACTTAAATGGCAGGATGCCTTAGAGTCTTATTCAGTCAAGCATCCCTTCTTATTTTTCTTCCATCCATGCATTCTCCAGGGAAACCAAGTATCCTTTAGGTCTCCTCCTCCTGTTTCTTTATCAGCACAGTTATCCATCCATTCATCTATCCACATTGATCCACTCACTTAAATCCCTACCCTGTAATTTTACTATTACTATTCATCTATACGCTAGTGTATTCACATACCTACTCACTCACTCACACACACTGATAAAGTTCCAAATTCTAGGATTTTAATTATTTGGTAATAATTTTGTGAATGTCCAAGGATATCATTACTTATTAAAAAGTTGAGTAAGTATCAAATATACAATTAAGTTGTTTGCTAAAAATGAGTAGACTCAGATTTGTACACCAGTAATTTAACTCAGAAAGTTGCATGCTCATTTTTATTACAAATCAATGTTAGATATTGATTCTGACCTAGCATATGTGATTGAGCATTTCTTAGCAGACAATCTTATTTCTATTGTTATTTGCTGCTAGGTGACATGAAGTCCTTTTCAACTCACAGCAATCTATTATGGCACAGTAGACTTGCCCCGGATGAATTCCTTCACCATAATCTTCATGAAAAAGATCTCCAGGTCTTTCTCCCATGGAGCTACTGGGTGGGTTTGAATTGTCAGCCTTTCCATTAACAGTTGAACATTGAACTATTTGTACCACAAGGGATCATTATTTCTAGTTTGTTAAACACCTTCACTGTGATCATTTAAAATTAAATTCTGTAATAATTCTCCTTCTATATGTCTTTTAATTTGAATCTCTTACTTCCTTGAACAATTTGTGCTTTCAACAACACTACCTATTTGTACATTGGAATCACAAAATACTAAGATGGAGGAACTGTTATTAAAAACATTTTGCAAGTAAAGACTTGAGAGGCTAAGTTAATTGCTCAATGTCTTATAGTTTGGTGCAGTATAGCTCAATTTCTTGCTAAGATTTTGTTGTTAGGTGCTGCTCAGTCACCTTGGAGTTACTTGGTGGTGGTGGTGGTGGTTATGTGGAGTCGGTTCTGACTCATGGCAACCTTGTACAGGGTTTCCGAGGCTGTAAATCTTTATGGAGGCAGAAAGCCTCATCTTTCTCCTGTGGAACAGTTGGTAGTTTCGAACTGCTGACCCTGAGGTTAGCAGCCCAATTCATAACCACTATGCTACCGTGGCTCCTGGTAAAGTTACTCAGTGACCGTATTTACAACAGAATGAAACACTTTGCCATGTGCACAGTTGTTGCTGTGTTAGAGCCCAGAGTTGTAGCCTTTGTGCCAATCCATCCCAGCAAAAAATGTTTCCTCTTTTTCACTGACACTCTACTGTACCAAGCATAAGGTCCTTCTTCAGGTCTGGTCCTTCCTGATTATGTGTCCAGAGTATGTAAAATGAAGACTTACTCTCCTTGCTTCTAAGGAGTATTTTCACTGTATTCCTTCCAAGACAAATTTATGATCTTCTGGCAGTCAATAGTATATTCAATATTCTTCTCCAAAACTGTAATTCAGTGGATTAATTCTTCTTCATCATTGTCAAACTTTAATATGCATATGAGGCTATTGAAAATGCCATGACTTGTATTTCGGTGTTTATATAAACATAGATTTTACTTATCATACTAACAAATAGTTTTGACTCCTGGAAGTTCTATTTTTCATCAATACAGTGATTAAGAAAAATGAGGCTTGTGAACTTTCTTTCCTGGCGTTTAGTGAAGAACGATGGATTTGGTGTAAGGCTGACACATCATCTTCCTATCCTATAAAGCTGTGGTTCAGATTGGAAATGGTAGCAAATTTGCCAAGGTCAGATGTGTTGCTTTCAGAAGTCCCTTGGGAAACAGCCTACCAGTCAGTATTCTTCTTTTGTAACTGAGCATACTGTCTTCCTGTTTCTATTGTATTTCCGACTTACACAGAAAACTCATAAATTCGTTCACAAACCGTGCCTGTGCTACATGTAGCTTCACAGACATGCTTGTAAAGGTACGTATTAAATCTCTGTTTCAATTAATGGACAAATAGAAAGTATTATCAGCTTTGTCTCTTTCTTATCAAGAGAAATGGCAGGTCTCTATACTAACTAGTTAAGCTTTGATGAGTGTCTCTATAGAATTATGACTAAATGGTGTGCCTGGTAATGAGACTCACTGGATTATACCGGTTTCAGTCATTATCAACTATGTGGGCATGTTACTGCTGTTGTTATGTGCCATCGAGTCAGTTCTGACTCATAGTGACTCTGTATAGGGTTTCTAAGATGTGGCTGGTGAGTTCGAACTTCTGACCTTGTGGTTCAAGCTGACCCTGAGGTTGAGTGTGCTTATCCTATGGCTCCACACATTGTTGTTGTTAATGCTGTTGAGTTCCTTCCGAGTCCTAGCAAACCTGTACAGGGTTTCCAAGGAACAGCTTGGTGAGTTTGTACAGCCGACCTTGTGGTTCAAACCCATTTGTAGTCCAGTGCTTTATCCCACATTATATATGTTATCTGATACATAAGATAATTAAAACTTTACACTTTGGAACAGTATTTCCCAATTAACTTTCCATTCACACTCCCTGGAAACAACCCTGATATGTCTCTTGAATCATATTTAAAGCAGGATAGGATAGTGGCTGCTAACCTCAAGGTCAGCAATTTGAAACTACCAGCAGTTCCATGGGAGAAAGATGGGGCTTTCTGTTCCTGTCAAAATTTATAGACTTGGAAACCCTATACCAGGTCGCTGTGAGTCGGAACCGACTCCACGACACATAACCACCACCACCACCACACTCACACAATAACGAATACAGTTTGTCCTCCACTGACTCATGGTAGTCAGCTGTAGGAGAAGGAATAAAATGTTTACTGAAGTTAGCGCTGCATGTGTCCCAGAGAGGTAAGCCAAAGGACTCAGTACAAGGCATGTTTCAGTAAAAGAAAATGTAAATTCCTTCTGTGCAGGTGAACATATACTGGACTTCAGTGAGCATTTACTAGGTGACAAGTTCCACTCTTGTTGTTAGAGGTACAATGATGAATAGTTTACATAGACACCTTGCCTGTGTGTAAATTAGCATTCAAAAGAGAAACCTAACAATGCAAGCAATGCATTCCTTTCCCTGATTTCATGTTCAAGTTCCTTCAGTAAAAAGCAGACATTCACTTGGCCTTGTCTGAGATACTAGGATGCTCCACATTTGCTTGCTGTAAAACACTCAAAAGTTGTTTTTTTTTTGGCAAAGGAGAACTAATTTTCAATGTAGAATGCTGTGTTAACATTCATTTAGTCAGGCATTGTTCTTTGGCCTTTCACCTCTTAGGACAAATTGAAGAATAACTTGATTTATGTGATAATTACTTAGAGAGCTGTCATTATTTCATTGCATACTTGTTTCCATAGAGTGTATGATCACAAAGTAATTGTATATTTCCAACACGATCTTACTAGAATCTCAGAATATTTTTATGCCAATTACGTAGTTTTAGTTTCATGGTATAATTGGTTTCTTCAGCTTGTTAAGGCTGAGTGACTGGATGAAAGGTAACTGTATTTGGATTCAATGTAGATATCTTTTAGTAGCATATATAACATCTCAGCAGAGAAAGGCATCTAAAAAGATGTATAAACCAGCATTTTACCCACCTTCCTCCCATCCCATGTATTCATACCTTCCAATGCTTGATTTAATTCAAAAGCATAAATACTACAATAGTGAATAATTGTTATCAGGACTGATTGTGAGGGTTGGAAATGTAAAGGTAGACGTTTTATAGCAAGGAGGGGAGTGGTTAACTTTGCAGTCTAGGAGCGGAGGTCCCTAGGACCATCAAGGGAGAAGAGCGAAGAGCGGGACCCTACCCAGAGAAGTAGTGACACCAGAGATGGCGGCAGAGATGATGACGTGGAGTCATGGAGCAGCTGGAGACTTTAGACCCAGAGAGAGAGAGGAGCTGTGTGCTGACGACCCGGGGCAGGCTTGTAGGGTATACCCTTTGGTTGGTTGATGATGCATGGAGGGGATTGTGACCAAGGCAATGAAACCATATACGATAGGATGAATGTAAGACTAACGTTCTCCCATGTAAACTATCACATAATTCACAATAAAACATTAAAAAAAAAGCATCAACACCAGGTTGCTCAAATACAATGATAGAACTTCATTCTTTCTGGAAATGGATCACTTTAGGTTTGGTTAACTTCTTTTGTGAGCTGTTCTGTAGTGCATAAGCAAGCTAAACTACAAATGTAAAATAAGTATATTTTAATTCTGCCTTCTGGTCTTCATAAGAAGTAGTTCAAAGCCATGCAAATAATTTGTGTGTCCTTCTTGTTCTTTCTCTTCCCTTCCCCTTCACTGTCCCAGCAATCTATTCATGAACTTCAATTAATAGGAAGTGCTGACTTTCTGTCAGTCTCTGGATAAGTTCTGTACACATCTCTGAATCTCAGTCTTCTCATGGGTATATTGGAGAATTACATTGTTGTAAGAAATAGATTTGGGGAAAAAAAAAGAATTACATTTGGTTTATGCATGTAAAGTGTTTGCCAGAAAATAGTCAATAAATGTAATAGTAATAATAACAGTAACTGTACTTTCCTCAATTTTTTTTGTTTGTTTACTTGTATTTATCTTCCACTAAACTACGGGTCCTTGATGGTAGAGACCATTATCTGTGTGGTTCCTGACTTGATCTTCAGCACCTAGGACAGTCCACATAAGAGCATGCATTACTCTGCACATGTTTATTAAATGAAAGGATGAGGGATTTTTGGGTCACAGCCAGACCAAGGAATCTCACTAAGGAATCAGCCCTTTTACTGATTTAATTAGCATGCAGAAACAGCCCTTGGGAGAGATGATCCTCAGTCGTCTAGATGATGCACAATGTGTGAACATGTGGGAGAGTAACTTTGGCCGTCCTGGATTAGAGAAATTGACAGGGATAGTGCTGCTGCAGTCATGTGAGTAGGATATTGTAGACTTAATGTATAGATCAACAGAGAAAGCAGCAGTCCAAATCGACAGGTTTATGAGCATTTGCTGTCTTTAAATGTGTATTCTTACACAACCACAAATCTTGTCTCTGTAACGTCAGATTGCTTGTTGACACACGCCATGTGCGTATGTGTGTTCGTATGGGAGTGTGTGATGTACAGTTATAGGATGAAGTAATGACAATCTTCTGGACTGCTAGAAGAACAAATCTGCCTTGGAAGAAGGACATCCAGAATGTTCCTTAGAATCAAGGACGACTTGTTGTCAGGAGGGACCAGTTCTTAGAAAAGAACATCACGCTTGATAAAGTAAAGGACCAGTTCTTAGAAAAGGACATGATGCTTGGTAAAGGGTCAGCAAAAAAGAGGAAGACCCTAACGAGATGGAATGATACAGTGGCAGCAACAATGAACTCAAATATTACAATTTTGAGGATAGTGCGGGCTCTGGTAATGTTTCTATCTGTTGTGCAGGTCACTGTGGGTCAGAAGCAACTCAGTGGCACCTAACAACAACAACGACAGTGACAATAGTCTGTGTTTTAAGGTTATCAGTGGCATAGGACCCCTTGGATCTGAACTTTTATGAGTTGACTAAATGCATTTCTAGAAAAATAGTAATGACATGTAGTTTTCTCTGAATTCTTTTCACTTTTTCAATATGCCTTATGTGTTAAAGGAGGAGATAGTGGTGGGTTAGGTGTAGAATTCTTACCTATCGTGCACAAGACCTGAGTTCTATTCTTGGCCAATGTGGGTCATGCAGGAACGTATCTGTCCCTCCAGGCTGAATATTGCTATGGAGCTGAATCAGTTTTAGCAGAGCTTACACATAGTAGGAAGATTGGCTTGGTGATCTATTCCTAAAAATCATCCAGTGAAAACTCTATGGATCACAGTGGTCTAATACTCAACTGATTGTGGATATAATGCAGGTTATGTTATTGTTGTTATTACGTGCCATGGAGTCGGTTTCGACTCATAGCGACCCTGTACAGGGTTTCCGAGGCTGTGAATCTTTACGGGAGCAGAAAGCTTCATCTTTCTTCTGCGAAACAGCTGGTAGTTTCGAACTGCTGACCCTGAGGTTCGAAGCCCGGTTTGTAACCACTACGCTACCAGAGGAGTGAGCGATATATTCTTCCGTTGTGCAGTGGGGCAGTATGAATCAGAATGTCACATGACAGCAGATATCAATGACAACAATCCTTTTTATCCCAATGAGTTTCATTTCTAGGAAATGTACACATGTTTTCTGGCTTCAAACCAATCCACTGTTGTTGAGTTGATTCGACTCATAGCAACATGACAGGACAGTGTAGAACTGCTTGCCAGGGTTTCCAAGTCTTAGATCTTTACAGGAGCAGATACGTGTAAAACGGTATGTCTAAGAGCTATCTTTGAATAGAGTCTTTAAACTTGTTTTCAGTTAGGTTGAAACAGACATTACTACAGTATTTACAAACCTATGGATATGGTTGAATATGATTTGAAATAAAATATTTGTTGTTATTGCATGTTTAATATGGCCATTTCTAAATCTTTTTCAACTATTCTAAAATCAACTCTGTTGTTGTTAAGTACCGTGGAACATCAACTTGACAGGATAGTTATTTTATTCCCATATTATGAGCAAAGTAACTCAGGCTGAAAAAAATGTGTTAATTTCCCCAACTCACATAATTAGAAAAACCTGATTCTTGGATTTGCTTTGTATAATTTCAAAAACCTATGCTCTTTTCTTCTCTATTTAAACTATTTTGAAACATAAGATATAAACATAAGATATAAACATAGATTATAACATAATTTAATAATCAGGAAAAAATAAGCTATTGTAAAATTTAAGAAAAAATATGAAACAAATAATTTGTAACAAATAATAAAACATTTGAATTGCTAGTTTTAAATTCACTGATGTGTTTTGTATAAGTCACGTATATCAATGTTTTCAGGTTTTAGGAATGCCTTGTATGTGACTGGGAACTTATATTAATACTATTTAAAATTTTTTTTCTTTTTTGATAAAAATGCTAATAGAAATGTTGTAGTGTACATGCAGTCAAATTACCATAAATTAGGATTAATATCACATTAATGAAGTATAATCTCCCATTTATTTAAACTGTTATTTCAATATTTGTTCTTGTTCATTGAGATTCAATAAATAGCTGATGTAATTGTATGCTTTAACTTTTTAAATATTCAAAACTAAAGCAGGATATATAGATGCAATTTGGATTCTTTGTTGATGTTTTATTTTTTTTATAATCCTTTCTTTTCATTTATTGAGGCACTAAGTGCAATTTAAATTGGCAAAGAAAGGGAAAGAGCCCACTCTGAAAAAATGGGATCCCACGAGAGTACATTGCAGTGTGAATGTCTAGGCATCATCTTGCACAGTTTTTTTTTGTGTTTTTTTTTTTGGTAAGGAAAAACAATTTGAAATATCATGGAGCAATAACTGGAACTATATTGGCATTTAAGCAACTGAATTAAACCAGAAATATGCACACTGAAGCAATGTTTTACACCTGTAATTCAGTGGATCTGTCTTTTAAATTAGATATTTATTTTTACTATTTTAAACATAAGTATGAAGTAGAAATTCAATACAATAAATCAAAATGAAGAGCAAAGATGTCAGCTTGAGGACTAAGATGTGCCTGACCCAAGCCATGGTGTTTTCAATAACCTCATATGCATGCGAAAGCTAGACAGTGAATAAGGAAGACCGTACAAGAATTGATGCATTTGAGCTATGATGTTGGAGGAGAATATTAAAAATACCATGGGCTGCTAAAAGAACCAACATATCTGTGTTGGAAGAAGTGCAGCCAGAGTGTTCCTTGGAGGCCAGGATGGCCAGACTTCGTCTTTCATACTTCGGACATATTGTCAGGAGGGACCAGTCTCTGGAGAAGGATATTATGTTTGGTAAGGTAGCGGGTCAGAGAAAAAGAGGATGACCCCCAGTTAGATGTATTGGCAAAGTGGCAATATGAGTGGGTGCAAGCGTGGCAACAATTGTGAGGTTGGCCCAGGACCGGGCAGTATTTCTTTCTGTTGTGCATAGGGTTGCTATGAGTTGGTACTAACTCGATGGCGCCTAACAACATGAAGTAGAAACCCTATATATCAGAATAGTTACTTTTATACCTCTTCAGAGTCAACTGTGAAAACTTTGATGCCTGTTTTCCCCAGCAACTATCCAATGCCTTCAGACAGACAAAATCCTCAGTCAGCATGTATTTCCATGACCTGAAATAGATGGGGATCCCTGTGGTAAAATTGTCATTTGTCAGTAGGTTCCATTTTTAGGAAATGTGCTTATATTTTTGGTCTTCAAATCAAATCCAATTCCCTGTTGTTGAGTTGATTTAACAAATAGTAACCCTATAGGACAAGGAGTTTTGGTAGCATAGTGGTTAGGAATTGGGCTGCTAACCTCAAAGTCAGCAGTTTGAAACTACCAGTTGTTTCATGGGAGAAAGATGAGGCTTTCTGCTCCCGTAAAGATTTACAGCCTTGGAAAGCCTGTACAGGGTCGCTGGCTGTACTTCTTCCAGGTCTGTTCTCCTAGTAGTTCATGGCATTTTCAATATTCTTTGACAAAACCATAATTCAAATACCTCCATTCTTTTACAATCTTCCTTATTCACTGTCCAATTTCCCCATTCCTATGAAGCAATTGAAAATATCATGGCTTGGGTTTTGCTTACCTTTGTCCTCAAAGTGATGTCTTAGCTCATTAACAATATAAACTTTTTTTTGTTTTTGTTTTTTTTGTTTTGCAGTGGATTTGCCTGTTGAAATACATCAGTTTGATTTCTTTACTGTTGTTTCTGAATGTTGATTGTGGTTTAGGATAGATCCCCTCAATATTTATTATCTAGTTATGAATCAGGCTGTTAATCTCATGGTCAGCAGTTCAAAACTACCAGCTTTTTCTTAGGAGAAAGATGAGGCTTTCTGCTCCCGTAAATATTTATAGCCTTGGAAAGCCTGTACAGGGTCTCTGTGAGTTGGAACCGACTCCATGGCACATAACAACAACAACAACAAACCCTTTAGGACAGAGTACAACTGTTCCCTGGGGTTTCTAAGACTGTGTACATCTTTATGGGAGCAGGAAGTCTCATCTTTATCCTGTGGGACAGCTGGTGTGTTGGAACTGCTAACCTTGGGGTTAGCAACCCAGTGCTTAACCACAGAACTCCCTTTTTCTGGCCTTGTTGTTGTTGTAAAGTTCCATCCTGTCTGCTCTGATTCATAGCAACCTTATATAGGGTTTCCAAGAAGTAGCTGGTGGGTTTAAACTGCCTACCTTGTTGCAAGTCCAGTGCTGATCATTAATGCCACACCAGAAGTCATTTTTTGGCCTCTGTTCTTCTTGTTAGGTGCCATCTGGCACTGTAGGTTAATGTGCCAGACTGCAAAGTCGGTGGTTCGAGCTGCTCCTCGGAAGTCCTATACAGGGTCGCTTTGGGTCGGAACCAGCTCGGTGGCACTTAACGACAACAAAAGCTATGCTAGGCACAACAGAAGGAAACACTCCAGTTTCCTGTCAACCTTACAATCTTTGCTGCTGCTACTGTGCCAATCCATCTCATTGGGCATCTTCCTCTTTTTCTCCTATGTGTGCCAATCCATCTCATTGGGCATCTTCCTCTTTTTCTCCTATGTGTGCCAATCCATCTCATTGGGCATCTTCCTCTTTTTCTCCGATGTGTGCCAGTCCATCTCTTTGGGTGTCTTCCTCTTTTTCTCCGACACTCCACTTTAACAAGCATGATATCCTTCTCCAAGGGTAATACATCCGAAGTATGAGAGTATATTATCTCCTGGTAATATGTCCGAAGTATGAGAGATGAAGTTTGGTCATCCTTGCTTTGAAGGAACATCTGGCTGTAATTCAAACACAGATTGGTTTGTTTGCTTAGCAGTCCATGATACTTTTAATATTTTCCTCCAATACCATAACTTAAATGAATGAACCCTTCTATGGTCTTCCTTATTCACTGTCCAACTTTCACATACATATGAGGTTATTGAAAATACCATGGCTTGGATAAGGCGCACCTTCGTCCTCAAACTGACATCTTTGTTCTTTCGCACTTTAAAGAGGATTTGTGCAGCAGATTTGCCTAACGTAATATGTTCCTGATTTCTTGACTGCTGCTTCCATGAGTGTTAATGGTCGATCTGAGTAAAATAGTCTTTGACAACTTTAATCTTTTCTCCATTTATGTGAGTATTGCTTATTGGTCCAGTGGTGAGGATTTTTATTTTCTTTACATTGAAGTGCAACCCATACAGAAGGCTGTGGTCTTTGATTTTCATCATTAATTATTTTAAACCGTCTTCACTTTCAGCTGCAAGGTTGTATTCTCTGCATATCACAGGTTGTTAATGAGTCTTCTTCCAATCCTGATGGCACGTTTTTCTTCATATAACCTAGCTTCTCGGCTTCTTTGCTGAGCATACAGGTTGAATAAGTATGGTGAAAGAATACAATCCTGGCACACACCTTTCCTGATTTTAAACCATTCAGTGTTCCCATGTTCTGTTCTAACAACTGCCTCTTGGTCCCTGTATAGATTCCTCATGAGCACAATTAAGTGTTCCAGAATACTCATTCTTCTCAGTGTTGTCCATAGCATGTCATGATTCACACAATCAAAAGCCTTTGTGTAATCAATAAAGCACAGGTAAACATCTTTCTGGTATTCTCTGCTTTCAGCCAAGATCCATCGGACATCAGCAATGATATCCCTCATTCCACATCCTTGTCTTACTCTCGTTTGTACCTATGGAAGTTCTCTGTCAATGTATGGTTGAGTCATTTTTATATTATCGTTAGCAAAATTTGACTTGCATAGGGTTTTAATGATTTCTGCATTCTGTTGGATCACCTCTTTGAAATGGGTACAAATATGAATCTCTTTCAGACAGTTGGCCAGGTAGTTGTCTTCCAAATTTTTTGTCATACAAGAGTAAGTCCCTTCCATGCTGCATCAGCTTGTTGAAAGATTATAATTTGTATTCTATACACCCCTGGTGACTTGTTCTTTGTCAGAGCTTTCAATACACCTTGGACTTCTTTCTTCAGTTTCATTGGCTCTTGATCCTATGCTACCTCTTGAACTCTTTGAACATCAACCATTTCTTTTTGGTACAGTGACTCTGTGTGTTCCTTCCATTGTATTTTGATGGTTTCTGCATCATTCAATATTTTGCATATGCTGTAATTGTTGTTGTTGTTAGGTGTCATCAAGTCAACACTGACTCCTAGCTACCCTATGCACAACAGAATGAGACACTGCCTGGTCTTGGGGAAACCTCACAATTGTTGCTACACCTGAACACGTTGCTTTTGCCACTGTTCCACTCTGTCTTGCTGGGGGTTTTTCTCTTTATCTCTGACCCACCACTTTACCAAATTTAATATCCTTCTCCAGAGACTAGTCCCTCCTGAGAATGTGTCCGAAATATGAAAGACAAAGTCTGGCCATCCTGGCTTCCAAGGAACACTCTGGCTGTACATCTTCAAACACAGATCTGTTTGTTCTTTTGGCAGTCCATAGTACTTTCAGTATTTTTCTCCAACACCATGACTCATATGCATCAATTCTTCTACAGTCTGCTATAGTCACTGTCCAACTTACCCATGCATATGAGACTATTGAAAATACCATGGCTTGTGTCAGGCACACCTTAGTCCTCAAACCAACATCTTTGTTTGTCAACACTGTAAAGAGGTCTTGTGCATCAGATTTGCCTAATGCAGTACATCGTTTGATTTCTTGACTGCTGCTTCTGTGAGCGTTGATGGTTTATCTGAGCAAAATAAAGTCTCTGAGAATTTCAATCTTTTCTGCATTTATATTAATGTTGGTAATTGGTCCAGTGGTGAGAACTTTTATTTCCTTTACATTGAGGTGCAACCCACACCAGAGGCTGTGGTCTTTGATCTTCATCAGTAAGTATTTTAAGTCTTCTTCATTTTCAGTAAGCAAGGTTATATTATCTGCATAGTGCAGGATGTTAATGAGTCTTCCTCTAATCCTGATGCCACGTTTTTCTTCATATAGTCCAGCTTCTCGATAATGTGTTTACCATACAGATTGAATAAATATGGTGAAAGAGTATACCCCTGACACACATGTTTCCTGATTTTAAATCATATGGTGTTCTCTTGTAGACCAAGTAGTTGCCTTCCAAATTTCTTGGCATAGATGAGTGAGCGCCTCCAGTGCCGCATCAGTTTGTTGAAATGTTTCGATTTGGATTCCATCTATTTATAATGCCTTGTTCTTTGCCAATGACTTAATGCACCCTGACCTTCTTCCTTCAGTATCTTTGGCTCTTGATATATGCTACCTCTTGACAGGTTTGAACATCGATTTTTTTTTTTTTTTTTTTTGGTACAGTGACTCTGTGTATTCCTCCCATTTTTTTTTTTTTTTGATGCTCTCTGCATCCTTCAATGTTTCGCCCATAGAATTTTTCAATACTCCAAGTCGAGGCTTGAATTTTTTCTTCAGTTTTCTCAGCTTGAGAAGTGCTGAGTATGTTTTTCCCTTTGAGTTTTCTAACTGCAGGCCTTTGCATATTTCATTATAATATTTGAGTTTTTCTTCTTGCACTTACTTTTGGAATTTTATGTTCATGTCTTGTATCCCCTTACTCTTCTATTTGCTTGAACAGCTCTATGCTGGAAAGCAAATTGCTGAATCTCTTCTGACATTCATATTGTTCTTTTCCTTCTTTCTTGTTTTCTTAATGAGCTTTAGGTTTCTTCTTGTATGATATTCTTGATGTCATTCCACAACTCTTCTGGTCTTTAGTCTTCATCTCTCTTTACTAATGCATCATATCTGTTCTTCAGATGATCTCTAAATTTAGGTGGGATATATTTAAAGTCATATTTTGGCTTTAGTGGACTTGCTTTTATTTTCTTCAGCTTCAGCCTCAGCTTGCATATGAGCTACTGATGGACTGTTCCACAGTCTGCCTCTGGTCTTGTTTTGTCTGAGGATATGAAGCTTTTCCACCAGCTAGTTCCACAGATACAGTCAAATTGGTTTCTGTGTTTTCCATTGATGAAGTCCATGTGTAGAGTCTTCTTTTACGTTGTTTAAAAAAGGTATTGCAATGATGAAGTCATTAGTCTTGCCATATTCTATCATGCAATCTCCAGCATCGTTTCATTCATCAAGATCGTATTTTCCAACTACTGATTCTTCCTCTTGGTTTCCAACTTTTGCATTCCAATTATCAGTAACTATTAATACATCTTGATTTCATGTTCGATCAGTTTCAGACTGAAGAAGTTGATAGACTTCTTCATTTTCATCATCTCTGATTTTAGGGTTTGGTGTGTACACTTGAATAATAGTCATATATTATTTATTTGCTGGTCTTTCATGTTGGTGTATGGATATTGTCCTCTCACAGACAGCTTTGTACTTCAAGACAGATCTTGATATATTCCTTTATCTTTTCTTTTTTTTAAGTAATGATAGAATTTTTATTACTACTCGTTCATGCCAGCAATTAGTTTATCAGCAAAAAATGGCTAAAATTTTGGATTTTAGCCATTTTAACAGATGTGTAGTGATAACTCAGTGATTTTTTTTTTTTAAACCTTTTATTGTGATTTGAGAGATAGTTTACATGGGAGAACATTGGTTTTACACTCAACCTATCGTATTTAGTTTCATTGCAATGATTATAATTCCCTCCATGTACCATCGGTTAATAGTATTTGCCTCTACCCTTTCCGCCTTTTTTTGGATGTACACACAAACACCCAGGAATACATAATTGTTTAAACAACCAAAGGGTACATTTTGTAAGCCAGCCTCCTTCCTGCCAGCATATAGCCTTTCTTTTTCCATGAGTCTAGAGTCTTCAGCTGCTGTATCTCTCCGTATCATCACTTCTTCCTTTGTCTCTGGTGTTGCTGTTTCTCTGGTTTGGATCCCATGTTCTACTTGTGCTCTTCCCTCCTGATGGTCCTAGGGTCCTGGAATGTAAGGTTACATTCTGTTGCTGGAATGTAAGGTTAACTGCTCCCCTTGATATGATTGGTCTTTTTGACGATGACTGTGGCACCATTCCTGTTTAATTTGTCATTCCTGGCATAGTCAACCCTGTGATTCAAAATGGTCAATACCAGTCCATTTCAATTCACTATTGCCTAGGGTATCAATGCATTCCATTTTATTTTTGACAATTTCCAATTTTCCTAGATTCATACTTCTTACATTGCATCTTCTGATTATTAATGGATGTTTACAGCTATTACTCTTCATTTTGAGTTGTGCCCCATTAGCAAATGAAGGCCCCAAAGGCTCTACTCCATTTGTGTCACCATGGACAACTATATGTCAAGGTAGCACTTTCCGAGTCATATTTTGAGTGCCTTCCAGCCTGAGGGGCTCATCTTCTGGCACTATATCTGACAGTATTCTGGTGCTCTTCATCATGTTTCAATATTCAATATTCTGGTGCTATCTGACAACATTCCACTATTATTTATAAGGTATTCAGTGACTAAATATTCAGAAATAATCTGCCTCTCCTTCTTCATAGTCTGTCTTAATCGGGAACCTCATTTGAAATCTGTATACCATGGGTGACCCTGCTGGTATATAAAATACCTGTGGCACTGCTTAGCATCCAGAATCAAA
Source organism: Chrysochloris asiatica (assembly GCF_000296735.1). Lineage (NCBI taxonomy): Eukaryota > Metazoa > Chordata > Mammalia > Afrosoricida > Chrysochloridae > Chrysochloris > Chrysochloris asiatica. The sequence goes on along the minus strand of NW_006408573.1, from coordinate 12,108,007 downwards.
GGAACATGCATGCCACCACAGTATGACAAGCTGGCAGACAAGCAGTTTCTAGCCCTAGTGTTCTCTTATTCCAGGAGTAATTATTCTGGACCAGAAGAACTATTGAAAGAATAAAAGAAAACAAGAACCATATACAAATACAACATTTTTATGAAAGTTTAGATTATTAGAATTGTTTTTGTTGATGTAAATATGGCAGGCTGATTGTAATTGAATTCTGGACCCAGCACGCTTGATTCCACCAATGTGAACCTTAGAGAGCTTATTACGTATGTGCCTTATCTGACCTCTGGCCTCATTTTTCACATATGTCATATTCAAGTACCTTTACTCATTGAGTTTTTGTTAAGAATGATGTGAATTGTCCTATCTGAAGTGATTCACATAATTGTTGGTACAAAAATGTTGTAGTTGTTAAGTGCCGTTGAGTCAGTTCTGACCCATAGCCACCCTGTATAGGGTTTCCAAGGAGCAGCTGGTGAGCTTGAACCAACGACCTTGTGGTTCAAATGACTTTGCAGTCCAGCGCATTAGCCCACAGAGCCACACCAGGAAAAATAGCAATTCCTAAAAAGGTAGCTAAGGAGGCCTGATGGCGCTGTAGAGTAAGCACTGGATTACTATCCACAATATTGGCAGTTCACAACCACCAGCCACTCCTCGGGAAGAAAGATGAAGTTTTCAGCTCCAGTAAAGAGTTATTGTCTTGGAAACTCTATGTACAGAAGCTATGATTTTGTATAGAATCAATGGAAATAGGTTTAGTGTTTTTTGGTTTAAAAGATAATATAATTAGGATGAGCCTTGGACTGAAAAGTTGGGTGGAACTGAAAAGTCAGTGGTTGAAGCTCACCAGTCATTCCTTGGAAACCCTACACAGCGTCACGGTGACTTGGAAACTGATTCCACGGCACTTATCAAAATAACAACAACAAAAATTTATTGAAAGGAATAGATGTATATTTGTGTGCCTTTTTCTGTGTGTGTAATTTTCTGCTTGGCTTTTTTAGCACTCTAAAAACATGTTCGTATCTACTCAACAGGTCAGAGTATTGTAAAAGTGTTTTAAGTTATGAAATGATTTCTATTTTATTGTAGTCAAACGACAATGACTGATACTCTCTTCTTCACAGTTACTGTTAGTAGGTATGGGTGATGTTACCATTGATGTAAAGAACAATTTGATATGCAAAGAGGAGGTGGCTAATGAAATCATTGGCAGATTGTGCCTTGGCTAAATCATTGCCACTTTTCATTTCAGCTACACACAGACCTGGATCCGGGGAGCAAAAAAATTAAATATATCCTCTCAGGCGATGGAGCTGGGACAATCTTTCAAATAAATGATGTCACAGGAGATATCCACGCTATAAAAAGACTCGACCGAGAGGAAAAGGCTGAGTACACCCTAACAGCCCAGGCAGTGGACTGGGAGACAAGCAAACCTCTTGAGCCTCCCTCTGAATTTATTATTAAAGTTCAAGACATCAACGACAATGCACCAGAGTTTCTTAATGGGCCCTATCATGCGACAGTGCCAGAGATGTCCATTTTGGGTACGTATGTGTCCATTTTCTGAAAACTACTTAGAGTCATTCTTAAAATAGCTCCTGGCATCAAGGATGGAATGTTGCTGAATGAAAAACATTTATTACTGTCTTAGCTCTAATTTGCATTTCCAAATCCTTCTTTTTGGCCACTGTTCCACAGCTCAATAGCTTTAGTCCCCTACTAATAGGAACCAAAGGAGCAGTTTTATGAAAATAGCTCTCCTTATACAACAATACTTCAATAGGCTGAATTCGTATTCCTCCCATAACCTTGTAGTTAGAGTATTGTTACTGAGGCGGATTTATCAAGATTTGTTCCTACATGCCAGGCTAATCCTATTGATATTTGCTTGATGTTTAATTATTTGTTTGAGTGTATTCACATGCAGATGCGGCACATAGAGGAAGAGAGAAAAGTCTAGTTCTATTGTCAGCCAGATATTGGCTTGAGCTGGTGAGCCAAGTCTAGAGTGGATTACTCAGTCGTAGTTACCAAAGGGACATCTGTTTTGTGTCCTGTTTACCTTAACTGAACTTTTTGAATAGTACTGCTGTCACCATTGGCTTACTTATATTATGTGTGCATTGAATGTGTGTGTGAACCACTGACACATCATTATGCTTTATTAAAAACATTAGTTCTTTGAGTTGTGAGGCATCTCTTACACTTTGCAGAGACAGTTTATAATCCCCATGGTGTGTGTGTGTGTATATATACTCCCTATCTTAGATTTTTTTTTTATCTACCCCCATACCTTGACTTGGTAAATGACCCCGATTTTTGATAATACGAGAAATTTTAGAACTCTTTCTGGAGGACAAACATAAAAGGCAGGAACTCAAACTCACAACATGGAATCTGATCTTGAAAGTCACTTATATGTAAATAGTACACACCTTCATGTTTTGAGCTACATTTATGATAAGGTGTAGGGATACTACAAAGCATCAAGGTCACACAAATGAAAGACAATGAACTTGATGATACAAAAGCAAAAATTTATGTAGAGATATAAATGGATACGACAAGCACTAGACTGCAAACCAAAAGTTCCGCAGTTCGAGCCCACTAGCTATTCCGTGGGAGAAAGATGAAGTTTTCTGCTCCCATCAAGATTTAAAGCCCCAGAAACCATATGAGACATTGTGAGTTGATATGAGCTGGAACCGACTCAATGGCAGTCAACGATAACAATATACAGAAATGTGAATTTATTTAGCCAAGTCCCCAAATGTGGACAGTCATGCTAGGGGAAAACATGATCAGCAACCCTATTTGCAGGTTCCATAATATGAAATCAAACAGCTCAAAAAAATTACACACCTTTATAGGAATGAAGACCAGAAAGAAATCTCTGAATGTATACTACCTTTAACAACATAACAACTTATTTGCTATAGATAAAAATACAAGTGAAGTGTTGATTTTGGTTTCCAAGTCTAAATTTGGTACCCATTAACAGGGTCAGTGCAGTGTCCTTACTTCCCTGCATGGACTGACATTTTAATTTATCTGATCACTCCACCATGATGGGTATGTGTGTGTGTGTGTGTGTGTGTGTGTGTGTGTGTGTGAGTGTTTATAACATTACTGTTGGGGAATTGTTTGGATGTCACTTTGAAATGAAAAAACACTTTTCATAGAACAGATGACATATTGTCTAAATCAATTATCCTGATGAATGTTTCTTTTATTTCCGAGCCTCCTCTTCAGTTGATGAGCTTCTTCTTTGTTTGCTTGACTTACTCCTAATTCATTGCTTACTCATTAAGATTTTCTTCGTCATAGTCCCCTTTCCTCTTTGTCTTTCTCCTTTTCTTCCTTTACCACCTTCAGTTATTTAGAGCTATATTAGTGTGGTTCTGTGGGTTAATGAGTTGGACTGCAAAGTTGGTTTCAGCTGCAATTTCAGTGGTTCAACCTCACCAGCTGCTCCCAGAAAACCCTATACAGGGTTGCTATGGGTTAGAATCGACTCAATAGCTTAAAACAACAACATATCAGAAACAGGAACACTGTAACGCATACCAATTTGAACCGCAAGTTCAGTGGTTCAAATTCACCTGCCACTCCTTGGAAACCCTAAACAGGGTCGTTATGAATCGGAACCGACTTGTCAGTACTTAACAACAATAGTAACATAATCAGCAATACCACAATTGGATGGATTTAGCAAACAGGAATTTATTCTTCCACAGTTTAGGAGACTGGAAGTCCAAATTTAGGTGCTTACTACAGGAGAAGACTCTGCTTGGTTCTTGGGGAGGGTCTTTATCATCAATCTTCCTCTGGGTCTAGGAGTTTCACAGTGCAGGGGGCCCAGAGTCCAAAGGGCAGACTCTAGTCCTTGCTCTTCTTCCCTGGTGGAAGTAGGTCTATCTGATTTGTGTTCGCTTGTTTAATGTTTTACATTTCAAAAGAGATTGGCTGAAGATCCAACTTAATGGTGTATGTTATATCCTGCATCATTACTATAATGACCTCTAATCCTACCTCATTAAAGTCATAGAAGCTAGCATTTACAACTCATAGAGTGATTGTATCAGATCACAAAATGGAGGATAATTATATACACTGAGAATAGCTTAGTCAATTTGACATAATTTTTTAGGGAGTGATACAATTCAATTTATTATAGTTCCCCTGTTTTTTTTTTCTCTCTCTTTTTCCTTCCCCTTCTTTCTCTTGTCTTTTTTTTATTGTCTCCCTTGGTCAACTCATAGTTTTCAACGATTGGCTTAGTTAAGGTGACTTTAAAATAATATCCCTTGCTTTATCTGCCTAATTTAGTGACTAATCCACACTCAGAACTGCTTCATGAAAACTTTCACCTGGAAATCTCAAAGATAGTTCAAACTCAGCTTTAAAAACAAACTTATTATTTTCCCTTATGATTATTATTATTTGCTTTCTAATGTCAATGATTTTTAAAAAATGATCCCAGACTACTCTAAAATCACATGTTCAAAATGTGAAACATCATTGAATTTGTTTCCCCCTTTAACGCCTCCCTAGCAATTTGCTTATTCTTTCCCTCATTCTAGTCACTCTACAGTGTAATTTTAATAAGCCATGATATCATTCCTATGAACACTTTCCTAAATAATGTTAATGTCTTCTAATGGGTTAGCTCAGTAACCTTCCAAATAGCTCAGTAACTTCCCAAAGAGTTTATCAGATTTTAATCACTGTGTGTCTTAAATAATCTTTGCATTTATATCTCAAAAATACTTCTATATATTCTATAAGGTGTTCATTTTCCATGGAATGATTCCCGAACTTTGTAGTCAGAGGAACGTTCTATAAGCCAACGTCCATTTGAACTCTTTTCAGGTCTTCATATTTTACCCATCATTTCTCCTGACAGGACTCCATTTTATCTTTGTGTACCAAAGTCTATTTTTTTCCTTATGAAATCTCAATCACTCTTCTATGACTGTTGACTTTGTCTTGGAAAACTTCTGTGATATGCTGGGAGGAAATTCTTTGTCTAACAGCACGAACACCACAAAAAGCCAAGGACTGTGGACATAAAAACACCTAAATGTTCTTTCCAGTGTCTTGGTGGCTCTGCATGTGAAGTACTGAACTGTGTGAACCATAAAGTGAGTGGTCCGAGCTGGTACCCTTGAACTAGCCACTGCACTCTGTGGGAGAAAGATGAAGCTTTCTGCCCTAGCAAGATTAATAGACTTAGAAACCCTATATAGGTCACTATGAGTTGGAACCAACTCCATGGCACTTTATAACAACAGCAAACAACAAGGTGTTCTGTAAGATTCGTACTTATAAATATGAAATCAGAACCACTTTTCTTTTATTGATTGGTGTATTTACTTTTAGGATAAGAGTCATATATAATTCTTGTTTTAACCCAGATTATAATAAGATGACTCTAAAGAAGCACATTTACAATGCATACAGCATAATTTATCTCAATTGTTAAGAAATGATCAACTATTATTTTGGGCCCATCTCTTTGTATTCCACATCCTAATGGCCAAATCTAAACCTACTTACTGTAAATGTGGCAGAAGCTCCCATTTCTGCACCATGAGTCATGTGCCTGACAAAGATATTGTGAAAACAAACAACAGAAACTTCTGTTAACTTCAAGGTCATGTTTGACTAAGAAAAGGATTCTAAAGATATTATTAGCTACATAATACAATGCGTATGGGTATCTATAAATATATATCATGTATATTTTTCTCTGTAAATTTTTTTGTTGCTAAGAAATAGAGACTTAAAAAAAGCTGCAACCACATTCATGTATAAATAGTTATTTTAAACCATTGCTTAGCCTATGACATGTCTTGCAAACACACTGGGCATGGTGCTGAAGTTCAAAGTGTGGATTTTGAAGTAACTCAGACTGAGTTTTTAATCCTGGTTTTATCCCTTATTATCCTGGCGACTTTGAGGTTCATGAAGGGTAAATAAATTATTGCCTATTTTCCTTAGTTACAGTGCGGGGTAATAAGTTGCAGCCTGCTTTCACTGTCTGAGCATTACATGATAAAATACTAGGTGCAAGTCTACATTATAAAATAAGCAAGTCTTCAATATCTGGTTGTCATTGTGGTCTTTAAAATTATTTTTATTAATCTATTTCCACCTTAGCGTTTGGTCCTTTTGTTAGGTATCGATTTAATGCATTGGGTCTGGTTTCTGCTTGACTCCAGTCTTCCTGGTTAAAGGAAGCAGAAACAGAAGCTGCCGCACTATTTTATTGTCAAGTGTGAATTATTCCCTTCATTTCTCCTGAAGGTGAATCTCGGGATGAAGGTCAGCTGCTATCTCCTTTCTCTTCCCATTACCACGGGTCTCTCTCAGCCTGTCTCTTCCCTCCCCGGCTTTCTTCTTTCATTTTTCTTCTTTTGCAACTGCAGAAATGCCAGCAGCTGCACCTGTGTGCCTTTTGGAATGCCAGCAAGGACTGGGGAATTTCACTGTGAACAAAAGGAGAAGTAAATTCTAATTAAGAAATTTACCAATATTAAATGGAAATGAATGTGATGCTCAAGATCTATCTGCCAGTTGACAAGCTGTCAGGACAAAACACACACGTGTATATGCCCAAATGGCAGCCAAATTATTTTAGAAATGTCTTGTTTGGAATTGGAGACACAGGTCTTTCATAGTCTAGTATGAATTTCAGGACTTGATGAGAATTCACTTTGATAGTAATACTGTATAAAGAGTGGAGTACAGGCTTATCTGATTGTAACTGAAGATCCTAACCTAGCCTTGCTGAAGTTGGGTTTTCAATGAAAATTAAATGATATTTATCAAGTTCCATAACCTTTTAATATGCACACACACACAGGAGAGCGCTTCAAAAAGTTCATGGAAAGTTGTAATAGAAATATAATGGAATTTGTTCACAAACTTTTTGAACTATATATATATAGTTCAAAACAACAACAAGTGTGTGTTTATTTTTATAAAGTTTCTGGAACTTAATATACAAATAATAATACAAAATGTATATGTTGTTAAGTGTTGCCGTGGAGTTGGTTCCGAATCATAGGGGCTATGTATAGGGCTTCCGAGGAGCCGCCGACTTTGAGGTCCAAATCGACTTTGCAGTCCAGAGCATTAACCCGCAGCACCACATCAGGAGTCCTAAATGTATATGTTGTTGTTGTTGTTGTGTGCCGTGGAGTCGGTTCCGACTCATAGCGACTCTGTACGGGATTTCTGAGGCTGTAAATCCTTACGGGAGCAGAAAGGCTCATCTTTCTGCTGACCTTGTGGTTAGCAGCCCGATTCGTAACCACTGCGCTACCAGAGCTATAGGGGGCTTCAAAAGACCCATGCAAAAATGGAATAGAAAATTAATGAATTTTTCACGAACTTTTTAAAGCCCTCATATATTGCATATAAACACACACACACACACACTTTTTGGAATCCTGGTGTCACTATAGGGTAAGCAACACATTGCTAACCACAAAGTTGGCACTTCAAACCCACCAGCTGCTCCTCAGAAAGCCTATACAATGTATCCGTGAGTTGGAATTGACTTGACCGGTACTTAACAACATGCGTGTGCGCACACACACACACACACATATAATGGTGGCTATGTGTCATGGTGTCAGTTCTGACTCATAGTGACTCTATGTAGAGCTTTTGAGGCTGTAAATCATTACAGGAGCAGAAATTCTCATCTTTCTCTCATGGGCCACTAGTAGATTTGAACTGCCGACTTTGCAGTTAGCAGCCAAACTCGTAACCCACCATATACACGCATACTCAAACTTGTTGTTAAGTGCCGTCCAGTCGGTTCTGACGCATAGCGACCTGTATAGGGTTTCCGAGGAGCAGCTGGTGAGCTTGAACCACTGACCTTACAGTTCAAACCAACCTTGCAGTCCAGTGTATTAACCAACAGTGCCACACCAGTATGATGTTGTTGTTGTTAAGTGCCGTCGAGTCGATTCTGACCCATAATGACCCTGCATAGGGTTTCCAAGGAGCAGCTGGTGAGCTTGAACCACCGACCTTGCAAGTTCCAACAACTTTGCAGTCTGACACATTAGTCCACAGTGCCACACCAGGACTCCATATGACAGGAATGCATTGTGATGATACTATGATGTTGTTGTTGTTAAGTAACATCCAGTTGATTCCCACCCATAGTGTGACCCTACCCTGTATAGGATTTCTGAGTAGCAGCTGGTAACCTTGAACTGTTGACCTTGCAGTTCAAGTGGCTTTGCAGTATGACACATTAACCCACAGCTCCATACCAGGAAAGTATGATAGGAATGCCTTAATCAGTGAAAACAGCCATGTATTAACCGTGTGTTTCATAACTCCAATTGAAACTTTTTTATTCAAAAGCACATATTAGTGACAGCGGGAATAGAAAGATGAGAATGCTTGTGAGAAAATAATACTCGTGCTGGTAAGCTACATCGCATTGTTGGGTTCATACTTATGGAAAACAAGACACTGGATGTTTTCCTTGAGTTCCAGAGCTACTAACAAGTATCTACCACAGTCCTAAGGAGCTCTGGTAGCGTAGTGGTTATGAATCAGGCTGCTAACATCAAGGTCGGCAGTTAGAAACTACCAGCTGTTTCGCAGGAGGAAGATGAGGCTTTCTGCTCCCTTAAAAATGTGTTGTTGTTGTTGTTGTTAGGTGCCATTGATTCGGTACTGACCCATAGTGAACTTATGCACAGCAGAATGAAACACTGCCCCATTCTGGGCCAACCTCAATACTGTTACATGCTTGAGTCCATCGATGCTGCAACTTGGCCAATCCATCTTGTTGGGGGTCTTCCTCTTTTCCTCTGACCCTCCACCTTACCGTAAAGATTTACAGCCTCAGAAACCCTGTGCAGGATCACTATGAGTTGGAACCGACTCCACGGTACTTAACAACGACCACAGTCTTATGACGTTGGTATTGATATTAACTGCCTGACTTCTTATTTTTTGTAATCAGAAAAATTGGGACTATAATAGCTAACTCAAAGCCAGATATAAAGTCAAGGAGTTAGATTTTATAAGTCTGACTCTGGCTCCTAGAAGTTTAACCAATATGCTCTGCTGAGTTTTGATAATAATCTCTAGAGAATTAGACTTATATGAGCAATTACATTGCTGTTGCATATTTATAATAGTTGTTTTTTGCAAGGTGGAGTAGCTCTTGAAGTCAGCATCCTTTGCAAGTTAAATTGAGGTTCTGAGTAAGGAGTTGCACAAGGAGAAGGTTGAGTGAAGGATTACTCTGTTTACAAGATAGAAATACCATCACTTTAAAAATGTAACAACAATACATCTCATTCAAATAACAATAAAAATTACTTAAGAGTTCAAATTCAGCAGTTGCTCCTTGGAAACCCTATGCAGGACCATTATGAGTCAGAACAGACTCAATGGCACTTAACAACAACAACAGTCATGTTTAGATTGACCAACGCTGAGCGCTTTAACTATATTAAAGATATAGACCAAAGAGAGTAACAGAAATTGTTTCTGATTTTCTTGGTGTTGCTGTAGTTTTAAAATATGATTGAGTTGGTTTCTGACTCATAGTGACCCTATATAGAGTTTTTGAGAAGCAGCTGGTGACTTTGAACTGCTGATCTTTAGGTTAGCAGTCCAGTGTTTATCCTACAGTGCCACAACAGTACTTATAAAATGAAAATTCACTCTCCATGAAATAATAAGAATAGAAATACTGAAATATAAGTGATTACTTAGCAAACTATCCTTTTTACAAGATGAATCCTATTACTTCCCATGCTGCTTATCATGAAATAATTTATGGAGGTCAGTTCTCAACATGGCAGGTGAACTTAGGGTCTTTGAACAACACAAAATGAACTGCCAGTGAATCAATACCGACTCTTGGTGACCACCCTGTGTGTATCAGAGTAGAGCTGTGCTCCATAGAGGATCATAGCAAACGATGGGAAACATTGCAAAGAATGTGCTCATGAGGAACAGAGGCAGTTGTTTGAACAAAACAAAGGGTTTGTTATTGCTAAGTGCCCTTGAGGTGGCTCTGACTCATAGCCACCTTGTATACAGTTTCCAAGGGGCAGCTAGTGAGTTTGAACCTCCAACCTTGTGGCCAACAGTCCAGTGCTGATCCTACACACAAACAAGGGGATACTGAATCTGGAAATCTTAAAATCTGGAAAGCTATGTGCCAGAGTTGTATTCTTTCATTATGCTTGTTCAATCTATATACTTAGCAAATATTCTGAGAAACTGGATTATATGAAGAACATAACATTAGAATTAGGAAGACTCATAAATAACCTGTGATAAGTAAATGACACAACCTTACCTACTGGAAACAAAGAGGGAGGACTTAAAATACCTAGTGATGAAGATCAAAACTATATAACCTTTAGTATGGATTGCAATGCAATATGAATAAAACAAAAATCCTCACCAGTGCAACAATAAATAATAGCATGATAAACGGAGAAATGATTGAAATTGTTGCTTCATTTTGCTTGGATCCACAATCAACATTCATGGGAGCAGAAGTCAAGATCTCCAAAGACGTATTACATTATGCAAAAGACCTCTTTATGTGTTACAGAGCAAAGATACCAGTTTGAGGACTAAGGGGTGCTTAACCAAATCCATGGTATTTTCAGTTGCCTCATATACATGTGAAAGTTGAACAGTGAATAAGGAAGATCATAGAAGAACTGATGCATTTAAGTTCTGTTGTTGGAGAAGAATATTGAAAGTACCTTGGACTGCCATAAGAACAAATAGATCTTTTATTTTGGAAAAAAATACAGCCACAATGTACCTTACAAGCAATGATAGGGAGACTTGTTCTCTTGTACTTTTTACATGTTATCAGGAGAGACTTAGTACCTGGAGAAAGAGCATAATACTTGGTAAAGTGGAAGGTCAACAAGAAAGAGGAAAACCCTCAGTGAGAGTGATTGATACAATGGCAGCAACAGTGGACACAAACAGAATGACAGTTGTGAGGATGGCACAGAAGTGGACAGTGTTTCTTGCCGTTTTACTTAGTTGTTGTAATGTGCCGTGGAGTCGGTTCCGACTCATAGCGACCCTGTACAGGGTTTCTGAGCCTGTAAATCTTTATGGGAGCAGAAAGCCTCATCTTTCTCCCACTGAACAGCTGGTGGTTTCGAACTGCTGACCCTGAGGTTCATAGCCTGATTTGTAACCACTACGCTACCAGAGCTATGAATTGAAGCGAACTTGACTGCCCCTAGCATCAGCAAACTGACCATAAGTAGCTCACTAAGCCTTTCTTTGGAGGTGCCTCTGTGTGAATTAAAAACTCCCACCTTTCTATTAGCAACAGATTGTATTAATTATTTACACCACCCACAGATCCCCCTTGAAAAAGAACAAAATTAAAGGAATATGTTAGCATTGTAAACTAAATTTAAGTCATTTTCCTGCTATCATTTTTATTGTTCTACCTTCTGTTAGCAGTAATTTTACACATTTTCTTTTCAAATGTGCCTTTTTATGGTTAAAGATCCTTGCATCCTTATGGAGGAAGGTGCATTGAAAACAAACAAACAAAACAAAACTATTTCTTTGTGTTCTTTATTTCAAAATGAGTATAGTTTTAACCTTCTATAAAAATTGCACATGTAGTCCAAATGCATTTTCCGGAACCAGTTGAGGATAAGCTGATGACATGATACCCCATCACCAGCAAATAACTCAGTAATTGTTTCTAGTATGGATGTTTTTCTATGCAACCCCAATATAACTATCAGAAATTAGGGAACGAATCATGCCTCTCCATTGCTATTACAACCACAGACATTAGTTCAATGTCTATAGTTCTGAAACTGAACTTTTATAATCAAAGGATAAACAATAGGATTGCATTTATAGTACTGGTATGCCTTTTTAGACAACTTCAAGAAAACTTGGTGTCGCACAGGTTAAAGTACTCGACTGCTAACTTCAAGTTTTTGTTAGTTAGCGGTTTGAAGTTATTAGATGAAAGATGGGGCATTTGGCTGCCATAAAAATGTGCTATCTTGGAAACCCTAAGAGGCAGTTCTACTCTGCTCTATAGAATCACTGTTGAATTTGAATTCACATGACACCAATGGGACAACTCCTACCATCTGGCACAATCCTTCCATGTTTCCTTCACTGTTGTGACTTTCCACCACTTGTCTGACAGTCTGACAAAATTGTCGTACTGGGGTGGCTTGCGTGTGACTGTGATCCTGGAAGCGAATCCACTGATATTTAAATACCAGCAGTGTCTCCCCCTCCCCCATGTGGACAGGTTTCAGTAGAGCTCCTAGACTAAGACAGACTAGGGAGAAACAGAATCAGAATACTTGTGAATGTTTAGCCACTGAAACACTCATGAGTACGGTAAGCTATAGTGTGGGAAGATGAAAACATTATGAATAGCAGCAGAAAATTGTCAAGATATAATGCCAGGAGTTTAGCCCCTAAGGTTGGAAGGCACTCAAAATATGACTGGGGAAGAGCTGCCTCAGAATAGAGTTGATCATAAAGATGTGAATGGAGCAAAGCTTTCAGGACCTTCATTTTTTTGATAGAGAAACAGCTGCAATCATTCACTAATAATTGGGATGTAGAATGTATGAAGGATGAATCTGGAGAAAATGAAAGTTGTTAAAAAGGAAATGGAACATATAAAGGTTGATATCCTATGCATTCGTGAGCTGGGCTGAAATGAATGGATTGGTATTAGCCATTGTGAGACTGATGAGCGTATGATTTACTATGCCAGGAATGTCAAATTGAAGAGGAATGGCATCACATTAATTGTCAGAAAGAACATTTCAGGATCTATCTTCAAGTATAACGCTGTCTATTATAGAATAATATCTATATGTCTATAAGGAAAATCTGTTAATACCACTATTACTCCCATTTATGTACCAACCTCTTCTGTCTGGAATTGATCAATCAAGCAATCAAGATGCGTTGGTAATTACTTCTGATTGGAATGCAAAAGATGGAAACAAAGAGGGGAAGGATCATTAGTTGGAAACCATGGCCTTATTAATAGAAATGATGTTTGAATTCACGAGAGAATTTTGCAAGATCAACAATTTATTAATTACAAATATTTTTTAAAACAGTATAAAAGGTGACTGACTCTACACATGGACTTCTCACAGGAATCATATTTACTACATTTGTGAAACAACATGGAGAAGTTCAATACCATCAGTCAAGACAAAGCCAAAGAAGACTGTGGAAAAGACCATCAATTGTTCATATGCAAGTTCAGGCTGAAGAAAATTAAGACAAGTCCAGAAGACCCAAAGTATAGCCTTGAGTATATCCCACCTGAATTTAGAGGCCATTTCAAGAATATATTTGGTAGACTAGACACTAATGACTGAAGACGAGAAGAATTGTAGGATGATATCAAGAATATTATACAGGAAGAAAGCAGATCATTAAGAAGACAAGAAAGAAAGAAAAGACAAAAAATGGATGTCAGAAGAGACTCTGAAACTTGCTGATGAGCGTAGAGAGGCTTAAGTGAATGAAATAAATTAGGATATAAAAGAGCTGAATAGAAAATTGCTAAGGACAGCTCAAGACAACAGTCAAGTATTAAAATGAAATGTGAAAAGACCTGGAGTTAGACAACAAAGGGGAGAATGCATTCAGCACTTGTCAAGCAGAAAGAATTGGGAAAAAGAAAAATTCAGACCTAGGGTTGCAATATTGAAGTTGCAAAATATCAAGTGATACAGAAGGCATCAAAAGGAGATAGAAGGAATACACAGAAACACTTTACCAAAAAGAAATGTTTGATTTTCAAATATTTCAAACGATTTCAACTATTTTATTGATCAAGAACCAATGGATGTAAAGCTAATTTTCTCCCATGTAAACAATCACATAATTCACCATAAAAATAAAAAAAAATACACCTTTAATATTTTAATAGGTCTGATTCTTTATAAGAAGGAGCTCTGGTAGCGTAGTGGTTACGAATCGGGCTGTGAACCTTAAGGTCAGCAGTTTGGAACTACCAGCTGTTCCGTAGGAGAAAGATGAGGGTTTCTGCTCCCATAAAGATTTATAGCCTCGGAAACCCTGTACAGGGTCGCTATGAGTCAGAACCGGCTCCACCACACATAACCACCACCACCATTCTTTATAAGAGATTGTAATAGCTTAGAAACACTTTACTAAATCTAAATGGAAGCAGTTCAAAAATGAAAATGCTGTATCTTACATAACAAAAAATTTAAAACATATAAACCCTGGACTTTTTAAAAGTAAGAAGTACTCATTTTGGTTCTCTTAAATTTTAGTATACAGGTACACCAACCATAAATGTCCACTGGATGAAAGTTTTGATGGGTAAACGGCATATGTATTAAAGAAAAATTCCTTACCACTTGAAGCCTCTGTGAGATCTGAGAGTTGAACAGACTCTTCAACTAAACACCTAGACTGTGTTAAACCATGTCCAGAAGATATCTTGGGGGAAAAAAATAAACTATTATGAAAGTGACAAAAAAAAAAAAAAAAAGAACCAATGGCACTCAAGGAAGAAGTCCAACTTGCCCAAAGACATTGGCAAAAAAAAACAACCAAGACTCTGGGAATTGTCAAAATACAAATGGAAAAATGTCTCCAAAATGATGCAGTACTGGAGGCACTCGCTCATCTATGCCAGGAAATTTTGAAGACAATTTCCTGACCAACGGATTGGTGCCCATCCCAGAGAGAGGTGATATGAAGGAATGCAGAACTCATTGAACATTATCATTGGCATCACATGCAAGCAAATTTTTTCTGAAGATCATTAAAAAATGGTTGCAACTGTACATCAACAGGGAACTGACAGCAATTCAAACCAAATTCAGAAGAGGGCGTGGACCATTGGTTATCTCTGCTGAAGTCCGATGAATCTTGGCTGAAAGTAGAGAATAGCAGAAAGATGTTTACTTGTGCTTTATTGATTGCACAAAGGCTTTTGACTGTGTGGAACATGATGAGCTATGGATAACATTATGAAGAATTGGTATTCTTAATTGTGTTCCTGAGGAACCTGTACATAGACCAAGAAAGAGGCAGATGTTTGAGCAGAACAAGGGAATGCTGAACGATTTAAAATCAGGTAAGATGGGTGTCAGGCTTGTATCCTTTCACAATACTTATTCAGTCCATATGCTGAGCACATACTGATTCAATCTATAATCTGATAAACTGGATCATATGAAGAAGAATGTGACATCAAGATTGAAAGAAGACCCATTAACAATCTCTGATCTGCAGATGATACAACCTTGCTTGCCTATAGCAAAGAGGACTTCAGATCCTTACTAATGAAGATAAAGGACTATAGATTTCAGAATGGATTTAACTTCAATGTAAATAAAACTAATACTCTCGCAACTGGACCAATAAATAGCATCATGATGAATGGAGAAAAGATTGAAGTTGTCAAAGACTTCATTTTGGAATCCACTGTTAACACTCATGGAAGCAGCCGTCAAGAAATTAAGCAAATGTGTTGCATTAGGCAAATAAATATGCTGCAGAAGGTCTCTTTAAAGAGTTAAAGAGCAAAGATATTAGTTTGAAGACTAAGGTGTGCCTGACTCAAGCCATGGTATTTTCCATTGCTAGATTTAGTGAAATGTAATAAACAAACCGGTTTCCATCCAGTCCATTCTGGCTCATGGTAGTCCCATGTGTGTGAAGGTAGGACTCCACTCCACAGGGTTTTCCATGTCATGATTTTTTGGAAGCATATCACCAGACCTTTCTTCTTAGAAGCCTTTGAATGAACTCAAATCTCCATACCTTTGGTTAGTAGCCAAGAACTTAGCCATTTGCACAACGCTGGGACTTCTTAGTGCAATATAGAAGTCAAATTTATTTGATAAACATGAATTAAAGAACATTTGTTGTTATTGTTACGTGTCGAGTCACTTCCAACTCACAGTGACCCTGTATCTAGGGTTTCTGAGAAGCAGATTGTGGGTTTGAACTATCAACCTTGTGATTCACAGTCCAGTGCTGATCCTTTGGTGCCACACCAGGTTATTAAACTGTCTTTAATACGTTATAGTCTTTAAAGCATTCATATATATCAATTTGACAACTTCATAATTTTATGACTTTTGGAAATTTTGAAGACATCCAAAACTTCTTTTAGAAGTATCTTTCATCACTGCAGAATTTTATTCTATAAAAACTTTAGAAACTCACATTTAAGGAGAATGGAATTTTTTGTTCTATGTAAAGCTGTAAGTTAATTTAGCAGGTAGCTAAGTAATCATATTACAAAAATCTTGCTATTCATGTCATTGCCCACTGCATATTTTAGCCCTTAAATAAAGAAGACAACCATAGGGATAATCAAGGATATTCATTTTCATATAAATATTATATTAACTAAGAAAACCGTGTATCTCACATAAGCTGAAACGATCCAAGAATGTTCATGCTGACAAACTGTCTTAATCTCAACAGCATTTCTCATCATTCTGAGGTTGTGGCTGTCTTTCTCTTCTTAGTTAGATTTTCAAAGGACTCGGCAGCATTTCTCTATTTTTAAAGGTGAGATGCACCATGAGAAAGGAAAGAAACCTATCTTGATGAATTTGATTATATTTTTTGTCTTTTTTTTGATTCAGAGAAACAAGCACAATAGAAATTCTTTAGGAAAACATGGGAGGGAAATCATGAGGCTTGAAATAAACTCTCAAAAGAAATCCAGCTGCTCTACCTGCTATGAATGCCTGGAACAGCTGTGGTTCCTAAACTCGAAGATGGGGTGAGCACTCTATGTTTATAGACGCTAAACCCCAGGTGGGTATAGTAGCTGAGTCTTGTGTCTTATGATGAAGATGGTATGTGGATGTTGGTGTTACTCAGTGATTTCCCTAAATGGTCTGTGGCTTAATGTATTTGAATAGGAAAGTAGGTGACCACTAACTGTAAGATGTAGCTAAAATGTTTTAGGTCTAAAAGAGACATTAAGTTATTTCTACATAATAGCAATAGAGTGGCACTGTTACTGCGTATTGTGCAAAGACGGGGCTATACACAAGGCCTACTTTAACATATTCTGTTATGAGAACGCTCCTGTCTTTTAACCTTCCTTTAATCTTGCTTACTAAATTTTTTTTGTTTATATTTAATAATAAATTATTCAGAAATATACTAATAGAACGAATAAACTCTTTTGCCCCTATCAAGTTGCTGATAATAGTTAGAACTATATATATATATATATTCTTGATGGAGCTCTGGTACCATAGTGGTTACGAGTCAGGCTTCTAGCCTCAGTCAGCAGTTCGAAACTACCAGCTTTTCCATGGGAGAAAGCTGAGGCTTTCTGCTCCATAAAGATCTACAGCCTCAGAAACTCTATACAGGGTCACTAATGAGCCGGAACCGATTCCATTGTACATCACCACCACCACCATATGTTTTGAGCCCATATCCTTGATCTCTTTAAAATTAAGGTTTTCTTGTCCAAAACTGAACCTTTGGGGGGA
>NW_006408573.1:12069701-12090346 GCF_000296735.1 Chrysochloris asiatica | reverse complement strand
ATATACATATACACACATGTTGTTGTTGTTATGTGCTGTGGAGTCAGTTCCAACTCCACAGAGTTGGTAGTTTTGAACTGCTGACTGTGAGATTAGCAGCCCGCTTCGTAACCACTACGCTACCAGAGCTCCATATATATACATTTATTTTTTCCCACATATAAGCAGAAATGCTGATTATTGTTGTTGTTTGTGTTAAGTGCCGTCCTGTCAGTTCTGACTCATAGCAACCCTGTACAGTGTTTTTGAGAAGCAGCTGGTGGTTTTGAAATGATGATCTTGTGGTTCAAAGTTTAGTGCTGATTCTCTAGAGCTACAGCAGGAGAGATTAGGGTTTATTATAAATTATGTAGACACCTAACATTTTGCAATTTTGCAGAGTTAAAACTCCAGAATGTAAAGATTTGGCTTGCCATCATTATATCTAAGTGAAGAGGAAAATCTTAACTTTAGTCTTTATTGTTGTTGTTTTTAAATGCCATCGAGTCGTCGATTCCGAATGGGTTTGAATTGCCAACCTTGTGGTTAGCGGTCCAGTGCTTATCCTACAGCACCATGCTAGGACTACAAAGTCCTGGAGTCTTTATTAAGTCACTTTAATCCTGTACCAGTTACCCAGTGATTTCCAGGTCTGCTCACTATTGGCATTAAAACTGAACTTCTTTATATTCTATCCCTTTTCATTTCCTCCTATTGTCTAGCCTTCTGAAATTGGGATCCCATCAGTTCTTGGAGCTGTGTATTTTACCAGTACCTTCAATGTAGCTAGACTATATGCTGCTTCCTGAAATGCTTTTTTTGATATACCGATTCTCTATACTCAGTCCTTCATTTTTGTTGCTTCCAGCATTGTTCAATAATTTTGCATAGAATCCTTCAATGTTGAAATTCAAGGTTTGATTTTTTTCAACAGTTCTTTCAGCTTGAGAAATGCCAAGTCTGTTTGTTCTTCTGTATGTTTGGTTTTCTAGCTCCAGGTCTTTGCACATTTAATTAAAATACTTTGTTTTCTTGAAAACAAGAAATCTTTTGAAATCTTCTGTTCAGCTTTTTTACGTCATCATTTCTCTCATTCTCTTTACGTACTCTACATTTAAGAGCAAGTTTCAGAGTCTTTTCTGACACCCATTTTGGTCTTTTCTGTCTTTCCTGACTTTTAAATGACCCTGTACTTTCTTCATATATATTATCTTTGATGTCATGCCACAAACCATTGTATCTAATTCATCAAACCCATAGTTAAGATGGTTTCTAAATTCAGGTAAGATACACTCAAGGCCTCCTTTTGATTCTCGTGGACTTGGTTTAATTTTCTTCAGCTTCAGCATGAACTTGCACAGTCATTATTGATCATCTGTTCTGCAATTGGCTCTTGGCCTTGTTTTGGTTGATGATATTTAGCTTTTTCATCCTCTCTGTCCAGAAACATGTATTCTATGTTGTGAGGTTCACCTGTATGTTTTTGAAAAAGCTATTTGCAATGATTAACTCCTTTGTATTATAAAATTCCATCATGCGATCTTCAGTGTTGTTTTCTTCTTAAGTCATATTTGCCAATTACCAATCTTTCTTCCTCATTTCCTACTTTTCATCCTTTGGCAGCAGTTATCAATACACCTTTATTACCTGTTAGATCAGTTTTGAACTGCAGATAGAAGTTGGTAAAAATCTTTAATTCCTTCATCTTTGGCATTAGTGATATTAGTGAAACTTTAAAAGAAAGCAGGGATATGAGCTCAAGAATGTATAGCTCTAACTATAATAAGCAACTTGATAGGGGCAAAACAACTGATTAGTTCTATTAGTGTATTTTTGATTAATTGATTAATAAATATAAACAAAACTTGGTGATCCTGTAAGAGTAAAAAATAAAGGAAGGTTAAAGGTCATGTCACTCTTTTTTTTTTTTCAGAAATAGGTCTTCTACTCACATTCTGGTTCTTCCTATTTCTAGATACATTGGATAACTTCTGTGAACATTGCACCCACTTCCCTGATCTCAGATAAATGCCTTATGGCTAATACTTAATGCAGTCCTTTCCTGAGCTCTTCTGAGAAAAAAAAAAAAACCAACAAGATTCTGCTACATCCTAGTCAAGTAATCTCCAGGTACTTGAAAATACTGCAAAGTATTTTCAAATCAGTAAATATGTACTTATCATAAGGAAAATCAAAACATTCAAGAAAATTGAGCATTATAGGTACAAGGTTGAGAAACCAAGGTAGAATTCTACCTAGAAAACCCCATGATTCTTTTGCCTTTCCTGTCTCTTTGCCATCCTATGAAAGTTAATATTTTATGATTCAGCATCTTTATTGATTCAATAAGCAAAAGGGAGCAACTTGGAGTTATTCAGGGCATGTGTGTGTGGAGAGCTTTGTGAATTAGCATCACCACCCACAGTGTTATGAATATTTCGTTACACAGCCATTTCAGGAAATCATGAATTAGAAGAGGCTGGAAAGTAAAAGCTCAGAAAGTTCCTCTTTTGCCCACAATTCATCTGTCAGAGAAATGAGTCTACTACATGTCAGGACAGCTCCAAACCTCACATCTGTGAAATTCCAAATCTGTGGCTGAAAATGAATGTGGGACACCTTTGTCAATATTTTTTTTGGTATCAGCATGCTGTTCTCAGCACCTCGCCTCTCAGAGCCAGCAAAGGTTTCTTCAGGTCTCTATGTGTATATTATTATTTTACTTTGAACTTTGATTCCTAACCACCATGGGTATAGAGATTGTACTTATACTTCGCTGGACTTTGAAGATGGCTGTTTGATTTTTATACCCAAATGCTTTTATTCTTGACTTTGAGTGGTAGTCATTGTTTTATGAGGCTAGTACTATTTTTCCCCTATATTCTCCACCTGCAATGTCACAAAGGAAAGAACATGAAGACATTTCTCTCACATAGAGAAGCACATAGGTTCATAGAGAGAAAGTACGAGAGAAGATACATATAGCTTTTAAAAGAACTAAAAGCTAAAGTCTGCATTAGACCTATGGAGGAGACAGATCTAAGTATTTCTCTGTCTCTCTCTTTGTGCATTTCACATAGAATTTGTTGTTGTTGTTGTTGTCAAGTGCCATCAGTCCATTCCAACTCAGTGACCCTACATAGGGTTTCTGAGGAGTAGTTTTGGTGGGTTTGAATTGCCAGCCTAGTGATTCGAAGTCTAGTGCTGATCCTATAGCACGGTACCAGGAGTTGAAACCCTAAAAAAAAGAAGCGGAAAAACACTATATTAAATTATGAGTTACAGATAAACAAAAGACAGAGAGAATAACTTGAATAAATTATGCACATAAAATATAGATAGTCATATTTATTTTGAAGAGTGAGACTAGAAAACAAAGGAAATATTGCTTTTGTTATGTGCCGACACATAGCGACCCTGTATAGGGTTTCTGAGGCTTTTAATCTTCAAGGGAGCAGAAACTGTACTATTCTACCCTTAATTATATGAGTTAAGTTTCTCAGCTTTTTAGTCACATATGCCTCTTGAGTAATATATTTAATAAAATAGACTTTATCATACAACAGATTTGAGTATTGAAGGTTTCGCCAAGCTTATAATTGTTGTTGTTAAGTGCCGTCGAGTCGGTTCCGACCCATAGCGACCCTGTACAGGGTTTCCGAGGGTGTAACTCTTTACGGGAGTAGAAAGCCTCATCTTTCTCCCGCGGAGCCGCTGGTAGTTTCGAACCACTGACCTTAAGGTTCGCAGCCCGATTCGTAACCACTACGCTACCAGAGCTCCTCTTATAATAATGCATTGTTATTGTTGTTAAGTGCCAATGAGTTGGTTCAGGTTCATAGTGACCTTGTACAGGGTTTCTGATGAACTGGTGGTGGGTTAGAACTGCCAACCTTGTGGATAGCAGTCCCATGTTTATCCACATCATAAGCAACTTTTTTCTTTTAGGATCTCCCTTGAAATTTTAATGACATATTTGTGTCACTGGTGAATGGCTTTGTTTATTTTACTTGGTTGGGAAACATAACAAAGTAAATGTGCTCTTTATAAACGTGTCAAACTGTTTTGCATCTCATCAGCATCTTCCAATTATGAATCGTTACAAGCCACAAAAGTGGTGTGAGTCCAAGAAACACATGCAGTGTTAATTGACCAAAGGAGCGTATGTCTTCACAACATTTAGGAATGTGCTTCTTCTTGAGTGCTCTCAAGTCGATTTTGACTCATCATGACCCCATGCTGCAGGGTGAAAGTGTTCTATAGGGTTTTCTCAGGTATACTCTTTACCAGAGCATGTTGCCAGGTTGATCGCTCAAATGCTGGATGGGTTTGAACTGTTCACCTTTTCGTTAGCATCTGAGTGTTGTGTCACCTTCCCCCCCACAAAAAAAAAAAAATCAAAATTGCCTTACAAACTGACAAACATTTTGCATTTCTACTCTGATAGAGTAGTGGTTACGAACCGGACTGCGAACCGCAAGGTCAGCAGTTCGAAACTACCAGGTGTTCCGCGGGAGAAAGATGAGGCTTTCTGCTCCCGTAAAGATTTACAGCCTCAGAAACCCTGTACAGGGTCGCTATGAGTCAGAACTGACTCCACGGCACATAACAACAACAACAATAACCATCAGTGAATGGGAGGTAATTTTTTTTTTCCTAACCTTTACTTTTACGAATCGGGCTGCGAACCACAGGGTCAGCAGTTCGAAACTACCAGCTGCTTTGCGGGAGAAAGATGAGGCTTTCTGCTCCCGTAAAGATTTACAGCCTCGGAAATCCTGTTCAGGGTCGTTATGGGTCGGAACCGACTTGACGGCACTCAACAACAACAACAACAACCTTTACTTATTGTTGTAAAGCTAAACCAAACCAGATATGTTATTGTTGTTAAGTGCCATCGAGTAGGTCCGACTCATCTGTCTATCTGTCTATCTATCTATCTACCTATCTATCTCTGTCTCTCTATCTATCGATCTATATATTAACTGCCATAGAGTTGGTTCCAACTCATAGTGATTCTGTATAGGGTTTCCAAGGAGTGGCTGGTGAGCTTGAACCACTGACTTTGCTTTTCAAACGACCTTGCAGTCTAGAACATTAATCCAGAGTGCCACATTAGGACGTTCTCTCTCTCTCTCTCTCTCTCATATATATATATATTTGTGTATGTGTATACATGCACACACATAATTATGTACATATATGCAGACACACACATGCACACATTTATAGAGAGAGCCCCAGTATGGGACTCTAGAATAAGCACTGGCAGTTCAAAGTCACCTTTACAATAAGAACAGTGCGTATAAATGTATACATAGACACACACACATACATATATGTAATTATTTGCCAAGTCAACATCCCCTTCCCCTACTCCCTCCTGCCCCTGATAAACAATAATACATTTTACTTTCTATACATTTGTCTGTTCTAGACCTTTTATGTAAGTGAGATAAGGCAGTATTTGCCCTTTTATGATAGATTTATTTAATTCAGCATGTTTTCAGTGTTCACCCAGGTTGCTCTATATCCTCATCAACAATTGGTATTATCATTTTTATTTTTTACTTTTGCCAGATTGTGTGTGCAGAGTTCCTGGGTGGCAAAAGTAGTTGAGCGCTGGATTAGTAACTGAAAGGTTAGCAGTCAGTCCAAGCCACCCAGAGGCGCCTTGGGTGGAGTCCTGGTGATCTTCTGAAAGGCTGCAGCCATGGAAAAGTGCTCAGTTATATTCTGCATACTTGGTATCACCATGAGCTGGAATTGACTAACAATGGGGTTTGTAGTGACATCTCATTGTTACTTTATCTTTCATTTCCCTAATAATAAGTGATGTTGAGTGTTGTTTCTTATGCTAACTTTCTATCTATATATCTTCTTTGGTAAAGTGTTGGGTCAGATATTTGACAAACTTTTACACTGGGTTGTTTTCTTATTGTTGAGTGTTACGATTTCTTTGTGCAGTTTAGATACAAGCCCATTATCAGGGATGGGTTTTACTTATCTTTTGATTCTCTTGGTGGTGGTTTCTAAGAGCAAAGTTTTTTAATGTAATTAATATAGTTCACCTAATCTCGCTACCCCACCCCATGGATTGGTTTTTGATGTTTTATCTAAAAACTCATCACCAGATCTAAGGGCATGTCACTTTTCTCCTCTGATTTCTTTTAGAATACCTATGAATTTCCATTTCTTACTCAATGATCAACTTGAGTTACATTTTTATAATATGGCTAAGTTCAATTTTCTGCATATAAACATCGAATTGTTGCAGCATCATTTGTTGAGGACGGTCCTTTTGTGAATGAATTGTCTTTGTGCCTTTGTAAAAATCAATTGATGATACTTCTGTAGATCTAATTCTGGACTCCCTATTCTCTTCTGTTGATCTATATGTCAATTTTTGACAATATCACACTGTCTTGATTACTGTAATTTGTAGTAAGACTTGGAATCAGGTCGTGTGAGGCCTCCAACTTTCTTCTTCAGTATTGTGCTGGCTAGTCTAGGTTCATTGTTTTAAATATAAATTTTAGAATGAATTTGTCAATATCTACAAAATTGCTTGCCAGGATTATTATTGGAATTGTATTGAATCTGTATATCAAGTTTGTAACAAGTGACATCTTTGCAATATTGCACCATTTAATTAATGAATATAAAATATCTCTCTGCATTGACTTAAATCTTCTTAGATATTCTCATTATTTTGTAGTTTTCTGCATACAAGTTCTTTATGTTGTTGTTGTTATTATTGTGTATTTTTTATGTTAAATGCTGTCGAGTTGGTTTCAACTCATAGTGACCCTGTATTAGGTTACTGTGGAGCACCTGGTGGGTTTGAACCACTGACCTTGTGGTTAGCAGTCCAGTGCTTATCCTACACCACCACACATACACATTTTTATATAATTTTAGGTGCTGTTGTAAATGTTGTTATTTTTTTTAACTTGTTTATTGTGAATGGAATGAAGGTTTGCAGAGAAGATCATCAGTTTTATATTCAATGAATCATACGATTAGTTTCATCTCAATGATTACAATCCCCTCCATACAACAATAGTTACTCCATTTCTTCCCTGTGCTTCCTGTTCCATTCCACCCACCTTCCCATCCCTTCTCAGCTTTGTGCTTAGGTAAATGTTGCCCTTTTGATTTTGAATGATTGACCATTCCATGGTGAGCACATCATACTTGTGTTGTTGTCCCCCCTGTATACTGATCAGTTGCTTTGCTGAAAATTGGACTACGAGGGTGAGTTCCTTTCCAGACCTGAAGGATGGTTGAGGACTATAGTCTCAGGTTCTTCCAGGCTCTTTCTGACCAGTAAGTCTGGTCTGTCCTTTTTTGTTTTTTTCAAATTTTAAGTTTTGTTCCACATTCTCTGCCACTCTCTCTGGGACCTTCCAATGTGATGCCTTTCAGAGCAGTCTGTCATGGTAGCCAGCACCATCTAGTTGTTCTTAAATTTTAATCTTTTTTAAGAATTCTAATTTTAGTTAATTAATGGCTGGTGTATATAGAAAAACAATACATTGTTTATATTGGTCTTGTATTCTGTGTTCTTATTGTACTTACTTATTAGATCCAGAAGTATTTTGTAGATTTTTAAGGTTTTCTACATAGTGATTCCTTTCATTTGTGCATTAAATTAGTTGTATGCTTTACTTTCTAACCTGTCTATACCATTTATTTCTTTTTCTTGTCATATTGTACTAATTAGGACTTCTAGGATACTGTGGAATAGGAATGGTGAGAGGAAAATCTTGTTCTTGATTATAAGCTCAAAGTGATAAATCTCTCACCTTAAGTATGCTTTTGACTCTACATATTTTACAGGTTTTATCTTCCAAGCTGAGGATGTTCTTCATTTCTAGTTCTCTTAATTTTATATTGAGTTGGTTCTAGGTTGTCTCAAATGGTTTTTTTTGCATCAACTGGTATGATTTTTCTTCATGAGCCTACTGATGTGATTGAATACATCGATTCTCTAAGGTTGAACAAGACTTGCAAAATGGACACGATTACAGTATTTCTTAGAGATTTTATCTCGTTCAATACACCCATTTCATTTAGTTTCCCCAAAATACTGGACCCTATATATAATCTCTTTGTTGTTGCTATTTATAGTGTCATCCAGTTATTTCTGATTTATAGTGACCCCGTATAGGGTTTCCAAGGAGTGGCTGGTGTGTTTTAACAGTTGACCTTGTGGTTAACAGTACAGTGCACATTCTACCAGAACTACTCCATAATTTATAGAAGATGATGATGAAATTCTTCCTTGGCTATCTGGCAAAACAATGGTAGAATACCTAGAATGGGAAGCAGCCGGTTATGTACTTGAATGAGTTTCAGTGATCATATTTTATGTAGGAACTATTTTAAAATATTTTCCAATCTCTGTTTAGTTGGAAAATGCTAACCAACATTTTCTATTTCCTTTCTTCTAGTCTAAATAGTTTTTCTGTTGCTCTTTTAAAATGTGTTCATGTACACTCTCTTTCTTCACCAAGTTGCCAGAACATGGTTACTGGACTTCTCTCTATTCTTTGAAAGTCAACATGAAAAAGTAAATGAATACATGAATGAGGATCTCGCCATTAACAGCCAGCTATTGAGAACTTTTCTGTTTCAAGGCTGCAGTGACTACATGCTGAGTGTTTTCCTAACTCATACTGGGCTTTTCATCCCAGTTGACAGTGAGAAACCAGCAGTCATTTTATATAAGGCTACTGATGTTCTGGGAGACTGGTAAACATTTAACCAACTCTGGTACTGTGGGTTTATGCGCCAGACTGCAAAGCACTTTGAACTGCAAGGTCGGCGGTTCAAGCTCACCAGCTGCTCCTCGGAAACCTTATACAGGGACGCTATGGGACGGAATCGACTCGATGGTACTTTACAACAACAAGGTCAATGGCCAGTTAGACTGTCAAATGTCAAAGTCCAGACATTTTTCCATGAGGACTGAGAGGATGTTGAAATCATATCTCTCTAGCTTGTTCATCATAAAAATGTGTGAACTTTGAAACCATCATGTAGACGTAATTTTCTCATGATGTGTACTAGAGGAACTTAGAAAGCTAATTTCAGGAAAGGGGGATGGAACGAACCAACAGCAGAGAGAAGAAGGGAACCCGAGAGACTGGATTGTTTGCTTCCTGTTTCTAAAAATACACTGAACCTCAGGCACATTGTCATTTCCGGATTCCAGGACATCACCAATATATCTCTAGATGAGAACTCAGGAGACGGACATACTATGGGTCTTAGAAAGAAAAACTTTCTAAGAATTTGGCCACTTTGGTTGGCAGTGAAAATCAAATTATATCTAAGAGTTTTGGTCTATAAAAGAGAGGAGATGAAACCATGCTTTTTTTCCTGGCTATATAAACAATATATAAAAATAGCAAATATTTATGCTCATGCAAGTTCTATGCCTTTTCTCATTATATGGATTGTGAGTAGAGACTATCGTTGTTGTGGAAGATTTGGCTCCTCTGGGCAAGGCATTGGGTGGGCATTAATAATCTGTGTGACATTGCCTCATGCTAGACTCAGAGTAGAAGATGAAGTTTTTTTTCTTCATCTGCCAAAGACTGCTGCACAGATAAAAGCTCTAAGCTGAAATGTTAAATCCTTAGCAGTGCTAGAGGCAGGCTGGGGAGTGGGATGCTTTAGTCACTGTTAAGTTCTGTCGAGTCGGTTCCAACTCATAGTGACCCTGTACAGGGTTATGAAAACATCACACATTTTCTTGGGCCGGAAGAGAAAGAAAAAGAAAAAAATAATCTCAGTTCAGTGTGAAAAAACGATTTCTGCTGAGTGCTAGGTCTCTCTTCCATCCATTTCTATTCACAGATCCTGTTAATGGATGTAAGAGAACCTATAGTCTTCTGTTCTTTGTTCTTTAAAACAAATTATTAAAGAAAAGCATGATGATCAAGACTGAAAACAAAGGACAAAATTCATTCCAGTATATGTCTTTATTGTTCTTATCCTAACCTTGACAGAATAATCTGAATCACGATTATCACCCCAGAATTTTTCTTTTTTTTATTGTTATTCCCCTGTAATTATTAGGGCTTCTGATACCATTAGGTAACCATGAAATAGTATCAAACAATCCACATACATTTATGTATGTGGGACAAGTTTCAATGTCAAAATTCACTGGAAGGAGAAATGCCAATATCCATGTTCAGAGCTGGCCCCACAGTGTTTCGGGGCCCGGATAAACATTACGTGAGTGCACTGGGAATGGCTTTTAGGGATGCTGTGCAATAGGCAGAGAAAGTCCACAAAAACCAAATTTCACTGCCATCATGTCGATACAGCAACCCAAGGTACGTGTCTGACTCTGTAAATCTTTATGGAAGCAGATAGCTTCATCTTTATCCTGCAGAGCGAAAGGTGGGTTTGAAGCACCCACTTTGGAATTAGCATCCCAGTGTCTAACTCACAGCAAAACCATGGCTCCATAGATGAAGTGCTTTTGTTGTTGTTATTAAGTGTCGTCGAGTTGGTTCTGATTTTAACGCAGCTCTGTATAGCGTTTCTGAGGAGCCACTGGTGAATTTGAACCACCGATCGTGTGGTAAAAATCGACTCATGGTCCAGTGTTTATCTTACATTCAGCGTTGTCTCCATGACACAATTCAGGGGGAAGAACGTTAGAAATGTAGAATTTTTATTAGTAGAGATACCAATTCTTGTTCCTGTGTACGCTTTTTACATTTCACATTTTCAGGTCTCTCCTGTAGGGTTTTTTTTTCTTTCTTTTTCTTTTTTTTAATTCTGTGTGGAATATAGTATATGGCATGAAACCCTGATGGCGTACAAAGTTTGTAGCTGAAATCCACCAGATGCGCCACAGAAGACAGATGAGGCTGTCTGTTCCAGTCAAGATTTATAGTCTCAGTAAACCTATGGAGCAGTATTAGTTTGTCCTGTAGGCTCGCCATGAGTCAGAATCGATGCAATGGCAGTGAGCTTGGTTTTTAATTTATACTGCATCTAATGTAGCATCCTTGTATAACCAACACTCAAAGCAGAGATCAGAATAACATCAGTGCCCCCACAGAAGTAATCCTGTGCGCTTTCCTCATAACCATCACCACATAGGTAGCCAGTACCCTTCCTTCTCACAGCATAGATAAGGCTTCCCTGCTACATACTGCATAGAAATGAAATCCTCGACTATGTATGCAAATGCTTCTGACTTGTTTATAATCAACGCCCAGAGCAAACTTTAAAAGTGGTGGTTTACCAAGTTTCAAGGTCTTTAGTGGAGCCATGAAGGAATTCAATTCTTACATTCCTTCATTCTCTTGATTGTCCCTCTATGTTGTTTCTTCTTCTCTTTGTCCTTCAGCCTCTGAAAGGTGACTGTAATATTGAAAGTTTTATTTTGAGCATCCTTTCCCTTTGCACTTAATTAACCTAAGAGCAGATAAGTAGGAACTTCCATGTGATGTGAAAGCCAGGGTTGCTTTCCACACTTATGCCCAGCATCCTGTTTTAGTTCTGGCAGTGGTAAAAACTACTATGACTTCCACTTTTTTGGTTGTTGTTGTTTCAATCCACGTTTCTATCTTTTCTCTATCATCAGTTAACATTTAACAAACACTGATTGTTGTTGCTGTTAACTGCTTTTGAGTCAGTTCTGAATCATGGTGTGTTTGAACTGTTGACTTTGTGGTTCAAACTGACCTTGCAGTACTGCATTTTATTCTATATCAACACAACAGATTCCAAGCATTTATTGAGGACTTTCAATTACAGACAGTAAAGGCATAGTGCTAAAAACTGTGTTTGGAGACAGATAGGCTTAATAGTTAGGAGTTTACAAAGTGATCACTTTCAACCCAGATTCCAATATCATTCTTTAAAGAGATGGAAAAGCTAATCACCAAACTGACATCTTTGCTTTTGATTATTTTAGAGAGATCTTGTGGCAGCAGATTTGCCTAATGCAATGTGTCATTTTATTTTTTAACTGCTCATTCTCTCCTTAATGTTGACCATAGTTTATAATGATCCACATAGTCAAAAGCCTTTACATAGTCAATAAAGCACAGGTAAATATCTTTCTGGTATTCTCTGCTTTCAGCCAAGATTTGTCTGACATCTGCTATGATATCCCTCGTTTTACATCATCTTCTGAATCTGCCTTTAACCTCTGGCAGTTTCCTGTCAATGTACTGTTGCAGTCGTTTTTGAATTATCTTTAGCAAAATTTTACTTGAATGTGGTATTATTGATCTTGTTTGACAATGTCCATATGCCGTTTGGTCTCCTCTCTTTGGAATGGGCACAAATATGGATCTCTTCCAATCAGTTTGCCAGGTAGCTGTTTTCCCAATTTCTTGGCATATATGAGTGAGTGACTCCAATGCTGCATCAATTTGTTGAAACATTTCAGTTTGTATTCCATCAAGTCCTGGAGTCTTAATCTATTCCAATACCTTTAGTGCACCTAGGTCTTCTTCCTTCAGTATCATTGGCTCTTGATCATATGCTACCTCTTGAAACAGCTGAACACTGACCATTTCTTTTTGGTACAGGAACTGTGTGTTCCTACTACCTTATTTTGATGATGTCTGCATCATTCAGCCCAGAATTCTCTTGTATTCCAAGTCAAGGCCTGAATTTAGTCTTCAGTTTTTTCATCTTGAGAAAAGCTGAGCATGTTCTTCCCTTTTGGTTTTCTAACTCCAGTTCTTTGCATATTTTATTAAAATATTTGACTTCTTGAGCTGCCCTTTGAAATTTTCCTTTCAGCTCTTTTACCTCCTCCCTTCTTCCATTTGCCATAACATCTCTGCACTAGAGAACAAGTTTCTGAGTCTCTTCTGACATCCATTTTGGTTTTTTCTTTCTTTCTTCTAGCTTCTTAATGACCTTTTGCGTTCTTCCTGTATGATTTTCTTGATGTCATTCCACAACTCTTCTGGTTTTTGATGATTAATATCTAATGTACCAAATCTGTTCTTGAGATGATCTCTAAATTCAGGTGGGATCTGTTCAAGGTCATATTTCGGCATTTGTGGACTTGATTTAATTTTCTTTAGCTTCAACATGAACTTGCATATGAGCAATTGATGTTCTGTTCCACAGTCTGTCCCTGGCCTTTTTTGGCTGAAGATAGTGCTTTTCTACCATATCTTTCCACACATATAGTGAATTTGATTTCTGTGTACTCCATCTGGTGCAGTCTGTGTATATGTATAACCATTTCTTATGTTATTTTAAAAAGGTATTTGCTGTGAAGAATCTTGGTCTTGCCAATTCTATC
Organism: Chrysochloris asiatica; assembly: GCF_000296735.1. NCBI lineage: Eukaryota > Metazoa > Chordata > Mammalia > Afrosoricida > Chrysochloridae > Chrysochloris > Chrysochloris asiatica. The sequence goes on along the minus strand of NW_006408573.1, from coordinate 12,077,064 downwards.
ATGTGATCCCCACCGTCATTTTTGTCACCAAGGTCATATTTTCCAAAGGCTGATCCTTCTTCTTTGGTTTCAACCTTTGCACTTCAGTCATCAGTAATTATCAGTACATCTTGATTGCATGTTTGATCACTTTCAGACTGAATAAGTAGAATTGGTAGAATTCTTAAATTTCATTATTCTTGGCTTAGTGTTTGATACATAAATTTGAAAAATAATGCTATTAACTGGACTTCCTTGTAGGCGTATGGATATTATCTTATCTCAGACAGTGTTATGCTTCAAGAGAGGTCTTCAGATGCCCTTTTTTATGATGAATGAGATGTCCTTTCTTTTTCATTTGTCATTAGTAGCATAGTATACCATGTGATTATTCAAAATAGCCAATACAAGTTCATTTCAGCTCACTAATGCCCAGAATTTTGATGTTTATGTGTTTCATTTCATTTTGTGACAACTTCTATTTTTCCTGGATTCATACTTCATACCTTCCATGTTCAGTTACTAATGGATGTTTGCAGCTGGTTCTCCCTGTTCTGAGTTGTTCATTATCAGTAAATGAAGGCCCCGAAAGTTTTACTCCATTTGTGTGCTCATGATTAGCTTTGCTTTGAGGAGGCAGCTCTTCCCCAGTTGTATTTTGAGTGTCTTCCAACCTGAAGGTCGCAACTTCTGACACTATATCTGAAATTATTCTGTTGCTCTTTATCATGTTTCAATATTCCAGATTCTGGTGCTTTCTGTCTGCTATTCATAAGGTTTTCAGTGGCTAAACATTTGGTTGTAGTTCGCCTCTCCCTCTCTAAAGTCTTAGTCTGAAAGCTCATATTAAACTGTCCACCAAAGGTGACCCTGCCGACATTCAAAATGCTGGTGATCTAGCTTCCAGCGTCACAGCAACATGCAAGCCACCCCAGTGTGACAAACTGACAGTGGTGGCCCTATGCCGTTGTTGTTGTGGTTGTTGTTGTTGTGTGCTGTGGAGTCGGTTCCGACTCATAGTGACCCTGTACAGGGTTTCCGAGGCTGTAAATCTTTACAGGAGCAGAAAGCCTCATCTCTCTCCCATGGAACAGCTGGTAGTTTCAAACTGCCGACCTTGAGGTTCACAGCCCGATTCATAACCACTACGCTACCAGAGGTCATTATGAAGAACATCATACTGAGTAAAATTAGTCAATGAGAAAAGGACAAATAATGTGTGAGACCACTGTTTTCAAAAGTCAGGGGAAAATTTTCTCACTAAAAGAAACATTGTTTGATGGTTACCAGGGGTGGAAGGGGAGGGTAGGTTATTCACTGTGAATGGTAGTCTCATGCCAACTTTGGTGAAGGGGCAAGCAATATACAAGAGGAAGCTTGGCAGAGTGATGAAGGCAGGTGAAGACACTGGAGGAGTCCAAGAGTTAAAGGTCACAGAGGTAAATACTATTATATACACTCCTGCAAGAACAGTCATCTACAAGTAGACACATGGATAGATAACACAGGCAGAACATGTATGGGAGAAAAAGTGGGAGTATGCCCACAAATACATAAAGGTTCGAGAGAGGATGTTTGTACGTAAGAACCTTTGCTACACACATATCCATAAATGTTGTGGAGCATACAGAGGACAAAGTTAGAAAACTTTTAAAATATTACCAAACACCTTGAGGGAGGGAATGAATTGCTGGTCCTGGGGGCTCAAGACCATAGTCTTGGGAGACAACCTAGTTAATTAGCATAATATAGTCTACAAAGCCAAAGTTCTACATCCTACTTTGGTGACTAGCGACTGACATCTCAAAAAACATGAACGACCATCTAAGGTGCAATTGCTGGTTTCTTCTTGTCCAGAGGAAAGAAGAGTGATGAAAATTGAAGACACTTGGAAACAATTAGTCTGATTGTGAACATCCATTAGTGAACATCCCTGATTCTGAAACCAGAAGAATTACCACTACCAACTACTGTGAAAGGGATCGCATTGGAAAGTCATGGGTAGAGTGGGATAAAATGTGTAACAAATTAAAATCATCAAAGATCAAGCTTACCGGTCAGGTAGAGACTGGTGGAATCCTGAAGTTAGGACCCTTGACAACTCCTCAGGTATGGAACTGAACTCACCCTCAAAGATCAGTTTTCATCCAAGCACTAAGTAGTTATATCTGGTGACAATAAAACTAGTGAGGTACACACAGTGGAGAATGGTCAACCATTCGAGATCAAAACGGCAACATTTACCCTATGATAAAATTTAGAAGGGTTGGAAAAGAAGGAAAGAGGGAATCAAAAAAAAAAAATGTGATAATTGATACATTGAGAAGATCACAATCATGGAGATGAAACCAAAGTGCATGATTTGTTGAATGTAAAATTAATGATCACAATAAAAAGTTTAAAAAAAAGGAATTTTTTTCCCTTTCAAATTAGTTGGCAGGCCTTATTGCAAATGCATGCTAATTTCCTTAGGCTGAACAAAGAACCTACCTTTTGATCCAGTTTTCGTTTTACCGAGTATCAAACATGCCATTTAAAACAAACAAGGTGCTCTTCCTTTATTTAAATTGTAATTGACAAAAGGAAGCTTTATCTAACCATTAGGATCATGTGCTCTAAGTCAATTCATGTGTACTAAATACAATATTAGATATATATATAAAACCCATGGGTGTATGTATATATCCACCCATCCACTGCCATCAGGTTGATTCCGACTCTTAGTGAGCCTGCACAGCAGAGTACAATAGTCTCATGGAGGTTCCAAGACTGTAAATCTTAGGAAAGGTCCCTTGGATTATCTGGTGGATTCAAACCACTGACTTTTTAGTTTGTGGCTGAACACTCTAACCCCTTATTATAAGGAATCCCTTTTCAAGGTTGGAACCATAAGGTTGGCAATTCAAGCTCACCAGCTGCTCCTTGGAAACCCTATACAGGGTTGCTATGGGTCGGAACCAACTCAACGGCACTTCACAACAACAATGGCAAATTATATCTATATTAGTACTGAATATAGGTTGTTGTTGTGAAGTGCTATTGAATCATATCCCATTCACAGCTACCCTGTATGGGGTTTCTGAGAAAAAGCTGGTGAGTTTGAACTGGCAATCTTGTGGTTAGCTTTTTCTACAATACCATAATGTGTGATAAAATTTGTATAGACATTGTTGCCCATTTGTGATTGGCAAATTTGCTTGTTTTGGGCATTGATAGGATGTGTCAGAAAGGTGTGAAACACATACTAGCAGAAAACGGAAACTTTGCCTTCAATCTAATCCGGAAGAGTAAAAGGAAAGTAGAATGGATAGAAATCCCTCACCATGGATTTAAAGTTAATTAGTGAGGATTCCTTCTAAACCTGGAGTGCTCTTTCCTTTCCTTATTTTGGAGAAAAACATGTTATGCAAAAATGCATGTTTATATCTTGGCACCTGCCAAGCCAGGGCACATGCAGTAAATGTTCTTTCTTAACTGTACCTACCTCCAAGGGACACACAGTCTGGTAGAGAGGATGACCTACTTTCTTGAGATGGGGAAGATAAGTATTATCATAACAGATCATGATTATCTAGGCCATTCAGGGACACCTGGAGATAGCACCTGGAATGTTGTTTTCCTAATATCAGTATGGGAAGGTATCAATTACATTTTCATGTTTTCTCATGGCTCAGAGGACCTGCAGCAGTTCTTAAGGTCTTTAATGATGAAAAGTAAGTACATAGTGCCTTAAATTTAAAAATCTAGCCCTGTGAGTAGGATATAGGCTGTATTAGCAGGACTGTGTGAGGTCTCCTTAGAGTTTAAAGATTGATTCTTGCAACATGGAAAACATCTTAACATCATCTCTCCATTCTTACGCCTAAGAAATCTAGTACACATAGGCAATTAGCACCATATTCAAATGAGCTAGCAGGTGGATGCATTTAAAGATGCGTGTAATTGTTTTATATATTGGATGGGAACTTTTATATTATATCCATCTAGTAAATTGCATTTGATCAGAAGATATTTCAAAGCCTGATGAATAAAGTTAGTTGGTGCTCTGCTATCAATGAGTAAAAGCAATTTTAAAAACTTAATTTTTGTTGTTGAGGAAATGCACAGCAGTACATGCACTGATTCAACAATATCTGCGTGTCCCATTCAGTGACATTAATTACGTTCTTCAACTTTTGCAACCAGTCTCACCCTTGTTTTTCAAATCCTTCCTTCCCCATTAACGTAAACTCACTGCCCATTAAGTTTCCTATCTAATCCTTTAAATGACTGTTGTCAGTTTGAGCCCCTCTAGTTAGTTCTTAAGGAGTAGAGTGCTCAAGGCAAACATTCTTTATTCCTTAAACGAATTTTTGATGCTGTAGGATCAGCATTGGACTACTGACCACAAGGTCGGCAACTCCTCCTTGGAAACCCTATACAGGGTTGCTATGAGTTGGAACTGACTCGAAGGCACTTAATGACAATACATTGTTTAGTCTTAAGAAGACTTTAAGGGATATTTAGATCAAGGTTTAAATAAGTTTTTGGAAGTTACTTTACTCTCCATGGCTGTAGAAGGTATGGATTCCCTTCAGATTTGAAATTCAGTTATGTATTTACCCTCTTTTGGTGAAGATTTTTCTATAGAATTGAGAAAGGCAATGTTGAAATATCCTTACATGTAGCCTCAGAGACAGATGCCATGTTTTATTTTGAAGGAACATTAGACATGGCAAGTTATGAATGACATTTCCCTGAACTGAAAATATATTCTTGATTAAGTCTAAGATTTGTGGGACGTTTTAGATCTTTCACTAATTCTTCCACTTCTTCAGAGCGCCTATTATATAGACAGACGCCAGATTAGAGGGGCTGTTTAGATATGTGGGACCTTAATACAGTGTCAAAAAACACAGAAATGTGCTTCCCAGTTTCTGATTTAATACAGCCCTGATGTGTATGTTCACAGTTGCAAGCTGAGACTTTGAATTCCGACAGACTGAAGCGTGGATTGTGGTCTTCCATTAACTACTGGGTGTCCATGGGAAGGGAATTCAGCTCTCTGAGTTTCTCCTTTAAAATGGAAAACATAAAATGCTATGCTTGACAGGCAAGATCTCCTTACATGGAAATGTTGTCCTTATTCCTGGGATAGTATGATAGGCCATGAAGATCATAACCGATCTATATTCTTATTCAAACTGCTGCAACCTCTGTGTCTAGATTCTTTGAGCATCAATGAAAATACATTTTTTGTCTTCCTCTCTGATAATTTGTTTGAGAAGAATTTCAAAAGTTAAGCTAGTCTGTCTGCAGCAAATGATCTATTATTCTGTTAAGTTTATTTCAGGTGATGTTCTTATTTTGAAATTCTCTTTGTATTTGTTTCAGTGATACAACCTTCTCTTTTACAACTTAAAAAAAATATATATTTTTTTTACATCTTCAGAATTAGCATATTATTTCTGATCTTTCCTCTGAGTTTCAGGCCTGAACCTCAAGCATGCACATGTGAGGGTTTGAGGCACGTTTATAACACACAATATATTCAAAGTGGAGTGTGTCAGTTGCTCATTGTTGCATGGTGTTGTTGTTGCCAAACAGCATGGGATCGTTTCTGGGGGCCAGAAGTTCATGTAGCAGGTGTGAAGATCCTCTGCTTCAGAAAATCAAGGTTTCAGCCAGGACTGAAGTGACATCTCATTCTTACCTGGAGAAAGATCCACTTCTAAGCCCTCATGACAGTTGGCAGCACTTAGTTTCTTGCTGATTGTGGAGTGTGGGGACCTCAGTTTATCTTCTGACTTTGCCCTCCATTCTGTGTCTGTGGCCTCACAATATACAGCATTCAGGACATGGCAGCCTGCTCCTTCACAGCCAAAAAAGGAGAAGAGTTCTGAGACAACAGACATCCCACTCTCACATAATGTAAGCATGCCCTTACAATCACACGGGCTTCCCACCTTTGCTATATTCCATTGGTTACAAGCAAGTCGGAACTGACTCCATGGCACACAACGACAACAGCAAGAAGCAAATTACAGGTCATGTTCATCCTTGGCCCTCTCCAATGTGGTTTCATTGTCGTAATATTAATATTTGTAAAAGGTGGTTTTCAGCATGGTATCCCCTTGCCTCATACCATTGAGAACCTTTCTGTTGCTCTCCGTTACGTGAACTGGAACCTTTGTACCCAAGTTTTTGGCTTACCTTCATGTTTAACTGTTAGTTCCGTGTGTAGTTCTCTGTGCTTGACTGTAATTTTCCTGAAGTTGGATCCTAGAAATAAATGCCGGTGGATTCAGTTGCACAGGTGAGGCAGTATAATGCACTGGGCTGCAAGGCTGGTGGTTAAAACACACCAGCCGCTCCTTGGAAACCCCATACTGGGTTGCTATGAGTCAGATCCCACTCGACGGCACTTAACGACAACGACAACATAATAAATAAGTTACCTTCTCCTTTCCAGCTACTCTCCTCCTGCTACCATAATTTGATGAACCATTACCTTTCCATTAGACCTCTGCTTATCTTCCAAACTGGAGTCCTGGTGTGACACTGTGGGTTAATGTGCTGGCCAGCAAAGTCGATTTGAACTGCAAGGCTGGCGTTTCAAGCTCACCAGAAACTCCTTGGAAACTTTATACAGGGTTGCTATGGGACAGAGCTGACTCAACAGCACTTTACAAAACTAGCAAGCCTCCAAACTGGAGTCCTGGTGTGGTGCTGTGGGTTAATGCACTGGACTGCAAAGTCGATTTGAATTGAAGCACTGGGTCAGAACTGACTCTGTGGCACTTAACATCAACAACAATGCTCCAAACTGGTCTTCCTCATTCTTTACTGCCCTGGTGGTGGTTGTGTGCCCTGGAGTTGGTCCCGACTGTAAATCTTCACGGGAGCAAAAAAGCATCATCTTTCTCCCACGGAACAGCTGGTAGTTTTGTACTGCTGACCCTAAGGTTCACAGCCCAATTTGTAACCACTACGCTACCAGAGCTCCTTACTGCCCTACTGTAACATATTATCTGATCATGACATACTCTTTCTTAATGAGTTTGGATTTTCCCCATCGTTTTTACGATGTAATTCAAAATTTATAACCACAATGATAATATTTCACATTATTTAGAATTGCAAACATCCTGGTGTGATGCTGTAGGATAAGAACTGGACTGTTCTCCACGAGGTTGGTGGTTCAAACCCACCAGCCACTCCTTGGGAACCCTATCCAGGGTCGCCATGAGTGAGAACTGACTTGACAGCCCTAACAACACCCCTATGCCTTCTAGCTCTACACTCTATAATACATGAAGGGTTCAAAGCCTTCACATAAACAATTACCCCTATGCCTTCTAGCTCTACACTCTATAATACATGAAGGGTTCAAAGCCTTCACATA
>NW_006408573.1:12061421-12069601 GCF_000296735.1 Chrysochloris asiatica | reverse complement strand
TACATGAAGGGTTCAAAGCCTTCACATAAACAATTACCCCTATGCCTTCTAGCTCTACACTCTATAATACATGAAGGGTTCAAAGCCTTCACATATACAATTACCCCTATGTCTTCTAGCTCTACACTCTATAATATGTGAAGGGTTCAAAGCCTTCACGTGTACAATTACCCCTATGTCTTTCTAGTTCTACACTCTATAATACATGAAGGGTTCAAAGCCTTCACATATACAATTACCCCTATGTCTTCTAGCTCTACACTCTATAATACATGAAGGGTTGAAAGCCTTCACGTGTACAATTACTTTTGACTGGAAAACACTGACTCTACTCATCCTTCCCATCACAGATTATGATCACTATTTTAAGATCTGTTAAAACTTCCATGTCATTCCATATTTTTCTTCATACAGATTGTTGTTGGTAACTGCCATTGAGTCAGTTCTGACTCATAACAAACCTGTATAGAGTCTCCAAGGAGTGCTTGGTGGATTTGAACTTCTGACCTTGCAGTTCAAACCAACCTTTCAATTCAATGCTTATCCTACAACACCACACCAGGACTCAGGTATTGCTTCAAAATCATGGAAAACTTTATTAAACAAAAATATCAAAATGGGAAGCTATTGTTTGTCAACACATCTCCATCTAGCACTTCTGAAGGGGTATTTCCATGGCACTGTAGGATAAGCACTGGGCCTTAATGTTGTTAGCAGTTCCTCACTTGCTCATTGAAAACCGTATGAGATGGTATTGATTTGATGGCACTTAGTAACAACAAGTCTTGCTCAAAGAATTATTTGCTCCTCAATTATACCATCTCAAGACAGCAGTTTTGCTCAAAATTATTAACAACAACAACAAAACTATGGCTTACTGGTCAGAAAGAGAATAGAGGACCCCGAGACTATGACCCTCAATACCCTTCATTCTGGAGTGAAACTTCCCCTTGGAGTCCAGTGTGCAGCCAATTGGTAGATCGGTATATATGGAAAACAACAACACAAGTAAGGTATGCTCAGCCATTGGAAAGGTCAGCCATTCAAGATCATAAGGGTTTACCTAAGGATAAAATTCAGAAGGGATGGAGCATGTGGCATGGAGATAAGAACCACAGGTAGGAAATGGGATAACCCTTGTTAGTGGAGGGGATTACAGTCATTGAGATGAAACAAAGTGTGTGAATTGTTGAATGTAACTGACTATCTTCTCTGTAAACCTTCACTCAATTCACAATAGTTAAACAAACAGGCACGCAACAAAACAACACCTACAGCAGTTTGGCATGCTTGAGGGACTCAAATCATGATCCTCTTAAATATTCTTTGAATTTTAGAAATAAAGAAGTGTGAAGGGGCAAGAGCAGGGCTATAGGGTAGATAAGGTCAAGTTTCCCAACAAAATTCTCATACGACAACCTTGACTACCCTCAAAGAATGAACAGGTACGTTGTTGTGATAGGCAAAAAAACCCCAAAACTCCTCAGTACAGCTTTCCTAGCCTTCTCATCAATGCAATTTTCACTTTTCTTAAAACATCTTTACATTAAACCCCATTGTTGTCCTATGTTCTTCAAGAAAATCTTTCAAGATTGATTACCCCTTTGCATTGCCCAAAACTGTCTATAACCTTCTGAGCTGATCTCTCTGGTTCCCCTGGGAAGCCACTGTTTTTCTTGAACATTGCTCTCTCTAGATCAAATTGTTAAATTCAGGCCTTGTTATCAGTTGTTATTCAGTCTACAAAATCATCTTGATTGGCTTTGAGCTTGTTTAAAGAATGGATGGAAATATCAGCTCTTTGTGCTAGCTGACTGTGTGTGTGTGTGTTAGGGTTTTAGTTAGGACTAGGGGTAGGGATTGGGCTAGGGCTTGGAGTAAGATTTTGTCTACTTTTAGGGTTACAGTTGTTGTTGTTATTAAGTGCTGTCAAGTCGATTCCAACCCATAGCGAACCTGTGTAGGGTTTCCAAGGAGCAGCTGGTGAGTTTGAACCACGAGCCTTGCCGTTCAAACGACTTTGCAGTCTGACACATTATCCCACAACACCACACCAGAACTCCAACTAAACCTAAGGGTTACAGTTGGGTTTATTTATTTATTATTTTGTAATCTGTTTTAATTCCTCTCCATTTGAAAGTTCTGTAACTATATTCCTTCTTTTTATGTTTTTTTTTTGTTGTTGTTGTTGCAAACTTTTATCTCTAGTTCCCTATTTTCAGTTTTATAGGTTTGTTTTATTTTGAAAACTTTTATACCTTGAAGTGCTGATATTGTCCTATAAGATAAGTACTGAGTTGGTTGGTAACCACATGGTTGGCAAGTCAAACTCAACAACTGATCCTTGGAAAGCCTATACTGGGATGCTTTGTAGGTAACTTCATTTTCCTAAGCTGCTCTCAGCTCTTTTTCCTCGTCTCTTGTTTTGAAATTTTTGATAATAATATGTCTTGGTGTTGTTGTTGTTTTTTTGTGGTATCCTTTTGGAGTTGGTTCAACGTGTTTTATGGCTGTCTTTCATGATGTTAGGAATGTTTTCTTTCAACAATTCTTACAGTTTTTCCTATGGCTTCTCTTGTCTCTTCCTGTTCTGGACTTCCAATCACAGGTAAGTTACTCCTCTTCATTGTTGATGTTTAGAGCTGTCGAGTTGATTCCAATTCATATTTCCAAGAAGTTACTGGTGGGTTTGAACTGCCGACCTTGTGGTTCACAATGCAGTGCTGATCCTACAGTGTCACACCAGAATTCCGTTTGTTAGTGTTCCGTATGATTCCTAGGCTTTTTTCAGATTTTAAAATTCTTTTTTTTTTTTTTGGATCGTTTCTCTAGCACATGAATATTGTGAGACCTTTTTTAGGCTCAATAATTTGACTTTCCATTGATTCAGGTCTACATTTTTGCCCTTTCAGTGCACTAGCCATGTCTGAATTCTTAGTATTTATCTTCTGGCTTTCTAACTGCTGTTTTTGTATGGTTTCCAGTTTTTCATCTCTTTTGTCAGTTTGTTGTAATGTTTTCCTGAATTCTTCTAAAGTTTTTTCTGTGTTCTCCTTGCCTTTCTCAAGTTTGCTCTCAATCTGTTGGAAGTACCTAAACATCAGTCTTTACAAGTCTTTATCCAGTAGTTCTGATGCCATTTTTGGTATCATATTTTCTGAGTCTGTATGTTGGTCACTCTTTCTTGCTTCTTTGTGTAAGCTGAAGTTGTTTGTTTTCTCCTGAGACATTATGGTATCCTTGTATTGATGTTTAATTGATGATTGTATGTTGTTGTGTTCTCAGGCACTTGCCACTTGTCTCTTGGTGTATGTGATAGAGATTGGGAGTGTGAATGCAGTTCTCTCTTTGCTGTTTTCTCAGCCTGCCGGTTTTTGTTCTCTTTCACCGCTCCTGGTCAGCTTCCTCATTCACTCAGCACTAAATCCACTTCTCTGCCCTGTGTTCTGAAGCTCAGCGTTCCAGGTTCACCATGTGTATCTGTTTCACTTGGTCTCCCATGTCTTTGTTGCAGAGGTTCTACTCAGAGCTTCTGTGTACTCTGCCATCTTGCCCAGTATGTCCCATGCAATGTTTTTGGCACCTTTTGAACCAAAAGCTTGCAAAGGACAAGATATTTACTTAAGATCGAAAGATACCAGCATTAAGAGTGATAGCATCAATGGTAATTGTATGATCTGTCCCATAACTTTCTAGCTAAACTTTCGTTTATTGAGGCTGACAATATTTATTTTCTTAGCTCATCTTTGAGGTCTTACAGACCTTCCTTATAACACTTAATGCATCTAAAAACTGCTCTTTTATTTGGAACAGCATGTCTGTGAACTTACTGTAAAGTTTCAGTTATTTGGGAAGATGTTCACTTGAGTTTTCTTCAAAATTTGTTGTTAGCCCTGACCTCAAAATAATTTTTATCCATCATACACAAAGTGCCATTTTTATTTTTTTTTTAATGACACCAACGGAGTCCTGGTGTAGCACAGTAGGATAAGCACTCAACCTTAAGGTTGGTTTGAGCTACAAAGTCATTGGTTCAAACTAACCAACTAACCTACAGAGGGTCGCTGTAACAACAAAAATAAATGTGAATAACATAATTATAATACTACTAAGAGAACTTATCTGCAGCCATCCACTGATTGGTAAGACATGTTTAAACATCTTAAGTTTAGAATAAACCTGTGCACGCATGAACTGGAACTCTTTTAATTACCCTTGTACCGGATTAATTAGTTACTTGTATAGTTATCTGGGCTGGGCTGTCATTTTCCTGGAGATGAATCCTGTGCTTTTATTATTCATTGTTGTCTTCCAGCACCTATCACAGGGCCAGGCACAAAACAAGTATCACAGATAATAAGTGTTAAACAAAGGATAGGACGCGGGACTAATATAATTAGGAGGTTTTCTCCAAAGAATTTAATAGCAAAGAAATTTGCTCCAAGGAGGACGAGGCACGTAGGAGAGTTGCTTTCTCAAATTTTGTGGTACTGAAATGTGTAGTGAAAGAGCTTGGGAGAACTTCAGCAACAACCAGTGCACAAAACAGTTTGGAAGAATAATGAGGCGACACAGCTGATGCAGCTGATAGCACCTAAGAAATCCAGTGGCAAAATCAACTTCATTTCCTTAGGGACCCATGAGGCATCTTACTGCTGAAATTTCATCATGATCCCTATTATTGCGCCACAGAGTGAAAAAGGCAGTTGATACTGAATTGTGGCAAATAGGGAATTTCTTTTAGAAAACTTACTTTATATTTAACTAAACTGACATAAAATAAATATTATTTTCTTTCAGGGTTGTTCAATATAAATGAAGTTGATTTATTTTATTTTATCATCTGCGATAGGGCACCATCTATGGATTCTTGTTGTGTGCCTTCTAGTTGCTTCCAACTCATAGCAACCCCGTATAGAGTTTCCAAGAATGGCTTGTGGCTAGGAGTGGGAAAACAGTGTTGAGGAACCTCATTTGTGGAGGATTTAGGCAATGAAATAGGAGATACATTATTCTAGTGTCTTTTGTCAGTGGCTTTGGAAAGTTAGGGAGGACATGGGGATGAATATATTAATCTTATTCAGCTATAAAGGATCAATCTTAAAGCAGTATCTTAGGCAGCCTATTATAAAATATGATTCAATGTATAACATAGGAGATTTGCATAAGGCAACAGAAAGGACATAGATTCTAAATTGTAAATCTTGGAAGCTACACATTAATCATATGAATCCAGATATGTTGTTTCTCTTATCGACATATAGACTTTCTTATCATTAAAATGAAACCAGATCTCAATGGTACTTAACGACAACATCTTTAAAATAAGAGACTTCATTGTTACTTAGAGAAGTATATAAATACATATATGTGTGTGCATATGTATACAGAATTTGTTGTTGTTACGTGCCGCCGAGTCGTTTCTGACCCATGTGTTGTTGTTGTTAAGTGCCATTGAGTCAGTGCCATCTCATAGTGACGCTATACACAACAGAAGGAAACACTGCCCATACCTGGGCCAACCACACAATTGTTACCAATGCTTGAACCCACTGATGCTGCCACTTTGCCATGCCATCTCCGTCAGGGACTTCCCCTTTACCAAAAGTGATATCCTTACCTTCCACCTTACCAAACGTGATATTTTTATCCAGCAACTTCTTCCTCCTGACAATACGTCTGAAGTATGGGAAATGAAGTTTGGCCATCCTGGCCTCCAAGGAGTACTCTGGCTGCACTTCTTCCAACACAGATCTGTTGGTTATATGGCAGCCCATGGTACTTTCAATATTCTCCTCCAACACCATAACTCAAAAGCATCAATTCTTCTACGGTCTTCCTTATTCACTGTCCAGCTTTCACTTGCATAAGAGGTTATTGAAAATACCATAGCTAGGATCAGGTGCACCTTAGTCCTCAAGCTGACATCTTTGCTCTTCAACACTTTAAAAAGGTCTTGTGCACCAGGTTTGCCTAATGGAATCCGTCGTTTGATTTCTTAACTGCTGCTTACATGAGTGTTGATAGTTGATCCAAAAAGAATGAAGTCCTTGACAACTTCAGTCTTTTCTCTGTTGATAAGAATGTTGTTTAGTGGTGAGGATTTTTGTTTTCTTTACATTGAGATGTAATCCATATCTTGATTACATCTTCAGTAAATATTTTAAGTCCTCTTCACTTTCAGTAAGCAAAGTTCTATCATCTGCATATCACAAGTTGTTAATGAGTCTTCCTCCAATCTTGATGCCACGTTTTTCTTCATATAACCCAGCTTCTTGGATTATTTGCTCAGCATACAGGTTGAATAAGTATGGTGAAAGAATACAACCCTGTCGCATACCTTTCTTAATTTTAAACCATTCAGTGTTCCCATGTTCTGTACCTCTTGGTCCAGGTACAGATTCCCCATTACCACAATTGAGTGTTCAGGAATACTCATACTTCACAATGTTGTCCGTGGCTTGTCATGATCCACACCACCGAAAGCCTTTGCATAGTCAATAAAGCACAGGTAAACATCTTTCTGATATTCTCTGCTTTCAGCCAAGATCCATTGGACATCAGCAGTAATATCCATTGTTCCACGTCTTCTTCAGAATCCAGCTTGGACCTCTGAAAATTCTCTGTCAATGTATGCTTGCAGCCATTTCTGTATTACCTTTAGTAAAACTTTACTCGCATTGGATATCAAGGATATTGTGTGATGATTTTCATGTTCCATTGGGTTACCTCACTTTGGAATGGGCACAAATATGGATCTCTTCCAATCAGTTGGTTCTGACTCATAGCCACCCTATATAGAGTTTCTGAGCCTGTAAATGTTTATAGGAACAGAAAGCCTCATCTTTATCCCTTGGAGCAGATGGCGGTCTTGAACCGCAGATTTTGTGGTTCACAGTACAGTGCTTATTCTACATCACTCTGAAATGACACTCTGAGTATATCTTGCATTTATTTAATTGTTGTTGTTGTTGTGATGTGCTGTGGAGTCGGTTCTGACTCATAGTGACCCTGTACAGGGTTTCTGAGGCTATAAATCTTTATGGGAGCAGAAAGCCTCATCTTTCTCCCCCAGAACAGCTGGTAATTTCAAACTGCTGACCTTGCGGTTAATAGCCCGATTTGTAATCACTACGCTACCAGAGTTCCTTTTAATAGCTGATACTTACTGGTGTGGGGCTGTGGACTAATGCCCCGGACTGCAAAGTCATTTGAACTACAAGATAGGTGGTTCAAGCTCACCTGCTGCTCCTTGGAAACCCTATACAGGGTCTCTGTGGGTCAGATCCGACTCACAGCATTTAAGAACAACAGCAACAAACTTACTTAATTAAAATATTTATTTTTGAAAATGAGTGAAGGATTACAACACAAATCAACCGTTTTACCTTCAACAAATCATAAACAATTCATTTCATCTTATTGGTTGCAATCCCCACAATTTAGCTTCATGTATCCCACTTTTCTTGCTTCATGTTTCCATTCATTCAAACCTTGTCTTTGAGTACATTCTGCCCTTTTGATCTCAAATGATTGATCATTCTATGGTATGTGTACTGCACTAATGTTAGTGTTCCTTCTGTAGACCTATCTATTGTTGCTGCTGGGTGCAGTTACATTAATTCAAACTCTTACTAACCCTGTGCACAACAGAATGAAACCCTGTACAGTTTTGTGCCAGCCTAACACTAGTTGCTATGTTTCACGGCCTTTTTCCAGCCACTCTATCAGTCTGTCTCTATGGCAGACTTCTGTTCTGATGACCCTCTACTTTACTAAGCATGATGTCCTGCTCCAGGGATTGGACCTTCCTGATAACATACTCAAAGCTCATGAGATGAATTCTTGCCATCTTTGCTTCCAAGGAGTATTCTGTCTATACTTCTTTCAAGACAGGCCTATTTGTTCTGATAGTCCATGGTACTTTCAATATTCTTCACCAAAACCGTAATTCAAATGCATTAGTTCTTCTCAGGTCTTCTTTGTTCTTGGTCCAGCTTTCTTATGCATATTGAGGTCATTGAAAATAACATGGCTTAGGTCAAGTGATCCTTAGTCCTTGAAGTGACTTCTTTGCTCCATAGAACTGTAAAATAAATAGATTCATCTATTGCTTTGGTGAAAATTGAGCCTCAGGGGTGAGTTCAGTTCCAGATTTTAAAGGTAGTCAATTAGAACTC
>NW_006408573.1:12052992-12060731 GCF_000296735.1 Chrysochloris asiatica | reverse complement strand
AGAGATGGAGGCAGAGATGATGACGTGGAGAGATGGAGCAGCTGGGGACTTTAGACCCAGAGAGGGAGAGGGACTGTGTGCTGACTACCAGAGGGCAGGCTTGTAGTATATACCCTTTGGTTGGTTGATGATGCATAGAGGGGATTGTAACCATGGCAATGAAATGATATATGATCGGATGAATGTATAGCTAATGTTCTCCCATATAAATGATTACATAATTCACAATAAAACATTTAAAAAAAAAAAGAAAGAAAAGGTAGGCAAGGACCATAGTCTCACTGTTCTAACGGTCTGTATCTAGCCTGTAAACTTGTTTTTTTTAATGATGTTGAATTTTGTTCTACATTTTCTCCCACTCTATCCGGGACCCTATAATTTGATCCCTTTCAAAGCAGTTGACAGTGGTAGCCTGTAATATCTTCTGGTCTTAAGGTTTTGGAGACCAATGTTCCATCGGACTAACTGTTTCCAAGTATCTTCATTTTCTTCATTCTTATTTCCTCTGGACAGGGAGAGACCAATAGTTGTACTTTAGATGGTCTCTCAGAAGCTTATAAGACTACAGTCTCCACTCACTAAAATAGGAGGTAGAACATTGTCATTCTGGACTATGGTATTCCAGTCAACCATGGTGTCCTGAGATTATGGTTCTGAGTCTCAAGGCCCAGTGACTCATGCTCTCAGGGTGTGCTCATTTGTGAATCCTTTTCATAGCTTTGCATCTTGAATGTTCCACGACATTTATGCATATGTTTGAAGCAAATGTAAATACCCATGTTCAAATGTCCTGTGTCAAACCTAAATATATACAGACCTTTTTGTTGTTGTTAAGTGCTGTTGAGTCAGTTCGGCCCCATAGTGACCTTGTATAGGGTTTCTGAGGATTGACTGGTGGTGAACTTGAACTGCTGACCTTGCAGTTCTAATGACTTTGCTGTCTGGTACATTAACCCACAACACCACACCTGGACTCCATATAGACCAATGTATATTTGTCGGTATATTCCCACTTTCTCCTACACTTTTTCAGCCTACGTGTCTATCCGTGCATCTACCCATAGATCACTGTCAATAACTGGTACTTCAGAAATAAATGAATATCACATACAAATTAGCTGGGTTAGTACCTTGCCATATATTCAGTAAAACACGCTCTTCATTGGGAACTCATACATCATCTGATTGGATTTCTACAATAAATCACTTAGGCAGGTTTTTTTTTTAAAGAAAATGCAGCTTACTCAGGTAAGTAACTGGATGAGAATTTCCATTCAAATATATATCGAACCTAGCATCTGACTATTTACCTGTCTCAATGATACAGAATTTCCTCTTCCTAAAATATGATACTGTCATCCAAGTAGAGTTCTGGTGTGGTGCTGGGGGTAATGCCCTGTACTACACGGTTGGTTTGAAACACGAGGTCTGTGGTTCAGGTTCACCTGTTGCTCCTTGAAAACCCTATATAGGGTTGCTATGAGTCAGAAACAACTCGACAGCACTTAACAACAACAACAACAACAACAATCATTACTTACTGAATTTTCCATCCTTCTTAATACTGTATAGCTAACCATCAAATAAGCCTTCAAAAAAAGTTTGATCTTTTTGAGTATGTGGCTAAAATGGTGGTTGTTAGGTACTATCGAGTTGGTTTGAACTCGCGTCCCTATGTACAACAGAACAAAACACTGAATGGCCCTGTGCCATTGGTCGAGTCCTTTATGAACTCAGTTCTTCTCAATTGTAGTTTGAGTGCCTTCCAACTTAAGGAGCTCATCTTCCAGCACTATATCAGACATTGTTCCACAACTATTCAGAAGGTTTACTATGACCGGTCTTCCAGAGGCATTTTCCTTCTTTTTAGTCTGTCTTAGTCTGGAAGCTTCCCTGAAACCTGTCTATGATGGGTGACCCTGCTGGTATTTGAAATACCAGTGACATAGCTTCCAGAATCACAGCAACTTGTGAGCCACTACAGTATGACAAACTGACAGAGGAGTGGAGGACTAAATAAATATTAAGCACTTTGAAGGCAGGGCCAGATTTGCACACATTTTTATTATGCGGTATTTTGTTAGCATGAATAATTTTCAAACAGTAGTCCTAATGCATGCTTGCATTTATGTGTGTGTGTTCGTTGAATTGTAAAAAGGGAAAATTGTAAGAGCTTCCTTCTAGTTCCTTTTCTTTGTCTTTAACTTACCATTTATGAATTGTAGATTACCACAGTTTCTAAAAAAAATCTCCCACTATAACATTTGATAGAATAAAATTTCCCTGGAGTTCCATCACTCTTACCCTCTCTGTCTCTCACACACATTATCTGTCTGTCCTGTCTCTTCTGTTTCCACATGCTGCAGCGTATGTGTGTAGACGTGTTTTTGTGTGGGTTTGTGTGATATATACTGACTAAATTGGAGAGAAAATGCTGCTTTCTTTCCAAATCAAAGAGAAAAATGTGTAGAGTCTGGAACAAAAACATAAATAGCTTCTTTGACTCACAATTTCTCTACTCTGAAATATATATTCTATCCTGAAGGGAATTCTCTCTTCTGTCTAGAGAGAGTAGTCCTCTCTCCACACCAACACATCGTGAAATATGTGCAGATGCTAAAGTCTTCATAGGAACATGAGTGATCATTAATCCTGTATTATCATGGCAAAAATGGAGAATAGAAATTATTTATATTGTGGGCTTCCTATTCAAGGCAATTCAAGTTCCAAAGAATTGCATTTTAGAAAATGCCTAAGAAGCTTCTTGCTCCCCATCCCCCTAGTTACCCATTTACATTTTTAATGAATTTGTCAATGCCAATAATATATATAGCATTTCTTGTTGTTAGGTGCCATCGAGTCGGTACCAACCCATAGCAACCTTATGCACAGCAGAACGAAACATTGTCGAATACTGGGCCAACCTCACTATTGTTGCCACACTTGAGCCCATTGATGCCACCACTTGGCCAATCCATCTCGTTGGGGGTCTTCCTCTTTTTCTCTAACCCTCAACCTTACCAAACATGATATCCTTCTCCAACAACTGGTCCCTCCTGACAGTATGTCCGAAGTATGAGAGACGAAGTTTGGCCATCTTGGCCTTCCAGGAACACTCTGGCTGCACTTCTTCCAAAACGGATCTATTGGTTCTTTTGGAAATCCATGGCACTTTCAATATTCTCCTCCAACACCATAATTCAAAAGCACCAATTCTTCTCCCATCTTCTTTATTCACTGTCCAGCTTTCGCATGCATATGAGATTATTGAAAATACCATGGCTTGGGTCAGGCGCACCTTAGTCCTCAAGCTGACATCTTTGCTCTTCAGCACTTTCAAAAGGTCTTGTGAAGCAGATTTGCCAAATGCCATACGTTGTTTGATTTCTTGGCTGCTGCTTCCATGAGTGTTGATAGTTGATTCAAGAAGAATGAAATCCTTGACAACTATTAAGTCTTTGACATATTTCTTTATGTAATATTTCTGAAAGCAGTTGTGTTTGATTTATTTGGAATTTACATAGATGATGGTGTTGTTAAGTGCCAACAAGTTGTAATATACATAGTATAGTGGATTTACGAACTAGGCAGCTAGCTGCTAGGACAGTATTTTGAATCTCTCAGTAGCTCTATGGGAGGAAGGTGAGGCTTTCTGCTCCAGTAAAGATTTATAGCCTCAGCAACCCTATACAGGTTCCCAGGGAGCTGTTGGTGAGTTTGAACCACTGACCTTGTGGATCAAACCGACTATGTGTTCCAGTGCTTATTCCATCATGCCACACCAATGCCACATACGCTGGTCCACATATAACATGTGCTTTCCAATAAATCTAGGATCATGTTTGGATTGGGAATAATGGGATGCAGGGCAGATACATCATGGAATGTCCATATTAAGTTGGATTGTTTTAGTGGTTGTGTGTTTTTGCTGTTGTTGAGTACTGTCTGGTCAGTTCTGACTCATAGTAACCATAGATAGGCTTTCCAAGGAGTAAATGGTGTGTTTGAACCACCAACTGGCCTTATTCTATTGTAAAGCATGGTTGAGTTGCTTCTAACTCACAGTGATCCTGTATAAGGTTCTCAAGGAACTGCTGGTGGGTTTGAACCACTGGTCTTGTGGTTAGTAGTCCAGTGCTTATCCTACAATGCCACACCAGGACTCAGTTCTACAAATAGTTATTTAATGAAGAAAAGGAGAGTATCTGTACTGTAAGAATGCATATGTATGAAGATTTTGTTTCGTAGTAAACATTTTTGTCCCTTGTATAGGAATTCAGAGAGAAATGAGGTAAACCTTAGTAAACAAAAGTCATTTCACAGATAATGGATTAGAATTTGCTTGGATCTAAGTTCAAACTGTCATACATATACATCTTGATATTAGCTAGTCCAAAATCTTCAAGAATTTTTGTCTTAAACAACAACTGGGGAGCAGGACGTTCCTGTAAGAAGCATGCTGTGTTTTTATCTAGCCTGTGGGTCAGGTGTAGGGCAAACCGCAATTGTCAACTGCTAAGGGAGTTATGAAATTGTCATGTGTCAAGAAATTTATTCTATTTAATTCTTGTTCAAGCTTGCACAAAGAATATAATTTTAACATCTCTGCTTAGATGTGTTGCAATATAGTTAGGTTTTTTTTGGGGTAAAGATATTACCAGCATGAAAAGTATATCAAATTTTATATTAGTTTACTATCCTTATAAAACTAGTTATTTTGATCATGAGAGGTAACTAATGGTGGTGTTGTTGTTAAGTGCTGTCAAATGAGTTCTGAATCGTAGTGACTCCTGTATAGGGTTTCCTAGGAGCAGCTGGCAGGTTTGAACTACTGACTTTGAGGTTAGCAGTCCAGTGCTTATCCGACAGCGCCACACCAGGACTGAGCTACCATAATTACTCGAAGGTATTGGATGAAAATAGAGACATCTGTACGTTCTATTCTTACTGACAGTAAACTAAAATTGTAGCATATTAAAAGACTAAAAATCATATTCAAATGTATACTCAACATCCTCAGCACAACACTTTCTGCATGACCTTGGAAGATGAAGAGGTTGAGGGACTTAGTCAATATACCTATCTATAAAATTAGAAACTTCATAATTGTCTTACCTCATCCAAAGGTTGAAAAGTTATGAAAAAGGAGGAAGCTATAGCATCATAGAATACTGGAGAGTAGTGGCATTTTTCAGGTCATAGATACTGATGTTGTTCTGACACTATTTCTTTCCTTTCATACATTTCTTATTAACATAAGCATGCATCATAATTACCGAGATTCTTAGTTAAAATGCAGATTTCTGGGTTCTTCTACCTCCCAAGTGTGTTAAGTGCTCAGCACAAGGTTGGCAGTTTGAGTTTGCTTGGCAGCTCTTTAGAAGAAAGCCCTGGACATCTGATTTTGAAACGTCATGGCCAGTAAAAAACAGCACAGTTGCGTTCTACACACACAGAATTAACCATGAGTGGGCATCAACTCAATGACAACTGATTTGAGTACCTCCACGTACTATTCAATAGGTCTGGTTTGGAGTCCAGGGATTTGCATGTCTAATGTTTCTGGCTATCGGATTGTGAGATCCTACTGAAACCACTGACATGTATGTACTATAATCTATACCTGGGGTTGATGATTTTGTTCCAGATACTCAGAAACAGCAACAGCAAAAACCAAAAAACAAAACTTCAAAACAATAACAGCAAAACAGCATAAAAAAGTCATGTTGCACTTTCCAGACCTGACTAAGCAGGACACACCATCATGGGAGTTGACATCCACCACAGAAAGGACCAAAAGATTTGCTGCAAGGAACTCAAGTGCCAGAATGTCTACTATCTGCTGTTGGTGAAGTTGTACAGACCAACTCTGCCTTCAAACAGGTTGTGTTGAAAAGGTTGTTCATGAGCTTCACCAATGGGCTGTCCTTGCTCCTTTCTTGGATGATCCGCAAGATACAGCTTCCTGGCTTGGAGAACAAGACAGCTGTGGTCATGGGGATGATGCACGAATTCAGCAGGTGCCCAGACTGAAGGTGTGCTCATTGTGTATGAGCAGCCTGGCTTGGAGCCGTATCCTCAAATATGTGGGCAAAATCCTTACCTTTAAACAGTTGATTCTGGACTTCCACTAGCACTGCGGGACCATCCTGCTGTCTGGTCCTTGCAAGGGCTACGAGGTGTGTATAGGCAGTTCGGCTCTGCACAGCCACACCAAACTCTATGTTTGTTCTAAGGACGGGAAGTTCAAGAGTGCTAGGGGTCTCTTAGAAAACTAACCGCAGATCCTGCCCTGTTACTACAAAGATTTTGGATGCCAACAACAACATCAAAGCCATGTTGCATCTTCCTGAGCTGTTACCAGAATATTTGTAACAATATTTTATGTTAAAAAATAATAAACAATTTGTTGTTGTTGTTAAGTGCCGTCGGTTCCGACCCATAGAGACCCTGTACAGGGTTTCCGAGGGTGTAAATCTTTACGGGAGTAAATATTGTGTTGTTGTTGTTGTTGCTGTTAAGTGCCATCGAGTCGGGTCCGACCCATAGCGACCCTGTACAGGGTTTCCGAGGGTGTAAATCTTTACGGGAGTAAATAATAAACAATAGCCAAATTAAAAAACAAAAAAACAAAAAACAACAACTGCATGTCATATTCTGAGAAAAACAAAATACATCAGAATTGGTTGAAATTTTTAACTGTCTACTTCTAACTTTAAAGATGGGACTATTTGTTCCCATTCCAAAGAGAGGTGACCCAGTGGAATGCAGAAATCATTGGACAATATCATTAATATCACATGCAAGTAAAAAATTTGCTGAAGATAATAATTCAAAAATGGCTGCAGCAGTACATTGACGTGGAGCTGACAGAGGTTCAAGTCAGAATCAGATGGATCTTGCCTGAAAGCAGACAATACTAGAAAGATGTTTACCTGTGCTTTGTGGACTATACAAAGACTTCCGATTGTGTGGATCATGGCAAACTATGGACAACATTGTGAAGCCTGAGGATTCTAGAGCACTTTAACTGTGTTCCTGATGAACCTGTACATAGACCAAAGAGGCAGTTGTTTGAACAGAACAAGGGGACACCGAATAGTTTAAAATTAGGAAAGTTGTGTACAAGAGTTCTATTCTTTTGCCATACTTATTCCATCTGTATGCTGAACAAATAATCTGAGAAGGTGGATTATATGAAAAAAAAAAAAAAATTGGCATCAGGTTTGGAGGAAGACTCAAAACCCTGTGCTATGCAGATGATACAGCCTTGCTTGCTGAAAATGAAGAGGACTTAAAAATAATTACTGATGAAGATCAAAGACCACAGCCTTCAGTACGGGCTGTACGTAAAAAAAAAAATCCTCACCACTGGACCTATGAATAGCAAAATAAGTGAATGGAGAAAAGATTGATGTTGACAAAGACGTCATTTTGCTTGAAACCACTATCAACACCCATGGAAGCATCCATCAAAAAATCAAATGACTTTTTTTTTTTAGTATACTTTTTTTTTTTTTCTTAAATGTTTTATTGTGAATTATGTGATAGTTTACATGGGAGAACATTAGTTTTACATTCATTCAATCATATACCGTCTCATTGACATGGTTACAATCCCCTCCATGCATCATCAACCAACCAAAGGGTATACCCTGCGATCCTTCCCCCGTACCCCCCAGGTCTTCAGCACACAGTCGCTCTCCCTCTCTGGATCTAAAGTCTCCAGCTGCTCCATC
>NW_006408573.1:12007679-12052822 GCF_000296735.1 Chrysochloris asiatica | reverse complement strand
TATCACAAGAGACCCGTCTGCATTTCATTGCATCAGCCCCGCCTAGTCAGATTGAATACTACTCACTGGAGATTCTACCTTCCTCCAGGCCCTTTGGATCTAGGTTCCCTCTGAAAGCTTGTAAGCCAGTCACTTCTTGCCTTGGTAGCTCCCCCGCCCCCCATTTTGGGTAGCCAATGTCCAAGTTGCCCATCTCTGTCTACCCTGTGTGTGGAGGGGGTGGGAATGATTCTTACTGTTATGACTTGTTCCCTCTTTTGAGCTACTGCTTCCCTTCCATAGGTGTAGGTCAAGTTCATCAAATTGTATGAGAATCCTTTCTTTTCCTCTTCTTTTTACTTCTGGTTGAGCTCTGATCATCCAGTCACTGAAGCCAGGATAAGTGGTTATTATCTGCAGGTGTGGGTGTTTTTATGCATATGCCCTCTCTTCTTATCAGCTGGACGCTTCACTCTCCACTCTAGTCCTCTGTGGCTATGTCACTGACTCTGGACCCAAGAATCCCCAGGTCTTGTCACACTGCTGGTCAACCAGGTCTTCACCCGGGTTCACAGAAGCCTATTGAACGTTGAAGGGCTTAGCTCACCACTTCATTGCTGTTTTTCCCTCAGTTCCCCTTATCAGTATCGAGCGTGGTCACCAATCAGAGCATGTATTCCCATTGAGTCTTAGTCTTGGAAGGGGGTTTGCACTGAGGGGACCTGACCACTTGTATTGATGTTTCCTGGGCAAGCAAGTGGCTTGTTCTTGTAGTAACAGTCGGTCTGCCTATGTTGTTTTATATTTTTCCTGTAGGTCTTTCTTTCAAGAAGTATCTTCTGTTCTTCTAGCCACTCCAGGCTGGTCTGTTTGTCCTTTCAGGTGGGAATTTCCTATCTCTGGAGATCTGGATGTGGTTCAGGCTTCCACCTATAGTCTTAAGTATTGCAGAGGATCCGCAGGAAGCCTCCTTCACTGAGCATGTTGTAGCCCCATCAAATGACTTTTTGCATTAAGCAAATCACCTGCACGAGACCTTTAAAGTGTTCAAAAGTAAAGATGTCAATGTGAGAACTATGGTGCGCCTAACACAAGCCAAGGTATTTTCCATAGCCTCATATGCATGTGAAAGTTGGATAATGAATAAGGAAGATAGTCGAGGAATTCATGCTTTTGAGTTATGGTGTTGGAGGAGAATATTCAAAGCACCATGAACTGCCAGTGTTGGAAGTACAGCCAGAATGTTCCTTGGAAGCCAGGATGACTAGACTTTATCTCTCATACTTTGGACATGTTATGAGGGACTCCTGGTAGGGTGCTGTGGGTTAATGAACTGGATTGCAAAGTCGATTTGAATCATAAAGTTGGTAGTTCAAGATCACCTGCCACTTCAAGAAATCTTATAGAGGGTTGCTGTGGGTTGAAACCTACTCAACACACTTAATAACAACAACAATCAGGAGGGACTAGTTCCTGGAGAAGGACATCATGGAGAGTCTGTGAAAAAGAGAAAGACCCCCAATAAGATGGATTGGCACAGTGGCAGCAGCAGTGGGCTCAAGATAACAAAATTATTGTGAAGTTGGCATAGGACAGGTCAGCGTCTTGTTGTGTTATGCCTAAAGTTGTTGTGAGTCGATACCAGCTTGGTGGTCCCTAACAACAACAAGCAACATGTATGAGTACACACTTTGCTAGAATTTTGCACCAGTAATGAAACTAGTTTGTACCAAACTCTTGTAAGATGACAGACTCCACAAAGGCAGTGCCACATTTATTTGGCTTCTTTTGAATCCCTGTGCTTTAACATTGTATCTGCCAACCAAGGTTGCTTTCATCAGTGTTTACAAGGAGTAACTGGTGAGTTTGAACAGCCGACATTGCAATTCATACCTACCTTGCAGTCCTGCACTTGTCCTACAGTACCACTCCAGGACTCCTCTCTGTGCCGAGTTGCATCAAAAGTAAATAGAAACAGTGATAGAACCATTTCATTAGATTGAGGTAAAGATCAAGGATTCTAAATTGGGCCTGTCATGTTGATGTGTTTTAAAATGATATTTGAGAATACTCACCAAATACAGTAAATGAATTGAGAATTTAATACATGCCACATATTCATTCATATACTCATTTCACAAACATGAACAGACCTGTTGGTAAAGGAACCCAGATGGCACAGTGGTTGAGCATTTAGCTACCAACAGTAAGGTTGATAGTTTGAACCTACCAAACAGCTCCAGGGATGGAAGATCTGTTGATCTGCTTCTGAAAAGAAGGTGTCCTAGAAAACTCTATGGGACAATTCTACTCTGTCACCTAGGGTTGCTATGAGTTGAAATAGATTTGATGGCACACTGGACTGCTAACCACAAACTCAACAGTTCAAACCCACCAGCCGCTCACTGCAGAAAAGATAGAGCTTTCTGCTCCTGTAAAGCTCGACAGCCTTGGAAACCCTATACACAGTTGCTGGGAGTCAGAATCATCTAGATGACCATGGATAATAACAGCAGACATACAGATGCTTATCAACCTATGTCAGACTGTATGGCGGGGCTGGGAATCTTCCTATTAAACCAACTCTTTGTTGTTGTTGTTATGTGCCATCAAGTCGGTTCCGACCCATAGTGACCCTGTATAGGGTTTCCGAGGGTGTAAATCTTTACGGGAGTAGAAAGCCTCATCTTTCTCCCGCGGAGCAGCTGGTAGTTTCGAACCGCTGACCTTAAGGTTCGCAGCCCGATTCGTAACCACTACGCTACCAGAGCTCCAAACCAACTCTTTTGGCATTTCTTTTTTAACTCTGTGTGTATTACGATTCAGAGAGCCATGATTTGGAGGTTTGGTTTTGTCTTTTTTTTAAACTCTCAGGGACAGTACCAGCAGCTATGGAATAAGAAAATGAGGTGAAAAAAATCTCGTTTTCCTCAGGCTTGGCTAAGCAAATGAACAGTCAGAGTGTACAGGACTCCCTGAATAGCTTATCTTTTCATTATTTATTTTATATTAGCAACTGTATTCGTCTTATATTTCTACTTAGTAAAAACCCACCTAGTCACATAAGACACACCCTAATTAGAGAGGAAATGAGAAGAGTCTAAATACCTGAGTACCACAGAAGAATTACACAGATAGTTTTAAACACTTATGAAAGGGAAGCTAATGCTGTTATCTTTTGCAGTCCCTCTGGGCTCCCCTGGTAGCTTTTCACAGTGTTTGGCCCCCCATCTGTTTTAAATTGTACTTGACTGCTCTTTAGAATGCAGGTGCTAATTAACTTCTTCACACCTTTTTGCACAGTCCTAAAAGCCCAGTCTTCTCACTTCTATGTCTTCTCAGGTGTCTCTTTGAGTTACCTACTAAAAGAGGTATATTCCCCACAGTGAGGATGTTATTATTTTTGTAATTAAAAACTTGAAATAACATATAACTTTTTAAAGGATGGAAGCACCCCTTGCTCTTCCTAACTCACACTAGACATTTCTCTCCCTGTCAGTGTTTGTCAGTAGCTTGATGTGTTTCTAAATCACCAGAGAGCTCTGTCAGAAGTAGATTCTCTGTTCCTCCTCTGAGCGTTTGAAGTCGTTCTCTGGAGTCGGACTTAAGGATTTTAAAATACACATTCCCAGGGGATGCTGGTCAAATTGGCAAATCATGTACCCAGCATGGAACCCTGGGTTGTGCAAATGCTTAGGCGCTTGTCTACTAACCAAAATATTGGCACTAAATATCAATCCCAAGACATCTCAGAAGAAAGGCGCACCCAGGAAAGTCTGAAACAAGTGGGGGGTTGTCATGAGGCAGAATCAACATGGTGGCAAATGATTTTATTGTATTTCTCAGTGTTCTGCAAAGACTACACATTACTGCTCTGTTTTCTGATGAAGTTGTGCTTTGTTTAATGGTTTTGAAATATGCCCTGCCAGTATGCTCAGATTTATTTTCAAGTAACTGTGCCTTCATTCTGCCAGTCAAATAGGAGCAGTCCAGCAGAAAGATTTAAGTACATCCATCTGCTGGTTGCTGGGATCAGGACCTAAACATTTGAGTTGTTTTTTTCACTTATTTTTCTTTGGTTATGTGTCTTATTTTGTCTGCAGTTTTTTGTTTTTTTTTAACAATTCCATTACTAATTTTCATTAGCATTTTTTTCAGAGCTATTCTAAATGCTTCTTGAATAAATATTGGATTGTTTTGTCATAATATGGTACTGAAATGTTAGCCCCTGTTTTGGGCTCATTGTTTAGAATAACTTCTAAGAGGTGGAATTACTAAATGAAGTGATTTGAGACGATGTATTGGAAAACCAAAGAGATATAAATAGTTAACATACTCAGCTGTTCACCAAAAAGTGGCGGGTTCACGCCCCTCCAGAGGTGCCTGAGAAGACACACAGTTCTTCTTTAAAATACCTGGAGTTACCATGAGTCTGAATTGACAAGAAGGAAACCGGTTATTGGTTTTATATATATTTACTTTCCTGGTGGAGCTTGTTAATATCATTACACTGCCAGTATTCCTGTAGAAAACACATCTGTAATTAAGTAGATGAATGAGTTAAACATGTGTTAAGCATCTATTTTTGTCTATTTTATTTTTAATTTAAAAATGATTTAAATGAGGCCTAAAAGAGATAATTATTTCAAGTAACTTCTTAACTACTTGGGCCAGAAACACGAGCTGTCAGATGAGCACTGGACTGGTAACCGCGGGGTCGATCGTTCAAATCCACCACTGCTCTGAGAAGCCAATACTGACTGTGTCATTATGAGTCAGAACAAATTTGATGGCACAGAGCAACAACAACAATTAAAGAAAAGGCTAATATTTGAAAATAAAGCAGGCAATTGACAGTGGATCAAAGGAAAGCAAAATAATGCTGGCAAAATTATGTGGAGCATTCTAGAATTTTATGGGATTTCCCTTTGGAACAATGGCCATGTGTGAAGTATATATATATATAGTTAAAGATCTTCCTGATTCCTAATTATTTTCTTAGGCAATCTGGAGATCTACTATCAAGTAATTTCATTTCCTGTATGAAATACTGTTTTGAACATTTTTCTCTGGAGAAATTAAAAAAAAGAAAAGAAAGGTCCAAATTCCTCTGTTTTTAGACATATCCCGGTACTCCTCATTTCACACATTTACACTCAAACATGTACAAAATACTTGCTGCCACATTTTTCTTTTTGCCCGGAGAACAGCTGTAAAGATATTAATTGTGCTTCAGTTATAAATGGATTGCCAGAAGGGACAGAGCGCGTTGTGTATCTCATCAGCATGCCCTGTCTCCTATAAATAATGAGACAGGAACTTGGTAAATTGGAAATTTGTGATAAAAACGAGATGTGATATTATGAAGTCCCCCCAGTTCCTTCTTCTGGATACATTGATTTTTTTTTAAGGCACTCTGCAAGACTGCTAAATCAATGATTGTCAATCACAAAATGTTGGCTAAAAGGGCTATGTTACTGGGGTCAACTACAAATTAGCCCATAGGGTAAACACAAAGGTAGTACAAATGTTAAGAGAAACAGAATCATAGATGTTGTAAAATATAGTTGGAAGTTCAGTTGTTGAGCAGTAGAAGCAGTATTTAAAAATCCTGTTATCTCTTAAAATTCTTAAACAAGATAATCAGGAAAAAGTGGGATAAAAGTTATTATGTATGTGAATTGAATGTTTTTGTTGTTGTTAGGTGCCATCGAATTGGTCCCCACTCATAGCGACCCTGTGCAAGACAGAACAAAACACTGCCTGATCCCACGCCAACTTCACAATCATTGCTATGCTTGAGTCCATTGCTGATACCTCTGTGCCAATCCATCTCATTGGGAGATTTTCTCTTCTTCTCCTACCCTCCGCTTTACCAAACATGATATCCTTCTCCAGGGACTGTTCTCTCTTGCTAATATGTTCGAAGTATGAGAGATGAAGTCTGGCCATCTTCCAAGGAGCATTCTGGCAATACTTCTTCCAACACAGATCTGTTTGTTCTCTTGGAAGTCCATGGTACTTTTACTATTATCTTCTAACACCATAACTCAAATGCATCAATTCTTCTACGATTTTCCTTATTTACTGTCCAACTTTCCCATGCATATGAGTTTATTGAAAACACCATGGCTTGGGTCAGGTGCACCTTAATCCTCAAGCATATCTTTGTTCTTGAACACTTTAAAGAGGTCTTGTGAAGTAAATCTCCCTAATGCAATGTATCATTTGATTTCTACACTGCTGCTTCCATGAGTGTTGATGGTGGATCCAAGCAAAATGAAGTCTTTGACAACTTCAGTCTTTTCTCCATTGATATGAATGTTTTATATTGGTCCAGTGGTGAGGATTTTTGTTTTCTTTACATTGAGGTGCAACCCATACGGAAGGCTGTGGTCTTTGATCTTTACCAGTAAGTATTTTAAGTCCTCTTCATTTCCAGGAAGTAAATTGTATCATATGCATATCGCAAGTTTTAAATGAGTCTTACTCCAACCCTGATGTCATATTTTCTTCATATATAATCCAGCTTCTCAGATTATTTGCTCATCATACACATTGAATAAGTATGGAGAAAGAATACAACCTTTCTTTCTGGCTTACATCTTTCTTGATTTTAAATCATTCAGTTTCCCTTGTTCTGTCAAAGCAACTGTCTCTTGGTCTGTGTACAGGGTCCTCATGAACACAATTAAGTGTTCCGGAATACTGATTCTCCTCAGTGGTGTCCATAGCTTGTCATGATTCACACATTAAAAAACATTTGCATAGTCAATAAAACACAGGTAAGCATCTTTCTGGTATTCGCTGCTTTCAGCCAAGTTCCATCTGACATCAGCAGTAATATCCCTTGGCCCACGGCCTCTTCTGAATCCAGCTTGTACCTCTGGAAGTTCCCTGTCAATGTATGCTTGCAGCCGTTTCTGTCTTACCTTTAGTAAAACTTTACTTGCAACTGAGTGGGGCACTTTATTTTATCAGTATATATATATATATACTGTTTTATATATATATATAAAACAAAGTCAAGCTTTTCTTTGATGTTTCCCCCAATTCTCAGAGTGACTTTCAACTTTGCTTAGCTTTGATTTTATCTTCCTAAGCATAGAGTCCTTGTGAGGCACTGTAGGATAAGTACTGGAATGGCAAACCAGAAGGTGGGCCATTCAAACCCACCAGCCATTCCTTGGAAACCCTATCCAGGGTTGCTATGATTTGGAACTGACTTGATGACAGTTACCAACAAGAAGCACATATCAAAGCGAGTATTTCCCGGGAGACCATCACAATGAAAATGCAAGGACATATATGGTGCTATAGGATAAGCACTGCACTGCTAACCACAAGGTCAGTGGTTCAAAGCTACCAGCTGCTCCTCGGAAACACAATACATGGTCGCTATGAGTCAATTGTTATTGTACAACCCTTACTAGCAACAATAAGAAAGTGCTGCTTTGTTCAAATGTTTGTACAAGTTTATTTATACCTATGAGTTTTTTCCCTAATAAAATGTGATTTTGGAAAGTCTTATTTCAATATGAATAAAATTAGGGGATTGGGACTGGGGTATGGAATCACTTAAATACATATGGACTCACACATGAACCCAAGAATAAATATGAGGGGGCTTCAAAAACTTCATGGAGAATTTCTATCTTAGTTTTTTTTCTAATTTTTATTTTCCACCAACTTTTAAAGTCCCTTCACTATAGGGTTAATTTAGTCTAGAAAGGAAGCCAGTATTCTGAAGTGGAAGACTGCTTTTGAATTTGAGCTATTAGCCATCCATTGCTTGGTAAGATTTCATTCATACCTCCTCAACATACCCTCCACTCTTCCCAGAAAGAAGGGTTTGGAGTCAGTCTCTCATAAAGCCAACACTCCTTGAATGGACCTATTTATACCTTAAGTGACAATATCTCTTTCCAAGCATTTCCCCTTGTGAGACTGCAAGCGCCCAAGTTTTAGTAAGGGCCCATGTTCATTTGGATATCCAAGGGCTATACATAGTTTAATGGCACATATCAAGAAAGAAAACAGTCAAAACAAAGAAAAACTAAAAAAGGTGAAGTGATGAAATATTAATTCTGTTTTCCTGCTAACATTTAGTAAAACTACTTGAAGGTACAGGCCATTTCAGATTCACCCATACATCTTCAGGGCTAAAAGCATAATCACTCAGTCCCTCTGCCCCTTCACTCTACTCTTCCCATCTTTCCTATTTGAAATGCATTCATGGTGTTGCCTGATCATTAATCATTTTTTGGTAAATCCAAAGCCTAGTCTTTTAGAAAATATTTTGTTTTTGCCAAGATTTTGATCAAGGCAAGTAGTTTTTAATGCATGTTTTCCAATTTTCTCAAGGCATGCAGGTGCCATTTAATAAACTGTTTTTTCTTCTCTGCTGTACTCTGCCTGTTTAGCATGACTACATTGAATTTCTTCCTGTGCAACTACAAACTTCCTGTCCCTCATGTTTTCAGACAACAGGAGGCAAATAAAGCAGGATCTTACCTGAGTACACACACATCCTTGAGTGAACTGAGAGCACTCTTGTTAGGTGCTGCCGAGTCGGTTCTGACTAACAGAGACCCTCTGCTCAACAGAATGAAACACAGCCCGGTTCTGTACCATCCTCACAGTTGTTGGCGTTTGAGCCCTTTGCTTTTGCCACTGTGTCAGTCCATCTTGTCAGGGCTCTTTCTCTTGTTTTGTCCCTCCCCGCCCCCCTCATTTTATCAAGCATGATGTCCTTCTCCAGGCACTGGTCCCTCCTGATAACATGTGTGAAGTATAAAAGATGAAGTCTCACCATCTGGCTTCTAAGGAGCATTTTGGGTGGACTTTGCCCCACATACATTAGTTTGGTTTTCTATCAGTCCGTGGTACTTGTAATATTCTTCTGCAGTCCATAATTCAAATACATCGATTCTTCTTTGGTCTTCCTTCTTCATTGTTTTACATGCATATGAGACAGTAGGATCAGTACTGGACTACAAACCACAAGATAGACAGTTCAAACTCACCATCTGCTCCTTGGAAACCTTATGCAGGGTCGCTACAAATAAAAACTGATTTGGCAGCTTTTGACAACAGCAGCATGAAGCAACTGAAAATATCATTACTTGATAGCACAAGAGGGGCCAAGTTTGGGGTTAGGAATCAACTTTGATCAACTTAGTTTCAAATTTAATAATCATTTATCTTTGTTAAGGCTAGGTTTCTGATAAAAACCCTTGCCTTACTGAGTATTTGTAAGGATTTGAAATGTGTGATGTTCTTTGCTGTATTGTTAGATTTTAGACAAAGGAATACTCTTGATTGTTCCCCTCCCCCCCTAAGTTTTTATTGTGAATTGAGTTGTAGTTTACATTCATCGTTTCATTGCAATGACTACAGTCCCCTCCATGTGTCATCATTCAACAGTATTTGCTTCTATTCCTTCTATTTTTTTTTTTTTTTTTGGATGTACACAAAAACAGTCAGGAATATACAATCATTTAAACAATCAAAGGGCACATTCTGTAAGCCTGCCTCCTGGCTACCAGCACACAGCCTTTCTTTTCCCATGAGTATAGAGAGTCCTCAGCTGCTCTCTCTATCTATGTCATCATCTATGTCTTCATATCTGGTGTTGCTGCTTCTCTGGATAGAGTCCCACATTTCGCTTGTGCTCTTCTCCCTTGATGGTCCCAGGGTCCTCTGTTCTTGGACTGTACAACTAATTACTCCCTCCTTTTTGTTACAAAACTACCTTTACAGTTGTGACATTCACAATTAGTCACGGTAACAATTACTCACTATTGAATCATAAGACTTTTATCTCCATCTCTTTTTACCAGACCCATCCAGACAAGATGAAAACTATTCAGTGGGGGTTCTGCCTTCTCCTGCACACTCTGAAACTAAACTCTCTCTTGGAAACTTGTAAACCAGTCACTTCATGACTTTCTAGCCCCCCAATTTTAGATAGCCAGTGTCAAGTTGATCATCCCTACCATCCCTGTGTCCCATGGGAGAAAGAAGATACTTTCTGCTCCCATAAGGATTTACAGCCTGCAGGGTTACTATGAGTTCAAACTGACTCCACAGCACACCACCACCATCCCTGTATCAAATGCAAGTTGAAATAATGGCCAGGTGATTTCTCTCTAGATCTTAAAGATTTAAAGTCCATGTGTTGTTGTTACGTGCCAGTTCTCACTCATCTTGATTCCGTACGGGGTTTCTTAGGAGTGGCTGGTGGGCTTGAACAGCCAGCCTTGCAGTTAACAGTTCCATTGCTTACCCTACAGCAGCATACTAGAACTCAATACATTCTGTGTTGTTGTTGTTGTTAAGTGCCTTTGAGTCAGTTCCCACTCGTAGCGACCCTGTTTAGGGTTTCTGAAACTTTTAAAATCTTTGTAGAAGCAGAAAGCCTCATCTTTCTTCCACGGAGTGGCTGGTGGGCTCAAGCCGTAACCTTGTGGTTTGAAGTCCAGGGCTTGTCATATACATGCCTCTATTCTGACATCTCTGTTGCTCCAGGAGAATAGAGACCAATTGCTGTGTCTTTGTTGAACTATTTGAAAGCTTTTAAGAACTCAGCTTACCAATAATAATAATTGTTGTTGTTGTTAAGTGCCATCGAGTCGGTTCCGACCCATAGCGACCCTGTACAGGGTTTCCGAGGGTGTAAATCTTTACGGGAGTAGAAAGCCTCATCTTTCTCCCGCGGAGCGGCTGGTAGTTTCGAACCGCTGACCTTAAGGCTCGCAGCCCGATTCGTAACCACTACGCTACCAGAGCTCCTAATAATAATAATAATAATAATAATAATAATAATAATAATACAAGGTAGAACAGAATCACTAAACACGTTGTTAGGCCATTTACCTAGTAAGTCCCATGAAACTATGATCTTAAATCTCCAAAGTCTAGATGATTTTCATGGTTGTAATCTTTATGGGGAGTCCCGGTGTGGTGTTGCGGGAAAATATGCTGGACCACAAGATTAGTTTGAACCTCCAAGTCGGTGGTTCGGATCCACCTTGGAAACCCTAGATAGCATTCCTGTGGATTGTAACTGAGTTGACTGCACTTAACAACAACAGCAACGTTTGTGTGGCAATTCCACAGCTCTTTCTACTATGGAACTGCTGTGCAGGTTCCAACCTTTTGGTTAGTAGTCAAGCATTTAACCACTGAGCCACCAAGAATCTTGTAAGAATGTCTGGATTATTTATTTTCATTGACCACAGCAAAATCCAGTTGGATTTGCTCTTAACAGAGAAAGTTCCATCTGACTTCCAGCTCTCCTAGTAGGGAAGAGGAGTTGAGCCTCCCGTCTGCCACGTCTGACCATTGCCACTGTTTTTTACAGTTACGTGGTGAGGTCACTGGTGGCGTTTAGTATTTCCCAGACTCCCATGGAGTCTACCCTTGTAGTCACTCCTTGCATAATAAGTTTGACTCAATTCCCAGTTTTCAGACCTGGATCCTTTCCCCTCATAGACATGACTGTAGGCATTCCTGATGTAAGATTGTGAAACCTGGCCAGATGCCAGCCTGTCACCGAGGAAACCTGCTGTCTTTGCCATTCCACCTAGTCCCTGAAAATCACTCTGGATAATGATACTTCCCACCTCCCAAGCCCCCACAGCAAAGCCTTCAGACCTTCAATTCTTCTGCATAAAGTTTTCATGAGTTTCAACAAGAGTTGATAACACACTAGTTTGAGTTTGTTGTTATTAGGTGCCATTGAGTAGATATCAATGCATAGTGACCCTATGCACAACAGAACAAAACACTGCCCAGTCCTGCACCGACCTTCCCATTATTGCTACGTTTGTGTTTAGAGCCATACATAAAACTAGGCTCGTGTTTAGGAAAGCAAGATACTTGCTATCCTCTAAAAAAGTAGTGTGTGTGTGTGTGTAAATCCCTATTGCATCTTTTCTAATAGACCTAAAACATGAAACTAAAACAGAATCATAGCAAGAATACATAATGTTCAAAACAATGAAACAACGTGCTACATTGGTATCTGAATAGGTTTTTCTATAGAAAATGTCTTTTCATGCATTCATTTAGCAATTACTTATAAGCAACTCACTTTCTGAGATGCTATTAATCTATTACCATTGATTTGATTTTGACTTACAGTGATCCTATAGGACACTGTAGAACTAACTGTCCCATAGGATTTACAAGGCTGTAATCTTTGGAGAAGCAAAATGCCTCAACGCTCTCCTTCCTGCCAGTCTTTCATCTATCAGACAAGCATTTAAACATTCTATTGCCAGGGCTCATTTAGATGCTGCAGAGGAAACTAACAATATTAGGTCCTGCTCTCTGCACTTGTTGTCAACTGCTGTCGAGTCGATTCTGAATCACAGAGGCCCTGCCCAGGGTTTCTGGCTGGTGAGTTTGAACCTTCAACCTTGTGGTTTAAACTGACCTTGCAGTCCAGTGCATATACTACAGCGCCACACCAGGACTCCATTCTCTGTGATTTAATATGTAAAATTCATGAAAAGTCTGGTTTAATATACTGATTAAGAGAGAAGATTTAGTCCAGATTTGATCCCTTCTTATTTACTTGGACATGATCATCGAGTTTTGGTGTGGCGCTGTAGGATAAGCACTGGACCACAGTGGTTCAAACCCACCAGTCTCAGAAAACCCTATATAGGATTGCTAATGAGTCGGAACCTATTGTATGGCACTTAATAACAACAATCTTAAATAGATGATCATAGATGCTGCAAATGTTCATTGAATAAATATTTTATATAGGTTTATTTCTAGTTCTTGTGTAAGTAAGTACATGTCGAGCATGCATATGATGTGAAAATCTGGCAATGGTAGTTTTGAACTGCTGATCTCGGGAGAAAGATGAGGCTTTCTGCTCTCTTAAAGATTTACAGCCTTGGAAACCCTGTACATGGTCACTATGAGTCTGAACCGATTCCATGACACATGACAACAACAACAACTGTTCTCCTAGTGTAGCACTGTAGGATAAGCACTGGGCTGCTAACCACAAGGTGGCGGTTCAAACCCATCAGTTGCTCCTTGGAAACCTTTTTCAGGGTGGTTATGAGTCAGAACCAACTGGATGGCACTTAACAACAACAACATTGTTTTCAAGAAGCTTTCATTCTCCATTGAGTACTCTGTATGCACTGTAAAGAATGTTGCAGATTACCCAGAGACTGTCAGCAGAAGAGGAAGTGACTTCACTAAGGAATCAGCTAAATCTTGCATCTGGGTTAGGGTGAGTGAGGCCGATAATGTTGGGGACATCATAGGAATGGGGTCCAGAAAATCATTGAAAAAATTAGAGAGCTCAGTGTGATTGGTGAATAAGGGCTGCTTAAATCGCTTTGTGACTTCCCATTTTCTTAAATTTCTAACCGATTAATCCAATTCCCGAGAGCTCTTAGTGATTGTAATGCATGTATGAACTTTGACCTGAGATTTTCTTCTGTTCTTTAAATCCAATATCTGTTCTCTTGGTTTAGTTCCTATTCCAATGCCACCTCATCCCAGAAGCTTGGCTTTAGCTGTTTCACTTCCCTGCTTGTGTTCTTCAGGACTGCTACATGGATTTCCCTGACAACAGTTAATCACATCGTTTGGTAGCTGATTGCTTAATTTTCTACTGCCTTACATGTCTTCTGCCCATGAAAGCAAGTCTTCTTACTGCACAGTTCCTTAGGTAACTAAAAGAAACTTTGACATAGAGTAGGGACTCACTGAGATACCAAAATAGTGGAAGGTCCAAATAGGAGACAAGGTCAACTTACCTGTTTTAGCTATACCACAGATGGCCATAAGTATAAGATGGATTTTTTGGGTGATTCAGTAAATACTTTCTTACTTGAATCTCCTGGAAACCACAACTATGCAACGATTGCACAGGGAACCAGTTTCATCTAGAAGTTTCACTTCCCCAAACTCCATCCCTCAGTGACATTTCCTTTGCCAGGTTAGAAATGTGATAGGAGAGTTACTCATTTTTCCTTTCACAGTTAGAAAGAGAAGACTCATCACAACCACACTACGGTTATTTTTGAAAGTTCTGACTTTTATCTGGAGAATGAGAGTTGTTGTTAGGAGCCATCAAGTCAGTTTTAATTCGTAGCTTCTCTAATGTCCTGTACTGCAAAGTCTGTTTGAACTGCAAGATTGGTGGTGCAAGCTCACCAGTTGCTTCTCAGAAACACTCCATTGGGTCGTTATGGGTTGGAACCAGCTCTATGGCATTTAGCAACACCAAGAGTATACAACATAATGAAACGCTGAGCACCTGTACCATCCTTTCAATCAATCTTGTCTTTGAGTCCATTGTTGCTGCCATTGTGTCAGTCCATCTTGTCCGGCATCTTCCGGGGTGTGGCACAATCCTTCACCCAATTGTGTTTTGGCATATCTGAATTGCCAGTATCACTGCTCTTGAACTTTGGGACTGTTACTAAGTAAAATAAGGGTTGCTTGAATACAAGCACTGTTGTTGTTAGGTGCCATCGAGTTGGCACTGACTCATAGCGACCCTAGCACAACAGAAAGAAACACTGTGGTCCCACACCAACCTCACAATCATTGCTAAGCCTGAGCCCATTGCTGCCACCATTATGCTAATCCATCTCATTGGGGGTCTTCCTCTTTTTCTCCAACGCTCCACTTTACCAAACATGAGATCCTTCTCCATGGACTGGTCCCAGGTTGGCCCAGGACTGGGCAGTGTTTCATTTTGTTTTGCATAGGGTCGCTATGAGTTGGTACCAACTTGGTGGGACCTAACAACAACATTACATTTAACGGCCTTTTATAAGAAAACAAAGGAAAAATGGCCGGTGTTATCAGCCTAAAGCTATAGCATGTGAAAACTTTACCAAAGTAAACATCAGCTGCCATGAAGAACCAGCACAGTGGATTCCCAGCAGAATCACACTCTACATCTAACGTGGTACCTGACACCTACTACACATAATACAGGTAGTCATTGCATGAGTGATGGAATGAGTTATTATAATGAAATTGAATGAAGTTCCAACCAAGGTCAACTCTTCCACGTAGTAGAAGGCACCTTCCATGCCACTAGTAGCATGCGTTAGCAAGGTCAGACTGCAAATAGCTGCCGTTCTGGAGCATAAACGATGCTAGTTTAGTTCTCAAGCATTTATAGGATTCCATTCTAGAGGTAACACATTAGCGAAGCCTTCACTGTTGTGAAGAGGCAGCCTCTGAAAAGACTGTATACACTTTTTCTTTTGTATTAGGGAGAAAGAAGACATCCTGATTCTGAAAGGTTAATTTATGCACACAGAACTGTACTACAGGCAACTTGTTAGTTTTCACAACCAGGCCTCTAATTGTCCTCATCCCCTGGTACAGAAGCAGTGCAGGCCACCATACCATCCTGGTGTTGTGTGTGAGTGATGCGGAAAGTACTTTTGTCCCGTGCATAGTAAACATTGCTGAGATTTCACAGTTGTACATTTTCATACAATATTTCCTATTTCTCTCATCCGCCGCACATTACAGATGTTCACTGGAATGATGCATGGGTGAATAGAAGACATCTGTGTTCTCGAGTGCGTTTTCTGAAGTGCTTAATTGTTTCAGAAAGTTTCAGGCGCTCATTTAAGAAACACAGTGTTAAGTGTGTGTGGATGTTTCATTCAGTTACCAAACTGTTTATACCTCTAAATGTTCCAGAATAAAATATGGAAACAGAATTTTATTTCCCCAGTTTATGTCCCATATCGTGGAGCCTGAGAAATGACAGGATACGTTTTCGTGCTGTCCATCCGCCTGCCTGCAGTTAAGAATCTGCCCGTGTTACCACAATAAATTCAATTTGGAGCATGTAGAATTTGGCAGCAGCATTTCAGTACAGGCTGAGAGTTGGCACAAGAGAAGAACACCCAGTGAGAGACGGTTAGGCCTTTGCAAAAGAAGATAGAGAGGGGGACTGGCTGCTTAGGATTCCATTGTGTGGTATCATGTGTCCTAAAAGAGAGGTGTTTGAACTGCAATGGCGATTTCATGCTGCCTCTGCCTTCTATTCAGCTTTTGTAAATGGCAAGATTGATCACCAACAAAAGAGAAGGGTTTCATGTATTATCAGCCTGACATAACTTTCCTAGTTAACCAACAGCAGTACAGATGAGTAGTTTCTGGAAGGAACTGGCATCTTGTCCTTATGTTTACAGTGAACCGGACAGGCAGTACAACTCACTATTTATTTATCTGTGCACAGGATTTTTTAAAAAAGCCCTAATTTTTACTGATTCATGTTTAATCCTCCTCTTCCTGCAAAGACCCCCTAAGGCATCCCTTGGAGGTTTGCTATTTGGCATGTGTCTTCTATAATTAAATAGCACAACTGAAAAATACTGGTAGGATTTAGGCCATCTTTCCCACGAGGGAAATTTACTGGAGGCCCTAGAGGAGGTATGAATGTTGACGACTATAGTATTAGGTAGAGAAGAGGATTAAGGAGGAAAATTCATTGACTGCCAGTACTCAGTTTTTAGTTTTCTCCTTAAGTATATGGAGTCTCTCCTCTCTTATAACTGGGGAGGAGGTAGTGATTATGGTGGAGGTGGTGTTGTTGCTAGTGGTGGTGGGAATAATGGTGGTGAGAACCCACCAACAAAAGCCAACAAGCAAGAAGCCTCATGCATACTCACAACCCAGAGTGTCGTTCCATAAAACTACAAAAATAATGAATACAGCACAACACACTTTAAGCCTCCAGACCCCCATGCTTTAGCTTTGGTGGTGGTGGTGGTGGTGGTGGTAATGTGCCGTGGAGTTGGTTCTGACTCATAGCCACCCTGCATAGGGTTTCCACGGCTGGAAATCTCTACGGGAGCAGAAAGCCTCATCTTTCTCCCACAGAATGGCTGGTAGTTTTCAGCTGCTGACCTTAAGGTTAACCACCCAACTTGTAACCACTACACTACCAGAGCTCCTTTCATTGTTTCTAGTAAGCGATAATTTAAACGTCAACAAGTTATGCAGGTCTTAGGAAATTATTGTTCTGCCATTCAACAACAGCCAAAAAAGGTTGCCTTGGCAACGTTTGTGCCCCATTCATCACCTATCACACTGCAGCAGTAATACTAGGGGAACTAATAAGGAGGATGATGAGGGAAATTGCCTTGAGGGTTTAGTTTTATTAAAATAATGAAGTCAGTTGCATCTTGGCTATGATTGGTTAGGTCTGTGGTCTTTGCCTTGTGTGAATGTTTTAAGGGAGACATTTGCAGATGATAATGTCAGACACTCTGCACATTCTGCAGACAGAACTTACATTAGGGCATAAAGAAGGTCAGCTCAAAAGTTTGAAGATGATACGGGGAGGCCAGGAATGTGTGTCTTTCTAAATTAGAACTATGTCTTTATTTTTTCTACCAGCTCTGGAATGCGTATTTATTCTCTGTAAATGGATTGCAAATGACTCTTTGCAAGTGGGGTCTATGTTCTTCTCATCATGAGAGCTTTAGCTTTTCCAGTGTGCACATTGTCACGCTGCACCAAACCTTTGTTTTCCACTCAGGGTGTCAGCACCAGCATTTTTCTTTCTGAATAATGTGCAGAATTGGTGTGCTGACTTGCTCATAAAAAAGTATAGCCTAGCTAACAGAGCTGCACTACCCAAACCCCAACGTCTTCTTTTCCCGAAAGCCTTTCATCTTAGTTTGTCAGCAAACTGGAACCTCTAACCTGACAGTGTAAAATCCTTTATGGTTAATTTCGCTTGTAGTGTGTGCTGTCGTTATTAGGTGGGGGGGTGAGGGTGGGAGCTGAGGGGGAGAGGTAGGCCCTGCTGCTAATGGGAGTAAACTTTCAGGTGTGGCAAGAAGCAGATAGAACTGGGAGACCTCTGTTTATTAAAATCCAAGCAGCACATTGGCAAATTTCACTTAGCCAGGAAATGAAATGCAAAAAAGTGGATTTATTCAGAGCAGATTTCACCTTGGAGCTGACGTGTTCGTACTTGACTTGGTCCTAGCAGGCTCA
Organism: Chrysochloris asiatica; assembly: GCF_000296735.1. Classification (NCBI taxonomy): domain Eukaryota; kingdom Metazoa; phylum Chordata; class Mammalia; order Afrosoricida; family Chrysochloridae; genus Chrysochloris; species Chrysochloris asiatica. Next base: position 12,034,822 of record NW_006408573.1, on the reverse strand, counting down.
ATTGTGGTGACAGGGATCATTTTTGTTGACAACAGCTGAAAATACAACAGCTATATTATTATAATTAGAATCAGCATCAAGTTGTATCATAATAGGGGCTTTCTTGGAGAAATGGCACAGTGTCAAATTTATAGTCACTAGCTAAATGAGTCTCTTGTATCCGCGACAAAGAGACAAAAACAGTTCCAAATGAAAACACAAACAGAGAATCCTGGTTGTTATATTTCCTGGGTATTACTCAGGGCCCTATTTATCACACACCAACACTTGCCGCTTTGAAGAAACATTATCCTGCCAGGTTTTCACTTTTCAATTTGCCTCCGTGGTCTGCATTCTGCATGCATCTACATGGAGAAGCCTATAACCGCAGCTTGACTGGAAATCTTTTCTGCTGCAAGATTAACCTCAGAGCATCCATTTTTCCCTCTATGGGTAATCACTTGATAAATGCATTCCACAAAACCTCCACACACATCTCTTCCAATGTACAGGTGCATCAACAGTCTTGAATCACTATTAGGAGAAATATCATCCTTGACAGAAAGTAGTGTTGCCTTTTCATTTCCCGATGTCTGCAGTTGAAGGATGTGGATTTCCTGGGAAGCCAGACACTGGGCTGAAATATCCTGGATTAGGATGTGGGTACCGGCTTGTCTTAAGCCTATTGCAGTCCCCAGCCCAGTGGTTCATCTTGGCAGCCCTGTGAGAGCTGTATGGATCTGGGTGACAGGGTGCTCATTCTGCTACCATCCATTTAAATAATATTGAGGAATTTGTATAAATCCTGTGTCCCCCACCCACATCCCATGCCTGGCTCTGTGCTTACTAAGTCAAAAGGTGTTTTACTTTTGGACCTAGAAGAATTTGTTTAAAATAATTAATCTTATGTGTTGCTGTTATTGAGAACATACACAGAAGAACATGTAACAATTGAACAATGTCCACATGTACAGTTGAGTGCTGTTGATGATATTCTCCCTCCTCTCTTTCTGAACTGTTCTCCCCATTAACATACACTCACTGCCCCCTAACTATCCAATCTTCTTTTTTGGGTTACTGGTGCCAATTTTAATACCACAAAGGAAACCAAGATGAAGTGAACTAGATGGGAGAATGTAAGATTGTGTGTGTGCGCGTGAATTTTCTATTGGTCAATTTGTAAAGGAAATAATCCTACAAAGGAAATCATTTGGGATTGTCTTGTCCTTTCCTTTAAACGATGAAATACACTACTATTAAAGGCATTGCACAAAAGTACACCCAATTATAAATTACAAAAACTGGTCAGGTGGTATACCCCCAGCCAGTTTTTACTCACAGTGACCCTGTGTATAGTTTCCGAGGCAGAAAATCTTTAAGGGAGCAGAAAGCCTCTTTTTTCTCCTGTGGAGCAGCTGGTGCATTCAAACTGCTGACCTTGCAGTTAGCAGCCCAACCTGTAAGCCACTATGCTGCCAGGTCTCCTTAAATGACAACATCTCCTACTGCTTAAAAACAGGAGACTTTCATCAGTCACTGATGTACACATATCATATACATGTGATATTATTATCAGATGTGTCAATAACTCTTATGTACTCTTTGCATTAATATTATATTTAGTTATCTAAGCTTATATTTAAAGTGTTGAAGAGCAAAGATGTCAGCTTGAAGACTAAGGTGCACCTGACCCAAGCCATGGTATTTTCAATAACCTCATATGCATGCGAAAGCTGGACAGTGAATAAGGAGGACTGTAGAAGAATTGATGCTTTTGAGTTATGGTGTTGGAGGCGGATATTGAAAGTGCCATGGGATGCCAAAAGAACCAACAGATCCGTGCTAGAAGAACTGCAGCCAGAGTGTTCCCTGGAAGCCAGGATGGTCAAACTTCGTCTCTCATACTTTGGACATATTGTCAGGAGGGACCAGTCACTGTAGAAGGATATCATGTTTGGTAAGGTGGAGGGTCAGAAAAAAAGAGGAAGACCCCCAATGAGATGAATTGGCCAAGTGGCAGCATCGATGGACTAAAGTGTGGAAGCAATAGTGAGGTTGGTCCAGCATCGGGCAGTGTTTTGTTCTGCTGTGCATAAGGTCGTTATGAGTCAGCACTGACTCAAGGGCACCTAACAACAAAAAAGCTTATAAAGGTGTCCTGGTGTGGTGCTATGAGCTAATGCATCCTACTGCAGAGTCGTTTGAACTGCAAGGTCCGTGGTTCAAGCTCACCAGCTGCTCCTTGGAAACCCTATACAGGGTTGCTATGGGTCAGAATCGACTCAATGGCACTTAACAACAACAACAACAAGCTTATAAAGGAGCTCTGATAGTGTACTAGTTACAATTCAAGCTGCTAACCTCAAGGTGAGCAGTTCGAAACTACCAGCTATTCCATGTGAGAAAGATGAGGCTTTCTGCTCCTGTAAAGATTTCACAGCCTTGGAAACCCTCTGCAGGGTTGCTATGGGTCAGAAGCGACTCCACGCCACACTACTACCATCACCGAGCTTATAATGGAACAATTCATATTGCCTCTCGTTTTACAGATTAGGGAATTCTAAAGCTTAATAAAGTTTTCTTCTTTCCCAAGAACACAGGACTAGTTAAAATTCTATAGCCAATGATTGATCTGTGATGGGTTATACAGGTGGACCCCTCTTTCCTTGATGTCTATCCCATCTCTAGGTCTTCCAGTGAGGTCCACAGAAGCCTTTGCTGTGACTACATCATATCCCAAATTCTCCTTTTGCCCCATCTGGTCCATTTTTTTTCACCAGCGATATGGATGGAAGAGCAATCTCTAATACAAATTCCTCATGAGATAGACCTCTCTCTGAGAGACAAATTCCCAGGAAGTAGATCTATGAAAGTTACCTTCAGTCTTCATTGTTTCATTGGACAGTTCATTCATGTCTCCATCCATTCAATTAACAAATAATTATGCAGTCAGCAGGACGTCCTGCATACTTCCTGAATGGGAAATAACATTGACCCCTTTGACATCGATCTGCCTTTATGGAACTTAATTTTTGCTGCCACACCAGTATCTCTCCAGTCTCGCAAATTCTCAAAATTTCCCATGTCTTCCCCTCCTACGTAGGTTTTATATTTGTTTCTCTTTTGCTTAGACTTTTTCCTCTTCTTCCCCTGGTTAAGCGCTACCTCTCTTTAATAACTGTAGTCAAATGAAACCTGTCCCTGAGCATGCTGCATGGGCTGGATTGAGTGAGAAATCCGTGATGGGTGTTACTGCATTCAGCTGCTTTTCTGTGGAGCCCTGCATGTTCCGTCCCCCAGCCCTCCTCACCTTCACCACAAGCTTCGTGAGAGCCTAAACTTTATCGTAATGCATTTACCTCAGACTAGGCAAACTGTATATGTTCAGGTTTTGAATGAAGGAGTGAATGAATAATAAATTCATCTGGGGGTAAAAAAAAAGTGGTTTTCATTCTATTTATCCAACATGCTGATTAATTGGAAAATCTAATCAAATTTTATATCTTTATGAATTAAATAGGGTGGGACAAAAAGGTATTATTTTACTGTCTCTGTGCTGCTTGTTCATCAGATACATTTTCCAGGTACATTCATCTGTGCTATTGCAAAACTGAAACGCTACATGTTATGTTATGTTATTAACCTTACCTTTCATATTCCTTTGTTAAGTTGCTTCTGAATGTTCTGGAAGCTTATATGAATCTAATGCATAATCTTAAAGTGAAAACTGCAAAGGGTATTAAATAGTAAAGATACTTAAGGACTCTTTTTATATAGTACTACAGCTTAGCAGAATCCTTTTCTGTAAAAGACTTGGATTTTGTTGAAGTTATGAGAGTGATTTATCTCCATATTTTGAAAGAGATTTCTTTGCCTCCTTTTTTCCATGCATGGATTTATGTATGATGTGCTCGGCAAAATTTAGTTCTTGGCAAATCTTAGTGTGCTAATTGTTGTCTTTTCTCTTTCTCTCTCTCTTTTTTAAATTAGGTACGTCTGTCACTAATGTAACTGCTACCGATGCTGATGACCCAGTTTATGGAAACAGTGCCAAGTTGGTTTATAGTATCTTGGAAGGACAGCCTTATTTTTCCATTGAGCCTGACACAGGTTTGTGGCCTAAATTTCAAATTCTATGTACTATTTCTTTGCTTTGGGGAAACACTTTTCTTGGTATTTGGATTATGAACTGCTACAACTAAGTACTTCATTGCTTGTACCGATAAGATTTGAATGTGTTAGACCTCTGCAATGTAAAATGTATGAGAAGCAGAGCAATCATTTTTATATGATTACATCAAATTGTAGCCCTTTTGTAGAAGGTCATTTGTTTTAACAGGTGGTGGCACCCTTTTTTATCCTGTAATAAAATGTACTTAAACACCAGATACATATAGATTTCAATTTTAACTCAGCTCCTTACTGCTTGGCAAGTGACTTTTCTAAATCTTTGCAATCTTTTTTCTCTACATCTGTGAAATGGGTGTTATAGCTACCTCCTAGTGTCATAATAAGGATCAGATAAAGCAATAAATACCAACCATGCAAGCTCTTAATGAATCCTAGTATTGTTAGTATAACAAATATTGTTATATTTTCTGTGACATTGCTGTTGTTAAGTGCTGTCAAGTCGCTTCCGACCCATAGCGACCCTGTACAGGGTTTCTGAAGAGCAGCTAATGGAGAACTAATTTGAAAAACTGAATATTAATATTCACCAATTAGAGTTATCATTAAAACATTGTCATTGCTAAATATTAATCTGGCCAATATCCTGAGGTCTGGTGGTAAAGATTTTACAGAGTATATAGTAAGTTGTTAAAACAAAGAAACAAACAAAAAAAACCCATAAATAAATAACAGCAACAACACCGACTTTTTTTCTGATTTGGAAAATATTTCATAAACGCAGTAATTTTGATAAATGAAGATGGTGGTGGTGGTTATATGCCATAGATTTGGTTTGGATTCATAGCGACCCTGTACATGGTTTCCGAGGCTGTAAATCTTTACAGGCTCAAAAAGCCTCATCTTTGTCCCATGAAAAGAAAGCATGTATCTTTAGTTTGATTTTAATATATTAAGACAGTAAAGCTGTTTTGTCACACTCTTTTACATCCAGGGAAAAATTTTTTTTTTTTTTTTGGTAGCACATTTAAAATTGGTACATAGTACAAGATCATTTGAATGTGCTTTCGTCTGTATCTGATGGCTTTATCTACAAATTTACAGATAGAAAAGTTCAATCTGCAGGCACATAGGCATCCAGTATTGCTTCTTTGAGTCACAGATTTTCAGCATCATTGAGACAAATTTCTCTGTCTTACCATTAAGTCAATTATTAACTGAATTTGAATTTTAAAGCTGCTCTTTGCAGTCTTTTTAATATATATAATTCAGAGTAAAATCCTCATACATTAAAAAGTGAGAACAAATATATTTATACATAAAAAGGTCATGACTTAAAATTGAATTTAGATTTAGAAACAGGAAAGAACTCAGAATGCATTAATTAGAGGCATAATTATATATCCTTCCTCAGCCGAGAAGGAAGTCTGTCATAAAGTTCATGTCATCTGGATGCCGTGATGACCCCAAGGAAGAGACAGAACAAGCAATCAGCACTTGGAGGGTGGGAGTCGGGGCTGTCAAGAAAAAGATTCTGGAGATATCCTATTTGTTGGTCAAAGTCACAGTGACAGACTTGGGACTCACAGTGAAGTCCTTCATTGGAAAAGCACTGGCAGATTACTCTGAACTTTATTTAGGCAATAATTACGGTGCCCCTGTTCTGTGAGACTGAAGCATGAGAATCGCCTCTGTGGAGTTAAATTGTTTTCTTCTTGCTTCTTGGACATTGGTTCCCTTGGGTCTTTTTGGTCACTGTTACCAGTTTAATACAGATATTGATTGTTGGTGATTTCTTTGTGTCATCAAGTTGGTGTTGACTCATAGGGACCCTGTATCGTCAATATACCGCGACTGTAGATCTTTACAGAAGCAGAAAACCTCATCATTCTCCTACAGAATGACTTTTAGACTGAGGCTGCTGATGTTATGGTTAGTAGCCCAACTGGTAACCCACTGTACTACCATGGCCAACAAATATCGTTTGGGCATTCACTCTGTGTACCGAATTAAACTGTGTCCCCCCAAGTAAATTTGGACCATGCTTCTTATGTTTGGCAATTATGTAATATGATCTTATGTGATAAGCCAATCAGATGTAGAAGAATTAATTATTGTTGTTAGGTGATCTTGAGTCAGTTCTTAACTCATAGCAACCCTATGTACAACAAACAAAACACTGGCCTGCCTTGTACCACCCTCACAGTTGTTAAGTTTGAATCTACTGGTACTGCCAAGGGGTCCATCTCGTTGTGGGCTTTCTACTCTTTTCACCAACAATCCACTTTACTGAGCAAGAGACTGACCCTTCCTTATAACATGTCTGAAGTATGGGAGATGAAGTTTCACTATCCTGGTGTTCTCTCTCTCTCTCTCTCTCTTTTTTTTTTTTTAAGTTTTTATTGTGAATTGGGTGACATGGGAGAACATCAGCTTTACATTCATCCTATCGTATTTTGTTTCATTGCAATGATTACAGTCCCCTCCATGCAACAGCATTTGCTTCCATTCCCTCTGTTTTTTTTTTTTGGATATATGCCGAAGCACTCAGGAATATACAAACAACCAAAGGGCACACCCCACAAGCTGGTCTCCAGCCGTCAACACACAGCCAGTCTCCCTCCCTGAGTCCAGGGTCCCCAGCTGCTCCATCTCTCCATGTCATCGTCTCTTCTTCCATCTCTGGTGTCACTGCTTCTCTGGATAGGGTCCTGCACTCCGCTCTTCTCCCTTGACAGTCCCAGGGTCATCCGCTCCTGGACTGCAAAATCAACGACTCTCCTCCTTTTGTTACAAAATGTCTACCTTTACATTTCTGACCATCACAGTCAGTCCTGATAGCAGTTATTCACTATTGAACCACAAGAGTCTTATTCCCATCTCCTTTCACCAGCCCAGTCCAGACAGGTTGGAAACCACTCAGTGGAGAGTCTACCTTCCCCCGCACCCTCTGGAACTATGCTCCCTCTTGAAAGCTTGTAAGCCAGTCACTCCGTGCCTTTGTAGTCCCCGCATTTTGGGTAGCTAATGTCTAAATTGGAGTCCTGATGTGGCTCTGTGGGTTAATGTGCCATACTGCAAAGCCATTTGAACTGCAAGGTCGGTGGTTCAAGCTCATCAGCTGGTCCTTGGAAACCCTATACAGGGTCACTATGGGTCAGAATTGACTCGATGGCACTTAACAATAACAACGTCTAAGTTGCCCATCCCTGTCAACCTGTGTACCAAGGGGGTGGGAATGATCCTCCCTGTAAACATTTGTTTCCTCTTTTGAGCTACTACATCCATAAGTATAAGTCAAGTTCATCAAATTGTAGTGGATTCTAAGGAGCTTTCTGACTGTACTGCTTCCAACACAGATGTATTTGCTCTTCTGATAGCCCATGATGCTTTTAATATTCTTCTCCAATGCTGTCTTCCTTATATGGTGTCCAACTTTCACATGCATTTGAGGCAATTGAAAATACCATGGCTTGGGTCAGGCACAACTTAATGCTCAAACTGACAGCTTTGCTCTTGAACATTTTAAAGAGGTCTTATGCAGATTTGCCAAATGTAAAATACATTGTTTGATTTCTTCTTTTTTTTTTGAATGTTGAAAGCTGATTCAAATTTAGGAGTATGACAATTCAAGAAACAGAAAAAATGCCCACTCTGCGTTGTCACTTACACAATTGGAAAGCAACCCTATTCCTACTATTCCTACTACTCTTAATAAGCTTATAACAATGCACTTAATGGTTGTTTTGTTTTTTTTTTTTTATCACAAGAGACCCGTCTGCATTTCATTGCATCAGCCCCGCCTAGTCAGATTGAATACTACTCACTGGAGATTCTACCTTCCTCCAGGCCCCCCCCCTCCCATTTTGGGTAGCCAATGTCCAAGTTGCCCATCCCTGTCTACTCTGTGTGTGGAGGGGGTGGGAATGATCCTCGCTGTAAAGATTTGTTCCCTCTTTTGAGCTACTGCTTCCATAGGTGTAGATCAAGTTCATCAAATTGTATGAGAATCTTTTTTTTTTTTCCTCTTCTTTTTACTTCCGGTTGAGCTCTGATTGTTTGATTTCTTGACTGCTGCTTCTATGAGAGCTAATTGTGGATCCAAGTAAATTAAAGTCATTGACAAATTCAGTATTTTATCGGGTTACAACCTTGCTATTTATTGGTCCAATTGTTTGCTTTATATTGAGATGCCATTCATATTGAAGACTGTAGTTTTTGACCTTCATCAGTTAAATATTTAAGTCCTCTTCACTTTGCAAGGTTGTATCATCTGCATTTCACAGGTTGTTAATAAGCCTTTCTCAAATCCTGATGCCACTGTCTTCTTCATATCATCCAGCTTCTTGAATTATTTGCTCAGCATACAGATTTTATAAGTATGGTGAAAGGATAGAACTTGGTGCACACCCTTCTCTATTTTAAACCTTTCAGGAACCTCTTGGTTTGTGTACAGGCTACTTATGAGCACTATTAAGTATCCTGAGATACTCATTCTTCAAAATGTTATCCATAGTTTTATTAGCCAAAAGCCTTTGCATAGTCAGTAGAGCACAAGTATACATCTCTCTTGTATTCTCTGCTTTCAGCCAATATCCATCCAACATCAACAGTGATATCCCTTCTGCCATGTCCTTTTCTGAATTTGGCTTAAATTTTTGGAAGTTCTCACTTGATGTACTGTTGCAACAATTTTTTAAATTACCTTCAGCAAAATTTTACTTGCCTGTGATATTAATGGTATTGTTCCATGATTTCCACTTTTTGTTGGGTCACCTCTGTTTGGAATGGGCGCAGATATGGATCTTTTCCAGTTGGCTGGCCAGCTAGCAGTTTTCAAATGTCTTGGCAAAGATTAGAGAGTGGCTCCAGTGCTGCATCAGTTTGTTGAAAAGTTTTATTTTGTATTCCCTCAGTTTCTGGAGTCTTTTATTTATTAATTAATTAATTTATGCCAATGCCTTTAGTGCAGTTTACACGTCTTCCTCAGTACCATTGGTTCTTGATCATATGCTACATCTTGCAATGGTTGAACATCCAAGAGTTTTTGATACAGTGGCTCTATGTGTTCCTTCCATCTTCTTTTGATGCTTTCTGCATCATTCAAAAACTTGCCCATAAGATCCTTAAATGTTTCAAGTTGAGGCTTGAATGTTTTCTTCAGTTCTCTCAGCTTGAGAAATGCTGATCATGTTCTTCCCTTTTGGTTTTCTCATTCCAGGTCTTTGCACATTTGATTATAATACTTGACTGTGTTCTGGAGCTGCCTTTTGAAATGATCTGTTCAGCTCTTTTATTTCCTCATTTCTTCCGTTCGCTTTTGCAAGTTTCAGGGTCTCTTCTGGCATTCTTTTTGACAGAACATCATATGTGATGTTCTTGATATCATCCCACAACTTTTCTGATCTTTGGTCATTAGTTCTTAAGATGGTCTCTAAATTCAAGTAGGATACCTTCAAGGTCATATTTTGACTCTTCTGGATTTTTTTCATTTTCTTCAGCTTCAACATGAACTTGCCTATGAGCAATTGATGATCTGTTCCACAATCTGATCCTGGCCTTGTTTTGACTGATGGTATTAAGCTTTTCCACTGTTTCTTCCCACAGATACAGTCAATTTGAGTCCTGTGTATTCTCAACTGTTGAAGTTCATGTGTATAGTCCTCTTTTATGTTGTTTAAAAAAAGGTGTTTACAGGGAACAATTCATTGGTCTTGTAGAATGAATCAGTTCTAGCATTAAAGCCATATTTTCCAATTACTAATCTTTCCTCTTTGTTTCCAGCCTTCTCACTCCAATCACCAAAATTATCAATGCATCTTGAATGCATGTTTGATTAGTTTCAGACTGAAGAGGTTAGTATAATTCTTCAATTTTATTATCACTGACTTTAGTGGTTAGTGTGTAAATTTCAATAATAGTGGTGTTAACTGGTTTTCCTTGTAGGTCTATGTGTATTAGTCTATCACAGACAATAATGTATTTCAAGATAGATCTTGAAATGTTCTTTTTAACAATGAATGTGACACTGTTGCTTTTCAACTTATTTTTCCTGGCATAGTAAACCGTGAGATTCAAAATACCCAATACCAGTCTCACTGATGCCTAGGATATCAATATTTTTGTGTTAAATTTCATTTTTGACAACTTGAACATTTTCTTGATTCATACTTTGGTTGTTCCATGCAGTTATTAATGCATGATAGCAGCTGTTTCCCTTCATTTTGGGTTCTTTCCCATCATCCATCATCAAAAGAAGGTCTTGAAAACTTTACTCCAGTTGCATCATTGTGATCAACTCTACTTTGAGGAGGCAGCTCTTCCCCAGTTGTATTTTGAGAGTGTCCCAACGTGAGGAGCTCATCTTCCGGCACTATCTTTGATAATATTCTGGTGTTTTTTTTTTTTTTTTTTATCAAGTTTCAATATTCGAATTTTGGAGCTGACAATGTTCCATTGCTATTCATAAGGTTTTCAGTGATTAAATATTTAGAAGTAGTCTGTTTCTGAGTGAAATACAAACATTTTTTTTTGTGTAAATGCTTGATTATAATTGAAGGCATTCAAAAGAAAGCAGAGAGTTAGTTGTTCCCATAGTCTAACCTTGATTCTGTCTCTGAAGCATTATTTTTTGAAACTGATAAATGCGGGTGAGCTAGAAAGAGGTGTGTTTTTGTGTGTGTATGTGAGAGAGAGAGAGAGAGTAGTGGGAGAGGGTAAAAGGACTATTCAAAATGGGATTAAGAACCCTGTTTTTTATTTTTGTACTAGAAGTACATAGATAAAGTGGTCAAATAACATTTGCCTTTATATTTTTATTAGTATTTTATAAGCAGATGGAAAATAATTACCACTTTATGTGTCCAAAGAGCTATAGATGAGTTGTGTCCTCTAGAAAACAAGAGTGAATGTAGCTTATTCTGGGCTTAACTCTAAAAGACAAAAAGAGAATGAAGCAGGATTGAAGAGCAAAGACTTTTCTTCTGTGATGTAGATCTCTGATACCCATAGAAGGGAAGAGAGAAAGATACAGTGTAAGGCAATTCAGATCTGACAACATCTTGGTTAATTCCATGTAGATCCCTGAGCAAGGATTTCCCTGAAGAAGAATCCCATATTACATATAAAAGGCCAGAATCTAATACTCCATAGAATTCTCCGTCATTGGCTAGGGCTTGCCTAGGGTAGTTGACCTATGCTTGAAATCTGAGGCTAATCTTAAAGGTGTTTCAGCAGAAGTTGTAGGCTACATACATGCACTTCTAGGCAAGTTCTTTCCTGAAGGGAAATGCAAATAATGGAACTCCATGACTGGCACAGTATGCAAATTAAAGATAGCATCTTACCTCTCAAATCAGTGAATGTGATGCTAAAAACAATATACAGAATTAGCAAGGGTTTGCTGAAATATCAGTAACTGAATGTGAAAATGTTATAGAAAAGAACTGAATGCTATGTATTGGAAACATTAATTTGACCCTGATTTGACATTTATTTAGACTTAGTAACTTAAATTCTATTAAAAAATTAAAATGTCTTAGATGAGCAGAGATTCATTACGTAAGGCCAAATGTGGCTCTGAGAGGACCTATATGGCTCTGAGAAATTACCTAACAAGACACCCTTCCACATGGTTGGTCTGTCATACCTTCATGAAGTGAGCAAGCATAACTGAGTCAGAAACTGTTGACTGAATATATCAGTAAGCTTTACCAATGATGTAGGGTCGTTCCTTTTTACATCAATGTTTGGGACACCAGCAATGATCAGACATGTAGCTCCAGTGATCAGCACTTCCACAGTGACAATTTCCACAACATGCCATGATGCTGACTACCTTCATGGTCATCATAAAGAGTTTTCCCAGTATTCACTGTCACCAAGCTCTTGATGTTAGAATATTTTGAATAAGGAAAAAGGAAATCAGGACAAAGAAGTCACACAATTCCTTGTACATTTATCTTGTACCTCGAACACTCCCTCTACTCCACATTAAAAAAAAAAAGGAGTACGAAGAACAAAACTCTGGACTTTGGAATAGTTAACTGCTTCTTTTCCTTGATTATTACACTCCAACTAAATGGAATGATTTTAGGTTGCCCTTACATTCTTAATCTCTCCCTTTTTTTTAAGCTTATGAATGTAGATAGATTTTTCATTTGTTCCTTTTTTCTTTCTTCTGTGAGCTGTGATGATCTTGTGTATTGATTTATTTTTTTTTTAATTCCAGTTCCCTTACTAGAATGTTTGAGGGGACTTCAGAAATAATGGCATTTTCCAGGCACTTTTTGATGCCCCTCGCATATAACCTATAAGAGAATGGGCTTGTCTGTTTCATTTATTTTGTATTCCTTTTCATAGCATAATGTTTGGTACTTAGTTGTTGTAGTTGTCAAGTGCCCTCTAATCTGTTCTGATCCATAGCAACACTGTATAGAGTTTCTGAGGAGCGGATGGTAAGCTTGAACTGCCAACCTAATGGTTCAAACTGACTTTGAAGTATAGTGCATTAACCCACAGTGCTACACCTGAACTCAAAAAATCTTTTCAATAGTAAAGAGGGAAGACAAAGGGAAGGAAGCTTACAGACATGAATAGAAGGTGGACTGAATTAAGAAGACACAAAAGCTTTCGATAAGTCATAGAACAGGTATGGAATGGAGCTTCATTTCCAACCTAAATCCCTTCGATCTGCTTCTCTGGTGAGAAGAACCCACTTTAACTCTCAGATGTGAATCTGTTTGGTTGAGATTCATTTAAGACTAACATTCATGCTATTCCCAAGTCTCAAACTATGTTTTAAGTGTCTAGGCAACACAATGCTATTCTTGTACTTGCAAAAATGAGGCTCGAGACTTTGTGATAGTCTCTTGGCCCGATTTAGTTCTAGATCACATAGGGAGATACAAAGGTTCTTGGGCTGCTGTACACAAAACTAGGTTATTAATATATTTTTCTATTTGCGAGGTTACCATAATGGGGGAAAAATGGCTCTGTTTGTTTAGTTGACAGAGCACTAAACAACACACTCTAAAGGGAAGAATTTCTATCTCCATTTTTCAAATTAGGAAATTGTGTTTCCCAGGGAATAAGATGAAATGGCTTCCCCACTTTAACATCAGGTTCTCTGTCAGACTGTAGCAATAGAAAGAATTAAAGACAACAAGAATATAACCATCAGCCCAGTTGTTAAACATTTGTTATGTTGTTGGCATTTGCCAATGGAGTTTACATACGTCATCAGATTTAACTGTTGGTTCCACACACTATTTTTAAGGTAGGTACTAACTCGACAGCTACTGACAACAGATAATGTCCTCTCATTTTTACTGATAAAAGAATAGAGGGCCAGGATTGATACATTTCTTGCCCAAAGCATTAGGAGCAGGATTCAAAATGAGTCTGCCTGATTCCAAACTCTAATTTTTCAGCATCTCCTTCTATTCTCAGTTGTGTTCAAAATGGCATAGATCATGACAAAGGTTGTCACTGGTTTGGACAAGGGCCTTAGTGCTTAGAATTAGGTCCATGTTTCTATTACATTGAGACATGGGTGATATAGAGTATTTTCAGAGAAAATGTGAGACAGTAGTGATTGTAAAATAACTTAATATTTTTATGAATAACGTTTATTACTGTGCTTTAAAAGGCAGAAAATAGCGTATTTGTATTAGAAAAATGTTTTATTTTTTGTTGTTGTCTCTCCTCCCTTCCACCCACAATACCATATGCTTGCTTGTAACATTTTGGGCACAGACAAGGAGAAACACGGCATTTATTTAAACAGCATTAATTTGACAACAAAACTGGAAAAAGAGTTGTAGTCCATCCTAAGTGATTGACGATGGAAAGTCAAAATGAGATGCAAGGCATGTGAATAATGAATGCTTAATTATCTAAAGAAATCTGGGTAAAGTTGCAGGACAGTCTTAACTTTGCTCGAGGCAAGCAAGAGTATGAAAAATGACCTGCTTAAAAATAAACTAACTTAATTCATTGACCTTTTTTTGAAACTCAAGCCATCTTTCTTCATTGGATACAAATAACATTTGTCTCAGTGGAACCTGAGATCAAGAAAAACAATGAGCTCAAGAAAAACAATACTTGAGGGAAAAAAATATCTATGTAATGAATGGTTCTTTTTTAGAAAAAAATCAAGATAATACATGGGGTCTTCATGAAATGCCTACATGGAATTGAGTCGTTTTTCTGATTTCTGCATTAAAAAAATAAATAGCAAATACTAGGATTCTTTTAAATCAGGATTCCATAGATTATTATTTCTACTGCCAATGTGTATGTATGCTTAGTAAACTTTCAAAAAACATATTCAGACAAAACCAGGCAGATCAACCATGTTGGGAAATGCAATGGTGGATGGGAATGGCTACATATTTCACTATAAATGAGATTCAGGGAACATCTATACTCTGACAAGTCTTGATGTCACTAATAGAGGCAAACACTATGGTGATAAATCCTTAAAATAATACACACAAGCACACACATGCATACTCTCACACACACAAGGCAAGTAGGGTGATAGCATAGTGCACATGGTGTTGGTCGTGGTAATGGGGAGAGAGAAAGGTGTGGCTGACTGAGCAAACCTATATGGAAAGAGGAGAGCAAAGAAGCCTCTTTAAGGTACTGATGTCTGAGGATGTGTCCTGAAAACTGATGTTAGTTTAAAAAGGGGAAGGTGAGGGGCAGGGGAAACTGTTAAATAAGGCCTTCCAGCAAAAGGAAGTCAGAGGGGCTGTATGCTTAAGGGAAAAAACAAAAACAGGGTGAACTTGGTAAACTTGAAAACTTTTATTATTCCCTGGTATCAAAACATTTCTACTTGAAGTGATTTTTCCATTTAAAAATAATCTTGAGCTAGAATTTTGAAATTGAGGCTCTTTTACTCATTGTCTGCATGACCATGACTGAATCTCTTTCCCTCTCTGGGTTTATAAGTATTCCAGTTTTTAAAATGCTGATGATACTAATATTGTTTTCTAATATTTCCTTCATACTAAAAGGAACTACACATGATCTATCAAATGCTTTAATCATCTTAAGTTATGGATGGAATCCTGGTGTGGCATTGACAGTTAATGCGGTCAGTTTGAACTGCAAGGCTGGCCGTTCAAGCTCACCAGCCATTCCTCAGAAACCCTGTACAGGGTCCCTATGAGTCCGAACCAACTTGACTGCACTTACCAATAACAATAACAAAGTTATGGATATTTCCCAAATTTCTAATTTTTGTTGAATGCAAAAAAACAAACAAACCAGAAAACCAAGAGGGAGGGTATTTTCAAACTTGTCATTTCTATCTAGGACAACCCAGAGCTTTTGGGAATTGATGTTCAGTTGAAATACATTTCAGTAATGGTAAATTCATACATCAAATTCTATTAAAAGCTCTGGTTTTGGAGTTGAAAGATTGACTGAGAAGGCAGATGTGAAATAGATAGGGAAACTGGTTTGACCAATTATTGAGAAAGTTACATCATAGGCAACAAAGAACTTTTTATAGCAGTCTGACCAGTTGCTTAGAAATGTCCACCCACCATGCAATTCACTCTCTCTTAGGAATCAACAACCCTTCCACCCAAGCCTGGCCTGGCCATGAAGTAGGAGACCCAGGGAGAGGAAATGGCTGGGCTGGTTTCTTATGTAACATGTGAAGGATTTCTAAACTGGAAGCAGGACAGGAATTATCCCAGGAGAGATCAGGCACATGGCCAACAGACAGCAAGATTTGAGAGGGAGCCAAGGAGTAGTTTTCTCATCTGTGAGGATATCCTGCTTATGAACTATTTATTCTATTTACATTTTTAACACAGTGAGAGGCATAGATTTTTACAATTTTTGAAGAAAGTAGTCATGAGAGAGATGCCTTGAAGACATAACACTCACGTACACACAGGCTCACAACAACTGAACAAGTTCAGTGTGTGGTTCAATGCTTGTTTCAGGTCAAAAGGAAGTCTGAGAAAGATGGTTAATTGTCTTTGCATTTCAGGAGGATGAACCACAAGTGGACACCAAATTTAAAAACGCAGACAGCAACAAGTTGTATACCAGTGACTTTGTGCTTACTTGTATTTAATCTGCCCACTGTGTAAGGATGTTATTTTAAATCTCTTATGAAAATGGAGTATTATAGGTATCCTTGATGTTAGATGGTGTGGCTGAATCTAAAAAGTTCATAAGATTTTGGTACATGCAGCTCACAAAAATTTGTCGAATGAATGAATGGATGGATGAGTTAGTGATCCTACTACTCTGACTTGAATTCAAAACTCACTGCATTGCTTCAAATAACACAAAAATAAATGATGATGATGATGGTGATATCAAAACTACCTTAAGTTTATATTTGGTCTCTGCTTAGACTATACAGATACATACCTCCAACAGAATCCATCCCCTCCTCCCAGTCTCTGTTTTGCTAATGATTAAACCCTCATATCCCAATGAGTGTGACAGCTGGCTGCTTGCATACATTGTGTTAACAACCATTAATTTCACTGCTTGATATCCCCAGGGGGAGGTAAAGCAGGTTGAATAAATGTTGTGGCCAGAGTAATTGTTTTACGATTATTAAAAATACCTCCCACCCCTAAGCAAGCACATGATGTGGTTGTTGCTAAGTGTCATTGAATTGTTTCCGACTTATAGTGACCCTGTGTAGAGTTTTCAAAACCATATCTTTGTAGGAACAGAAAACCTTGTCTTTTTCCCATAGAGCAACTGTTGGGCTTGAACCACTGGTCTTGTAGTTTGCAGTCCAGTGTTTATCCTACTGTGCCACCATGTTCCCCAGCAAGCACATTGTTGTTGTCATTGTTAAGTGCTGTCGAGTGAGTTCTGACTAGAAGCAACCCTGGTTTTTGAGGAGTGGTTGCTGAGCTTGAACTACCAACCTTGCACTTCAAACTGACCTTGCATTAAACCATAGTACCGCACCAGGACTCCAGCACACAGAGCAGTCAAATAAAGCTGAAAGCAGTTACCTGTGAGGTTACCTACACCATACCTTGAACAAACTTAAACCAAATGCACTGCCATGGAGTCGATCTAACGCATACCAAACCTCTATTGGGTTCCCAAGATTGTTAATCTCTACAGGAACAGGTGATCGTGTCTTTCCTTTGAGGAGAAGCTGGTGACCTTGTGTTAGTAGCCCATAACATGCCACACCACCACAAACCTCTCTTAAATCCAGAGGGAGCTGTTCAGTGCTGATGAAGCCTAGAGTCATGGAGATGTATGAATATGTTCTTGAGGAAACCAGGGTCTTTGAGTGTGAGTAATGAAAAGAATGGTTATGAACCACACAAGCATCTCAAAATGTAACACCTACTGTCACACTGGGGTGTTTTGGGAAGGGATGGTTGTTGTTGTTAAGTGCCATCGAGTTGATTCCAACCCATAGCCACCCTGTAGAGGGTTTCCAAGTAGCTTGAACCTCCGACCTTGCAATTCTGGTGAGATTGAACCGCCAACCTTGAAGTTCAAATGGCTTTGCAGTCTGGCACATTAACCCACAGTGACACAACAGGACTCCTTTGGAAGGGATTTATTGTTGTTGTTGCTATGTGTCATGGAGTCAATTCCAACTCATAGAGACCCTGCACAGGGTTTCCAAGGTTGTAAATCTTTAAGGGAGCAGAAAGCCTCATCTTTCTCCCGCGGAACAGCTGGTAGTTTCAAAGTGCTGACCTTGAGATTAGCAGCCCGGTTCGTATCCACTATGCTACCAGAGATTAGGAGGAAGCGATCGTACTGATTGACTAATGATACCCATCCAAGCCAGTAAGCCAATTAGCTAGGCGTAGAGATTTTCCCAGCTTAGAGTGCATCATGTCCCTGTAGAAGTAAGTCATAATATCTGTTTCTACAGCGATACTCATTTTCCTCCTTTGAAATCTGGCTCTGAGTTTCAGCTGGACAAGTTCAAAGTGATTCGGTCAAAAAGGTCAAGGATTTGTTCTTATTGATTTTATAGAAGAAAGGCATGGCTTATCCCAGCCAATATCTATCTAAAGAAATGCATTTTTGCCAAGCCCTTATATACGTCTCACGATTTTATTGATGTTGTCCCTTGTCCTTCTCTACCCACATGACCTAATTCTGTTTCCCCAGCAATTAAAGTTATGTTCCCCATACCCCTGCTTCTTAACACTTATTCTTGTGTTTTGTATCAATGGCAATGTGAGGTAAATTTCCCAAGCAGAAGGATTGACTAACATTCTTGTTTGAAAAACAGAACAATAAAAAAAAATTCTAAAATGCAGTTGTAAGAGACAAAGATAGAGATATGAGTACATTTTTATTGAGAGCTCAGAAAGGTCAGTTAATACTGCAAATCATTTTCATTCAATCCAAAGGGAACCTCTGAGGTAGATTCTCAAGCATGAATAAGAGTCCACTGTCCTAGTGTGGCGCTGAAGGGTAAGCACTATAATGCTAACCTCAATGTTGGTGGTTCAATCACACCAGTCTCCCCTCAGAAATCCTATATAGAGTCATTGAGTAAAACCGACTTGATGGCACTTAACAACAACAACAAGGACTTGATAGGTTGTTGTTGTTGGTTCCTACTCACAGTGACCCTGGTTTCTGAGGCTATAAATCTTTGTGAACTCAGAAACTCTCATCTTTCTCCTGTGGAGTGGCTGGTGGGCTCAAACTTCCAACCCTGTGGTTCGCAGCTCAGTGCTTATCCTATAGTCACTGTGCTCTCAGGGTGATAGGTTGTTGTTGTCATTGTTGTTGTTGTTAAGTGCCGTTGTGTTGGTTCTGTTCATAGTGACCCTGGATAGGGTTTCTGAGGAGCAACTGATGGTTTTGAAGCACCAACCTTTCTTTCGGTTAGCAGTTCAGTGCTTATCCTATAGTGCCACACCAAGACTCTGGTTTGATAGGTGTTGTTGTTAAGTGCCATCAAGTTGGTTTTGACTCATAGCAGCCCTGTATAGAGTTTCCAAGGAGCAGCTGGTGGGTTTGAACTGCTGGCATTCTGACTCGAAGTCCAGTGCGGATCAGGGAACACAAATACCAGGATACTTGTCTGTTCTTTCATTTCCTCTGGACTAAAACTGGAGATCAAAATCTCTATTTCCTTGTAAGAAAGACTTACTATTGCTCTTGTTTTCTTTTTCAAGTTTGTGCCCTGAGGACAGGAATCCTGTCTAGTTTTCCTCACCTTGTACTCTAGTCCGTAGGATTGTGCTTACGGTGTAATGATTATATAGTATAAATGAAACGGTACGTATATTTAACTACCAGCTATTCTGCAGTATAATGATTATATAGTATAAATGAACCTGTTCATCTAGTTAACTACCAGCTCTTCTGCAGGAGAAAGATGAGACTTTCTGCTCCCGTCAAGATTGACAGCCTCGGAAAAACCCATACAGGGTCGCTCTGAGTCAGAACCGACTCTACGACACATAACCACCACCACCACATATATTTAACCCAAAACGGACACGGTTTGAAAATGGGCTTCCTCAGAAGCGTCTGGACGTTATACATTCCAGATTCAAGTGATTCTGAATTTCAAAAATAGATGCTTTCTAAAAGCTAAGAATATATCTTTGGACTCTTGCCATCGTCAGTATATATTACCATCTGATTATTTTGCAACAGTAGAGTGGCATCACTGTCAGCAGACCAGGGACACCAGGATGTGCCCACAGTCACCGTCTCTAGAGGATGTTTGTGTCTGTCCTTCCAGAAGCGGTGACTTCCTACTCAGAGCAGTGGCACACACACATGCTCATCCTAATCAATTATATGCTGTGCAGAACCTCAAGAGGGAGGAATGTACCACTTCTTGATGACCCAGTCTTGGTTGCTTCTTATAATGCTCTCACACTGTGATGTGGGGGCCATGCTCCCAACTTTGCTTATAAGGAAATAAATACACGTTAGCTTCTTGAAGCTGCCCAGAAGGAAAAGCCAGACCTGGGTTTCTTGTCAGTCAGAACCTACTGCATTAGGTAGGCGCTCTGTGTGAATATGAAGATGGTTAAGGAAAAACAAGAGTCCTGGTGTGGCATTGTGGGATAAAACACTGGACCTCAAGGTCAATTTGAACTGCAAGGGGGGCAGTTCAAACTCACCAGCTGCTCCTTGGAAACTCTATAGAGTCACGATGAGTCAGAACTGTCTCAATGGCACTTAACAACAACACCAAGGCTAACAAGGCTAACAGAGTTTAACCGGTTGGTAAGTGTAAGTGTAGCCATAATTAGATAGTCTCTGAGAGCTTCTTTAAAAGTAGCTCGCTTGCACATTCAGTACTGTTTTATTGTGTGTGACAGAGTATTACTGGAACTTTCCTTTCCATTCCATTAACTTCAGTATTTTTGCTGTGTCTTATCAGCCACTTTTGTGTTCTGACGCCTGTGGATCTCTAAAAGACAGGAGCTGAGACAGTGAAATTATGATATTTAGCAACATATATCATGAATGAGAATAATAATGATTCTTTTTACATGATGAAGGAAACTACTAATTTTATTTCCTTGCTCTCATTCTCAGCAGAATATAAATTAGCCAGCCAAGACACAAAGAGTCACGATAGAAAATATTACTGTGTACCAGGCTTTGAAAACTAAAGCTGGTACTTTATTTAAAAATTGAAAAAGCAGACATTGAACCTAATTGGCTGTTAGTTCTTCGTTTGTAAAACAGAGTCAAAGAAGGAAACCCTGTTTAGATAACGGTTTCAACAAGAATTGTTGATGATTGAAAATGTAGCTTCAGTGTAGTATTGACTGTGGTTTTTTTTTTTCCTCATGTAGCTATTCTACCCCAGACAGGTAAATAGGGAGGTAGATCGACAGGCAGACAGTGAGCTTGTTAGCTGCCTTGCAGTTGATTTTGACTCATGGTGACCACGTGTATTACAGAATGAAATTATCCTCTCATTGGCAGGTGTGTTCAAGCCCATTGCTGCAACTCTCATGCGATTCCGTTGCACGCTCACTAAAACCCAGCTTGAGTTCTTTTTTGGCTTCAGTTCCTCATGATGAGGTTCTCTTGTGATCTAAGTTTCCATTGGCTCATGCTCATAAGTCAGTCGCCAGACCTTACTTCCTAGTCTGTCTTAGTCTGGAAGCTCCGCTGAAACCTGATCACTATGGGTGACCTTGCCGCACTTGAAATACCATTGGCATAGCTTTCAGCATCACAGTAACATGAAAACCACCAGAGTACAACAAACTGACAGATGGACGATAGTATTCTATAATATTGTTACTGTTCAGTGTCGCCTAATCGGTTCCAACTCAGAGTGACCCTATATAGGGTTTCCAAGGAGCAGCTGGTAGGTTTGAACCACTGACCTTGCAGTTAGCAGTCCAGTGTGCACGAGGACTCCCATCCTTTACTCCATTTTCTATCAAATTTACCAAATTACATTAGTATCTTGATGGAAATGTATTCTGAGATTACATCACTTTCTCTCACATTTGAAAATAGAATTATGGAAAAACATGTTTTGAAATGGTATTTATCTTATTTACATTTCATATGAACTCTAAAGTAATGTGTTTCCTACACTCTGGGAAATAATTATGGAAGACTGTCATCTATGAAACTGAAAAGCATGCTGAAAGGAAACAGAGAGACAAAGTCTGTGTGTTACATCCACATGTATCTTTAACACATGAATCCTCTGAGTGGTCACTTCATGTTCAAGGGCAAGGAGGAGTCAAGGCAGTGCCTCGGGACGTCAACATTATGCAATGTTCTGGACTTCTGCTTTGAAGTCAAAGTTCAACATCTGCTGCCTCTAGCATTCCCTAGCTGCATCACCTTGACTAAAATATTTCATAGCCTTGGGACCTTGTTTCTGTACATCTTAGGACTGAATGATGATAACTAATTTGCAGAGCTCTTGGGAGATTTCAAGCAGATCATTTGCCAGACCTTTCTTCCTCATCTGTCTTTGACTGGATTCTGCCCTGGAACTTATTCAGCATCATAGCAATACTCAAGCCTCCAATAACAGGCAAGTGGTGGCAGGACTTGAGGTCATTTGGAAGCTAAAACTTGGCAATGTACTTCCAAAACCTGGCCAGTGAAAACCGTATAGATTACAATGGTACAGTCCCATTGTGTGTGGATTTCCCGTGAGTCTGGGCTGACTGTTCTGAATAACAACAATAGTATCATGTGCAAATGTCCCCATATGTCTTTTTTACCCAGTTACAGGAACTCCCTCACTAGTCAAACCTAGAATTTTCATGGATGAACAGTAATCAAATATCATTTTCTTAAAACCTGGCATGTCTCATCCTGAGCCACAACAGAACTGGAAACTGTGGATAGCACACATCAGGGGCTTGAAAATGAATTTCAGTGGATAATAGAGGCTTGTCTACATTTAATACACAACATTAAAATCATGTCATGTTGGTGGAGTAGCTGTAGAGTTCAGAGCTACTTAGTGAGGTACAGGTAGTGGCCCAGAGCCCTGTGTTCGGACCCAGGAGCGTCTGAGTGGGAAGTAGCATTTCAAAGCCTGCCGCCTCAGCTCCTGACTTCTGCATTTTTGCAGCACCATTAGAGTTTGCTTTGCTGCAACAGGACTGTCTTCTTCCAACGAACAGCCACCACCTGCTTCTGACTCAATTTGCCTCGTATTTCCAGGCAACCACTAAAAAAAAAAAAAAGGTGATGAGTTTTGTATATGTGCTAATATTTATGTATGTATGAGTATAAGCACACAACTAATTCGATTGAAAGGTGCTCAGAGTGTTTCCCAGTCATAAATGACTTTTCCTGCACAGCTCCCCCATAAGTAGGCCAGTACTGCTCTGACTTTTGTATATTCTTGGGTCAAATTTCTCTCTCTTGTTGTTTGGTGCCATCAAGTCAGTACTGACTCACAGAGACCCTATGCACAACACAATGAAACACTTCCCAGTCCTACACCAACCTCACAATCGTTGCTACATTTGACCTTTTCGTTGCTGCCACTATGCCAATCCATTTTGTCGGGATTCTTCCTCTTCTTCTCCAACCTTCCATTTTACCAAACATGATATACTTCTCCAGGGAGGGGTTCCTCCTGAAAGCATGTCTGAAATATGAGAGACAAGTCTGGCCATCCTGGCTTCCAGGGTGCATTTTGGCTATACTTCTTCCATAGTACTTTTAATATTCTCCTTCAACACTATAGCTCAAATGCATCAATTCCTCTGTGGTCTTCCTTATTTACTATTGAACTTTCGCTTGCATATGAAGTTACTGAAAATACCATGGAATGAGTCAGGTGCACCTTCGTCCTCAAACAGACTTATTTGGTCTTCAACACTTTAAAGAGATATTCTGCAGCACATTTGCGTAATGCAATATGTTGTTTGATTTTTCTGACTACTGCTTCCTTGAGTGTTGATGAAAATGAAGTCTTTGACAACTTCAATGTGCTCTCCACTTATCATAATGCCATTTACTGGTCAAGTGGTGAGGATTTGTGTTTTCTTTATATTGTGGTGCAGTATATACTGAATCAGTCAATGTATTAAGTCATCTTCATTTTCAGCAAGCACGGTTGTATCATCTGCATATTGTAGGCTGTTAATGAGTCTCCCTCCAGTCCTGATGCCATTTTTTTTCTTCATATAATCCAGTTTCTCAGCATACAGATTAAATAACGATGGTGAAAGGATACAACCCTGGCATTTAAAATTTCCTAATTTTAAACTATTCAGCGTTCCCTTGTTCTTTTCAAACAACTGCCCCTTGGTCTTTGTACAAGTTCCCCATGAGCACATCTAAGTGTTCCGGAATACTCATTCTCTGCAATGCTGTCTATAACCTGTCATGATCCACACAACTGAAGCCTTTATGTAGTCAGTAAGGTACAGGTTGTTGTTGTTGTTAAGTGCCATCAAGTCAGTTTGAACCCATAGCGACCTTGTATAGGTTTTCCAAGGAGCGGCTAGAGAACTTGAACCACCATCCTTACAGTTCAAATGGCTTTGCAGTGTGGCGCATTAATGCACAGCACCACACCAGGACAGGTGTTGTTGTTGTTGTTGTCAAGTGTCATCAAGTCAATTCCGACCCATAGCGACCCTGTATAGGGTTTCCAAGGAGCAGCTGGTGAGCTGGAACCACTGACCTTGCGGTTCAAACGGCTTTGCAGTCTGACGCATTAGCCCACAGCACCACACCAGGACTCCTCCAAGACAGGTAGAGGTGAAGAAATGGAGAGAAGCCATCTCTAAACCTCCATGCATCTTCAGAAGGGGTCTACACATAGTTATTATTGGTATGCTTCACTGTTGTTGTTGTTGTTAAAATCGATTCCCACTCATAGTGAACCTGTCTGTATAGGACTTCCAGTGAGCAGGTGGTGGGTTTGAACTGCCTACCTTGTGGTTTGAAGTCCAGTGCTGATCCTACAAAACCACATTATATGTTACTAATATGTTGTATGTTACATAGAGGTACCCTGGTGGTTAAATACAGTGGTTAAATGCTCAGTTACAAACCAAAAGATTGGTGGTTCAAGCACACCAACAGCTCCAAAGGAGAAAAGAGCAGCTGATCGCCTCACGTAAAGATTATAGCTTCAGAAACCCTATGGGGCAGTTCTACTCTGTCACTGTGAGTATGAAGTGCCTAACAACATGTTATCTTCAGTGTGACTTCTATCACCAAGGCCATATTGTCCAACTACTGATCCTTCTTCCTTGCTTCAACATAATCTTCGAATCACCAGTAATCATCAGCGCATTTTAATTGCATGTTGGATAAATTTTACATTGCAGAGGTTGGAAGAAGATGTCAATTTCTTTATCTTTGGAATTAGCAGTTGGTAAGTAAAGATGTCATTTTGAAGATTAAGAGCTGGTTATGAATCAGGCTGCTAACCTCAAGGTTGACAGTTCAATACTCCAGCTGTTCCGCGGGAGACAGATGAGGCTTTCTGCTCCCGTAAAGATTTGCAGCCTTGGAAACCCTGTATAGGGTCGCTATGAATCGGAACCGACTCCACGGTACTTAACAACAACAACATGGGTATGGAAGCTGGGAAATAAATGAGGAAGTCCCAAGAAGAATTTGTGCCTTGGGGTTATGGTGTTGGGGAAGAATATTGAATGTACCACGGACTGCCAGAAGAATGAACAAACCTGTTTTGTAAGAAGTACAAATACATATCCCCTTCTTATGCATCTTTGTATTGATTCCTTGGGACAAAGGCAGCCAGGAGGAGAATCTGCTCAGCAGGGAAGGAGGAGGGACTGGAGCTTGAAAAGAGGAGGTTGGTAAAGAAAGAGAAAAGAAAGAGATAGGGAATCATATATAGGTATAATTTTTCATAATTCAGGGAAGAAAAGGAAATTGTCTGCATTTGTTATAGACTCATCTCTAAATATACATCATAAAAACATAAGTAATTTAATACATTTAAAGAACCCAGCTCTAATATATTTTGACAGCTGTCACAAAGG
This sequence comes from Chrysochloris asiatica, assembly GCF_000296735.1. NCBI lineage: Eukaryota > Metazoa > Chordata > Mammalia > Afrosoricida > Chrysochloridae > Chrysochloris > Chrysochloris asiatica. The sequence goes on along the minus strand of NW_006408573.1, from coordinate 12,009,239 downwards.
GAATAAATGTTGTTAACTCATAGCAACCCTGTAGAGAGTTTCTGAGGAGCAGCTGGTGGGTTTGAATTGCTGACCTTGTGGTTTGCAATCCAAGGCTGATCCTACAGCACCACACATCTGCTCTGACCAATCATGTATTTGGTAACTCTCTGTTAACCAGGAGATCTATCTCACTTGCTACTTTGCTACTGTGAATGCTTGTACCTCCAGCTTGCCCCCTAGGAAGCTCAAATGTGGCCTCTTCTTTCTACAAGTCTAATGATCTTCTGTCCTGGAGAGAGATAGTGTTCCCATCCTTTCAGATTGCCTCTCTGTCACTGGGCATACTTGTACCTGGGTTTTAAGATCCACCAATGACCTGGCTTGCTTATAAATAAAAGGTGGCCTTGGTAGATGAGAACCACAGGTCATAAATGCTTCCCGAAGCTGACATTTTCATTTAATTTCTGTCTGCAATGGAAGGAGGCAAGTATTAAACTTACTTTTATATAAATGGGAAAACTGGAGGCCCGAAAGCCAATGAGTTGTAGAGCCTGGTTTTACTAACTTCAAAAACTTAGAATATAAGATTTTCATAGAAAGTCTTGGAGCACTAGTGGCACGTTAGTTAAAGGATTTGATTGCTAATCTAAATGTCAGGGGTTCAAACCTACCAGTCACTCTGTAGGAAAAAGATGTGGCAATCTGTTTCTGGAAAGATTTACAGTCTTGGAAACACTCAGGATTAGTTCCAGGATTAAAGTATCATCAGGAGTTGGAATTGACTCAGTGGCAGTGGGTTTGGTTAGTTTGCAAGGACAGTCTCTTTATCTGTCTGCTCCATGTACTCTTAGGACCGGGAACAGTATGTGATGAATGGTGTTGTTGTTAGGTGCATTGAATCGATACCGATTCATAGTGATCCTAGGCACAACAGAATGACACACTGTCCTGGTTCTGTGTCAGCCTCACAGTTGTTGCTACATTTGAGCCCACTGCCCTGCCACTATGCCAGTTCTTCCTGTTGGTGGTGTTCTTCTTTTTCTTCGACCCTCTACTTTACCCAAACAACTTACCCTTTTTCAGGGACTGGTCCCTCCTGATGCTATGTCCAAAGTCCGAGAAAGAAAATCTGGCCATCCTAGCTTCTGAGGAGCATTCTGGCTGTACTTCTAACAAGATTTGTTTCCTGTTTTGGCAGTCTGTTTTTTTTTTTTTTAATTGCCACCAAGAGAAAGATCAACTTCTATTCATCTTTGCCTCTTTAGTGCCTAGCACAGGCCTGGAGTATGGAAAGCAGCTAACAAATGTTTGTTGAACAAACTAAATTACATTAAATCAGGTAACACACATAATGAACAATAAGAGAACTTTGCACAAATAGTGCTCATTTCCATCACAATCACATTTCTTCACAATTTGCCCAACCTACCTTTCCTAAGTCATCATCCCCACTAATGTGACTTTAAGCATCACAGACTTTTCATGTGCACAGCACACATTTCCATGTCTGTGGAAGCTTCCTTCCTGCTTGTATTGCTTTCTGCAATGCACTCGCAGTCTTAAATCCATCAGCCTTGG
>NW_006408573.1:11981476-11998008 GCF_000296735.1 Chrysochloris asiatica | reverse complement strand
TGAAACCTTGTAAGCCAGTCGCTTCATGCCTTTATTGCCCCCTCATTTTAGGTAGCCAATGTCTAAGTTGCCCATCCCTATCTACCCTGTGTACATAGGGGATAGCATTGATACTTGATGTGAAGACTCTTTCCCTCACTGTTGGTAACTACCATTCTGAGTATAGGTCAGGTTCATCAAATTGAAGCAATTTATCCTTGTTTCCTTTATGCAATATATATGTATGTATATATTATTCTTCCTCTAGTCGAGTTCTGATTATCGAGCCATCGAGGCTAGGTCTAAAGGGTACTGTATGCAAGTTTGGGTGTTCTTGTGCACCTCCCCTCACTTCATATCAGCTGGATGCTTCACTCTCAGCTCTAGCTCTCTGTGGCTAAGTCGTTGACCATGGGCTCAAGTGTCCTCAGGTCTCACCACACTTTGGACCAACCAGCCCTTCCTCTTCTCTCTCTCATCTCCAGGTCAACAGGATTCAGTGGACTGGGCCATCTTTATCTTTTATGCTGTTTTTTGCCTTAAAGTGTATTTTATCAGAGATTAGTACTGCCACTCTTGTTCGTTTTTAATTGCAATTAGCTTGGTATATATTTTTTTCCATCCTTTGACTTTTAATCTGCTTTTGTCTCTGTGTATAAGATGTGTCTCTTGCAGACAGCATTTTGAAGGATCTTGTTTTCTTATACATTCTGCCACCCATCTCTTAACTGGTACATTTAATTCATTTACATTCAGTGTAATTATTGATAGGTATGGATTAATTGCTGCCATTATGTTTGTTTTTTTTGTTGTTGTTATGTTGCTGCTTTCTTTGTTCTGTGTGTCTTCCTTTTGCTGACTTGATGCCTTTTGTGTTCTTTCTTGTGAATTTCCTCATAGTTTTTATGTTTCCATGTTCTTCTTAGATTTTCATTTTCTTGGTTTGTTGTGAAGTGTTCATTTTCTTTGAGGTTACCTTATATTCCATTAACTTTTCCCTTCATTTAGTGTAGTCTGTTTTGTCCTGTAATCTACCCCTTTACCAGCATATTATTTATTCTCTGCATCTTGTTATGTTGAGCCGGCCTTTAACTGACCCTCAACTCATGGTGACCCCATGTACAACAGGGTTAGACCATTGTAATCATTGGGTTTGCAATGCCTGATTTTCCAGAATGAGATAACCAGGCCTTTCTTCCTAGTTTGTCTTAGTCTGAAACCTGTTCACCATCCCAGCCACACAGAAGCTTCCATTGCTGCACCTGATGTGTACTTAATGGGAAGTGAATCAAGGCCTCCTTCATGGAAGACAAGAATTCTATCATTGAGCCACCGATACCTCCCTCACCCTTCCCCCCCACCCCACCCCCCACCTTTGTACTTCAAATCAGGTGAGTAGCTCCCATGAAATTCCCTGAGGGAGATCATTGCGCTTCTTTAGAGCATCTGTGTTAATAAAGATTGACTGTGATCTGAAGTCAAAAGGCAAACCTACCATTTATTGTTGTTAATTGCTGTCCAGTCCGTTGCAACTCATAGAAACCCTCTATAGGGTTTCCACGGAGTGGCTGGTGAGTTTGAACTGCTGATCTCACGGTCCTGCACTTATCTACAGTGCCAAACCGGTATGCATCATACCGGGCATTTAAGTAAATGTCTACTACCTCTAGGTATAAGAAACATGCTTGTACAACGAGAAATGCAGAAACAAGCAGTTAGGTCTAATTCTGCCTCATCTATGTTGAAAAATAAGAGAATAAAATGCACACCTCTTCATCTTTGAGGGAGAACCGTGGTAGATGCAGAATTGGAAGCTGGTGAAGAGCACAGAAGAGGCCCTAAGAGCATGATGACTGTGAAAGGGAGCATCTCGTCTTTGTCAGGCACTGCCGTAGGCACCCATGTGCACAAAGACTCTGTACTTGGGTAGAGCCTGGTACACAGGAGACTCAGCCATATGGATCATTATTCTGTTTATTGTCTTTAATCTTCACAATCACCCAGGAATCATGGAGAAGTAGTGATAGGTGCGGTAACAGTCGTACTATTGATCAGCTTCTTACGCTTGTACTAAATACTTGGCTTGCATTATTTTCCAAAAGATTCGTTTAAAAAATCAACTATGAGGTAAGCACTATCCCGATTGAACAGAAGAGAAAACAGAGACTTGGAGAGTTAAAGAAATTCATCCAGGCTACTCAGGCTGCTAACCTAAAGATCAACAGTTTGAAACTACCAGCCATTCATAGGAGAAAGATGAGGCCTTCTGCTCCTATAAAGATTTACAGTGTCGGAAACCCTATGTAGGTTTGCTATGAGGCTAAACCAACTCCATAACCACCACTACCGCTACTTATATTTGGAGCTCGAAGGGCAAGAAATCAAACCCACTGTCTGATATCAAATCATGGGCTTTTAAAACACCATGTTCTAACATGTCTATATTGGCAGGGTGTGATCAATTTGACCTGTTCTGTCTGTTTGATGTCTGAGGCCAGAGAGTTTCTTTAAGGTATGGGAGGAGTCAGTGACGCTGAAGCATTAGGACATAATGTTGTTTTTCATTAGATGCTATGGCATCAGTCCAACTTATGGTGACCGACACTGTTATAGTGCAACAGGACTAAGCACAACACAGTCTCGCACCGTCCTCACAGTGTTTGCTGTGTTTGAATCCATTGTAGTCACTGTGTGAATCCATCTCATTGAGGGACTTCCTTTCTTTTGTTAAACTTCTATTTTACCAAGCATGACACCATGTTCCAGGACTGGCCCCTGTTGATACTATGTCCAAACTCAATGAGAAATACCAACTGGAGATCATACCACTTAAATTAAAATGTGTTCTGGGTTATTTACTACTCTCCTTGAGTTATGTATACAAACTCAGGTGGGCGCTAATATATCTATTTTATCGATGATGTTGTCTTAGTGGTCTCGTGCTGGTAGAGCAGACATACCGCAAGTGGGCCAGCTTAACAACAGAAAGGTATGTTCCCACAAGTTAGGAGGCTAGAAGTAAACCCAAATTCAAGGGGCTGGCTCAAGGAAAAGGATTGCTCACTCTGTCAGCTCTGGAGGAAACTCTTGTCTCTTCAGTATCTGCTTCCTGGTTCCTTGGAGACCTCCACGTGTCTTGGCATCTGTCGCCACCCATCTCTTCTCACTCACTTTCTTGTTTGTTGCTGTTGCTGTGAACTGCTGTTGAATTGGTTCCAACTCATAGGGACCCTGTATAGGGTGTCCAAGGAGTGGCTGGTGGGTTTGAACCTCTGACATGGCAGCTCAAACTGACCTTGAGGTCCCACTCATTATCCTGTAGCGCCACACCAGGACTTTCTTGTTTAATCTATCTCAAAAGCCCAGGTGTGGCATTGTGGGATAATGCGCAGGACCACAAGGTCAGTTAGAACTGCAAAGTTGGCAGTTCAAATTCACCTATATGAAGGTGCTGTGAGTCAGAAGTGACTCAAAGGCACTTAGCAACAACAACAAAAATCTCAAAAGAGATAGACTCAAGATACTTCCCACAGTAAGCCTGCCTTACTGGCATAGCAAAGACAACCCATTTCCAAACAAGCATACAGGCTAGGGTTTATAGCACATTATTTTTTAGGAGTATAATTCAAACAATAAAAAGATGACTGAGGTTCTAAGTGTTAGAATCTTGTTAAATTCCACTGAGTCGGTTCTGACTCATAGCACCCTGTATATGGTTTCTGGGAGTGTAAATCTTTAGGGGAACAAAACCCTCATCATTCTCCTGCGAAGCAGCTGCTGGGCTCGAACTGTTGATCTTGTGGTTTGCACTACAGTACTTGTTCTTTAGAGGCACCACACTCTCTTTAGAATCTGAGGCTCAAGTTTCAATGACTTAGCTTTCCTTGATGGTGGTGGTGGTTTTATGCTGTGGAGTCAGTTTTGAGTCCTAGGGTTTCTGAGGCTGGAAATCTTTCTGGAAACAAAGCCTCATCTTTCGTTCTGGCTTCATTTCTTAGTAGCTCCATCTATTCTAACGTACTGCCATTTTTATATGCTTAAATTCTGAATTGCTAGGAGAAATTATTCCATTTTAAGCAGCTTTCACTTTGTTTTTTTTTTCAAACCACCATGTTTTTAAGTATATTAGTTACTGGAATTATGACTTACGGAAAGAATAGCGCCATCATGTTCTTCACAGAAACAATTCCACTTGTTCGAGGGTCACTGGAAGTGTTTTCTTTTAGCGGAAAATAAATTTCACCTTAATTTTGAATGGGAATAATTACAAAGGTTTCAGTGTTACTCAAAAATTGGCAACTGAAGCAGCATCAGTTGTTGGCTAGCCTTGTGTTGGTGCTGGAAACAGTGGCCTGTTCAGAGCCATTTACCAGGGATGATGTAGGAGGTACACTAAAGTTGGTATGAAGGTCACTTGTAAAAGATAGTGATAATGATATTGCCAATTGGCTTTATAAAACGTGTATATGACATTCCATATGGATATAAATATAGTCATAGGCTGCTGTCTACCTAATGAGTTAATTAAGGCATTAGAGTTTTTTAGTCAAAGAGTATATAATAGGACATTCACATGGAAGAAAGAGACCTGTATACTTTGAGTTTCTTGAATGATCTTCAGTGGTTTGGTGTGAAGTGCTCATGTTTTTCTCTGGCACAGTTTTCAAACATAAGTGGAAAACAAGTGTTGTTGTTGTTGTTTAGGTGCCATTGAGTCAGTTCCAACTCACAGCAACAGAACTAGACACTGCCTGGTCCTGCATCATTCTCACGGTTGTTGTTACACTTGAGCCCAATGCTGTTGCCACTGTGTCATTCTATCTCATTGGAGGTCTTCCTCTTCTTTGCCAACCGTGCAATTTACAAAGCATAATGTCATACTTCAGGAATCAGGCCCACCTCATAATATGTCCAAAGTCTTGCTATTCTGGCTGTACGTCGTCCAACACAGATATGTTTGTTTTTCTGGCAGTCCCTGGTACTCTTAATATTCTCCTCCAATACCATAACTCAACTGTATCAATTCTTCTATGGTATTCCTTATTCAATGTCCAAATTTTACATGCGTCTGAGACTATTGAAAATACCATGGCTTGAATCAGGGGCACCTTAGTCCTCAAACTGACATTGTTGCTGTTAAACATTTCCTAGTGAAACACATCATTTTACTTCTTGAGTGCTGCTTCTATGAGTATTGATAGAGGATTCAAGCAAAATGAAGTCTTTGACAACTTCAAACTTTTCTCCATTTATCATGATGCTGTTCATTGGTCCAGTAGTGAGGATTTTGTATTCTTTACATTGAAGTGCAACCCATACTGAAGGCTATAGTCTTTGATCTTCATCAGTAAGTAATTTTAGTCCTCTTTGCTTTCAGCAAGTGAGGTTATATCATCTGCATATTGTAGGTTGTTAATGAGTCTTCCTTCAATTCTGATGCCACGTTTTTCTTCACATGATCCAGCTTCTCTTGCTTAGCATACAGACTGAACAAGCATGATGAAAGAATACAACCCTGGCATATAACTTTCTTGATTTTCAACCCCCTTGATTTTCAGTGCCCCCTTGCTCTGTTCACACAACGGACTCTTGGTCTGATGGCATGAGGGCAATTAAGTGTTCTTGAATATCCATTCTTCCTAATGTTATACATAACTTATCATGATCCACACAGTCGAAAGCCTTTGCATAATCAATAAAGCACAGATAAACATATTTCTAATATTCTCTGCTTTCATTCAAGATCTAGCTGACATCAGCAATGATGTCCTTGTCTAAATCTGACTTGACTCACTGGCAGTTCCCTGTCAATGTATTCTTGAAATCAGTTTTGAATAGTTTTTAGCAAAATTTTATTTGCACGTGATATTAATGATATTTTCCAATTACTTCTGCATTTGCCGAATTGCCTCTTTTTGGAAAAAGCATAAATGTAGATCTCTTCCAATTAGTTGGCCCAGTAGCTGTATTCCAAATGTCTTGGTATAGATTAGTGAATGCCTGGAGTGCTGCATCAGTTTTTTGAAAGATTTCAATTTTTATTCCATCATTCCCGGTTACTTGTTCTTTGCCAATTCCTTCAGTGCACCTTGGACTTCTTCCTTTAGTACCATTGGCTCTTGATCATATGCTACCTCTTGAAATGGTTGAATATCAATGAAAATTTTTTGTTTTGATACAGTTATTCTCTGTATTCCTCCCATTTTCTTTAGTGCTTTTCTTTTATCTTCTTTTGATGCTTTCTGCATCATTAAATATTTTGCCCATAGAATCCATCATTATGGTAAATTGAGGTTTGAATTTTTTCTTCAGTTCTTTCAACTAGAAAAATGCTGGACGTGTTCTTCCCCTTGGTGTTCTAATTCCCCATCTTTATACATTTCATTATAATCCTTGGCTTTGCCTTCTCCAACTGGCCTTTGAAATTTTCTGTTAGGTCTTTTACCTCCTCATTTCTTCCATTTGCTTTCACATCTCTATGCTGGAGAGGGAGTTTCAGATTCTTTTCTGACATCCATTTTGGTCTTTTTCTTCTTTCTTGTCTTCTTAACTATCTTTTGCTTTTTGTTGTATGATATTCTTGATGTCTTAGTAAGCTTTTGCTTTCTTCCTCTGTGATGTTCTTGATGTCATCCCACAACCATTCTCATGTTTGGTCTTTTGTCTAATGCATTAGTGTCGAATGCATCAAATAACCCACCTAAATTAGAGATGATCTCTAAATATAGGAGGGGTATTGTCAAGGTCATATTTTGGCTTTCTTAGACTTGTTTTAACTTTCCTCAGCTTCAACCTGAACTTGCAAAATGAGCAATTGATGATTTGTTCTACGTTATGCCCCTGGCCTTAATTTAGCTGATGAAATGGAGCTTTCCCACTGTCTCTTTCCACAGATCTGGTCAATTTGATATCTGTATATTATATCTGGTGAAGTTCACACTTTAAATCGTCTTTTATGTTGTCTAAGAAAGGTATTTTCAATGAAGAAGTCATTGGTCTTCCAAAATTCTATCATGTGATCTCTAGCATTGTTTCTATTAATGAGGCCATATTTTTCAACTACTGATCTTTCCTCTTTGTTTCCAATCTTTGCATTCCAGTCACTAGTAATAATCAATACATCTTGATTGCATGTTTAGTCAATTTCAGCCTGAAGAAGTTGGCAGAATTCTTCAATTTCATCATCACTAGCTTTAGTGGTTGTTAGATTAACTGGTATTCCTTGCATAAGTATGGATATTATACTGTTACAGATATCGTTATACTTCAAGATAGATTTTGAAATGTTCTTTTTGATGATGAACACATGCCGTTTCTCTTCAATTTGTTATTTCTATATGATTGTCAGATCAAAAATGACCAGTACCAGTCCATTTCAGCTCATTAATGCCTAAGATTTCAATCTTTATGCATTCCATTACATTTTTGACAACTTCCTATTTTCATAGATTCATCCATTGTGCATTCCATGTTAATGGATGTTTATAGCTGTTTCTACTCCTTTTGAGTTGTGCTCTGTCAGCAAATGAAAGCCCTGAAAGCTTTACTCCATTCACATCATCGTGGTCAACTCGACTTTGAGGAGGCAGCTCTTCCCCAGTCATATTTTGAGTGCCTTCCAATCTGAGAAGATCATCTTCCAGCACTAAATCTGACAATATTCTGGTGCTGTTCAAGATGTTTCAGTAATCAGAATTTTGGTGCTATCTGACATTGTTCCATTGCAATTCATAAAGCTTTCAGTGACTAAACATTCTGTTTAGTCCTTCTTCCTAGTCTGCCGTAGTTTGGAAACTCAGCTGAAACCCGTCCACCACGGATAAGCCTGCTGGTATTTAAAATACAAGTGTCATAACTTCCAGAATCACAGTAACATGCAAGCCACTGCAGAATGGTTAACTGGTACATGATGGTAGGCAGGACATTTTGTAGTTGTTATTATTAAGTGCCATTGAGTTGATTCCAGTTCATAATGACTCTATATAGGGTTTCCAAGGAGGGGGTGGTGGATTTGAACTCCTGAACTAGTGGCTAGCAGTCCAGTGCTTATCCTAGCATCATACCCAAACAGTGCATGTAGATGTTGATATATAAAAAGTATATGAAAGATGTTTCTCTGTTCATTGGGTCCATGTTAAGATGTCATGATGGTGTAGAAAGAAATTATTGGACAAGTATCTTTCTGACCATTCTGCAGTATTTTTGGCAAAAAGAGAGACTATTGTTTCATTCATATTTCATAAGTTTCTACGGGTCCACATTTGGATCATTGCTTGGCCAATTTCATTGTGTCCTTTCCCAAGACTTTTCTCTTTTCTAGACCACCTTCCATGTCTCCAATATTCATCCGATAATACCTGTTTAAATCTGGAAAGTGAACTACCTTTTCCTATCAATTATTGTAGGGAAATATGAGTGTCATCCTTGTACATTCCCCAAGAGGAATACATTCTCATAGGACTTCAAAAATAACAAAACTAGAGCCTCATTAATGGACAAAACACATATTTGCAAAACCAAAAACATTTTAATGAATTTTCCACAAGTAATGAAATTCATAAAATTTTACTCAGAAATGTATCCTGTCAGCATCACCTCTTTTTTGGAGTACCCCCCAGATTATCTGAAATAAAAAACACACTGCACCACAAATTTATACTAAGGTATTGAATTAACAACTGAAATGTCAGTTATGAAGTAGAAAAAGTATCTAGAGGAACAGTGAGAACCTCTAGATCTTTAGTCTGCAAAACACATTCACTTTGTCAAGGGTAGAACCTTCTGGAAAACTGACATTGCCTTCAGATGGGAATCTTGGGCAGGCATGGAATAGTTCATGAGTCTTGCCTAAACCTTGAACATAGTAAGTTGTTGCTTCAAATACTGACCCACTATCTGATGCTTATGGACTCCTGGTGTGGCACTGTAGGATCAGCACTTGATTGCAAACCACAAGGTCAGCAGTTCAAACCCACCAGTTGGTCCTTGGAAACCATAGACAGGTTTACTATGAGCCAGAACTGATTTGATGACACTTAATAATAACAGCTGATGCTTTGTTATTCTGTACCTTGTAAAAGTATCTAAACTCATGTGGCCCCCAGTGACTTGGCATTTATTTATGCTCATAAAAAAATGGTATACTCTAACACTGCGGCCTACAGCAGCTAGAATAAGCCCCAGGTACCATTTTCCCTTCTTTCTTTCTTCTACCTTCTACATTACTTCTTACTTCTCTTTCTGGTTTGTATTGTTTTCTTTTCCCCCACATTTATTGTATTCTGGGCATACAAGGATGAATAAGAGATGGGTCTTGTGCACGGTAACTGTTAGAGCAGATTCAAAACATGGGCAAAATGATGAAATGGTGTGGGGATGATACTAGCAAAACTGCATAAGATGAAAAGGAAGACACTAACTATCTGTTAGTGTCTTCTGTGAAGGTTTTTGGCCACTAAAATATCAGAGGAGGGCCTAGAAGAATGAATGGAATTTCGAAGGTCTGGGAAGGGGAGTGATGGTCCAACCTGTATTAATCACACAAACATGTGGAGCATCGAAGTATTATGTGCTTTAAGTATGAAGAGAGGTAACTTTCCGGAGAGTTAAAGAACTATACTGTGTAGAGTAGTACAAAGGAGCCCTGGTAGTGCAGTGGGTTATGTGTTCACCTTCTAACTATAAGGTCAGCAGTTCAAATCCATCAGCTGCTTCATGGAAGAAAGATGAGGCTTTCTGCTCTCAGAGAGAGTCACAGTCTCAAAAACCTGCACAGGATTGCTGTGAGTCGGAACCAACTCGACAGCACACAGCAATACCAGCAGAGTAGCGAGGTGGAAATTAGGCTGGGGACAAATCATGTCGATATTAAGATGGAAAAATAAAACATCTAGCTATTACCTGGAAATCATGCAGCCATATTGTCATTTAGCCGGGTATGTGTGCATCTTATATTACTTTGTTTAATATTTGTTTCTTAAAAAAACAAAGATTATATTAGTCTATTAATTACTATTTTATATATATATATATAGTTGTCGTTGTTGTTGTTAAGAGCCGTCGAATCAGTCCCAACTCCTAGTTTACTCTATTTAGGGTTTCCAAATATCAGCTGGTGGGTTTGAACTTACCTGTGTCATGGTGCATTGGCTAAGTGCTTTACTGATAATGGAAAGCTTGGAAGTTCTAACCCACTCAGCGAGTCCGCTATAGAATGCCAAAAAGTTCTACTTTGGTAAAGATTATAGCGTGAAAACCCTATGGGGCAGTCCTATTGTGTTACATGAAATGCTATAAATCAAAAATCTACTCAACAAACTCTAACAACAGCATGTCAATATCTATCTATCATATCTGACTTTTTACCACTCATGTAATAATTCCAACCTTAAACTCTTCTTTGCCAATTAATAACTTTTTATACATGAAGTCAATGAGCCTCCAAGAGATTTAATAGCCTAACCAAGATCTAACGCATTTTGTATCAGTTGCAGATCTCTACATCCCTTTAGAGAGTCTGAATATCATGGAGGGGCCCCTCCATTTCTTCCTCAAAAATATATCAACTTATCATTGCATATATTCCCTTCCAAATTTCTATATCCACATTATTACATAGAATAATCATGACATGTAACATTTTAGAACAAAAATTAAAAGTGTTATTATATAAGCATCTTATGCTGTTATAGGATCATGCCAACTATAATTTTTAATGACTGGTAAATATTGCATAATGTTGATCTATATAACCCTGACCACACTTGTTATATTTCCCTAGTGAAACATATTTAAATTGCTTTTCTTTTTTTAAAAAAATATGCCAAAAAATGAATACATAAACCTAAATTTATGAGGGATGAAAAGAAAGCAAAATATGTAATGTACTAGGAGTAGGTTTGTAGTTTAAAAAATATTAGGTTAAAGTGTATAAATAAATGAGTTTTGTTAACCGCTGATACATTTGACCAGCCAACTTTCCAGTCTTGTGTTTATAGAAGCACCAAAACAATATGTGAGATCCTGTATATTCATCAATCCATCCATCCGTCATCTCTATATCTATCTATCTATCTAGTTCCTAAGTCACTAATCACAAAGGGAATTCATATTCATTTGTGCCCTATAGACGCTGAACAATTTTCGAATATGTTTGTATCTGTGCAATTCTGTTATAGTTGTGATGCTGTTATTCATTTGTAAGAGGGTTGTGTCTCCTCTGTCCCTCATAACTGGTAGCATGTAGTGTAAATCACAGCAGAAATAGGTCTGCATACGATGAACCTTCAAATAGCTTGTGAACTAGTGGTTTGAACAGTTAGTGAATTTGCACTCGTTCACCTCATGCATGGAAGATCCTTTTTTCACAGATAGTAAAATAATGATTTCACTTTGCACTGGCAAGGCTTTTTGAGGATAACAAAGCTAGTGGTTTCATAACCGTGATAATGTGTTCAACAAGTTTTATTCAAAAGAGGAGTCTAGCACAGCATTTTCTATCAACTGCAATCTTTGAACAGCACAATCTGGGAGACCCATGAGGAGTGAATTACAGTAATCAGCCTTCAAAATGACAAAGGAGTTAATCAGCATCTCCTTGCCTTTCTTCTGGAGCCTCTCAATCTGGTGATATCAAAGAAATTATAAAAAGAAGTCTTCGTGATGGATGCAAAATGCCTTTCAGATGATAACACCAAAGACAATGGGAAGAAACACACACACACACATACACACATACACACGTTTAACTTTTTTGAGATGACTGCTACTGGATTCTAATCAGAAGTACTCCCTGGATGATGAGCTACAAGGAGCAGCTGGTTAGCACTAGGAAGAATTTAGGCCAGGCTAGGATTAATATTCTTCAACTTCTGCACCAGGGAAATCTTCGTTTGATTGAATAAAGTTAAAATAGAACAGTGTCTCTTAAATACAGGTGAATTAATCAGATCATTATATAAACAGGGTGATGAAGATGATTCCGCTTTCCCTTCGCAATCCTCATACCTGGGTTTACCTTCAATCTCTTATTCTGTTCACCTCTACTCTACGTGGAAGGCAAATCTCCACTGAAGGGAGAAATCTCCTCTAAATAAAATTCATGGACAATGAACTGTCCTCATTAATTAGGTTTTCTGATTAGATGACATTTTCAAAATGGAGTTCCAGGGAAACGCTTCTAAAATGTAATTGCTTACTTTTCCTTTTCTAAACCTACCATTTAGTTAATGTAATTGAGAATCCATCACACATCTTCTTGCACACCAAATGTGTTTGCTTTTTTTTTTCTTTTCAGAATTACTAAATAGTCAAGCCCTTCATTTTCAAGGATACAAGCTTGATCTGGGGATGTTTTCTGTGTCTTTTCCAACCTAGCTTAGTTAAGGGATATATCTCCAAGCCCTAGAATCATTTATGAGTTGGAAATGGACATAACTCAGAGACAAACTGTAGTGAGTTAATTTTGACTATATCTGCTCTAAGTCATACACTGAAATATGAAACCATAACAATCACAAACGAGTATTAGGTTGCTTTTCTTCATCAAGACCTTATTATTCCAATGTCCACATCAAGGAATATCACCAGCTGACCCCGAAGAAAGCATGTCATAAAATTGAAACTCTTGATTAGTTGCCAAGTTGTTCCATCAAAGTTTAATCAATATTTCAACTTTTGGATGAACACTTTCTCCAGGTGTTGAGAATGTGTGAATGTAAGTAGTCCACAGGGAAACATGAAAACCTCTGTGCTTGTCAGTACTGTAAAAAAAGAGAGACAAAATGCATGTCTTGGTCAATGACAAACTCTTTGGAATTAGCCCCATGAAAACATGTTTTAGGTTAGTTCATTTTGGCACAAAGTAGGTGCAAAAATGGTGTGGGGGCCATGTCTGACTTCGCCTGGCTTCACAAGGATGAAAGAAAATCGATCTCAAAATCAGCCCAAGGTAGATTCCTATGAAGCAGAGGTCAGACATGCATCCACCCTACAACCTTCTTTACCCTATTCTGACACCAACTATACCTCCCACAACTCGCTCTGTTTCATATCTGAGTTTTCTAATCCATTGTAATGACCACACAGAACTCATAACAATACTCTCCATTCTGGGGCTTATTAGGGATGTGAACAAGGTAAATTCAGGATCAGAAACAACTCAGGATGCAACAGTTCTGCAGTCAGGAAGCTACCATACTGCAGACATGCCTCACTCTTGTCTTCAGCTTCTCAGCCTTGCGGCCCCTTGGACTCTGCCCCAGTCCATGGGCCTAGGGCCTTTAGCTGCTCTGTCTCTCCATGGCCTACCTCTGCCGTTGGCTCTGCTGTCAACACTTTCCTAAGTAGAGATCTCACACTCCACTCATCCTCTTCCTTCTCAAGTGTCCTGGGATCTTCCATTCCTGCTTCTGAGATGGCATCTTTTAAATCTAGCTGGATGTCAGAACGAACCAATCCAAGTCTCAGTGTTGTGGTAAAGTACAGTTGAGTTTGTTCCAACTTAGAGTGAGTCTTTATAGGGTTTCTGGGGAAAAGCAGGTGAATTTGAACCACTGACTGTGGTTCAAACTGACCTTGCAGTCTGATGGGTCATATTACAGTGCCACACCAGGACTTCTGTATACCTTATTTGTGTGTCCCACTCAGTCACTTAGTGGGAGTTAAGGCATTAGATAGAAAACCATATCAAGTAAACTCAAGGCACTATAATAAGTAAGGATCTCCCATCTGACTTTTTAAAATCAAAGATATATAATGAATAAAAACTATATTCGGAGTCCTGGAGTGTCACTGTTGAATAAGTACTAGACTGCTAACCTCAAGGTAAGTGGTTCAAACTCACCAGCTGCTTCTTGGAAACCCTATACATGGTCACTGTGCATTGGAACTGACTTGACCGCACTTAACAACAATAATTAAAAAATCACTTAATGAACATTTTAGTCACTGTGTATTATTCTAATGTAGGTCTAATATTCCCCCCTCAAATTAGAGAGGGGAATTAAAGATAAAAACAGCCAACAGTTGAAACTGAGTTGATGCTGTCCACTGACAACCTCATGTTTGTCAGAGTACAACTGTGCTCCCCAGAGTTTTCACTGGCTGATTGGTTTCAATGTAGACAGTAGCCCTTTCTTCCACAGTGACTCTGGGTGGGCTCAAACTTCAGGTTTTCAGTTGGCAACTAAATGTGTTCATCCTTTACACCAGGGAATCTGAGGGGGAAATGCATTGTCCTAATCACTATATTTTCTGCCAATAATTAGAAAATACAGAATTTTTCTCTCTTTTCCACAAATGAAAGAGCCTAGAGCTACTAAGTATTGGGAAAATCTGTGGGACCATGCAAAAAGTATAGGGGGAAATGAGGAAAGGAGAAGGGGATTTTTAGGAAGTTTTTAGCTTCCTATTTCAAGAGTTTTATCAGAACCTATGTAAGCAAGATGGTTTTCTTTTTTAATAACTGTATAGGTATAACCCAACACAAAGAGAAAAATTAGGAGGGGAAAGCAGCATGGTAGAAATAATATGAAGTGAAAGAGAAGCTGTATCTTCATTTTTTGTTGTTGTTAAGTGCCATCGAGTTGGTTGCGACCCATCATGACCCCGTATAGAAACCGTATAGGGTTTCTGAGGAGCAGCTGAGAAGCTTGAACCACCAACCTTGTTGATCAAACCAACTTTTGGTGATTTCTTGACATGAGTCTTCTACTTTTCCAGATACAATGTAGAAGGAAAAAAAGTTCTAGAAGTTCTGTCTTAGAATTTCTCTTGAGGCAGTAGACTTTAGAAGCGCTCATTGTACAGTTTGCATGGAAGCCAATTAAGGTTGCTGCAGGCTCTACTCCCTAAAGGATCATTGTGCAGACTCTTTTAGAATTCAGGAAAGCTCTTCCCGTGTGGTCTGGGAAAAGAGTAAGTGTGAAGACTCCCAGCTCTAAAGCTTTCCAGCTGGCTCATTATGAGCACCTCACTTAACTAAATCAACTTTTCTCATTTTACACATAAGGAGACAATAGGCCTGACCTGCCCTCTCAAGCAGCTGTCCTTTGGGCCACGTTATTACTGGGATGTGTTTTCTGAATTGTAGATGTCTGTGTAAGAAAACATGCTGGCAACATATTAGACACTTGGATCAATTAGCACTATGCTAACCATAGCTGTGGAATCATGATATGGCACTGTAGAATAACCAGTGGACTGCCAACTGCAAGATCAGTGGTTCAAACCCACCAGCCGTTCCTCGGAAACCCTATGTTATTGTTGTTAAGTGCCGTGGAGTCAGATCTGACTCATACCAACCCTCAGTAGGGTTTCTGAAGAGCAGCCGGTGGATTTGAACCACAAACCTTGGCATTCAACCGACCTTGAGGTCCTATGGTGCCACACCAGGACCCCCGGAAACCCTATTACATGGTCGATATAAGATGGAACCATCTCGACAGTGTTTAACACCACCTTATCTGTAGGGTCCTGGCAGGAATGAGTAATTGAGGAACAGTTTAATGGACGTTTTGTAAAGGTTAGTCTATGTTATGAGAGAAGGAAAGTAGAGTGCACCGGGCTATCCACAGAAGTGCCTGCATCACCCATAGGCTTGAAGAAGTAAGGGAAGGGACAGTTGTTGGACACCAGAGAGAGGTGTTGCTCTAGCAGTAAGCCTGCCTATGAGAGTGGCCAAACATGAGGCAGAAGCTTCTGAAAGGTAACCACCTTTCAGAAGCTTCTGAAAGGTCACTTCACCTGGCTCCATTCTCCCAATAAACTTGAGGTAATACTTGTTGGCTGAAGCCTAGCACAAAGTTAAAAAAGTAGTGAAATATAATATACTAAGGCCATCCATAAAGGTCATGCTCCTCCAAGAGACTTTGGAGGAGAAGGTGGGAGGTTCATCTAGAGGGAATGTTGAAGATTGTTTCTCACTTTTAGCATCATGTAGATTTTGTTTTTAGTTATTATCAACTTGGCTCTGACTTACGGTGATGTACAACAGAATGAAACTTTACTGAGCTCAGAGCCACCTCAGGGATGCTTAAAGTACATGAGTCCATTGTTGTGGTCACTGTGTGTTTAGAATGACTTCCAACTCAGCGCCTCATTCTTCAGCACTATATCGGATAGTATGGATATTGTGCTGGGATGGTGGGGGCCATCCACAATTCTGTAACCAACAGAGACTCATAGGGCTCCTCTTGCCCCATTTGGTAAGTAAGCCCCTCTGCTAAAATGCTTCACTCATATTCTGCTGTAGACACTGGGTTTGCTATTTTCAGCTGAAAAACACAAGTATTTTAATTCTAAGTGTCTGAGAGACATCACAGGTTTTTTTAACTTGCACTCTGACAAGTTATTTTTTTTTTATATGATGAGAATAAGACATACCAATATTCTTTGACTCCCATATATATTCTACTTCTGTAGACTTCATTCTATTAAGTTCAGTGAAAAAAAATAGCTGATGCCTTCCTTGTGACATTGTCTAATATTGTTCCTCTGATGATAATAAGAAGCATCATATCAAACTCCAAAGGCTAGTTGTTGTTGTTGTTGTT
>NW_006408573.1:11976120-11980016 GCF_000296735.1 Chrysochloris asiatica | reverse complement strand
CATAACAAAAGTTATGTGGATAGCACAGGACCGTGCAGTGTTTCGTTCTGTTATGCCTAGGGTCACGTGTCACCTAACAACAACACAGCAGTAGAGTGGCCATTTTGATATTTCAGCACTTGAAGGATGAGATCTTGCTGGTGTTTCTGTTGCTTACTTATTTATTTCCTCCTCAGCAATGCCTATGAAAACCTAAATGATTGTTATGTTTCTATTTTTCTTTCCTTTTGTTTATCTAGGTATGATCGGTTGAATTGTATTATAATAGGATCAATACCATTGTGAAATAAACTATTGGATTAAGAGATGTTATTATGTTACCCTAAATGTTTCCAAATAAGTAGGCTAGCCAACTGAAGGTTCTCTGAATCATAGACGCTGATATAAAAGTGATGTCAAGGCCTTATAAAGTGTCAAAGAGCTTATAGCTCTTCCCAGAGCTTGCTCACTGCCAGGTAGATTAGATTTCCCTAGGCATCCTTGCACTTCGCTGCTACACAGATGATTTAATTAGAACAGATGTATGGGTCCAAAAAAAGGAATGTGATTTCTGAAGTGGCCAAGAGAATGGCTTAACCTCAGTTTGAATTAAGTATATATGAAGGGCCTTTCAAAAGTTCATAGAATTAGAAGATAATGGAATTTTCTCCAAAACTCTTTTAAGCTTCTTTGTATGGTATTCTTTGGGTTAGAATTGAGGGGAGGCTATCTTTAATCTGGAAAATGTTCTTTTATATGGGCCAGGGATGTAATTCCACTATGGATTATATGCAGAATATGCATAATTTTCCATGGTGATACTCTGGGATAGCAACAATAAATTATGACATTGGCTTCTAGCCTTTTGGTAGGACACCTTAGGCTATGTACCATCAGGTACAATTCAGGCTGCTTCATACATAGCTGGAGGAAAGGAGCTTAGGGTACAGAGTTAAGGGAAAGGCAACACAGAAAAACTAGAATCATTTTATAAGATATATGATAGTATTTCAAAACGATCAAAAAATTTGAAATAACTACAATATGGGGATGCTTAAGTTACTTCTGGAGTCCTGGTGTGGCACTGTAAAGCCTTCTGAACTGCAAGGTCGGTTGGCAATTCAAGCTCACCAGCTACTCCTTGGAAACTCTATACAAGGTCACTATGGTTCAGAATCGACTTGACAGCACTTAACAACAAGTTACTTATGGAGTCCAGGTGTGGTGCAGTAGGGTAAGCATTGGATCGTAAGGTCAGCAGTTCAAACTCACCAGCCACTCTTTGGAAACACTATAGTGTCGGAACCTACTCAGTGAAACTGAAAAATAACAATGAATTTATTTATGATACATTCATATAATGAAAAATTAGTAGCTATAAGAAGTAATGAGAAAGATTTCTACCAATTGCTCAGAAGGAATTTTGGAGATATTTACCGTGTGCAAAAGGAAAGTCCCAGAACAATGCATATCCTAGTCACCTCTTTGGTTAAAAGTGCATATACGCACATGTATGTGCACATAAATTATGCGCTTGAAAGTGTTAGCATGTTTACCTGGCTAGGTCTGGAGAAGAATGAAGGAGGGTTTCCAAAACCACTATGGAAGTATCTTTGCATATTGTTAAGTCTTTAAAAAGAATACTATATTCCTAGTGAACCAAGAAAGTGGTAGACAGATCTTTATAAAACCACAAAAGATTATCAGAAGAAAAAACGTAACTATTTTAGCACTGTGAAATGTGTTACTTTAAATAATTTTTGCTTTGTTTCTTTTCTTTTTTATATATGCTAGTTTTCTAAAATATTTTCAATTTTCACAAGATCTTTCAGAAAATATGTAACTAAGTAATGGTAATCTAAATGTATTTCAATAATTCTTTAGAACTCACATGCCTAACTCTATTGATGCTGATTGGTTGGTTCATCTGAGTTGGTTCTAATTATCCATTTGTTTCTTTCATCTCTCTAATGTATTTTTGAGCTTCAGAATAATTTATCTTTGACCTCAGAATCTTGAAGTTATTTATGCATTTACTTCTTTTACGTGAGGATTGGGATCTTTCTGAAATTTTTGCAAAAACACATTTTATGTACAGTTACAATTGATTTTAAAAATAATTTGCAAAGTAGATATAGAACATAAAATATTTTGGTTGTGTGTGTGTTCGTGTGATTCATACATTTGTTGCCAAGTGAGCTCTCTGTCTGAAATTCTTTCTCCTATTTGTCCTCCCCAGCGATTATAAAAACTGCCCTTCCCAACATGGACCGAGAAGCCAAGGAGGAGTACCTGGTTGTTATTCAAGCCAAAGATATGGGTGGGCACTCCGGCGGCCTATCTGGGACCACAACACTTACAGTTACCCTTACTGATGTTAATGACAATCCTCCGAAATTTGCACAAAGTAAGTGAAAATATAAGTGTGATGCTTTAATTTGAATTTGTATTCTAATTTTCAGTGGCATCCAAAATTCTGTTAGAAACCAGTAAGTGCTTAATATTTACAAAGTATAGCTATTTACGTGTGCTTGCATACACATGTATATAAATAACCAGTTGCTATGGAATTGACCCGGACTCATGGTGACCATACTCTGTCAGAGGAACTGTATTCCATAGGCTTTAAGTGGCAGATTTTTCAGAAATAGACCAGAATGCCTTTGTTCTGAGATACCTCTGGATGGATTCTGACTTCCAAACACCCAGGAACATACCAGGCAGCTTCAAAACTTCCTTTAAAAATTCTGTTATTTTGAATTCCATTTTCCCACGAACTTTTTGAAGCCCCTTATTATGAGCGCAAGTCAAAGAGTATTGCTGCAAAACCACAAAAACCATTATTAAAAATGCCAAAAATGTGAAACTACTGTTCTCCACATGTCCTCCATCTGGCTCTAAACACATCTTATATCTTAAGATATAATGTATAAACTATCATCTCTCTAAGCCTTCCCCAACGAATTTTGTGCTCTTCAATTTATACCACACCCAAACTGCAATTTTGGTGCCCTTGAGGCCTGCAAATTGTGTTCCTTTGAAATGCTCTTTGGATTTGGGGAACAAAAAAAGTTTGAAGGTGCAGATCAAGGCTGTAGGGTGGATGGAGTAAGGTTTCCCAATGAAATTATTGTAGGGCAGAGCTTGCTTCTCTCTTAAGAATGAGCAGGTGCATTGTTGTAATGGAAAACAAAAATTCTTCCGTACAGTTTTCTTGACCTTTTTCTCATTCATGCAGCTTCCGGTTTTGTTAAAACTTCTTCCTAACAAGCCCCCATGATTGTTACATGTCCTTTAAGAAAATCTTTCAAGACTATCCATTTGGAGTCTCAAAATTCAGTCACCATAAGCTTCTCTGTGTTGACCTAACTGGCCTTTAGCCTAACTGACCCAGCAGATTGCCTCAGAAGCTACTATTGTGCTTGGACCTTGTTCTCTGGGTCATATCAGTAAACCCAATAACTGTCACAAGTGACTATTAATTCCATGTAATCATCTTCATTAGCTTTGATTCTGATGAAAAAACTGATGGAACTGTCAACTGTTGAGCCGGCTGATCTGCTCCCAATATTTTTGGCACCTGTTGATCTGAAAGTGTGCTGAGGCTAAGATATGTTCACTGAAAATTCATAATGCCAAGCTATGCATGAGTTTAACGTCAGTAACTATATCATCATTGGCAATTCTGTGTTCTTCTCCAATCCGTTTCTGGACTTCAGACAGAGTTTCTTCATTTGTTGAAGTTGATGGTCTTCCCTCCCATCTTTAAAATTCCTGATCCATCTAAAAATTTCTTTTGTGAGGTTTAGCGTTCCTATAAACTTGTTGCAAAACCTCAATGATTTGAGAAGGTGTCCATTTGAGTTTTGTTAAAAAGTTGATATTCGCCATGCTCTTAAAATAATTTTCCCATGGTA
>NW_006408573.1:11963304-11976020 GCF_000296735.1 Chrysochloris asiatica | reverse complement strand
TGCATTGAGTGAAAGTTTACAGGGCACATCGTCAGCTTCACATTCAACCATTCATATAGCTTGTTTCATTACATTGATTATTATCCCCGCCATATATCATCAGTTTACAGTGTTTCTCTCTATCCTCTTTAGCTTTTTTTTTGGATGGTGGGGGACAATAAGTATCCTTTTGAAGGCGTGCTGACAAGACAAGTATATTACTGAGAGAACTTATTTGCATTTAACAATTGATTGCAAAGGCATGTTTAATACATTTTGTTTGGAACAAATCCATTCATATATGAACTGGACCTCTAGTTGTAATACGTTTTTACTTAGTTTTGTGTGTGTGTGTGTGTGTGTGTGTGTGTGTGTGTGCATAAATTCATAAAACAACGATCCTGTCATTCTGATACTTTACCTCTATTTTACTTGTTTCTTAGGTTTCTTTTGTTTTTGTTTTTTCAAATTTAATAAAGTTTAACCAGCAAACAGTGGTGCTGTGGATTGGAACCAGAACATTTGACTGCCAGATATGTGCTCTTTTCTATATTCCACAGTATCGCTCATGAAGAAACATTAAGAGGAAGGAGAAAATACAGTTCAGCTATTGTTCCGTTTCCAATCCTATTTTCTGTGGAAAAAACCCCAAATGTGTAGTCTCTGAGGTGGAGAAGGCAACCATGTAAAACATTTGCTAAACAACAGATACTACTTTTCCCTGCCAAAGCCGTACTCTTCCTCATAATCTTGGTGGTTGTTAAGTGTCATCGAGTTGGTTTTCATCATAGGGATCCTGTATAGGGTTCCCTAGGAGTTGCTGGTGGGTTTGAACCACCAGCCTTGTGGTTATCAGTCTAGTGTTTATCCTACCAGCACAACACCTGAACACCTAGGTAGCCATCATCAATGAATCAAGGAGTTACTCATTACTCACCAACTTTCTTAGGCTTCCCTGGAAATCCCTCTTTTTCGCTTACTTTCCTTTTGAGCATTGATCCAAATAATCTGGCAGAGAGAGTTGATCAGTAAAGACCTTTCTAGTATGAAATTGAGATAATGAAAGATAAATTTGCTGCAATAAGATTTGAATTGCGATAAACCCCCCAAAAAACAACAAACCCATTGACATCAAATCGATTCCAACTCTTAACAGTCCTGTACAGGGTTTACAGAAGCAGAAAGCCTCATCTGTCTTACAAGGGGCAGATGGTGGGCTTGAACTCCTGACCTTGCAGTTATCAGTCTAATGCTTTTCTGATAGCATCACCAGAGTTCCCTATGAATTGGGATATGAATGTAAAACTTACTGGAACAAGGTGAAGACCGGAGTGCAGTGTTAGACATTGCAGTGAGAAGAAGCGCAAAGTCCAAAACTCATGTAGAAGAAAGGTGGATGGTCCTGTATGGGGATGAATTTTTTTTTCTGCTGCAGCTAGAACACAGAAGACAAGAGGGAGCGTGCTGGAACAAGGGGCAGGAGAGTATCATTGACAGGAAAAACAGGAATCAGTCAAACTTGGTTGTAGAGACCATTTTAGGTATCATGATCTTTATCCTAAGATGACTAGGAAGTCAAAAAAGATTTTGAATTGTAGATTTGATCATTGTATTTCATTCCCTTAAAGTAAGAGAAAATGAAAGCTGGCCCTCTTCCAGTGTCTTCTCCATTTTACAGGCAGTTAGGAGGTGTTTGTAATCAGTATGTTAAATGTGATGTTATCTTTGGCAATCAAAAACGTAATAGTGAAAGTGGTGAAATATGTACAGATGTAATAGATCATTTAGAGTTAATAATGACAAAATCTAGGGATAGGAGGTACCATGAGAGATTAGATGCACTCTGGTGCTTTATGCTGGGAAAACAAATTTAAGAAAAGTAGTCTTTGTCTCCAAAGGAAGAGTGGTGGAAGAAAAAGGATAAAGAGAGAGAAAGATGGGGATTGAAATGGCATACTTGAGGTACCTTTTAGACTATAGCTGCAAAAACTCAAAGGTAGAAAGAACAGAGACAATGAACTTTCATTAAGATTATTTAGAATTTTCACATCTAGCCATTTATAAGCCAGACAATGAATGATGCAGCACTTACCAAATTATTGAAATGAACCTCTTCTCCTATTCATCCCCCCCACTCTTCTTTTATTTCCTTTTAAGCTGCCATCATAGTTAATGTTCTAATATGCAGCTCTTCTTCCTCAAAAAATGATTGTTTCAATTCAGCAATGGCAGATGAATTTCAGAAACATTTCCTTTCTTAGGGGTAATAACTATTAACAATGATCACACTAGTAGAGACAGTAAGAGTGAGTAGTCTATCACCGAATAGCAGTGGATACAGATACCCCATTTACTTGGTCTCTCCAGGCTGTCTGATGCAGAGCTGGCAGCAAGGTGTGGTCCCTGGGCTGATTTAGCTGGTTAATAAGCATACCTAAAGGAATCATCTCAAATCTTCGATAGAATACAAAGTCTGAAGGAAATGAAATCATTAGAAAATTTATGAGAGGATGGGAAACCTTATGTTTATAAGAAATGTCTGTACTGACAAATGCTGAAGTAATCCAATCTGTACCCATTTTAGCGAGAGTAAGGTTTCTTTTTTTATTCGATTTTGCAAAATCGGGCACCCAGTCCCGTAGACACGGGTAGATGTGTCACATGGCCAGATGTATAACATGGCCCTCCACAAATGGTTTTTATTCTTGTCCCCCCCAAAAGCCTCTCCTCGCATTCCAGTTCTCCATAGACAGTTCTGTGGTATATCCGATTTTCCCTCCCCCCCTGAGAAGCCAAAATGGCTAGCCCAAGGTCTTACGGGCTGTATTGTTATTTAAATTTCCTAGTCCCAGACTAGCCTTCTTAAATCTACAATCTGTCTGCTTGGTTTTGCAATCTCATGAATTCCTGAAGATAACAAGAGTTATTTCTCACAATGCTCAACATACTTTTCAAAGCCTTTCTAAGGTAAAACTCCCTGGAAAACATTTTTGTTCCCAACACCATAATTTTATGATTCTAAGATAAAATTTTATTTACTTAGTTGGTTTCATTTCATCATTAAGTCAAAGTGTGTTTATGCAAGAAGAAATCTCTCCGCCATCTGAACGAATCTTCCTGTATTGGGTAAAATGAGCATTAGTTTATCCAAAGGACTCAATGATTGACCTCAGACTAGAATTAGGTAATGTACTCCAGATTCTAGTTTTCTTTTTTGAGTGCATTGATTGTTTATTTTGTCCCCTTTATTGTTATAAAGGGACCTAAACTTATTGGTTATCTGAATCTAGGTTCCCCAGAAACAGCTACTGTGACAAGAAATTGAATACAAGTGACTTAGAGAGAAGGTGAGCCCAAGGAAAACCAGTAGATTAGTGAGAAAGGACAGGATAGCCAATAAAATGTTCATTATCAAGCCAGCTACCGCTAGGGGCTCCTGGATCTTTATCCCATTGGGAGAAATTCTGGAATATTGTAAATAAGCATAGCTCAACAGGGTCTTAAGAGAGAAGGGAAGGGCTGAGACTTGTGAGTCTCTGGGACTGTTTCATAAGGGTGTTAATTCTCTGGCTGTTCTGGCATGACTTGCAGTGGGTGAAATAAATGGGTCCTAAAAGCCAGAAAAACCCTGAGGCTTAGCAATGTAGACAATGGAATTTGGATGGTGGGCAGGTGGGTGCTACAGTGGTAATTACCAGGAGTTCTGTCTGGAGAACCAGCAGCTTCCTTTAATGCATCAACTAAAGTGATTTGAGTAAGAATAGAACTAGTGCCACTAATTATACATGCTTTATTGCCCTCCTAGGAGATGGAATATACACGGTACTTATGTTTTGCTTAGGGAGATTTGAAGGTAGACATTTTGGTCTTCATAGATAGCACTGAGGACTTTAGTAACAAGAGGAGTGTTTCGTGTGTATGAACAGCTTGCTGCAGGGCACAGTAGAAGTTTAGTAATTGGATTTTATCAAAAATGGTCTGCAAGTCTGTAAATAAAAAGGTAAGTTCAAAAGTGACTTCCAGTGTGTTACACATTGCATATTTCTGGCGGAAATAAGCTTAATATTTTATGTTGGGCAACACTGAATATCCCCAAGGGCAACAAATGTGATTATGCAGCAAAATAGAATGAGCATTCACACACACTCACTAGTATCCTGATGTAACTCTGATCTAAACATATGCCTGGTAAACATATGGTTTAATACATTCCATGTCTCTGAAATGTCTTGAAGGGACATCATTATTTCTTACTGGGAACTGTTTGTCTCAGACTCGTTTCAAAGACTACATCCCTCAAGGGCAAGGAATAGTTCTGTCTTTTCCATAACTTTATTGTGGACAACTGCCAGAGTGCCCCGAACAAACACCTGTTAAATGAATAAATGAGTGAATGAATTCATGCAATGCTAAGTATTTCTCCTTTTTATTCCCCCCTAAGGTCTGTACCATTTCTCTGTACCAGAAGATGTAGTTCTTGGCACTGCAATAGGAAGGGTGAAGGCCAATGATCAGGATATTGGTGAAAATGCACAGTCATCATATGACATCATCGATGGAGATGGAACAGCGCTTTTTGAAATCACGTCTGATGCCCAGGCCCAGGACGGCATTATAAGACTAAGACGGGTAAGATAAGAGAGGTTTTATTCATCTTTAAAATACCTTTCAGAAATGTGAATGTGAAGTTTGTGGGGCTTGGGTGGACTTCGTGATGGATACAATCGTAGCGGTTGTAAAGACTTAGTGTTCCTTGCAATTTAAAAGGGATAGCTAGAAAAATGCATTTCATACCTCATTCCCCTCCTCCATCCACCTGACATTTTGGTTACAGCTGTGATGGACAGTTTGCATGCTTGATGCTAGTCTTCCATTACAAACACCCATTGTTTCTCTCTCCCTCCATTACTTTTCTCTAAACCACCGGGAAGCTCAGCTATGTGGAGAAGTTAGTGCTCTGAAACCATTCCTCAGAAAAACTTGGACAAAATTAGGTGGACAGTCTCAGTTCTTTGAAATAACTCTTTTGAGGCCTATTGTCTATGGTTCCTAAGAGGATTTCCAGTGGGATCAAACATTATATGCCCACAATTGATAAATTCAGTTGGCTTTTGATACTTCTCTATGTAGTAATCTGCTTTTCTGCATTCCTGCTTCCAAGGCTGTGTTCCCTAGTCCATTACAGGTATCCAAGCGAATCCATTACAGGTATCCAAGTCCTTATTTTAGACTCTGCTTTCAGGGAAATTCAAAGACAGGTAAAGGAGGTGGGCACAGCAGATATATCTATGTATCCTTGCTAGCTCTGGGCAAGAAGGATGTTTTCCTTGCTGCCATTGGACCCTCCATATCATGGTCCAAACTGTGCAAGCATTCCTGAAATGAAGCCCATCTGTTCCTTGCTCCTAGATTTGGGGCTACCATTGGAGAAACAAACATCTTCACCACTAGTAGAAATAATGAATGACAGTCTGTGACTACTTTTGCCAGCAACCAAGTTATTGGTGGTAGATGTGAAAAAAATAAGTACAACTTCTGTTTCAATTTTTCCTCATGAAATCTAAATTGGTGAGAAAGGTGTAGTGTAGAACACAGTTCATTATTTTTTGAGCACAAGGTATTTGCAAGAAAAATAATCTTTTTCATCCTCATGATTATTTTGTTCAATATTATTCTTCATATCTTTGCCATAAAGTAGGACAAACTAATCTTTAAATAGATTTGCTTGTTCATGAACAGGAAGATAGATGATTGTTTGCACAATTGGGAGCCAGTGATTTTTACCTCCGTGTTCGTCAGCATTACATTGACAGGACTCCAAGCTTGTTTTCTGATTCTCTCTAGAGTGTTAGCTAGGAATCTATTTCTAAGGTCCTGCTCTAAGAATCCTCAATTGGGGAGAGACACAAAATAAGAACCTGGAGTTTTCTAGACATACTTTTGCATGTAAAATAAATGTTTAAAATCCATTCAGAAATAATAATAATACTGTTTTGCTTTCTTGCTGGGCAACACCAGCATTGTTTCAGAATCCCGGCATGAGTTTGGGACTCAGAGTTGCAAAGTATTTAAAAATTCATGCTGGAAATCGATTACAGTACAATTATATTTGAGTCAATTATTGAATAATCCAGAGTCACATTTTTCTCAGCTAACAATTTCTAATGTTGTTTTTATTATTATTATCTGCTATCCTTTGTTACTATTAAATGCTTTTAAAAACTAAAGCAATCATCCTTGAACTATATTTTTATTCACAATTATTTCTAAAATGAGAAGTGTATACGTACTTCGTTAGCGGGACTGCGTCTTCTCATTGAGAAGTATATGTTTTACTCTAGTAAACAATTGTGTAGGGAGTCATAGTTGCACCATCCATGGGCCCACCTTTTTGTCTGCTGAAATTCTGAGGACACGGGGATGCACTGTGTCTTTATGTTGAGCTAAGAATTCAGCAGAACATGATCTCTTAAACTTAACAGTGTTTGCAACGAATTCCACATTGCAAGATTGTTACAGTAGGGGTGATTGGCAAATTGTGAATATGCTGATTTTGAATCATCTATTCGTGGGGACAAGTACCTGATAATTTCAGAATAGGCAGGGACCTGAGTGCCTCCCTTATTTACTAGAAAATATGTCAAATAAAGCCAAGTCCCATTAGAAGTAAATTTGAATATAAAATCAACACCAATTTTCAAAGTAAGAATATAAATTTAAGCTTGCATGCAAGTTCTGAAGGAGCTCACTAATGCCAGTTTGTTTTCTAGTTTCTTCTTTAAGAAAAAAAAAAAAAAATCTGCATTGCAGATGAAAAGTTCAGTTTCTTGTGAGAAGCTGTACAAACCTAAACTATCTCTTTGAGCCTTAATGGATGTACATCCTTGAGATCTGAGGTCTGATGAGTTCCTGAGAGTTGGTCTGTGGAGGTTCTGAAACAGATGGGTTCTGTCTAACTAAGGGAACTGCATTTGCCTACAGGGAACCCTAGTGTTGCAGTGGTAAAAGAAACAAACAAACAAAAAACTTGACTGCTAACCAGAGGATCTGTAGTTCAAATGCACTAGCCACTTTGTGGGAGAAAGAGGTGGTAGTGTGCTTCTGTAAAGATTTATGGCCTTGGATACCCTATGAGGAATTCCACTCTGTTTGACAGGATCGCTATGACTTGGACTCAATTCCACGGTGCTGGGTTTTTTGTTTGTTGGTTTGGTTTTGGTGTTCTCCTAGCAAACTCTATTTACTGCGATCATTAACTGACTCTTTAGAAATGAAGAATTACAGTAATATGTCAGAATCATTGTCAGTAATGGTGCAATGAGGTAATTTCAGAATGATCTTAAGTGGTTGGTGAGGGTGGACAGCCAGACCTAGCTATCTATTTGCATGATACTAGCTCTTCCTTCTAAATATAAACACAAGCAGATATGCATCTGCATACATCTTGCTTTATATGCCCACCTATTTATAGCACACCACTCCTAATAGAAACCTTCTAAGAATGCCCTAAAAATCGTAAATCTCATTTTAGCCATATGATCAGCAGAGCAGCAATGCCTTGGAAGTAAAATAAGAAAGCACTCGTTGTTAGGATTAGTGCTAAATTATGCTTTATAATGTCTCCTTGGACTAAACAATGATTATTTCTAGTTCTTTACAGTTCACACACTGTTGCCGAAATGATAAACTGTTCTTCCCCAATAGAGATTGTGTTCCACGTTGCCTTATCTCCTCCCAGCAGAGGCCTGTTTAACTAGCTGATTAGTATGCGGGTCATGCTACCACTAGTAAAATTTTATTACGACTCTGAAGTGAAATTTTGATGGCACAGTTCATGACTGTGAATATTTTGTGAATTCCGAGTGAAATGAGCAAAACAAAACAAAACAATAGCAGATCAGAGTCACTGAGCTTATATAA
Source organism: Chrysochloris asiatica (assembly GCF_000296735.1). NCBI lineage: Eukaryota > Metazoa > Chordata > Mammalia > Afrosoricida > Chrysochloridae > Chrysochloris > Chrysochloris asiatica. The sequence goes on along the minus strand of NW_006408573.1, from coordinate 11,968,121 downwards.
TAAACAGATATCAATAAATGCCTGTGAAATTTACAGGTTGGATCTGGGGGAATGGAGGGTGATCCCATTAAGGCTCAGGAATGGGTTTAAATGCACATAACTTAAATCCATCAGCATTATACTCATTTGTTCTTGCTGCTGGTCATTAGTGACAAACATTCATCTTTGTCATTTCTTAACAGCCTCTGGACTTTGAGACCAAAAAATCCTATACACTGAAGGTAGAGGCAGCCAATGTTCACATTGACCCACGTTTCAGCGGCAGGGGGCCTTTTAAAGATACAGCAACCGTCAAGATAGTGGTGGAGGATTCTGATGAGCCACCTGTCTTCTCCTCACCAACTTACCTCCTTGAAGTTCATGAAAATGCTGCGCTCAACTCTGTAATCGGCCAAGTGACGGCTCGCGACCCTGATACTACTTCCAGCCCAATAAGGTATTTCTCCTCTTAAAAGAATACTGGCCAGCTGCAATGACAAGCAAACCAGTACAAAATGCACTGTGTGTACCCTCCGTGTGACTGCCCTGGCACTGTGCGCTTGTGACAAGGAGCTTTGAGTCCATGTGCAAAACTCTGTCCTTGTGTATGTGTGCATGTATGCACATGCACAAGCATGTAAACACACACACGAATACAAGGGGAGGAAATATGTAGAAAAATAAATTCACTTTTCTGAGAGTACAATTAGAATACCAAATTGCGGCACATTTGGGTCAATCTCTAACTTTGGAATAGCCTTGCTGGTTTCTCTTCCTTCTCCTTTGGACGTTACCGGGAATCCTTATGTAAGAGTTTATAGGCATGAGACCACTGTCAGCACATTAAAAATCTATCTTATTCTGTGTTTGGGATTTGGCTTTGAAATAATCTTCTTAACACTTCGTGGACATTTTTGATAGGTTAGTATATCTGGATTGGTTCCTTTTAGACAAACCTTTCCTCTGCCATTTCCAAAATACCTTTTGTTTCTACTTCCCTTTCTCTGATTCTCCCCCTCCAACCCCTGCTTAACTGAGAAATCATCTTGCCTTAAAGTTTTTAGTGGCTCATTTCTTGTTTTTGTTTTTTGTTTTTTTTTCGGGTGAACTGTACATATCTTTTCTCTTGTGCCAGTCACCCAAATGACAGGACAGTGCTCAAGCTAAATAGCTTTCTTCCAAAAAGAACACTAAAAATCTATAACTCACACTCTGATCTCCAAGGGTGAAGGGCTGCCTAATGATGTGTTTGAGTGTAGATTTCAAATATTGTCTTAGAAATGTTTTTGCTAAAAAGAAAGAAAGAAAGAGAATCAGATGAAGGAATACAGTTTTAAGGAATTGTCCAGTTGCTCTATAAGCTGGATGTCAGCTCATACCCGACTCATTCAGTGTCCAAGGCACGGGTGTCTAGGCCAGACATCCTGCTGATGGTTCAGAGAAACGTTAGACAATTATGTTTTTCAATTTTCTTTACGCACTTCTTTTTTTGTGTATTACATTTCCACTACTTATAATCCTAGCAGGTGAGATTCAGTGCCTCAAACAACCTGTGTTTGCCCAAAAAATAATTCTGTTCAGATTCAGAAGATTCAATATACTCTTTATAGAGTCAGCATAATAAATAAGAATGCATTCCCTTAGGAATATAAAGCAAGCTTCTTTCAGAGGAGTCCCACCTCTGAGAAGTAAAACTCCATCTGGAGATATGAGAGATGGCCTGATAGCCAATCTGAAAGTTAAAGGAATTCAATATGGTATGGGCATATATTAATGCCCCTTATTTAGCTAAGACCACAGTGTCTATCCAAGGAACAGACAGTGAATGCAAGGAGTGGAAGTATAGAGAAAAATGTATGTGAGCATCCATGTCCTAACAAAATCATGAGATCATCTAATAACTAACCATGATGTATGTTGAATAATAAATCTGGCCCATTTCCATGTTACTCACTTTTCTCTGAATGGATCAAAGCAGAAAACAATTGTTACTTTCTTCACATTGCAAATATAAGAGACAGATGTGAAGGGAGTAGGCAAGATTGATCCAATAGACAGGCCCATCATGGAGGAATTGTAAGACATGATTTGGCAAGAAGCATAGAGTGGCTCAGGAGTATGCCTAGCCAAGGAAACTGAGGACTCAAATCTGAGAGTAATCATGACTGCAAACCGGTGAGAACTGACTTTTTGTTACAAAGATACGGTCTTCATTAAATACAGATGAGGTTTGAGGCATTTTGAATAATACAGTGAAAGTAGCCCCATATTGGCTGTTGTTTTTCTTCTTACCTGCTGGGCAACTGTCTCTTCATTTATGGCAACCCTATGTTGCAACATATAGTCCTTAGAGTTTTCACTGGATGATTTTTGGAACTAGATTACCAAGATTTTCTGTCCAGTACACTTCTCTGAAAGCTCCACAGAAGACTGTTCTGCAACGTAGCAGCACTTAGATCCCCACTGACCAGGAATATCTGCCCAAGAAGTGCATTGGTCAAGAATGGAACCTAAGGCTTCCTCTTGGAAGGCAAGTGTTTTATCACTGAACTAACATTGCCCTCTGACTGGACAGAGCTGTGTCATGTTTTAGAATCTATCCATTTCATTGAAGTAGAGAAGGAGATTTAGAACTAATAATTCCAGTTCATAGGGCGTTAAGTGATGGCTATTACTGTGGTTGATTGTTACCGTTATCAATGTGATTGCTATTGCTACTTATACTGTTGTCAGTGATATCAAAGGCCTGTCTAGAACATCTTGAGGCTGCTTAGCAGTAACTGCCTAGCTTGTAGGCATTTAGCTTTCAGCTAGTTAAAGGAAATCTGAGATTGCATGACAAGGCAGAGATGGACAGATCAAGCATCATTTGATTGTATGGATACAGCTGTGCTTCTGATAAATGTCTTTGCTATATATGGTCCCACCCAAAGAAGGGGTGGATGCTTGTTCAAAGCATTAGAACAGGACTTGGATGTATTAGAAGCAGGCCCAACATAGTTCTGAATGGAGGTTGATCTGCTCCATGGAATGAAAATATAACAATCACCAAGAACATTTTTCAGCATCTACATTTCTGCAGGGTTTTGTATGTGTGTTTGGGTGTGTTTTTCCTCCTCTTGGATTATAGAGAGCAGCTATGGACAACTGGTTAATTTGAGTATAAAATAAAAATTTCCAGCTAGCCAGACCAATGCTTTGTTCTTTTTGAGTCTGGCAGACAGATTTAGAGTCACTTAACCTTTGAAACAGAACTAGGGGGCATGCATAGTCCAGAGAATTAATTACTGAGTAACAACCAACTATGCATTATTGCCCCATTCAGACCATCATATTTTATATGCTGACCTGGATGTATTCGTCTTTTAGGGGAATGTTTCCTTTGCCATCTAGTAAGAGATAGGTATTTATTTATTGCCTTGTTAAAACATGAATTCATTTACTGGTTGACCAAAGTTTTCTGAGACTCAGTTATTTTTAGAGTGCATTGTCAAGCTGTAAATATTGTATATTTTTAGTATAATTACATTTATACTCACATTTTCACCTATATCTATATTTATATATTCATTCTCTTTTGGGAAATAGACAGTGACAAAGAAGAATTCATGGACCTCTCTCCTTTCCAGAAATAATAACAAGGCATTTAAATTTTTTCTACAATGTTCTCTACCTCTTAATAATAAAAAACGAGATTGGGCCAATTATTTGAAATATTTAGTGTTTTAAAATTAGGCAGACTAAGGGGCAAATCCTTTCACTGCCAGTTGCGAAGAGACAGTCTCTGGTATTCACCAAGACTCATTGTCCTCATTCTTACAATGGTATAGCATCATCTTCCTCACAGGATTATTGAGATGATTAAACTGTGTTATTAAATAAATTATGTAGAAGCTAATATCTTCAGCTGTTAATGAGAGGTTGTTGTTGTTAAGTGCCGTTGAGTCGGATCTCACCCATAGCCACTCTATATAGGTTTTCCGAGGAGTGACTGTTGAGCTTGAACCGCCGACCTTGCAGTTCTAACGGTTTTTCAGTCTGGCGCGTTAACCCACAGCACCACACCAGGACTCCTAATGAAAGTTAGTCCACCATTAATTTTGTATATTAACTGAAATTAAACTGTACTCATTTCTAAAGAATTTCTTCTTCTAAAGATGAATGTCTGTGGCAGAATGATCCAGTGTTTTTTTGTTTTGTTTTGTTTTTTTTTCTTGATCAGTGTTATGCTAAATAGTAAGGAGACCTGTGTGCAAGCAGTTTAGCACTCAGTTGCTAATGGAGAGATTGTAGGTTTGAGCCCACCTAGCAACTCCATGGGGAAAGACCTGTGATGTGCATCCTAAAAGGCTGAAGCAGAGAAAATCCAATGAAGCAGTCACTATAACATTGGGTTGCTAAGAATCTAAATGACTCAGCAGCACATACCAGCAGCCTAATTTACCGCCCCTGTTGCTGCAAACATTTCCCTTGTCAGTTGTTGAATATAGGACAGGGTTATGCTAAATGCACTCTTTCGTTTCACTGCCTACAGTTTTATAAGATAATATATATTCTTTCTTTATTTTTTTAAGTTTTTATTGTGAATTATGTGATCGTTTACATGGGAGAACATTAGCTTTAAATTCATCCTATCTTATTTTGTTTCATTGCAATGATTACAATCTCCTGCATGCATCATCAAAGAACCAAAGGGTACACCCTGCAAGCCTGCCTCCCTCCCTCCCTGGCCATCAGCACATAGCCCCTCTCCCTCCCTGAGTCTAAAGTCCCGAGCCACTCCATGTCTCCACATCATCATCTCTGCCTTCATCTCTGCATCACTGCTTCTCTGGATA
>NW_006408573.1:11960838-11962419 GCF_000296735.1 Chrysochloris asiatica | reverse complement strand
ATGGCTCCTGGGGGAATGACTTGTTTGTTCTTATAGTAGTCAAGCAGACTGCCACTCTTGTTTTTGATTTTTCCTGCTGGTCTTTCCAGAAGTATCTTCTGTTCTTCTAGCTGCTCCAAGCTGGTCTGCCTGTACTTTCAAATGGAAATCTCCCACCTCAGAAGATTCTGGGCGGGGATCAGGATTCCACCTATGGTCTTATGCAATGCAAAGACTCTGTAGGAAGCCTCCTTCACTGGGCAAGTTCTAACCCCAGTTTAGGCATTCTAATCAGTTATAGGCTGAAGAAGGACTTACAGGCTTTCTATGGTGATGTTTCTAGCTATTCCTTTCTCTCCCCCTCAAGTCTCTATTTTACAATAGTAGATAAGGGAAATCAAGATTCTAAAGACAGCCAGCATCTTAACATTATTTTCCCACGTATACCCATTCAAACCATGTCTCAATCCTTGTATACCAGAGCCTTGTTGTTCCAAGGTTGTGCTTATATCGTTATTTACCTCTGTCCTATTTAACCCACGCATACCTGCCTAAATGTTCTCCCTTCCACCTTGTTCTTCCTTTCCTCTCCCTCTTCTAGTGTATTGCACCTCCAGCACACAAACTATCCTGTGTCTATTGCCTACCCTGTGCTCAACCTTCCCTTCCCTCCTCTCACTCCACCTCCCTTATCACAGTAACCAGCAAATATCCGCCCCCCTTTTAGTGTGAGTACTTATTCTTAATCTTTTTTATACTTAATCTAGTATTTCTTCTTTTGTGACTGATTAATTTCACTCAGCATAATGTCCTTGGGGTTCATCCATGTGTTGCGGTGACTTGCAGCTTCCTTGCTATTCTTAAAGGTAGCATTATATTCCATTGTGTGTATGTACCATAGTTTGTTTATCCATTCTTCCACTGATGGGCACTTAGACTGTTTCCATCTTTTTGCTGTTATAAATAGTGCTGCTATGAACACTGGTGTGAATATGTAAATACTAGTGTTATGGCTCATATTTCTTGTGGATAAATACCAAGTAGAGTAATTGCTGGATCATAAGGTATTTCTAAGAAGCTCTGGTAGCATAGTGGTTACGAATCAGGCTGTGAACCTTAAGGTAAGTGGTTCGAAACTACCAGCCGCTCCATGGGAGAAAAATGAGGCTTTCTACTCCCCTAAAGATTTACACCCTCGGAAACCCTGTACAGTAGGAACCGACTCAACGGCACTTAACAACAACAACAAAGATATTTCTATTTCCAACCTTCTGAGGAAAGACCATATTGCTTTCCAGAGTGGTTGGACCATTTTTCAGTCCCACCAGCCAGGTAGGAGGGTCCCAGTCTCTCCGCATCCTTGCCAGCATTTATTATCCTCGACTTTTTTTTATCTTTGCTGTTATTGCTGGTGTGTGAGATGATATCTCATTGTTGTTTTGATTTGCATCTCTCTAAGGAGCTCTGGTAGCATAGTGGTTACGAATCAGGCTGCTAACCTCAGGATCAGCAGTTCGAAACTACCAGCTGTTCCACAGGAGAAAGATGAGGCTTTCTGCTCCCGTAAAGATTTACAGCCTCAGAATCCCTGTACAGGGTGAC
>NW_006408573.1:11924073-11959273 GCF_000296735.1 Chrysochloris asiatica | reverse complement strand
TCTATGTTCTGGAATAATTTGAGTAGAATTGGTGACAGCTCTTTCCTGAATGTTTGGTAGAATTTTCCAGTGAAACCATCTGGGCCTGGACTTTTTTTTGGTTGGGAGTCTTTTGATGACCTGATTAATTTCTTATTTGTTATGGGTCTGTTCAGTTTTTCTACTTCACTGTGTGTAAGTTTAGGTAGGTCATGTTTATCTAAAAATGTTTCCATCTCTTCTAAGTTTTCAAATTTTTTGGAAACTACTCTTTGTAGTATTCTGTTATTATCCTTTGGATTTCCTTCAGTTCCATTTTGACATTGTCCATGTGGTTTCTAATACGTGTTATTTGTGTCTTCTCCCTCTTTTCTTTTGTTAGGTTTGCCAGTGGTCTGTTGATTTTGTTAATCCTTTCAAAGAACCAGCTTCTAGTCCTGTTGATTGTTTCTATAGTTTTTCTATTTTCTATCTCATTTATTTCTGCTATTATCATTATAATTTATTTTCTTTTGATGACTGTAGATTCCCTCTGTTGGTCTTTTTCTAATTGTTGGAGATGCTGTGTTAATGTGTTCATTTTGGTTCTTTCTATGTTTTGGATGTGTGCATTTATCATGATAAATTGTCCTCTCAGCACCGCTTTTGCTGTGTCCCTAAGATTTTGGTTATATTGTGTTTTCATTCTCATTTGTTTCTAGGAACTTTGTGAATTCATGTTTAATTTCTGCTATTATCCATTCCCTTTTCAGCAGATTGTTATTTGGTCTCCATGTATTTAATTTTATTTCCTTGGTCTTCTTATTGTTGATTTCTAGTTTAATGACATTGTGGTCTGAAGAGATGCTTTGTAGCATTTTGATGTTTGTAAATTTATGGAGGCTTGCTTTGTGACACATGGTCAATTCTGGAGAATGTTCCATGTGCACTGGAAAAGAATATGTATTGTGCTGTTGTTGGGTTGAATGTTCTGTACACATCTATGAGGTCAAGTTAGATGAGTGTGCTGTTTAGTTCCTCTGTAACTTTGTTGAGTTTTTTCTGGTTATTCTATCTTTTTTTGAAAGTGGTATTTTAAAATCTTCCACTGTAATTGTACGTTTGTCTATTTCGTTCTTCAATTCTAGTAGGGTTTGCTTTATATATCCTGGTGCTCTTTCATTGGGAGCATAGTATTAATTATGGTTATATCATCTTGCTCAATTGACCCTTTAATTGTGAGATTGTGTCCTTCTTTATTTCTTAAGCTGATTTTTGCCTTAAAGCTTATTTTATCAGAGATTAGTATTGCCACTCTTGCTTGTTTTTTATTACAGTTAGCTTGGTATATTTTTTTCCATCCTTTATCTTTTAGCTTGTTTTGTGTTTGTGTGTTTCTTGAAGGTAGCATATTGAAGGGTCTTGTTTTCTTATCCATTCTGCCACTCTCTGTCTCTTCATTGGTGCTTTTAATCATTGACATTTAATGTAATTATTGATAGGTATGAATTAATTGCTTTCATTATGTTAATTTTTGTGGTGCCATTCATTCCTTTGTTCTGCATGCCTTCTTGTGCTGAATTCATGTCTTTTGTGGCAATTCTTGTCAGTTTCTTCTTAATGTTTCCTTGTTCTGCTTGGATGTTCATTTTCATAGTAACTTGTGAAGTAATAATTTTCTTTGGAGTTACCCATAGTCTATTAACTTTTCCCTGCATTTAAGACAGTGTGCTGTATCCTGCAATCTACCTGGCCTCCTCATCACCTGGATCTCTGTTCCTATATATTTTTCTAGTTTGACAATGTCAATATTTGATCTTTGATTGGCCTCAAAAGTCCTCTGAATTTGTAGTTGTAATTTTATTCTGTTCTGAACTCTGCTATCTGTCGAGTGAGTTCCGGTTGGTGTTGCTACATCTGTCAATCTCTGGTTGTTGTCTGTTCTTGCTGGTTTTCATTACAAAGAACTCCTTTTAGGATGTTTTGATTTGCTTTATTGGCTTTGACAAAATCTCTTAGCTTCTGTTTATCCTGGAATGTTTTGATTGCACCATCTTATTAAATTGACAGTTTTTCTGGATAGATGATTCTTGATTGGCAGTTATTTTTCTTTTAGTGTTTTATATATGTCACCACATTGCCTTCTTTCCTGCATTGTTTCTGCTGAGAAGTCAGAGCTTAATCTGATTTGCTTGCCTTTGTAGGTAGCACTTCTCTTTTCCCTGGCTTTTTTCAGGATTCTGTCCTTGTCTTTGGTTTTGGAGAGCTTGATTATGATATGTCTTGGTGATTTTCTGTTGGGTATAATCTTTCTGGTGTTTATTCAGCTTCTTGAATGTTTATCATCTTATCCTTTAAGATATTAGGGAAATTTTCTTCCAGTATCAACTATCTCCTTTGTATTCGTCTGTGATTCTTCCTGTTCTGGGATACCAATAACTCTTAAGTTGTTCCTCTTCATGTTATGCTGCATAAATCTTAGACTTTCTTTATATTATTTTATCCTATTTTTCTGCTTGCTCTTCTCTCCTAGTAGTATTGAGACGTTTGTCTTTTAGCATGTTGGTTCTGGCTTCCATCTCTTCAGTTCTACTCCTTTGTCCTTGCAGTGTAATATCCATTTCTGATATTTTATTATTAATCAACTGGACCTCTGCAGGGTTTGAATTGTATCCAATGCTATATCTATCCTGTTTGATTACACCTGTAGCACTTTCCTAACTTCTTCCTGATTTTTCCACTCCTTTTCAGAGCATTTGAATTTGTTTCCATATTATTCTTATGAATTCCTTCTCAGGCAGATCCCAAACCCGCTCTTCTTCTACTGCCTGCCTCCAGCTTATTTGTGTTGGTTACTCTTTGTTGGTTTTGGACATGTGCTGAGATCTTTTGTTATTTTTTTCTTGGACATTTTCAGTTGTTAAGTGGGTTATTAATGCCTAAATTAATGTACCTTCATTTCCTTCTAAACTCTGTAAGTCCAGGTGTTACAGTACAAATTGGTTCAGCTTCCAAAACAGGGGCCCAAGACTGCACATCTTTATGGAGCTGACAGCCTCATCTTTTCTGCAGTGGAATAGCTGATTGGTGGGTTTGAATTACTAACCTTGAAGTTAGCAGCCCAATGTGTAACCCACAGTGCCAGTAGGGGTCCTTTGGTATGATTTGTTGTTGTTGTTAGTTAACTTCAAGTCAATTCCGACTTACAGTGACTCTGTATACCACAGAATGAAATACTGCTTTGTTGTTGTGAAGTGTCATCGAGTCGATTCCTACCCATAGCAACCCTGTATACAGTGGTTTCCAAGGATCGACTGGTGAATTTGAATTATTATCCTTGTGGTTTAAATTGACCTTGTGGTCCAGTGCTTATCCTACAGCACCACACCAGAAACACTGCTTAGCAGGACTGCATTTAATGTCAATAATAAACTATTCTTTATCTAAATGGCCTCAACAAATCCAAGATGCAGACGATTAAAAAAGCACAGTGTAGATAAACACTGTACTGCAAGGTTGGTTTGAACTGCATGCCAGCAGTTCAAATTCACCATCCGCTCCTTGGTGACCCTATATAGGGCCGCCATGATTTGGAACCAATGCAGCCGCACTTAATAACAACAATAACAGCAATGTGCCAAATCTGGAGCAGACTATAGATGGACTCATCCTTACTTACTTATCCATTATTGGTGGGAACCAAATTGTATTAGAAAGGAAGGAACAGGAGAGATTTTTATTTGTATTTGGTAAATCAGACATGATGCTGAACTTTTTTTACACACCTCACTTTATTCACATATGATGAGGTAGATGATATGAACACTTTTATGGAGAAGTGAAAGGAGATTCTGAAAACTTGAGTTTCTTGTGCCTGCTGATAACAGCAAGTAGAAGCAGAAACAAGGCTTTAAAACCAAGTTTGTTCCTATGGTGGGAATCAAACTGCTGAGCACTATGTTTGTGCACTCTTCTAGATTAAGGCATCTTTAGAGAGGCAGAGGAGAAGGGCAGCTAATGTGTACTGAGGCCGCAGTTTGTGAAAAAGAGACATACTTAATACACTTAAAAATACAATACACTTAAAAAGTGTTATGTGGAACACCTTATTTATACTTAAGATAAATTTTCCTAGCACAGAGTGTTCAGGGAATAAAAAATGCACTGCTTTCTTGTAAACCTGCTATTGTTAGTTTCTGGCCTGGCCCAGTGTATCTGATGAATGAATGCCTTTCAACTGTGCATTTGGTGACACTGTAGCTTTAAGGAGACTTGGAACTGCATCCTATTTCTTTCAGAGCACTCACCTTGAGTAAGACTCTGTGAGCTGCTTACATTAAAAGAGGGGTTGATGGCCATTCAGCAGTCAGAGTAGGAAGTGACAGATGATCACAATGGACACAGTACTGTGTTGTCCTAATCCCTCTCTTGAATATAAGTGCCCACTCAACACAAGAGTGTCAATTTTTTACCCCTACCTTATTCTGACATTTTATTAATTCCATTCAGTTACTAGGCAAGTTCTTAATGAGCTCTATTCCTGGAAACTTTCTTTTTAGTAGTCTTGCTATCCAGTGAAGCAAAAGTGGAAATACTTCACTCAACAGAGAATCCGGGATTAATGTGAAGGTGGTTTGTGTTGATTGGCTCCATTCTCCATTTTCCCAGTGGCTCCTTTCTGGGGGACGGGGAGAACCTAGTGTTTTAAAACTTGCTTCATTGAAGGCCCATACACTGTTGAGTAGAATCCTGGTGTTGAGCTGTAGGATAAATACAGGAGCAAAAAGTAGGTTTGAACCACAAGGTTGGCAGTTCAAACTCAACAGTCGTTCCTAGGAAACCTATACTGGGCAGCTATGTGTCAGAACTGACTCGATGCTATTTAACAACAGCACCGTTGAGCAAATAAAAGTAATGTTGACTCCCAATGCCAAAGTATCAACTCTTCCAAATTACTATTAGCTTCAGCTAAGAGTATTTAATGTATGAAGTCATACCTTTCCCTGCTTATTCACATACTCATCCATTCATTCACTCATTCATCTGTTAGTTGCTTTATTAATTGGTCTACTTTTTAGTTTATTTGTTTATTTAGTTGTCCAGTAAATATCAATTGATCCCACGCTTTCCCAGGAAGTGTGTAGAAAGCATTGAAAAGACACAGCCTTCATGGAAGTTGTTCTGCACTGACTCCCAATTCTCTTGTTTGAATGAAATACCACAGTGTTGCTTGGTCTTGTACCTATTTCATGGTAATTGGTATGTTAGAGTCCAGTCTTGTGATTGTCTTGTCAATCTGTCTCTTTCCTTTGTTTCCCTGACCTTCTTATTTGCTAAGAATGATGGCCTGTGGTAGGGACTGATCTTTCCTGCCATTGAGATGAGTCCAATTAATAGCAACTCTATGGACAATGGACTGACACGCTGCCCTGCCCAGGCCATCCTCACAGTCGCTACTTTGTTTGAGTCGATTGTTGCAGCCACCATGCCAATCCATCCTTTTAAGAGTCTTCCTCTTTTTTGATGTGTCCAAAGTAGTGAGCCTAAGTCTTGTTACCAATTTAATAAACTCTATCCAAAAATGATGAATGAAATCACATAATGGAGATTTAAAGGCATAATAAGAAATGACTTTGTCTTAAAATCTCCATCGCAGCAGCGTAGACATTCCTAATGATAAAGTCGAAGCATCTCATACTAGAGAGAACCGAGTATTAATTTGGAAGGTGGATGGTATGTTTATAGTTTTCTCTCATTTATATTCTTTCTCTCTTTCTCTCTTCCTCTGAAGAAATGCTTGGGGAAGAGAAAGACTCTTTTTTCCTTAGAGGAATAATAAATAATATGTAGTGCAGGGACTTTAGAATTCTGGGACTAGCAGAACTCAGATAATATTATTTATTAAAGCAGTTAGAGCAACCAGTGGAGCAATTAGAGGCAAAAAGCTGAAAACTTGTAGATGGAATTTTTGATACTCAAAGTGCATGTGAGAAAATGTTAAAATGGTTTCTTTAGGCATAATAACAAAAGCTAGAATGAAATTAAGCAGTGAGAAAGAAACAGTTGGAGTTCAGTAAAATATAATAACTGATTCATAACTAAGGGGTTTATTTCATTATAGGTGGCTCTAAATAGCATCTCTACTTACAGTTGGTTCAAAATTGTGTCTTCCTATAAATTTTCCATATAGGGGCAAAGCATTTTTTATGATGTAAAAAATACATTTGCACCAGTTAAATTTAAAAATAGATACACTGACTTTCTCCAGGGACCACCGTTCACTAACTGCACTATAAGGAACACTGTTAAAATTAAGGGGTCCTGGTGTGGTGCTGTGGGTTAATGCACTGGACTGCTAGGCCAGTTTGAACCGCAAGGTCTCTCGAGCTGCTCCTTAGAAACCCTATACAGGGACGCTGTGGGTTGGAACTGACTTGATGGCACTTAACAACATTAGGATTAAGGAGTCCTGTTGTGGGATAAGGCACTGTGGGATAAGCACTGGACTGCTAACTGCAAGGCTGGCAGTTCAAGCCCACCACCCGCTCCTCATAAACCTTATACATGGTCACTGAGTTGGGCCAACTTGATGGCACTTAACAAGAGCAAAAATTAGGACTAGAGAGTTTGTGGCCAAGTAATTCTGAACTCAAGTTTCTTAGATATGGGATTTTATTTTGCTGTTGTTAGGTGTCATGGAGTCAGACCTGACTCATAGTGACCTTATGCACAACTGCCTGATACTGAGGCAATCTCACAATTGTTGCTACACTTGAGCCCATTGCTGTTTCCACAGTGCCACTCCATCTCGTTGGGGGTATTACACAAAAATATTGACTATTGAGACATGGTGAAGAGCACCAGAATACAGTGTCAGACACAGTGTTAGAAAATGAGCCCCTCGGATTGGAAAGCTCTCAAAATGCGAGCAGAGTAAAGCTTTTGGGACCTTCATTTGTTAATTGGACACAACTCAAAATGAGGAGAAACATCTGTAAACATTAATTAAAAATTGGAACATGGAATGTATGAAGTATGAAGATTTCAATTTGTATGCCATCAATTCTTGGAGCCTTGTTCTTTGCCAATGCCTTCAGTGCAATTTGAGTTTATTCCTTCAGTACCATTGGCTATTGATCACATGCTGCCTCTTGAGATGGTTGAACGTTGACCATTTTCTTTTGGTACAGTGACTCTGGATATTCTGTCCAGTATTTTTTAAGCTTGCTGCATCATTCAATATTTTCCCCAAAGAATCCTTCAAGAGCAAGTTAGAGTCTCTTCTGACATCCATTTTGGTAATTTCTTTCTTCCTTAGCTTCTTAGTGACCTTTTGCTTTCTTCTTGTATGATGTTCTTGATGTCACCCCACTGCTCTTATGGATTTTGAATACTAGTGTCTAATGCATCAAATTTGTTCGTTAGATTATCTCTAAATTCAAGTGGGATATGTTTAAGGTCATTTGTTGATCTCCTGGAATTGTTTTAATTTTCTTCGGCTTTAGCCTGAACTTGCATATGAGCAATTGATGGTCTTTTCTGCACTCTGCCTCTCGCCTTGATTTGGCTGATGATAGGGAACTTTCCCACTGTCTCTTTCCATAGATGTAGTCAGTTTGATTGCTATGCATTATATCTGGTGAACTCCACATGTATAATTGTCTTTTGTGTTTTTACAAAAGATATTTGCAATGAATAAATCATTGGTCTTAGAAAATTCTATCATGTAATCTTCAGCATCATTTCTATCACCAAGGGCATAATTTTTCCAATTAATCATTCTTTCTTGTTTCCAACCTTTTCATTCATAATTATAAATGCATCTTGATTGCATGTTTGATTAGGTCAGACTGAAGAAGTTGGTAGAATTCTTCAATTTCATCAGCACTGGATTTAGTGGTTGGTGTGTAAATTTGAATAATAGTGGTATTAACTGGTCTTCCTTGAAGGTGTATGGAGATTATCCTATCACAGACAGCATTGCACTTCAAGATAGATCTTGAAATGCTCTTTTTTATGATGCATGCAATGCCATTCCTCCTGAATTGTCATTCCTGACATAGTAAACTATGGAATTTTCAGATTCAAATTGGCTTATACCAGGCCACTTCAGCTCCCTAATGCCTAGGATATTGGTGTTTTGTGTGTTCTATTTCATTTTTCACAACTTTCAATTTTCCTATATTCATGCTTCGTATAGTCCATATTCTGATGGATGTTTACAGCTGATTCTCATTTTGAGTTTTTACCCAATCAAGAAAATTTAGTTACCAAAAGCTTTATTTCATTTGCTTCCTTATGATCAACTCCTCTTTCAGGAGAGAGCTCTTCCCCAGTCATATTTTGAGTGCCTTCAAACCTGGGAGACACATCTTCCAGTATGATATATGAAAATATTCTGGTGCTCTTCATCCTGTGTCAGTATTCTGGTGCTGTCTGACAGTATTCCACTTATACCCGTAATATTTTCAGTGGCTATTACTAAGGAAGTAGTCTGATTCTCCTTCTTCCGAGTCTGTCTTAGTTAGTCTGGAAATTCAGCTGAAATCTGTCTATCATGGTGACTCTGACAGCATTCAAAACACTGCATAACTTCTAGCATCACCGCTACATTCAAGCCACCACTGGGAGACAAATTGACAGATGAGTGTCGGCACAGACCCACTAGGAAAAAGAGTTTGGTGTGTATTAATGAAGACTATTCCTAGACTAGACATTAAGTAACAGTCGATTCAATGGCAGTGTGTGGGTAGTCTGCTAGATGTGCAATGACATTATGAAAAAACTGGAACTATTGGTAGATGTAACACAGAAACACAAAGTGGGCACAAGCTGTTGGGGGAAAAGATGGCGCCAGTGGGTTTCTCAACACAGAGATGCCACACTCTTTCACTTTGTAAAACTCGCAATAATCTACACAAAATGAAGCACAGTAAAACAAGGTGTGCCTCTATCTGGTTTATAAGAGTGAGAGTAGACTCCAAGAGTTGTCAGAATGCGAATGAGTTCCAGAGATATTTTAATGACTGACTGTTTGGCAGCAGACTGCCAGGCCATTCTTTCTAGACACCTCTGGGTGGATGTTTCAGTTACTCAATGAGCGTGTAAACCATTTACAGCTCCCAGGTACTCCCTATGAATTATACAGTCTCTTATTTCCATGAAGCGTATGTGTGACATATTGGCTCTCTATAAGTAAGTGCTGAGATGGACTTTGAGGTACAAGGTCTAGCAACTGTGAAAGGAAGAGGGCAGAAAAGCATGTTGGGCAGAGGGAGAAATCAAGCTTTAATTCAGTCCCAGCAAAACCTTGACCAAACTCGGTAGGATTCTTTGGAGTAAGTATTGCTCATCAGGGGAGTCCAGCATCCTACTTCTGTTTGTTGAATCTCTGAACCATCTCTGTTCTGTGCCACTGAAGAGTGAGTTCTGCTCCTCACAGCACAGCTGCCTTACTTGAGCGGAGACTTGGGAGGCATATCTTCGTGTCCATCATGGATAAGCACGCCGAACTTTTACACTAGCAAGTCAGCTTGAATGCCATTTACACTGCTATTCTGTATCACAATTCCACACATTACCATGTAAGAATTGTTGAATTGGGAGAAAAAACATAAGTGGTAGAAACAGCAAAAGAATGTGAAGTGAGGTAAAACATTGGGAAGTGTTGATCTCAGATTTAAACCCTGCTCTCTTCTGATCGGTGAATCTTCTGTCCCCTCTAGAAGAAGAAAAAGTAATGTTTCTCTGGCTTCCTGATTTATTTTTGTCGATATCTACATATATATCTATGGAGTCCTGGTGTGGCGCTGTGGGCTAATGCACCAGACTGCAAAGCCATTTGAACTGCAAGGTTGGTGGTTCAAGCTCACCAGCTGCTCCTCAGAAACCCTATACAGGATTGCTATGGGTCGGAATTGACTCAATGGCGCTTAACAACAACAACATTTTATATATATACATATATAAATTGTTGTTTTGTATATACATAGGCCACAGTTTTTTAATGGTGTTGATTATACAAATAGATCAGACAACTGGAATGGTTGAGACCTTGCCACTATCCATTTCCAAAGTCTTCGGCCACCATTAGCAGAAACTCAGTACTCCCTAAGCCTTGACTCTCTTTTTCCTCTCCCTCATTTCCATGGCAACCACCAGGAAGCTTTCTTCTCTCTATATATATTTGTTTGTTTCATATAAACAGGATCATACAGTATATGTCCTTCTGTGACTATTATTGTATTTGATTCAACCTAATGTTTTCAAGGTTCATGTATGTTCTTTTCAGGTACCTGGGCCTCATTTCTCTTTAAGACTGAGTAATCATCCTTGTGTGATGCTGTAGGATAAGCACTAGACTGCTAACTTCAAGGTTGGTGGTTCAAATGCACCAGTGTCTCCTTGGAAACCTTATGTAGTGTTGATGTGATTTGGAATGGACTCAGTGAAAATTATTACTATGAAAGTTTATTGTTTGTTTTAAATAATAATAGCAATAAAGCATAAAAGTGTGTTATTTTTTTCAGTACAGTAATAGCCAAGTTAATCATTTTTACCTGTTCTCAACCACTGTACCAGTTGTTATTGTTGTTAGGTATGTCCAACTAATGGTTGTTAGGTATGTCCAACTAATGGTTCCCCTACGTATAATACAACAAAACACTACCCGGCGCTTTGCCATACTCAAAATTCTCCTGTTTGAGCGTATTATTGTCTTCATGTGTCAATCCATCTTGTTGAGGGTCTACCTCTTTTCCATGGGTCCTATACTTCTCCAAGCATGATGTCTTTTTCCAGGGACTGGTTTCCTCTGATAAAATGTTTAAAGCACATAAAATGAATTCTCGCTAATCCATACTTATAAGGAGCATTCTGGCTGTACTTCTTCCAAGACACATATGTTTGCTCTTTTGGCTGGTGTTGTTGTTAAGTGCTGTCGAGTTGGTTTTGACTCATATCAACCCTGTATGTAGCATTTCCAAGGAGCTGCTGGTGAGTTTAACCACAGACCTTGTGGTTTAAACTGACCTTGCCTCCCCGTGCCACACCAGGACTTTGGTTTATGGAATACTCAATATTCTTCATAAATGCCATCATTCCCAAGCATCAGTCTTCTCCATTCTTCCCTATTTGTTGCCCAGCCTTCAAATGCATATGGGGCAATATCGTGGGGTGGGTTGGGTCAGGCATACTTGACTCCTCAAACTGCTATCTTTGCTCTTAAACCCTTTAAAAGAGGCCTTATGCAGCAGATTTGCCTAGTGCAGTACATAGTTTGATTTCTAGACAAACACGGCAAAATGTGTTTGGGCTATTTTTCTTGGGAAATTCTGTCTTTCCTAAGGTTATTATAAATGGTAGTCTTTATTTATTTATTTTCATTGGATGTGTCAGCTCATCATTTCTATTTTTATTTTTTTCTTGGCTGATAGGAGTTATGTAGGAACTCTCCAAATGCAAAGCATCACACTGTAAATGATATATTTTCTCCTAACTAGAGATGAGACCACAAGGTGAAGAGGAGTTGTGTACTTCCAATGAGATCCCAAAAATGAGATTTAATTGAGGATTTTATGGACTAGCTTTATTTATCCTTGCATGCTGCTATTCAAAAGGATACTAGAAACCCCACAAAAGCAATGTTTGTAGGGTCTTCCTCTGAGATATCTGCCACAATTCATGACTTCCTGACAACTTACATGGCACATTGGAGCCTAAAATTGAAGTCATTACTCTAGTTTTGTTATTATTAACCCTCTGGGTCTTTGAATGTATTTCCTGTTAATTGGCTGAAGGAAAGACCGTATATCTGAGTATTGTAACTAAGTATTGCTTTTTATTGTTACTGCATCACAAATGAATAGGACAAGAAGGGCCGTACTGAGATGATGGAGGTGATGCTGCCAGCTTTGAGGACCAGA
The DNA here is from genome assembly GCF_000296735.1 of Chrysochloris asiatica. NCBI lineage: Eukaryota > Metazoa > Chordata > Mammalia > Afrosoricida > Chrysochloridae > Chrysochloris > Chrysochloris asiatica. Next base: position 11,947,391 of record NW_006408573.1, on the reverse strand, counting down.
GGGCAGAGTCCCTACAGCTAGACATAGGTTGACACAGTAGTGGTGAGCTTCCTATAAGCATATATTTAAAATGGCAAACTTCCCTTGCTCTCAAAATTTTGTGTTTCATGTTACGACTGAAGTCAGAGAATACCAGAAAGACTATTGCCTGTTTCATTGACTACACAAAGGCATTCAACTATGTCGATCATCACAAACTATGAATACCAGTGGTTCTGAATGTCTCGGTCTGTGTCTTACTTTTCTCATCGGTATAGTGGGAATTATAATAGGATTTTTAAGATAATACTATAAAGCACTGAAGTCCTGGTGTGGCGCTGTGGGCTAATGAGTCAGATTGCAAAGTCGATTGAACAGCAACGTCAATGGTTCAAGCCCACCAGCTGCCCCTTGGAAACACTATACAGGGTTGCTATGGGTCAGAATCTACTCACCGGTACATAACAACAACAACTATAAAACACTTATGTTAGTATCAGGTCTATTGTAGCTATTCAATAAATATATACTTAAAAATCGCTAATGTCTCTATTGCCTATCTGGAAGCACTAACAAGGTTTACACGTCTCATTCCCTGAACCCCTTCTCCTGCCCAAAGCAGCAACCCTTCATTCTCTGCCCCTGCAGCTATCCATCAAGTTTTTACTTAAATGGAAGCAAGAAACTAGAAGATGTCAGTTTTAGTGGTTAAAAAGCTAGGAAGGGGGGGAGTAAGCAGGGACTATTCCTGCTCCTCTTGTGCCAGTTTTAAGTCATTACTTTCTCATCAATTATTTTGACCCAGAATCACTGTCCAGTGAACTGGCCATTAACAGGCTCAAAGGTTTATTCACTGGGTTGAATTTGTATTTATATTAAGTGTCCAATAAGGACATTATCATAGTTATACAATATTGTTCATATTGCTATGACTTCCGTACTATCAAACCTGACTCATAAAACAGAGTAGAGCTGTCCAATTGTCCTTCTGAGATTGCAAATATTTATTGTATTAGATAGCCTCATCTTTCTTCAACAGAGCCACCAACTTTGTGGTTAGTAGGCCAATGCTTAGCTCAAGGTACCATCAGAGCTTCTTGACCTTTTGGCAGTCTGTGGTGTAGTCAATAGCCTTAGCTAAACCCATGATTCAAGTGTATCTATTTTTCTTTCGTTTTCCATATTCATTGGTCAGATTTGGCATGCATATGATTTCCATGGGATCCAAGTAAAAGGAAATCCTTGGTGACTTCAGGCTTTTTCTTCATGAAGTTTTTTTATTCTCTGCCTTTTGAGAAAAGTCTAATGTCTGATCATCTTATTCAATAAATCCTATGTATTTCAATATATCTTTTAATGTGTAACATTTAATAATTGGATCTGTATAGTAGGATAATCCCTGGACTGCAAGGTTGATTTGAACTGCAAACTTCAAGGTTGGTGGTTCAAACACACTAGCCACTCCTTGGAAATCCTATACAGGGTCGCTATGAGTGGGAACAGACTCGATTGCACTTAACAACAACAACAACAACAAGGTCAAGTCAGTGTATTCTAGTATCAGAAAAAATATTTACTTCTTAGATTCTGGGTCTCAGGTTTTGATTTGGAAAATAAGAGCACATGAATACCATTCATTGATCTGTCACTGATGTAGGAAGGATTTGAAAATCCTTAGCACATGGCCAATACACACTGATCGGCACCCTTACTTGATGGTGAAACATGTTATGCACAACACCTCCTCCAATCCTTATAGAAATCCTAATAGTAAACTATATTGCTATCCCCATTTTATGATTGAGTAAGTGGAATCCTTCTTGTTCTTAGTTTAAGAATGATCATTGGTTTTGTCAGTGTCATTGAATCAAAGAATGGCATTTAGAGTCAGCTGATAGGCACAATTTCTGGTTCTGCCATTTGCCAGTTAAGTGGCTTGAACTTCTGTCATCTCTAAGATTTTTATTTTCCTTTTCGTCATTCTATAAGAAACCAAAGAATGGAAATAAGAAAAAAAGTATCTAGTACAGTGTTTGGTACATATTTGGTTTTTAATGTGTGCTTGTTGCCTATAAAATTGAGTCAGAATTTTATGACTGTTTAGCCATTCTGGGGAGTCTTTATTATAAAGTCTAGCAGGCAATAAAATGTGTGAAATTTCTACAGAGGCAGCAAAGAATTTCTCGAAATAGCTGAGCTAGACTTTTAGCTGGATTTTAAACTAAACCATTTTCCTCCATCAAGTCCCTTCCATTGTGTAATCTCGTAATATTATGACATTCTTACCTCTGATCTTACTAAAGGATTGTATTTATAGCGTATTTTATAAATTCTTATGACTCACCCCATAAAGTCTGTCATAAACTGGAACTTTAAAAAAATGAGAGAAATATCCCTGCTTCTGTTAAAGTTATGGAAGTTAAATAACCCCCAAATGTTTTTCCAGCTTTCTACCATTTATAAACCATTGAGAACTGAGCATTCTCTCTCCCATACTTCAAATAGTAAAGCTTATAAAAGTTATGTTTCATGGGAGATGATGATGATGACAATGGTACCAAGAGTGACAACCGCAGTGCACATTCCTTAGGACCTACTTCTGGTGTGGTGCTGGAGGCTAAGCACTGGACTGAAAACCAAAAGGCCTGCAGTTCAAACTTATAAGCTGCTTCTCGGAAACCCTATACAGGATTGCTATAAGTTGGAATCAACTCGATAGCACTTAATAGTAATAATAAGTGCCAGAGACTTTTATATGCTTTGCTTTTAAATATCATAGACACTCCTTTGGTATTGATACTTCAGATTTTATCAGAGGAGAAACTGAAACTTAATGAATTTCCAATTTTTTCCCAAAACAGCAGTACATAAATGAAATGGTAGTAATAGAATTTGCTTCAAATCTGAGATCTACATAGCATGGGTTTCAGTAAGGGATTAAGTCAACATTTTTTGTTTTTTAAATGCCAGTTTCTATCCCATTGCTTCTTCTAAGTGACAGGTTGAGGCAATTTCTAGACAGCAACCCAATAATCATGGTTCATGTTTCCAAATTGGGGATCATAAGTATCAATGATTAGTCTGACCTGCATTTATTGTGGCTTCTGGGAAACTGGTTGATGTGTGAAATGTGTATGAGATAAGAAAATTACTAGGGCCCAGTATTACCTACAAAGTTTATCTATGAATATGATTCAGAAAGTGATAATGAACCCTCTGGACATTTCTGGACTATTTTGAAATTCAAGAGTGTAGAGGCTTTCTGCTCCCGTAAAGATTTACAGCCTCGGAAACCCTGTTCAGGTCCGCTATGGGTCGGAACCGACTCGACGGCACTTAACAACAACAACAACAATGATATCTGGAGCAAAATACATGTCTATTCAATTATTCCTCAGTTATACTTGGAATCTCATTGGTCTAGCCAACTATCATTCTTGCTAGGAAAATGGATTTTGCTCTTCTTTTCATTATACAAATCATTGAGATGTTTTACAACAAATATTGGATCATGCGCAGGGTTTTATTGAGAGCATTGTTCATGCATATCGTCACCTGGTTTTAATTACTTTCTGAATTTCTCCAATTGTTTAGGGAAAGGAGACATTATAAACTCATGGGGGTATGTTGTTAAGTGCAGTTGAGTCAGTTCCGAATCATAGCGACCCTGTATAGGGTTTCCAAGTAGCCACTGGTGAGTTTGAACCTTCGACCTTGAAGTTCAAACCAACCTTGCCATCCAGTGCTTTATCCCAAAGCCCCACACCATAAAGTCATTACTAAATCAGAAATTATAATTTGATGTTTTAGCTTCTTAAAAGAATTTAGACAATGTAAACAATTTTCAATAGAATGTAAGATTTAAAAAATATTATTGCAATTGTGGAACAAAGCTCAAAATTATTTTTAAAAAGACCATACTTACATGTCAGAAAGAGATTGCAGGAACCCGAGACTGCGACCCTTGACCTCATAGCGACCTCCAGATGTGGGAAGGAACTCACCCTTGTGGCCCAATGTTCAGCCAAGCAGTAGATAGGTATGTAGTAAGGACAACCACACTAGTAAGGTATGCTCACTATGGAATGGTGAATCATTAAAAGATCAAAAGGGCAACATTTACCTAAGGACACAGTTGAGAAAGGATGGGAAGGAGGGTGGAATGGAAACAGGAATCAGAGGGATAACTACACAGTACTACTGCAGGGAGGGGACCACAATCGTTGAGATGAAACACAGTGTAGCATTTGTTGAATGGAAAACTGATGGTCTTGTCTGTAAATCTTCACTCGGTTCACAATACAAAACTGAAAACTATTATTGCAAAGTGTTCAATGATGCTTGTCTTTGATGGGAAGGATTTAACAAGGGTGCCTTTTTCCTGTGGCCCTAGGATTTGGATGTGCATATCATTTGTCAAGCAAAAGAAATAGATAAAAAGAGGATCTGTAGCTAGTGCTCTTGCTCCAGCTCTAGCTCTATCTTCATGTTGTTGTTGTCAAGTCAGTTCCGAATCATAGTGACCCTGTATAGCTGCTCTGAGGAGCAGCTGGTGAGCTTGAACCCCCCCCCCACTTGTGGTTCAAACGAACCTTGCAGCCCAGTGCATTAACCCCCACAGCACCACACTAGCACTCTCTATCTATACACACACATACACATCCATCCATCCATACTCTTTAGGATAAAATATACTAAAATATCAACAAAATAAAACTATGGACAGAGAATTATAGGTAATTTATTATTTCTCCTTTTTTAATGATAACATCATCTTATGTTACAGTATATAATAAATATACTTATAAAGAACATGTATCAAAAAAGTAAATGCCCTCAGCAGCAAATAGTCATGGGTTAGTGAGTGATGCTGAATCAGTTCCAACTCTTAGAGACACCTTATATAGGGTTCTGAGGAACCACTGGTGGGTTTGAACTGATGACCTTTTAGTCAGCAGTCCACATCAGGACTCTGTCAGTGGATCAAGACATTCAATTTGCATGTCCTAGGAGGTCACCTTGGGGCCATCATGGCTTCAGCCCACTGTTGGGGAATGGGATCATAACAGGCCCTCCTTTGGGCATATATTATATTTTGTTTAATTTTATTTCACTTCTTATTTATGGGGCAGTCTTTCTAATTATATCTTGTGCTTCTTAAGACATCAGCTTTATTGCATTTAGTCTTCAGTAGCCAAGACACACTCTCTGTGCGTAAAAAAGGCTACTAATAAATCGGATGAAAAAGCTTTTTATATTATCCTAATATCTGGTGTTTCTGAGTCACCATCGTTACTAGACCACAAACATCTTGCTTTTTATCTTATCTGAAAGAGATTTCACAATAGCGGAACTAGTTACTTGTCTATTTAACATTCTTGAATTTGCAGGATTTTTGTTAAAATATGTGTTCCAAATTTTAAAAAACATTTATGAGATAATCATCAACCATTGATTACTGTGGACAGGGACTAACAAACCCATTTTCTATTGCTGTCAAATTGATTCCAATTTACAATTGCCCTATAGGGTAGAGTAGAACTACCTCATAGGCTCTCCAAGATGGTAATCTTTATGGAAGTAGATTGCCACATCTTTCTTCCATGGAGTGACTGGTGGGTTTAAGGTACTGATCATATGGTTAGCATGTGAATACTTAACCATTGTACCACCATGGCTTCTTAGAGACTAACAGGGAACCTAGTTAATTCATTTTATAGTTCAAATGAAAATGAAACAAGCCAACACAACAACTCAACAGCACCAAGAAACCCATAAATGTTACTTAGTCAAATGTAAGCTTAACAAAACACATATTTTCCTTGAGGTGCCATAAATAACACACTGTCTAGCACCATCTTGCTTTTGGGCTTGAGTCCATTGTTTTCTATGATATTTTCTGGTGACTGCTAATTATCACAAGCTGTCCAATAAAAGTGATGGATTGTCCAATTAACTCTTCATCAGCATCCATTTTTGAAGATTCTACTCTATTGAAACTCACGGCAGTTTATGACCTCCTTGTTGCATATGTAGCTTAATGACTCCTTGGACAATAATTATTAAGTTTCTTGCACCCCACTCAGTCATTCTGTTTTACAAATTATGATGCCACTGTGTTCCGTACCTCATTTGACTTCCCAACAACGGCTCTCACAGGATTACTAAAGGTCGGCTGTTGAATGGATAGATTATATATAAACATTGATGGAAATTACCAATGTATCTGTTTTTGTAGGTTCTCCATCGACCGGCATACTGACTTAGAGAGGCAATTCAACATTAATGCAGACGATGGCAAGATAACCCTGGCAACGCCACTGGACAGAGAATTAAGTGTATGGCACAACATAACAATCATTGCTACTGAAATTAGTAAGTGTCTGTGTTTTTTCATTTCTTTCTGGATTTAATTTCTGACTTATAAACGCTGGTAAAGCGTCCCTGCTGCTGGCTGATGTCTTAACATTTGATATTTGTTCCACTTGTTCCCAAGGAGCCTTTAAGTGAATCATCTCTTCATGAAATAACTTAAATTGTGATCAGTTACCAAAAGGTTGCAAGAAATATGGGAAGGAAACAATCTTTTGTCCAAAGAGAAAGGTCTGGTTAAATAAATCAAAGCATAGACATAAAATGGACCATGAAAAGCTATTAAAATAATCTTTTCAATATAGAGGAACATTTCATAGAAAAGAACAGACTATTAAAAAAAAATTTAAGAACCTCACACTGTAATTTAAAGAAATGGGAATCTGATATATATAGTGCATAAAAAAAAATAACTGTTTCTCACTTACTTAAGTTACACATAAATGCATCCACATATACGTGTAACAAGTGCTGTTGGAAACTCCAGACTATCAGTGCAAACTATTTTGGGATGATGAGATTTTTCTGTTTTATTTTGTAGAGTTTAATGTAGTTTACACACTCATCAAGCTATGTACAATTATGTCTTCAATATAAAAACTTTTCATTGATTACATGTAAAAATGTAGATTTGTTTTAGTTTTTGTTTTCTCCCAGGGAGGAGGTTTTGGGATTGTTAACTAGCTTATGTTTGTCTTTCTGCCAGATTTTAATGAGCTTGTCTCCTTTGATTTCACTTAATGTCATTACACCTGAGTTTCTAAATAATAGCTCTGTGGTAAAATGTAATGCTACGCTATCTTTGACAATTTGCACTTCATCTCACCAATTTTGTATTATCCACAAAGTTGCAAAAGGAAAATGATGGTGTTTGTTTATTTCCAAGTGAAATAGATTTTTGCGTATTAATGTGACTGTCTCCTTCCCATGAAGGACTTGATGAGTCCTCCAAAGTTATAAAGAAATCCACCAAAGACAATACACTGTTGGAGAAGATTGGGTAAAGAGAATCTGAATCAAGAAATAAAAACCAGCATTAAGACAGGTTCACAAGCACATGCATAATATAGAGTAATCAGGGGATAATTATAGGATGTAGTCCTCAAAATGAGTTTATGTTCTCTGGCCTCTAATACATAACCAAGGAGACTGTGAAATACACAGCTAACGCTCTTTGGGAGAAGAGTAACCCAGGTGCTCAGGAGAAGCACAGTTTGTCCTTGTTCTGAGATGTAAGGAAAATATCCTTCTTGGAACCTCATAGAAAGAACACAGTGTGAAAGAGCGAAGACATCAGAGGGAAGAATGTCCGTTTCTTACAGCAACCTCAAGTGCCAGCACAGCCAAGATGATTGTCCTTTCAGCTCTGTCTCTTCTGGAAACGGTTGCCTTGAAAACGGTGGTGTTTTTTCTAGCTTAGTAGTACTATTTTCTTCTCTAATTTGTTACTCTGGTGGTAGCTTTCCCTTGGTAAATTAAAGGAAAAAGCAAAGTATATCAACCTATAATGTTACAGTTTTGTTTTTTTTTCCAAGAAGTGTTAACCTTAGCTAGACAGACAAATAAAAAACACCTTACTGCCATTGAGTCAATTCCCACTCATAGTGACTTGCCCCATAAGGTTTCCAAGGCTATATAACTTTATGGAAGCAGACTGCTACGTCTTTCTTCCAATGAGCAGCTGGTGGGTTTGAACTGCTGACCTTTCAGTTAGCAGCAGAGCACTTAACCACGAGTTAGATCATAGAGATGTGAAATTCTTGTCCTTTACAAAACTGAAGCTGCATTATCCTTTAGACCTCTGAAAGAAACTATATTTAGATTTGTTTATGCTTTTATATCTAAAAATCCCCAAAGGACCACAATAAGTTTTCTTAACAGTATGTGAGCATTAATTGCTTGTAAAAGAATGTTCTCATATGTTGACGAAAACATAGCTGACTTGAGTCTTTATCTGTCACTTCCTTAAGAGATGCCTGTACCCAAGAGCTGTGTGTTGGTTCTAAAGAGTAAAAAGAGATTAACACACATAGAAGTGCTTAAGAGAGTTTCCTGGTCGGGGTGGGGAGATCTATACTCATGCAAGGGCAATCACAAGTGAGGGAGACAGGCATCAACGAAAAGAGGGGAGAGGCAAATGAGCTGCTAACTCCACACTGACAAGGGTACCCACTCATTCATTCAGTATTTATTAAGTCTCCACTATTTGACAAGCAATCTTATAGTGACTGGAAGGCTGTTGTTGTTGTTAAGTACCATGGAGTCGGTTCCGACACATAGTGACCCTGCACAGGGTCTCCGAGGCTGTAAATCTTTACAGGAGCAGAATGCCTCATCTTTCTCCCGGGGAATTGCTGGTAGTTTCGAACTGCCAACCTTGAGGTTAGCAGCCCGATTCGTAACCACTAGGCTATCAGAGCTCCTGACTGGAAGGTAGTGGTGAACAAGATAGGCAGAACTCTTGGTCCTCTTTTAGAGTTCCCTTCCCAGTAGCACCTGGAAGAACCAGCCTTTGAAAGGGTAAATTGGAATCTATTGAGATATCCGTTTTTAAAAAGAAGCGTATAATGAGTACTGGGAATTACAAGCAATGGCAAGTCCAAGAATTCACCAAACCCAAACCTTTTAGAGTTGAGTAGATTTCCTATTCATCACAATTCTGTATAGCACTGCCAAGACTACAAGTCTTCAAGGGAGCAGACAGCCTCAGGTTTCTCTTGTGGAGTGATTGATGAGTTTGAACCACCACCGATCTTGAGGTTAGAAGCACAACACTTAAGCCACAGCACTATAAGGGGTCCTTTTTATGTACATGGTGTGAAAAATAAGCAATTGTGAAGCTCCCTCAATGAGTATATAATTATATAAAAGCTTGAATCATAATAAAGATTAAAACATAAAACAAGTATGTAACAGGAAAATTACTAATCAAGATTAGTTGGTGAAATGTTGTTTATATTAGTGTTATAATAAATACAACATAAACTGTGCTGTTGAGTCAGTTTCCTCTCATAGCATAGGGTTTCTGAGGAGCAACTGGTGGGTATGAACTGACGACTGTGTGGGTCACAGTTCAGTGCTGATTCTACGGTGCCACGCCAAGAGTCCAACTTGTCCATTATTGTTGTTTTTAAATGCCATCCAGTGGATCCACCCCCATAGCGACCCTGTATAGGATTTCTGAGGAACAGTTCATGAGCTTGAACCTCCAACCTTGCAGTTCAAACCGACTTTGCAGCCCAGTTCATTAATTCACAGTGCCATACCAGGACTCCAACATGTCTATTAGTCTTATAGATTGTAAAATATCTAATCCAGACTCAAATTCCCCATTGCAATCAAATCTCTTTTGACTCATAGCGACCCTAAAGGACAGAGTAGAACCCACCCCCCTAGGGTTTCTGAGGTTGAAAATAACAATTTTTTTTTTTAACTTCTTACTGTGATTTGAGTGAAAGTTTACTGAGCAAACTTGTTTTCCATTCAGCAATTCATACCCCTTTTGTGCTCCCGATGCTGTTGGTAGTGTCCACAATGTAACAACAGTTTTCCTTCTTCTTGCCTGTAGTGACTGTTTCCATTCAAACTTGTTTCCTAGCCATGCCAGCCTTCTGGGCTTTATCCCTGGGTAAATGGTCCCCTACTGATCTCCTATGGTTTGATTGTGTTCCTACCTCCTTGTGTTGTCCTTTGCCCTATCTGCCTATCATTTGCCTAAAAGTTGAGCCGAGGCTGTAATCTTTGTGGAAACCTATTATCCTAGTGAAGCAGATGATAGGTTTCAGCTACCGACCTTTTGGTTATCAGCTGAGTGCTTAAATATTGTGTTACCAGTGCTCCTCTTAGCTCAAATTTCTCAAACAGAATTGTTGGGGATTGTTTCACTGTTTATTGCTTATTTGATTTTTATTTGTTTATTCAGTGTCTAAAGACTAAACAAATAACATATTCATGTTTAATTCAGTAAACAAAGTTATTTCAGGTTAAACATTTTAAGAAGTATTGAACTATAAACTCACGCATCAATCTGATTTTTTTGAATTAGGAGTGTAGCTTCCTGAGATCAAATAAGAATGAGAGTTTCAAAAGAGAACCTCAACTTTCAGCTGTCAAATAGAAACTGGGTTGTGCAAAACTCTAAGAAAATCAAATGTACAAATACTCATCTTTGTTGAAAATCATGAAATGAAGTCAAAATAATAAGATCACTGAGAATGTAAGAAAAATTGGAATCACAATGAAAATGGCTTAAAAACTTGTTTTGGCTTGGTTTGATTATTTAGCTCCACACATAATGTTTATCTTCCAAAGCCACAGACAAGGTCTTGGGGGAAAGTATTAAAGGGGGATTTATTGCATTTGGTCAAAATGAGTATTTAAATCCACTTAGGACAACAGAACTCCATAGAGGGAACATCTAATAAAGAAATATTCATTCCAAGGAGAACAATTTAAAATTACTCTGAGAACACATTTATCTGGAAAAAAGATTTAAACAAATGAAATTAAGTTAGAACATGGATTTTAGGGAAGTCCATCTGTTATCTCTTAATGAGAATGGAGATGTTGTTCTCTATCCTCATGTGTCAGATTCACTTACCCAAGGCTGAGATGCTCCGTTGTGTGTATTACCCAAGTTCTTTAGCAATAGATCTAGTTTACCATCTCAGAACATCTCATTACTTGAGTGGCAATTAAATGCCCATGTGCTAATAAGTGACTCAACTTGTATTCCATACTTCTGATCAAGTGACAACCCCATTCATTCCTTACAACATGGCTGCCACTTATCATGAGGACAAAGACTTAGGTAAATTTGTTGTTTTTGTTAAGTGTCATTGAATTGTTGCCAATTCATAGTGACCCTGTATAGAGCTTCTGAGTTTGACTGACCTTGAGGTCCGATGCCTATCCTATCGCACTACACCAGGACTCCAAGGTAAATTTAACCAGCCAACAATCATAAATACTGAAAAAGACTAACATAAACCCTACAGTTCACGTTGTGTTGTTAAGTGCCATCTAATCAGTTCTGACTCATAGCAACCTTGTATAGAGTTTCCAAGGAGCATCTGGTGGATTTGAACTACCAATTTCGAGATTAGCAGCCCACAGTTCATTTCACTCTCCCTCTGGTACCGTAGTGGTTACGAATTGGGCTGCTAACCTTAAGGTTGCAGTTAGAAACTAGCAGCAGTTCCGCGGGAGAAAGATGAAGCTTTCTGCTCCATAAAGATTTACAGCCCCAGAAACCCTGAGCAGGATCCCTATGAGTCGGCACCGACTCCACGGGACTTAACAACCACCACAACAAAATTATTTAAGAATATATGGTATTATTAGATGCATTTTTCAAACCAGGTCATTCAGATACAGGGTAAGTAACTTGTCCAGTGTTTCATAGGGAGCAAGAGTTGGGGGTGGGATATGGCAGGGTACAAACTTCTGTGATTTAACTGTAGAATGAATGTTCTTAAACTTCTACAGAAATCTCTCTTAGATTATTGTCTTCTCTTCCTCCCCCTGTATAATTCTAGTTTCTGACACTGCTACATCATTTTCTGAAACAAATAACTGAAATTATTTTCTACTATGCAAATTAGATAGCTTAGACAAGAAAGAGGAAGAGGTGGAAGGCAAAAGCAATACACATTAGATCAGGGTTTTCTGTGCTTATAATTCAAGGAAGAAGTACCACTGAATGGTCAAAGCAGATCATTGGAACTGTTAAGACTGGAATTCGATTCCCATTTTGTTGTTAAGTGGGGTCGGTCTGTTCTCTTAGGTAGACCACACTCTGTGGGTTTGAACTGCCAATCTTTCAGTTAGCAGCCAACCACCTCAGCATTGTGCCACCATGGTACCTTTAAATGAAGTCACTTGCCTGTAATTTTGCCCATTGCCGATTGGACAGGCAGTGTCTCACGTGAGTTACGAAGGGTTCAGAAAACGTTGTGGCTAAGGAGATGGGTGCTGGCAATATTGTGAAGGGAAATCGGTGATGTAAGGAAGAAAGGAGGGAAACCCTCTGATGTAATGGAACTGGAGCATGCAATTGGCATTTACAGAAAGAACACTACTTTTGGCTACCTGAAAGAATTTCAAAGCAGGAAGCATATAATTGCCCATTAAATTAATCTCTCTGAGTTAGTGATAATGCATTGCTCAGGCCCACTAGAGTGGGCTGCACACAATACTGCAAATGAAGCTTTCTACTAATGATGGTTAAATCTCCTAGGGAACACACTAGTTTGATAGTGCTTAAGGAATGTTTCTTCCTGGCATGGGGCCCAGTTGCTAGAATAATTGCATTGTCCAAATCAGTCTACTTAGGATAAATATATCTTTACAGGCATCCCATTGTTTAGGAGAATCTTGGGTTCTGGAGTTGGAAGGAAAACCCAGCACTTAAACATATTTTGCCATATAACCTTGAGGCCATCATTTCTTCTCTTTTGTTTTGTTTTCTCTTCTGTGAAATGAGGCTAATAATTGTTCCTTCAATTCATGGGTGTAGAGAGAATTATGCTCAATATGATGGTATTGTATCTCTTGTTGTTGTTGTTAAGTGTCATTGAGTTGGTTCCAACCCATAGCAACCCTGTATAAGATTTCCAAGGATCGACTGGAGAGCTTGAACCACCGACCTTGTGGTTCAAGTGACTTTGCAGCCCAGTGTGTTAACCCTCAGTGCCCCACCAGGACTCCATATCTCTTAGCACAGATGAAATAAGTAACATTTAGGGAATAAAAGAAACAACAGACCTGTTCCTGGTGCATTGATTTCAACTCATGGTGACCCCATAGGACAGAGTAGAACTGCCCCAGAGGGGTCTCCAACACTGCAGTCTTTATGGAAGCTGACATATGCCATATATTACTATTGTGGAACAACTGTTGGGTTTGAACTCCTGATCTTTTGGTTACAGCTGAGGACTTAACCACTGTACCACCAGGGCACCTCAGCCTTTAGAAATTGTTGGCTGAATTGCTTGTGTTCTTATTAATCCAGTCAGTCGGTTCCATTAATGTTTCCATTGCTTTCGTCTTTGGCCCCTTAGTCTCATCTAGTCTACTTGGAATGGTGACCCAGATTCAGATAGTCCATATAGATTTTAATCAGGCACTCTTGAAGAATGTTATTATTTTTCCAATGTTTTATTTTGAATTAAGTGAAGGTTTATAGAGCAGATCACTAGTTTTGCTTCAACAAATCATACATTCCATTGTATTCCAAGAATTGCATTTCCCTCAGTGCAACACCACTTATTCCGCTTCCTCCCGATGTTTGGTGTTTCCACTTTTTCTTCTTTTTCTGCCCTTTTGAATTTTGTCCTTGGGTAAATACTGCCCTTTTTATCTCAAATGGTGGAACATTCTATGGTATGAGTATCTCTCTAGTGTTGTTGTCCCCTATATACCTACTTATTGCTTGACTAAAAGTGAGTCACAGAAATTAGCTCCGTTCCAGACCTAAAGGGTTCCACGGGCCATAGTCTTGGGTTCCACCAGTCTCTATCTGGCCAGTAAGACTGAACTTTTTTTTTTTTACTGATTTTGAGTATTGGCCCACAAATTTTTCTCTTTCTATCCTGGACTTTCAAACATGAGTCCTTTCAGGGCAGTTGGTAGTAGTAACCAGACACCATCGAGTTCTTCTGGTCATAAGCTCATGTAGTCCATTAGACTAATAGACAATTAATTACTCTACTGGATTAATTGTATCCAAGTGTCTTCAATTTTCATCACCCTTCTTTTCCATGATTCCAGTTGGTATTCACCAAAGTAGGATGTAGAACATTGTCTTTGTGGACTGTGTTATGCCAATTGACCATAGTGTCCACCAAGACTATGGTCTAGACTCCCGAGGTCTAGCAATTCATTGCCTCAAGGTGTTTTGTAATGTCTAGGAAGTTTTTGTAATTGTCCCCAGTATGTTCCAGTGCATTCATGGATATATTTGCAGCAAATGTAAATACTCATATACAAATATATTAGAATTATATTATGAGTGGTACCACCTTAGTGCTAACCTAGAAAAGAACAGAAGGTAAGAAGAGACCCTGCCCCTATGTTTTGCTCTTTATATACCAACCTCCCCACAGCCTCAACAATGTCTCTTATTTGGGAAGGGAAGTTAGAGAAATATAGAAAGGAGATAAGCAAGCACCAAAGCTATGTATAACGAAGAAATTTAAAGAAAAACCGAAACAGCATTGAGGAGAAAAAGGCCAGGAAAGTGGAGCCAAGGATTTTTTTTTTCCCAACACGACAATATACCCGCTCGTTCTTTGAGGGTAGCAAGGACTGTCCTACAAGAAATTTGCTGGAAAAGGTTAGCCCAGTCACCTTACTGCCTAATCTTGACCTTTGGATTTGTTTATGTTCCCTGAAATTCAAAGAACATTTGAAAATAGCAAAATTTGGGTCCCTTAAGAATGGCCAAACTGCCATTTTGATATGGTGTAGATGGAAGAGCACAGGATTCTTCAAGGAAGGGTTAGAGAGCTGGAAACATCGCATTCAGAAGTGTAGAGACCTAGGTGGTGGATGTGTCAAGAAACAGTAGCTTCACAGTTTAATATTTTTGTTTAATATAGGTTTTTGTGACTTTATAGCAATACATTTTGACTTGCCCTTGTAAAGGAAATGGGAAACCTATGCGAATACCTTTATAAATATGTGATGAGTGTTTGATATAAGTGTGTGATAACACTCTGTTTAGCATACGATAAACTTTTTTTTAATAATGCTAATACTAGTGCCAATCATTAAATGATGCTTGTAAGGTTGATAGTAGATGTTAAATTTATCCTTTTGACACAATCAAAATATATGCCAAGAAGTGATTTTTTTAAATGAAGTAAAATAACTAACCTCATCTTTTTAACATCTTCCACATTTTACACTTGTTTATGAAGTATACCCATGAGATTATTCTGAGCATATTTCTTATTTGTGATATGTAGACAGCAGGAGAGACAGCATTCTTCATCTGACAGTACTATCTTAGCCAGATAGGCAACTTGGCGCTGCGGGTTAACGTGCAGGACTGCAAGGTCAATTTGAACCGCAGAGTCAGTGGTTCATACTCACCAGCCACTCCTCAGAAACTCTGTACAGGGCTGCTATGAGTCAGAATCGATTCAATGGCACTTAACAACAAGATCAACAGATTTCTATGTTAAAAGTTCTTATTAATCTATTTTCCTTCACATGATAGGCCACAGCTGATAATACAAACTTACTTGCTTACATCTTTGGAAACACGTTGCAAGAGAAGAAATAGATAAGATCCTTGCTTGCCTGAAACATTGTATTATTGCTTTATTATTGATCCCCATTTTATCCTGAGGGTCTAACCACAGTGCTTAGATGCCCAATATAATTATTTGCTTAATGAATGAGTGAATAAATAAAATAATGAATTAAAACTGCTGGTGAGTACCCTGATGAATTCTAAATACAGCACCTATTAATTGATCAGTGGTAAGGGTCTTTGATTGAATGCATCCCCACTTAGCCCTTTGTTAAAAGTCTCAAGAAGACAGGCAAGCACACACTAGGACTTCCTAGATTTTTTCAAGTTATCCTTTCCCCAGTGTCTAAAGCTGTAAGGGTAAGAATGACTTACTGTGCTCTCCTTGTATGATAATTATGGGACACTGACTGGGCTCACAGGGAAGGATTCCCGTGGTGTATTCACCGATTTAGGGAACCAGTGAGCATGAGAAAGGAGCTGGGAGGGAGGTGAGTCAGGTTCCCTCACCCTTTCCCCAGGAATCCAGGCTTCTTCCTAGGAGCCTTTTTCTCTTGCTTTCTGAGAGACTTGAGGCAAGCCTTGAATAATGCCAGCCCACACTTCATTACCCAACAAGCCCGTTTATCGTTTAATCTAATCTCTATTGAACAAGTGGAAGTAGGTTACAAAGCAGCAAAGCCAAAAGAATGAAAATACAGCACGTTTCTGATTATAGGAATCCCTAATCCAAAGCTTAGAAAAGGGGCTAAAAATAGGCACCAATTTAATCTTTACCCACCCCTACATACCTGGGATTTCAGTTCTGGGTCAGGTAGACAAAAAACAAAGCAAAGCTAATATACTGTTATGGTCAAGTTAAATCTGGCTCATGGCGACCCCAATCAGAGGAGACTTGAGCTCTGTGGAGTTTTCTACGACCAGTTTTTCAGTAGAGATCACCAGGACTTTATTCCAAGGTCCCTCTGAGTAGATCAAACATCCAGTTCATTGGTTAGCAATCAAGTATGCTACCTGTATTTAAACTACGATACTACTTGGCTTCTATTTTATTTGGGGAGTAGAGTATTACATCACTCATGGTGCTCAGATCTGCTGGTCCTTAGAGTCTCTGTTGAACAAGGATCCACCTCACCTGTTGCCCGGGGTCAAGGGTTATGCAGTTTGTCAAGAGCAAATGTTCCAACGGTTCCATTTACGCCTGCCATTCTGCTCACTTCGGGATTTAAATGAACTGTGAACAAAGAAAGAAACATCCTTTAAACACCAGCTTAGAGCCACACACTGTACTGCACACTTCCCAAGAATTGTTTTCTTTCAGCCTCACAGAAACCTAATGAGGAATGATAAGGAAACAGACCCTGAGATGCAGAATGACTACCTAGGTTCACGCAGACAAAATAAACAGAACATCTCACCAGAACGTAACACTGCTATCTCCTCACAACACTAGTATTGCTCTAAGTCCGTAATTAAATAAATGCCAAGATCAGATAGGTTTCAGCTCATTTCAATACTTAATGTGTCTCTATAATGAGTTAAACCTTGCAGTCCAGCTCATTAACCATATCACAACCGTAATGAGTTAAGGAGTCCTGGTGTGGCGCTGTGGGTTAATGGACTGGACTGCAAGGACGGTTTGAACCGCGAGGTTGGTGGTTCAAGCTCACCAGCCACTCTTCTCGGAAACCCTGTGCAGTCTCTCTATGAGTTGGAAGCAACTCGGCGGCACTTAACAACAACAACAACAAATAAAGAGTTAAAGGAGTTCTGGTAACATAGTGGATTATGAGCTGGGCTGCTAACTGCAAGGTCTGCAGTTCCAATCTACCAGCCCTTCCTCAGGAGAAAGAGGAGAGTTTTCATAGCCATAAAGATTTACAGCGTCGGAAACCTGTGCAGTGTCGGTGTGACACAGAACCGATTCAATGGTACACAACCACCATCATTATAATGAGTTAAGGAGTCCTGGTGTGGCACTGTAGGATAAGCACTAGACTGCTAACTAAAAGTTCAGTGGTTCAAACCCACCAGCCACTCCTCAGAAACTCTAAACAGGGTAGCTATGATGGCAACTAAAAACAACTACGTAGTGAGTTAAAGGAGTCCTGGTAATGCTGTGCGTAAGGTGTGGGGCTACCAATTGCAAGGAATGCAGATGAGGCTGTCTGCTCCCATAAAGATTTACAGTTTAATAAACCCACTCTCAACACATGGCAGCAGCAGTCAGGAAATCAAATGACATATTGCATTAGGCATATCTTCTGCACAAGACCTCTTTAAAGTATTCAGAATCCAAGAAGTCACTTTGAGGACTAAGGTGCACGTTGTATTTTCAATAGTCTCATATGCATGTGAAAATTAGACAACGAGTAAGGAAAAGTGAAGCATTGATATGTTCAAGTTATGGTGTTGAAGGAGAATATTAAAAGTACCATGGAGTGCCAGAAGAACAAACAAATCTGTGTTGGAAGAAGTATAGCCAGAATGCTCCTTAGAAGCCAGGATGGCCATATGTCATCTCTCATACTTTGGACATATTATCGAGAGAGGTCAGTCCCTGGAGAAGGACATCATGTTCAGTAAAGTGGAGGATCAGCAAAACAGAGGAAGACCCCCAATGAGATGGACTGGCTGGCCTAGTCGCAGAAGCAATGGGCTCAAGAATAACAATGATTGTGGAAATGATATAGGAGTAGGATTGTCTTGTGCATAGGGTCACTATGAACTGGAACCAACTCAATGGAACCTCACAGCAGCAAACACTATGTAGGGTCACTGTGAGTCAGAACTGACTCGATGGCAGTTGAGTTTTGTTTTTTATTGCACAATGGGTTAAGAATTCAATATTGAGAAAACAGTGGACATATTTTCTTCTCCTTTAAGCAGTAAGACAGAGCAAAGAAGCAGAAGTATAGCCAATATGTTCTTAGAAGTGAGTCTGGTGAAACTTCATCTCGCTTACATTACCTTGTCTTCCGTAAAGACAGATCACTAGAAAAGAACATGCTTCATAAAGTAGAAAAACAGAAAACCAAACAAACGCATTGACATCCAGTCAGTTCCCACATAGTAGCCATGTAAGACAGTGTCAAGCTGCTCCCAGGGTTTCCGGAGCTATAAATCTTTACAGAAGCAGATGTTCTCATCGTTCCTTTGTGGAGCAGCTGGTGGGTTTGAACAACCAATTTCATAGCTAGCATCCCAGTGTTTAGCCCACTGTGCCAGTAGGAATCCTTGTTTAAAGTAGAGGGTCAGAAAAAAGGAGAGAACCTTTCCAAAATGTAATAGTTGCAACAGTGGGCTCAAACATATCAACAATTTTGAGGCCGACAAAGAACTGGACAGTGTTTTGTTCTGTTACAGATAGGGTTGTCATAAGTTGGCGCTAACTTGGCAGCACCCAAATGGAGGCCTGGTGTGGCACTGTAGGTTAATGCATCAAACTGCAAGGTCAGTGGTTCAAGTTCACCAGCTGCTTGGAAACCTTATACCAGGTCGCTATGGGTCGGAATCGACTCAACGGCACTTAATAACAACGACAATAATAGCAACAAAGAAGTTGAGCTGTAGAAGACTACTTTAAGGCCTGTATTAAAATTCTAGAATGTCATTTACCAAAAAGGCATGTAATTTTTAGTCATTTGGAATACCTCCATTGGACACGAGAGATGGTAGTATTTTCTGGGACATTTCCCTGGGACAGGTGTGTTTGCATCAGGAGTGTAAAGTAACAAGATCGTTTTGTCTAGAGTTCCATTGAAAAATCAGAGTTTGTCCATGATCAAGGAAAGGAGATCTTAGAATATACTCTGAAGATAAAGGCAATTGGGGAAGAAGATTTGGTCACAGTGAATGTCACAAGTCATGGTTGCTTTGGATGTCTTATCAAGGACCTTATCTTTGTTATGTATAAGTGGTGGTTCGTGGTTATGTACCGTGGAGTCAGTTCCGACCCATAGCAACCCTGTACATGGTTTCCGAGGCTGTAAATCTTTATGGGAGCAGAAAGCCTCATCTTTCTCCCATGGAACAGGCTGGTAGTTTCAAACTGCTGACCTTGCGGTTTGCAGCCCGATTCATAACCTCTATGCTCTGTATAAGTGGAGCCCATGCAATGCAAAGGAATATATAATTCACAGGTGTCAAGTCACTTCAGACTCCTGGTGACCCTGTAAGTCATGATAGAACTGTCCCTTAGGGTTTCCAAGCTTCTGAATCTTTAAAGAAGCAGATGGTCTCATGTTTCCTCCACAGAGTGAATGGTGGGTTTGAACTGCTGAACTTTCAGTTATCAACCTAACACTTAACCCATTGTGCCACCAGGGCCTTTTGAGAGATACCTAGTACTCAAAATTTTAATATTCAGATTTACAAATAGCATATGGAGGGAGTATGAAGAATTAGGTGACCCAAGGTATGTAAAATAGGGGGGAAATATTATTTTTATAATCTGATGGTGTGTAAAAATTTCTGTTGCATTAGAATGACCTGGCAGCCTTGCTAAAACAAAAGTTACTAGGATAAGAAGTTTAATTTCTAACAAGTCCCCAAGTGAGTCCTACATTGTTGGTCTAGGGACTAACTTCCCTTTATAATCCACAGCTGTTATCCATGCAGTCCTAATTCAGAATAAAACTAAAACTATGGCATTGGTGGTGGAGTTTCGACAGAAGATGGCATCTGGATAAAACTAATGAGGAAAGAAAGAAAGAAAAAAAAAACCAACTACTACTACTGGAGATAGCAGTCTTTGCTAACCAGGACAAAATTAATTATACTATTGAAGGTGTTGCTCTATGCTGGGTATGAGGCAGGGTTCTAGCCATTTATATGCCCTTTATCATGTGTAAATTTCACAAACACTCCATGACTCAATGCAAGACGTTCTGTCATCAGATAAAGCAAAGATGACAGTGTCTGCATTTGACCCTAGATTTTCCTGATCTTCAGTCCAATCTCTTAATTGTAGCCTGGTTGCTATTGAAAAGTACCATGTGTCTGTTAACAAGCCAAATTGTGTCGAAGGTGACCCAGAACTTCTCAAGTCGAAGAGTTGAGGCTTCCCTGAACTTGTTGCTAAATGCCGTCGAGTGGGTTCAAACTCATAGTGGACCCTATATAGCAGGGTGGGGAACATCCAACCCATGGACCATTTTGTTGTTGTTTTAGTTATGTGCCGTGGAGTCGGTTCCAACTCATAGCGACCCTGTGTACAGGGTTTCTGAGGCTGTAAATCTTTCTGGGAGCAGAAAGCCTCATCTTTCTCCCACGGAGCCGATGTTAGTTTCGAACTTCTGACCATGAGATTAGCAGCTGGTTATGTAACCACTACGCTACCAGAGCTCCTTATAAGGCCCTTGAAATAATTTGGTCTGACCTTGCCAAGGCAACTGCAGTTCTAGCCATCACATTGGTGGTGGTGATGGTTATGTGCCATGGACTCGGTTCCGACTCTTAGCGACCCTGATAGGGTTTAAAAGGCTGTAAACTTTACAAGAGCAGAAAGCCTCATCTTTCTCCCGTGGAACAGCTGGTAGTTTTGAATTGCTGACCATGAGATTAGCAGCCCGATTCATAACCACTACGCTACCAGAGCTCCTTAGCCCATCACATTACTGGTGAGTTAATTCAATGTTTGACCAAATATAGCTGGCTAATTTTTAAGTTGATAATTTCGCTTGACCAGTGACTGATGTTATAAATTTTGGCAGAAAAAAGATTCCCCACTCCTGTTGCATAGAATTTCTGAGGCTGTAAATCTTTGTGGGAACAGAAAGCCTCATCTTCCTCCCACAAAGGGGCTGGTGGCCTCCAACTGTTGACATTGTGGTTCACAGTCCAGTGCTTATCCTACACAGCCAATGTGCTCCCAACTAGTTCTTCATAAAAGAGGTTTGAAACCAGTGGAATATTATCTTGGGTCACCTATCCTCTAAGTAATGAAATTGAGACATGCACTTTAGATGGGAGTAATGAATTTTACATTTAATTCTATGAATCTGCTTTTGGAGGAATTTGGATGTTTAAGAAATCTCATGTTTCTAAAATTTTACATAATTTTATGTGACTGATACTGTGACTGATATCGCAGTATGAATAGGTATAGAATGATGCCGAAGCTTGCTCCACACCTCTGCTGTCATAATTTGACAATTGGTGCCTAACTATAGTCTGCAGAAGGAAGGCATGGAGCAAAGCAATGGATGACAAGCTCAGGAGGAAAATGCCTTGGACTTTGAAGTCAAGAAAATATGAATTCCAATGTATCTTCCAGTAGCATGCAAAACTGAAACTCAGACAATTTGCAGACCTATCAACTAATTTGTTATTTTATATCAAATGGGAAATATAATATTTAATAGAAAATGAATTCAATGGGTTGATTATAAATATATAGATACATATGAGGGGGCTTCAAAATGTTGCTGGAAAAAATTGAATCAAAGATAATGGAATATTTCCAGGAACTCTCTGAAGCCCCCTGGTATATATACTCTTAAAAGCTTCAAAATATTTGTGGAAAAATTCCATTATATTTCAATTCAGTTTTTTCATGAACGTTTTGAAGTCCCCTTTTATATAGAACTACCTATGGAGTCTTGGTGTGCCTCTATGGGATAATGCACTGGAATGCAACGTCGGTTTCAACTGCTAGGTCAGTGGTTCAAATTCACCAGCTGCTTCTTGGAAACCCTACTTACACAGGATAGCTATGAGTGGGAATTGAGTCGACGAGACTTAAAAACAACAATAGCAGCATACGCATAAGAGTCTTGGTGAGGTACTACAGGGTAAGCACTGGACTGTTAACCAGAAGGTCGGTGGTTCAAAACCACCAGCTTCTTCTTGGAAACCTTGTACAGGGTTCGCTATGGATCAACAGCACATGGCATTAACATTATATACATCTATGTGTCTGTCTGTCTGTCTATCTATCTATCTATCAGTCATCTGGTGGAACTGACTCCTGTCTATCACTAGGTCAACAGTTCCAACCCCCCAGCTGCTCCTAGAAGAAAGTTGCAGCTGTCAGCTTCTATAAAGATTGACAGTCTGGCCAACTAAGGGGCAGTTCTGCTCTGTTTTATAGGGTCACTATTTGGAACTGACCCAGTGGCAGTGAGTTTTGAATCTATCTAAATAGCTAGAGGAGTCCAGCTGTGATGCTGTATGATAAGTCTTGGACTGCTAACCACAAGGTTGGTGGTTCAAACCCATCAGCTGCTCCTTGGAAACCCTATTCAGGATCATTGTGAGTCAGAACCAATTCAACGGCAATTAACAACACTATATCTCTAATAGAGAGATGGAGTTCTGGTGTGGCACTGCTGGATACACACTGGACTGCTAACCACAGGTTGGCAGTTCAAACCCTCCAGCCACTCCATTTAAACTCAATGCAGGGACGCTATGAGTCAGAACCGAATCAATAGCACTTAGTAATAACAACAATAGAGACAGGAAGGTAGGTAATTAGGTAGGTAGATAAATCCATATGTCGATTACCTACCTTCCTGTCTCTATGTTGTTGTTGTTACTAAGTGCTATTGATTCGGTTCCGACTCATATATAAGGAGCTCTGGTAGCGTAGTGGTTACCAATCGGGCTGTGAACCTTAAGGCCACCAGTTCGAAACTACCAGCCACTCCGCGGGAGAAAGATGAGGTGTTCTGCTCCCATAAAGATTTACAGCCTCGGAAACCCT
>NW_006408573.1:11908431-11923973 GCF_000296735.1 Chrysochloris asiatica | reverse complement strand
AGAGAGAGAGAGAGAGAGAGAGAGAGAGAGAAACCTGTGAGAATTGGAACTCAACAAGATCACCTTGTTTTCTCAAGTCTGGTATGTTTTCCGTCTTTGACAGCGCACAGTCTTACCCCGTTTCTTTTACTAAATGTAGTGGAAAATATTTGGATTTTCCTTCTTTGACAGGATTCCATTTTACACTGCTTCTGGCTTTACAGATTTGACTGCATATATGATACGGCACTGTACCTGACGTAAAAACAAACGTCACTATTTTAACAGTGATAGTAGCCTCACCTGGCTGTTGCTACAGGTAAACTGTTCTGGGCTTGAGGTCGGAGGAGCACTCAGTTTTAGAGCCCTTTCTGACTTGGCTTTATTTAGCTGGTTTATTTAGCATAAACCAATAAAAATTCTCTAATGTACAACAACAACTAAAAAAATATGTTTGGAAAAATTGTTCTATTTGAGCATTTATTTTTGTTGGCTTTTAAATAAGCCTTGTCATTAGATTGTGTGTTAGGCACAGTATCCAAATCTCATTTCTGTTCACATTTGAGTGTCTCTGGATATAAAAATATCCATACTGAGCAAGTATTTGATTTCCTGCTGAACTGTTTTTCACATTTCCAATATAATTATGTAGCAGTTACAAAGAAACAAAGACCGAATGCCTCAGAATGCCATAGAAACCCACATTTGTTTATTTAGGAAAAGATATAAAAAGCATCTAAGCCTGCAACTAGTATGTTGGATGACTTCTCAGGGAAACTGATACCTAAAATAAATGTGAAAAGATCTGGATATTTATTAAAAATGATTGATGAGACTTAGATTTTAAAAGGCAGATAGTTACATGTTCTACATATAGCCTCTAACAGATAAATAGAAGCCAGAGGGGAAATGGAAGATTAAATATTAAAGAATTAATATATAGATCCAATCTTTTTTTTCTCTGAATGAATCATTTTGACCCTTCTAGAGTTAGGTGTGTTGCTGTGATGCTGAACAGGTCTCAGCAGAACTCCCATACTAGGAAGAAAGACCTGATAATTTACTGCAGAAAACATCAGTGAATGAAATCCATAGAGATGACACTGTTTGACTATATTGTGCATGGGATCCCCGTGAGTTTGAGGCCACCAGGAGTCTGTGACTAACTTAACAACAGCCGCTTACAATAGGAGTGCCTGTATTAAGAAGGGTTTGATTAAATACCAAAGAAACACAGTGACAGTTAAGTTGATTCCAAAGCACAACACGTGGTCAAAGTAGAACTGTGATCCATAGCATTTTACTTGGCTGATATTTTGGAAATAGATTGCCAGATCTTTCTTCCAAGGTCCTGCCACGTGGATTTGAACTCTGAATCTTTCAGATAAGAGCCAAACCCTTGAACCATTAGCACCACCTAGCAATTCTAAGATTGAATAAACCAGTCTCTTAATGTACCAAGTCATTACTGATGATACAAAACCTTAATCAGACAAAAACATTTCTATACTTCTATACTATGGACTAATGATCCCTGGTAGCATAGGGGAGTATGAGCTGGACTGTTGACTACAAGGTCAATAGTTTGAAACTGCCCATTGCTCTGTGAGAGAAAGATGAGGATTTCTGTTCCTGTAAAGATTTGTAACCTCAGAAACCCTGTACAGGGTTGCTATGAGTCAGACAACCACTGTACTAAGGGCTATGCACACAAGGTTGTTCGAGATCTAGTTTTTGGCCTTGAGGTGGAATTTCTGTAGTAAGAGAGGACCACTGGACTATAGTCCAATTGTCTAATGAAATGAGACAGAAAGTAGCCAAACAATATATGCAAGTTCTGTAGGAAACCTTCTGCAATCCTCAGTACAATTCAGATAAACTCTATCTTGTGAAATGAAGAAAAGAAGCAAGAATGTTAGAAGCAAAGGAAATAGCATTAGCCCATCTCATATTCTACTAAGGAAATAGCATTAGCCCATCTCATATTCTACTAAGGAAATAGCATTAGCCCATCTCATATTCTACTAAGCTACCAGAGCCATATATGTATGTTGTTGTTAAGTGCCGTTGAGTTGGTACAGACTCATAGCGACCCTGTATAAGATTTCCAAGATGTGGCTGGTGAGCTTGAACCAGCGAGCTCACAGTTCAAAGTGACCTTGTAGTCCAACGCATTAACCCACAGCACCACCCTATAACTCATATATATATTTATATATGCATAACTGCTTCATAGAGTGTTCTTGTCCTTAGCTGTAATCTTCCAGATGCAGATCACCAGGTCTTTCTACCACACAGCTGCTGCATGGATTGAACAAACAAGTACTTAACCATTGTGCCACCACAGCTCCTTCTACCTTCATGGTCCCAGGGACCTCCACTCCTAGACTGTAAAGTTAATCACTCCCCTCCTTGCTACAAAATGTCTCCCGTTACATTTCCAATCCTCACAATCAGTCCTGATAACACTTATTCACTACTGTATCACAAGAGACCTATCTGCATTTCCTTTCATCAGCCTCACCCAGACAGATTGGATACTACTCAGTGGAGATGCTACCTTCTTCCAAGCCCTCTGGATCTAGGTTCCCTCTTGAAATCTTGTAAGCCAGTCACTTCTTACCTTTGTAGCCCCCCACTTTAGGTAGTCAATGTCTAAGGTGCCCATCCCTGTCTACTCTGTGTGTGGAGAGGGTGGGAATGATCCTTGCTATAAGGATTTGGTCCCTTTTTTGAGCTTACTGCATTCAAAGGTGTAGGTCAAGTTCATCAAATTCTATCAGATGACTCTTTTTTTCCTCTTCTTTCTTCTTCTAGTTGAGCTCTGATCATCCAGTCATTGAAGCCAGGTCAAGTGGATATTATCTGCAAGTGTGGGTGTTCTTGTGCATATGCCCTCTCTTCTTATCAGCTGGATGCTTCACTTTCCACTCTAGTCCTCTGTGTCTATGTCACTGACTCTGGGCCCAAGCGTCCCTAGGTCTTGCCACACTGTTGGCCACCCGTGTTCATAGGAGTCCATTGAATGTCGTAGGGCTCAGCTCGCAGCTTCATTGCTGTTTTTCCCTCACTTCCCCTTATCGGTGACGAACAATCAGAGCATGCATTCCCATTGAGTCTTAGTCTTGGAAGGGGGTTTCAACTGAGGGGGCCCGACCACTTGCCTTGATGTCTCCCAGGCGTACAATTAGTTTTCAGATACAAAGAGGTGGTATGAGAAATCCATTAAAGAAATGTAAGTTCAAGTCCTGGACCTGTCATTATAGTAACTCCTGACTTGAAGGTTCTCGTCAGTATATGGGTGAAATGAGACTGTTCCTAAATTCTCTGTTATCTCAAGCTGAGGAATCGCCATGGCTGTTGCATAGCATGCTACAGAAGAGCCCAGATTTGGGCCATGAAATTGTGGGTTTGTAAAATGACTGCAGTATTTATAAGTCGTGTGTTAATAGGCAAAGTAGTTATTCTTTCTAAATCTCATTTTCATCATTTGAAAAGTGAGGATAATAGTAAGTCTTTGCCTAATGTGGTCTGGACTTCCTGGTGTGCAAATAGTTGTTGACACGCTTGACTACTACCCAAAAGGTTGGAGGTTCCAATCCAGTCTGAGGTAGTCTTTTTCTTTCCTCTTGTGGAATCAGCCCAGGGCATCTCAAAGAAATTCAAGTCATAAAATTAAAGGATGAAATTTCAGGCCCTGCGTAATATTGTTAAACAATGTCTTCTTTTCTTATTGTTATTAATGCCTAGTAGAAAGAAAGCACTAGAACACTGATGCACGAACCCAAGAACATTTTTCACATGTTGGACTCCTGGTGTGACATGTGAGGAACAGCAGTGGACTGTAAAACACAAATCCAGCAGTTCAAACCCACCAACTACTCCTTGAAATCCTATAAAGGATCTCTATGAGTTGGAATTGACTTGTCGGCACTTAACAACAACAACATATGAAAACTAAACCACTGGCAATTGACCCATACACAGTCAAGCAATAGATGTGGGGAAAGGTTGGAGGAGTATCAAAACTAATTTTCATTAATTCCAGGTGAAAAATAAAATCTCGGTTGTCTTGAAATCATAGATCTAATGACATTTGTTCCTACGATATTTAAGGACACTTTTTTTTTCCCTTGGTTTCTTGACTCTCTCAAATGTGTTCCTTCTTTGTTCTGTTTTTAATTTAGTTTAGTTTCTCACATCTATTAGTATTTGAGATTTAGACATTGGATTTAAGCGCTTGATTTAAACAGAGATGGTTTAAAAAATTCCATTATTATTACATTATCATTGTTTTATTTACTTAGGTCAGAATGGTTATAGTTACACTGGAAATTTTATTTGAAGAATCCAATAGAATAATGATGATGTTCACTTAATTTTTCCAGCTTACAGCCCTTTACACATACTTCATTAATCCTTATACCATCTCTCTCAGCAAGTAAAGGGCAGATATTATTAGACCCATTTTTCAAGTGTAGAAAATAAGATAAAATAAGAGAGAAAATCATTTTCCAAATACAGCAATAAGAGTATTGGCCCGTTGATTCCATGTTTGGAGCTGCCGCGTTGCTTCAGAAACAGTACAGTATTAATAAGTTCATTAATTTTCAAAACATTACATGGAAATTTATTTTGCTTTAAACTTTACCATGAAAGAATATTTACATACCTATAATCTGTATGGGAGCGCAATGGAATCTTATGATAAGCACTGAACTGTGAAGCACAAGGTCTGTAGTTCGAGCCCACCAGCTACTCCACGGGAGAAAAATGAGGCTTACTGCTCCCAAAAATATTTAAAACCTCAGCAACCCTATACATGGTTGCTATGAGTTATTAAGTGCCAACTCCACGACACTTAATGGCAACACTAATCTATAGATGTTTATATCCTGAGAGCCAGAGAGTGAGACCAAACGGTCTCTGCAAATGTAAGTGACTATTAGAGATGTTAACAGTAACGCATTTAAATAAGTCAGTCTCTTTTTCCAGGTGATACTACCCATCACCTTCACACTAAGCTAGCCAGTCTCCTCTCCCTTTTCCCCAGTGACTCATGACACAATGGACTACAATGGAGACTTTCTGGTATAGTTCAGTGTTTGACAAAATGAAAGGTACAGCACCATTAATCTCACAGGTTTTCTGGCATGTATAATTGTTATTATGCCTCATCAGTAATAGGATGCGATTGGTTAGCAGTTCATATGTTGTTAAGTGCCATTGAGTCAGTTCCAACTCATAGCGACCCTGTATAAGGTTTCCGAGGAGCAACTGATAGGTTGAACCATTAACCTTTAGTTAGCAGCCCAGAGCCTCTAGACCTTGTAATAATGTACAAGGTAATAATGTCTTCACCATAGTAAACAATATACTTTGCTTTGCCTTATTTGGAGATTTTCAGGGATTCAGGCATTTGATAGGAATTGTTAAGTGCTGTCAAGTCAGTCGGTACCGACTCCTAGCAACCCTGTGTAGGGTTCTGAGGAGTGGCTGGTGAGTTTGAACCATCAGCTTTGTGATTAGCAGTTCAGTACTGACCCTAAAGCTCATAATGGTTTCTTTGTTGTAAAGTGCCATGGAATCACTTCCAACTCTAGCGACCCTGTATCTTGTTTCCAAGGCTTTACATCTTTGAGGGAGCAGAAAGCCTCATTTTTCTCCCATGACAGCTCACATGTTGTTGTTTTTGTTGTGAAGTGCCGTCGAGTCGGTTCTGACCTATAGCGACCCTGTATAGGGTTTCCAAGGAGCAGCTGGTGAGCTTGAACCATCGACCTTGCAGTTCAAATGGCTTTGCAGTCTGGCTTATTAACCCACAGTGCCACCCCAGGACTCAGTAATTAGTCTTACTTTTCCTAAAGTAAACTGAGTCCCAGATCATCCATGGGAAAAGAAAGGTGGTGAAGTTTGAAAGGTCTCTTTCATTTGTGTCTTCAGAGTATCCCTTTCTCAGCTGACATCTCCTATCTTATCTTCCTCTTCCCTGGACCTCTTGTTTCTCTGTCATTGGAGAAGGGAGTTTTGAGCAGATAGTCCATAGTTTCAGTTCTATTTCGGACATGAGTGCCTATGGAGAAGTCACTTCATGTTTCTGAACTTCAGTTTCCTTCTTTATAAAATGTTAATGTTGTTTAGTGCCATCGAGTCGGTTCTGACTCACGGTAACACTGTACCGGGTTTCTGAGGAGCAGCTGGTGAGTTTGAACTACCGACCTTGTGGAAGGTGATATCAATATCATGGAATGTCGTGTACTGTAATATAGAGACGCTATATGTTATACCTAGCACCATGCCTGACACATTGAAATTGCTGATGAATTATAGCGCACCCCATACCGGGGGTTTCATCCCTAAAATTTTCATTGTTGGATCTCCAGGCCTCACAGAAAAATTAGATAACCATCGTCAATATCATGAATTGCTATTATTAACTATTATTAGTGAAGGTCTAACTTGTCCCATTAGCCATGTGTTTTGGTGTTACAAATACAACCTTATTTATTCCGAATTTCTCTTACATTATTGTACAAAATGTACAGAATCCTAATCTACTCACTGACAGCTTTGAAACATTAGTTCCCAGCCTTGCCTACTTATTCAGCAAAGAGATTAAAAACAACAATCCCTCCCCCTCAGATCCTTAAACCACTGACTCAGTGTGAATCTGCTATTTTCTTGAAGTTAAAGCCTCAGCATAAAAATGGTAAATGATTATTTACGCTGTCAGTTGTACGTTCAGATAACACTTGATTCTGCCTGCACACTTCTGCAGAATTGAAGCTGGGAAGATAAATATGCAGAAAATCCAGTTGGGGACAATCAGAGATTTCCCTTTCAACTGTAGCTCCCAATAGTATTATTTTACAGCTAATGCACACTCTGTAGACTTGGAGTCTGTACCCTGTGACGCACATGGACGGATCGATGGGGGGCAATGGGAGGAGGAGGATAACATACGCACACTCTACCAGCCTGAAATCAAACAGTCCTGGGGTGGTACATTTGAGACTGCTTTTCAGAGCTTAGTGACCGGTCAGAGCTGCCTGAGTGAATAATGAAATCTAGTCTAAGTCTGGGATGTGTGTATGCAGTTCCTAACATTGCCTGTTTGTAAATGGGTGGAAACCAGAACTGACTCATAGAAGCTGACCTAAGAGATGAAGAAAGACTGGCCACTTTAGCACAGTGCTTATGAACATGGTCACGGGAGGGATCTTTCCTGATGTCCCTTTAAATTATGTGTAAGCTCAAATCCTAGGTTGGCTACTTATTAGATGTGAGATCCAGGACTCCTTGCTTAAAACCCCTGCTCCATCTGGAAGTTAGTGACCAAATGCATTCACTCTCACTGGAAACAAAACTGTATTTTGATGGAATAGACATAATAGGTGTTCAGCAAATACTCTAAGGCAGTGCTTCGCAAGCTTTTATGTGCATATGAATTACCTGGGGATCTTGTTAAAACACAGATTTGGATTCTGTAAGCCTTAGGCACAGATTCTGCATTTCTAATAAGCTTCCAGGTAATGCTGATGTTGTTGGTCAGTGGACTTTGAGTGACAAGACTTAATTTAGTACATATATACCAGTTATCCCCAAACAAAATGCTCGACTAGTGTTTCTCAATATTCAGCATGCAGTGTACTCATCTAGAGGTTTATTAAAACAAATCACTGGGCCTAACACCAGTGTCTGATTTAGTTGGGGCGGGACCCATGAATTGTCATTGTTAACAATTTTCCAAGTGATATCCATGCTCTTGTCATGACCATACTTTGGAAACCATTGATTTAGGCCATTTTCTGCCCTATTTGAGAGCTATTTCTAATAGTTTTAAAAATGGTTAATAGGTTTGAAAATCGTACTAGATATTTCAATCTTGCTAGTTGCTGATGAGTTGATACCAACGCTTAGGTAGGTGACAATCACTAGGACTGCCTTTTAAAAATTAACTGTTTATTTTTTTTAGGTGTTTATAGTTTTATATGCAGCTATAAGAAATAATACAAAGAGATTCTAGGTATCCTTTATACAGTGTCCTCACAAGAATATTGATATTGATAAAATCCACTAAGCTTATTCAGATATGCTCATCTTGACTATACTCATTGTATGTGTGTGTGTGTGTTGTTAACTCTTTGCAGTTCTTTCATATGTGTAGTAACTTCAACTATCTAGCACCATATTCCAGATACAGACAGTTGCACCTATGCAATACTCTCTTACAAGACTTTTATCACCACACCCAACACCCTTCGAAGACATAGCCCTACCCCTAGTCCCCTCACACCACTACTTTTGGTCTATAATAGGTTTCTTATGAGCACAATTATGTGTTCTGGAGTACCCATTCTTTGAAATGTTATCATAGTTTGTTATGATTCACACAATCAAAAGCCTTTGCTTAGTCAATAAAGCACAAGTAAACATCTTTCTGATATTCTCTGCTTTCATGGATATTCTATGCATCTTGTGCCAAGATGCTTATAAAACCCATGACTAATGGCAAATAGTCAGTGTTATTCACTAAAAATAAAAGAGATCCTACTGAAATATTTTTATAAAGTTTCAGTTTCAGAAGAGATGTCACTGAAATTCTCTTTCAGATATTTGTTACTATACAACAAGTCATCTCCAAACTTAATTTCAAACAACAACAACAACAATAAAACCCATAGCCATTTGTTCAAAAGTCTGTAATTTTTTGCCAGGCCAAATGGATGCCGCTCATACCTGCTCTAAAGCAAACTCAGGTCCATGGCCATCGAGTCAGTTCTGTGTCATGGGGACCCGATAGGTCAGAGTAGAACTGCCTCATACAGTTTCCAAGGCTGTAAACTTTTATAGAAGGAGACTACCACATCTTTCTCCTGATGGATGGCTGGTGAGTTTGAACCTCAGATACTCTGGTTAGCAGCCATTATTTCCACTCTTTGTGGCTGCTAGGTTCTGTCCTATAAGTTATGATCCCTAACAATCCTATGTATAACAAACACTGGCTGCTTGTCCACCATTCTCATAATTATTGCTAGGTTTCCGCCCATCTTATTGAAGTCTTTCTTGTTCATTGACCCTCTACTTTGCCAAGCATGAAGTCATTCTCCACTGCTTGGCCCTTCTGATGACATGTTTGAAGTGAGTGAGATGAGATTCTGCCATCTGTGCTTCCATAGAACATTCTGGATGCACTTCTTTGAAGACTGAATTGTTCATTCTTCTGACTGAATCTGGATCACCTTTGTTTGGAATGGATATGAATATGGATGGGTCTTTTACAATCAGTTGGCCAGGTAACTGTCTTCCAGATTTCTTAGATGAATGAGCTCCTCTAGGATGTTGAAACATTTCAATTGGTATTCTGTCAATTCCTTGTTCTTTATTAACGTTCCATTGTAGCTTGGACTTCTTTCATGTGTACCATTGGTTCTTGATTATATGCTACCTCATGCTCTATACAATATCAATTGTGGCGACAGACGAGGGCTAGAAGACGACCATCACTCAAGTATCTGGAAAACTGATGAATTTTTGGGTTCATCTCCACTCTGATCTCTTCATGGAATGACTTGGACTTCCTCACAGCATGGTTCTAGGGTTCAACAAACAACCATTCCAAGAGATTGCATAGTGAAAGCTACCTGTTTGTTATGGCCTATTGTTGATAGGTGCCACAGAGTCATTTCTGTCTCAGAGCAACCCTATGTACAACAGAGCCTGATATT
Source organism: Chrysochloris asiatica (assembly GCF_000296735.1). Classification (NCBI taxonomy): domain Eukaryota; kingdom Metazoa; phylum Chordata; class Mammalia; order Afrosoricida; family Chrysochloridae; genus Chrysochloris; species Chrysochloris asiatica. The sequence goes on along the minus strand of NW_006408573.1, from coordinate 11,914,266 downwards.
GACATAAAATAACTTCTGACGTATTCTGAATATTAAGCAGTAACAGGTCAGAATCCTAGAAGGGGGTTTAATGAAAGGAGTGTAATAGAAATGAATGTCATGTGGTTTAAACTATCAAAATCCAACTTAAGGCACAAACTATTTATATTCATCCTCAACCCATTCCCAGATTTCAGCACATATCAGCATCGGCCTCAGAGTTGAGATCCAGTATCTCATTATCTGAATTAAATCTAGATATACTTCCTTGGGTCTTACCTATAGGGAGATCAGTGAGCTCAACAGATGAGCTGCTTATCCCACATATCTACTGTGCCACGGTGGGGCAAGGATACCTGCTGTAGACACTATTTTTTAAAAAAGAAGGAAGCAATTACTGTTAAATAGTTGTTCTTGAGTTCGGTTTGGCACATTTAGCTCGTCCATTATATTATTTATTACCCAGAACTGCTATGGTGCTGTAGGATAATTCACTGGACCACAAGGTTAGTTTGAACCACAAGGTTGGTGGTTCAAACTCACCTGCTGCTCCTCAAAAGCCTATACAAGGTTGCTATGAGTTGGAACTGACTTGGTGGCATTTACCAACAACTGCTCTCTGGAGATAATTCTCTGGATCTTTCTCTCTGGAGATACTGCTATGTTCTATGGCTTTTGTCCTCTGAATTAGTCTTCTTTTTTCATAAACAAGTTATCTATGTTAACAGCTGTGATGTCTTTTCAGTACGCTACCCACCCAGAATGTTTGAGCCTTTAGTGCTGTCTTTTTCAGTCCAAGCTCTACATTTCCTTTAAAATCTTTGCTGGAATTCTTAAAAATAAAGACATTTATAGTTCAATTCATTAGATAAAAATCACTTTAAAAATATCTTCATGATGTGCCCTTTTCTACCTTAATCACCTAGTGAAGTCACTTGGGTTAAGATTCTTAACAACAGGAATCAGTGAGATATATTCTGACTTAAAGATCCTTAGAAGGACTTTTACCCCTCTGAGAAATTCTTGAATATGTGGCTTGAGATTTCCTTAAATTGAAAAGTATGTGTATTCTGGAAAAAGTGACAGTGACAAAAAGAACAATACCAACAACAAAAAGCTAAACAATACTAGTTCCTGAGAAAGTTATTGTGTTAGCTCAACTCTCTCTACTTATTTTTATTTAGATGATGACAAGAGGCCATGTAGGTACAGTTTGGGGTCCTTCATGGCATGGAATTAAAGGAGTAGGTATTTTAAGGGAAATATAAAATGGAATCTACAAGATTCTTACGACATGATCCTAGGAATTGTCCGAATACCATTCCACCATATACTGTTGATCAAATATGGATTGGAAGAGACTTATCTTTGGGACCATTTCAAAGAAAATTTGACCCAATGGAGTTGGGACATCACTGAACAATATCATTAATATCACATGCAAGTAAAATTTTGCAGAGAATAATTCAAAATTGTTTGTAGCAATACATGGACAGGGAGCTGATAGAAATTCAAGCCAGATTCAGAAGAGGACTTGGAAAGAGGGATATCATTGCAGACATCATATGGATCTTGCTTGAAAGCAGCGAATACCAGAAAAATGTTTACTTATGCTTTAATTGATTATGCAAAGACATTCAAGTATGGTGATCGTAACCAACTATAGATAACACTGTAAAGAGTGGCTATTCCAGAATACTTGATTGTGCTCATAAGGAAGCTGTATATAGAACAAGAGGCAGTTATTCAGACAGAAAACAGGACACTGAATGGTTTAAAATCAGGAAAGGTGTAAGCCATGGCTGTAGCCTTTCACCTTATGTATGTAATCCGTATGCTATAGAAATAATACAAGAAGATTATATGAATGTAATTGTGACATTATGATTGAAGGAAGATTCATTAACAAGCTTCTATATGCATATGGAAGAAGTACAGACATAATGCTCTATAGAGGTAAGGAGTACTAGTGTGGCACTGTAGGATAAGCACAGGACTGCTAACCATAAGGTCAGCAGTTCAAACTCACCAACTGCTCTACGGAAACCATAGACAAGGTCTCTATGAATTGGAACCAACTCAGTAAGACTTAACATCAACAGCATATGTAAATGACACAACCTTAATTGCTGTAAGCAAAGAATATTTAAAATTATTACTGATCAAGATCAAAGACTACAGCCTTCAGTATGAATTGCATCTCAATGTAAAGAAAAAAATCCTTAAAATTGGACCAACAAATAACATTATGGTAAACATAGAAAAGATTAAAGTTGTCAGATACTTCATTTTCCTTGGATCCATAATCAATGCTCATTAAAGCAGCAGTTAAGAAAGGAAATGACTTATTGCATTAGAAAAATCTGGTGCAAAAGACCTTTTTAAAGTGATAATGATCAAACGTGTCAGTTTGAGGGCTAAGGTACATCTGATTCTAGTCATGGTATTTTGATTGCCTCAAATGCATGTGAAAATTGGATAAAGAATAACAAAGACCTTGGAATAATTAATGCATTTGATTTATGGTGTTGGGGAAAAATATTGAAAGTGGACTGCCAGAACAACAATAAATTTGTCTTGGAAGAAGTACAACCAGAATACTATAGCAAGACTTCATCTGTCATACTTTCAACATTTTATCATGAGACACCAGTCCAAGGAGAAGCACATCATGCTTGGTAAAGTGAAAGGTCAACAAAAACAAAAGAGAGAAAGATCGATTCCCCATGAGATGGATTGACACAGTGGCGGCAAGAATGGGCTCAAACACAACAACAATTGTGAGGGTAGTGCAGGACTGGTAAGCTTTTGTTCTGCGGGGGTTACTAAGGCTTAGAACTGACTGTACAGCTTCTAACAACCACGTCAACAATAATCAGGCTGTCACAGATCTTACATTCACCGGAATGAAACATGCAATGGTAACCACTTATTAAAGATGTTGTTGTTCAGTGCTATTGGGTCAGTTCGGATTCATAGTGGCCCTATATAGAGTTTCTCATGCTTTAAAAATATCTGGGGGAACAGAAAGCCTCATCCTTTTCTCTTGGAGTAACTGGTGGGTTCAATCATCAACCTTGTAGTTTACAGCTTATTCCATAGAGCGACCATGCTCCCTTTTTAAAGATAGGCATGTCAAATAATTTTGGGGTCATAATGTAAAGATGTGAAATTGATCTGCATCATTGAACATTCTGACTGCTGAGCACATTCTTCTTCTTCCCTTGTTCCCTTTTTTCATAATCCCCTTTAGACAGGGTCTTTATTACTTTGTCTACGGATACAAAGAGCCTTGTTTTAAGACTTGTTTTTGCACTCTAACCAGCAATATGAGGTGACTCTAAGATCTTTTATTGTGTCAGTTTAATCACTTTTTCCTTTTCTGTAAATGAGAAACATTAAAAATGTTTGCACTATTTAACTCAGAGGGACTATGATGATCAACAGAGACGTACTGGAAATGAAAGAATTATAATGTAGAAAATAATGCAATGTCTACGTAACATTATTGCAAAGAAATTTCAATCTAACAAGGAAGCATGGAGTGTTAAGTTGCAAGGCTCTACATACACCATAATGGGTAGGTTACAAGTCAGGCAGATAACCTCAAGGTCAGCAGTTCGAAACCAAAACTAGCAACCATTCCATGGAAGAAAGGTGAGGTTTTCTGTTCCAATAAAGATTTACAGCCCTAGAAACCCTATGCTGGGTCGCTATGAGTCAGAACCAACTCCCTGGCACATAACCACCAACACATATACCATGGAGTCCTAGCATACATGTCACTGCAGGATAAGTGCTGGAGTGCTAACAAGTTTGGCAGGTCAAATCCATCAATCTCTTCTTGGATCACTCAGAGTGACTCAGGATCACTCTGAGTCAGAACTAACTGGACAGCATTTAAAGTTAACAACAGCAACATGTACACTTGTTGGTAATATGGTTAGGTGAAAGTTTATTCAAGATGAGGTGAATATGTGCACAGAAAGCTAAAACTGTGCTAGTAAAATATTCAAGAGATTTAGAATCCTATTTCCCTATCGCAGAGATTCTCCATTTCCTACGATAGCATAATACATCATTCTAAATATGACACTATCACATAATTGCTATCTTTAAATGAGAATATCAATTCTGATATGATATATATAATAAAATGTGTAACATTTTGACACTGAGTAATTATACATTATAATTGTTTGCCACACTCGTCTGTCAGTTTGTCATACTGTGGGGCTTGCGTGTTGCTGTGATTCTAGAAGCTATGCCACCGGTATTTTAAATGCCAACAGCATCACCCATGGTAGACAGGTTTCAGTAGAGCTTCAAGACTAAAAAGACTAGGGTATGCAGGTGGACTCCTTCTGAATGTTTAGCAACCTAAAGCCTTAGGAATAGCAATGGAATGTTGTCAGTTATGGTGCTGGAAGATGAAAACATTATGAGTAGTAATGGAGCATTATCAGATATAGTGCTAAAAGATAGGTCCCTCAGGTAGGAAGGCACTCAAAATATACAAGTGGGGTACAGCTGCCTTCTCAAAGTAGAGTTGACCATACTGACACGACTAGAGTAAAGCCTTTGGGACCTTTATTTTCTGATGGGACACAACTCAAAATGAGGAGAAAGAGCTGCAAACATCCATTCATAATAAGAACATGAAATATACGAAGTATGAATCTAAGAAAATTGGAGGTTGTCAAAAGTTAAATGGAACACATAAATATCAAGAAATTGACTGGTAGTGGCCACTTTGAATCAATCATCTGGTTTATTATGCCAGGAACATCATACTGAAGAGGAATGGCATCACATTTATCATCAAAAAGAACACTTCAAGATATATCCTAAAATAAATGCTGTCTGTGATAGGATAATATTCATACACCTACAAGGAAGAACATACACCTATAAAGAGTAAAATTATTATTCAAATTTATGCACCAACCACTAAAGTCAGTGATGGTGTAATTGAAGAATTCTAGCCACTTCTTCAGACTGAAATTATCAAACTTACTATCAAGATGCATTGATAATTACTGGTGACTGGAATGTGCAAGTTGGAAACAAAGAGGAAGGAGCTGCAGTTAGAAAATATGGCCTTGGTGAAAAGAATGATGCTGGAGATCACATCATAGAATTTTGCAGGACTGTCTTTACGGTACATAAAAGATGACTGACTATAAATATGAATCTCACCAGAGGGAATACACAGAAGTCAAATTGACTATTTCTATTACAACTAACTGGCCAACTGATTAGAAGAGATCCATATTTGTGCCCATTCCAAAGAGAGATGACCCAATGGAATGTGGAAATCATCGGACAATCTCTTTGATATCTCATGCGAGTAAAGTTTTACTAAAGGTAATACAGAAATGGCTGCAATCATACATTGACAGAGAACTTCCAGAGGTTCAAACTGGATTCAGAAGAGGCCGTGGAATGAGGAATATCATTGCTGATGCCCAATGGATCTTGGCTGAAAGTAGAGGATATCAGAAAGATGTTTACCTGTGCTTTAATGACTACGCAAATGTTTTCAATCGTGTGGCTCATGGCAAGCTATGGACAGCATTGTGAAGTATGAGTATTCCTGAACACTTAATTGTGCTCATGAGGAATCTTTACATGGACCAAGAAGCAGTTGTTCGAACAAAACATGCAAACACTGAATGGTTTAAAATTAAGAAACATGTGCGACAGGATTGTATTCTTTCACCATGCTTACTCAACCTATATGCTGGGCAAATAATCTGAGAAACTGGGTTCTATGAAGAAAATCGTGGCATCCGGATTGGAGAAAGACTTATTAACAACCTGTGATATGCAGATGATACAACCTTGCTTGCTGAA
>NW_006408573.1:11879545-11907898 GCF_000296735.1 Chrysochloris asiatica | reverse complement strand
GACCAGTCGCTGGAGAAGGATATCATGTTTGGTAAGGTGGAGGGTCAGAGAAAGAGAAGAAGACCCCCAGCAAAATGGATTGGCAAAGTGGCAGCATCAGTGGGTTCAAGTTTGGCAACAATTGTGAGATTAGCCCAGGATCGGGCAGTGTTTTGTTCTGTTGTGCACAGAGTTGCTATTTGTTGGTACCTATTCGATGGCACCTAACAACATAGATAAACATTGCGGAGAAGCTCAGTATCATTAGGCAAAGCAAAACCAAAGGCTGATTGTGGAACAGATCATTAGTCTGAAGCTGATGAAAATTACAACAAATCCATGAGTCAAAATATGACCTTGCGTATATTCCACCTGAAATTGGAGACCATCTCAAGAAAACTAGAATGGTGAGCAGGTATGACGTTAGATCTCTTGAAGGACTTACTTTTGGAGTAGGGTTAGGAAATTTATTAATGATAAATAGTAATAACAATTCTAACAGTAAGAGAACCATTCATAGTTTCATGACTTACCAGGTATTATACTGAATATTATTATATATTGCTTGTTTATTTCAGCAATTCATTTGTGAAAATTAAATCAATATGACTATTTAAGTAAAAAAAACTACAAAAATTAGTTGTAACACATGGAAGTCATTAGTTGTAAGACATAAAACCACTTTACAATAATATGAAGGAGCTTTGGTGGCACTGTAGGATAAGCACTAGACTGCTAGCTACAAGGTCAGTAGTTCAAACCCATCAGCTGCTCCATAGGAGATAGATAACATTTCTGCTCCCATAAAGATTTGCAGCCTCAAAGACCCTATACTGTGTTTTTATGAGTTGGAACTGATTTGATGGCATGTAACAACAACAACAAATACTAATAACATATGTCTACAATATTACACTAAAGTCCTACTGTGGTGTTGTAGGGTAAGCATTGAACCACGAGGTCAGTTTGAACTGCAAAATCACAGTTCAAATCCACCAGCTGCTCCTCAGAAACCCTATACGGGGATCCCTGTTAGTCAGAACTAATTAAATGGCAATTGACAGTTGCAACCACAATGATTTTACACTAAGAAAACATGTTTTAAGATGAAGAATATATTCATAGGAAAATGAATACAAATTCCCCAACTCAAAATCTGCATATAGATCTCTTGTGTCTGCAATACTTGTAGCTCCTCATGTGGTACTCAGAAATGGCGTGCAGGGCCTTATTTCTGATCCATCTTTAAAACCTGTTTATTTTTCCTGCTTTGTATATCCGGTCACATCTCTGCATATTGAAGTAATACATATTTTTTAAAGCTCCAGATCAAATGCCACTTCTTTTTGGAAGCTTTATGTGTTGCTGGAACTACACGAGAGTTCAGAGAGCACAACGTTGACCTCGTTATGTTGTTGTTGTTGTTGTTAGAGCCAGCAAGTCTGTTTCGCTTCATAGTGACCCTATTTAGAGGTTTCAAAGAGCAGCTGGTGAGTTTGAACTGCCGACCTTGAGGTGGAGTGCTTATCCTATGGTGAACTCATTATGATTATAGTTATTTGTGAATGTGTCTTCTGTTGGCTTCCAGACTAATGTCAATGAGGACAAAGACTACGTCTTACACTTCTCTGTGATCTTCACAGCTCATAGCAAACAAAGAATCACATTCATTATACAGGATTGGCAAATATTTATTGAATGAGTCAATAATGAGAACAAACTTAATGCTTATTTCTATGATATGAGCACAAGGTTTTTCATCACTTGCTTTTAATATGCTAAAGAGTATTAAACAGAAGGGACTCTTCAAATTGTCATGACATGCAAAAAAAAAAAGGTCTATAATGCTTACAGATATTCAGATGTAGGAATGTGTCAGAAGGGAGGTTTCCTAGAGAAATAAAAGTATTTCCCAAGACAGAGCAATGGGTCGTATCTTTTAAAGTTAATAACCCAAGCCCAAATCTTCTGCAAGAGACCTTTTGAAAGTGTTGAAGAGCAACGATGTCAGTTTGAGGACTAAGGTACACCGGACCCAAGCCGTGGTATCTTCAATAACCTCATATGGATGTGAAAGCTAGACAGTCACTAAGGAAGACCGTAGACGAAGTGATGCTTTTGAGTTATGGTGTTGGAGGAGAATACTGAAAGTACCAATGACTGCCAAAAGAACCAACAGATCTGTGTTAGAAGAAGTACAGCCAGAGTGCTCCTTAGAGGCCAAGATGGCCAAACTTCGTCTCTCATACTTCAGACATATTGTCAAGAGGGACCAGTCGCTTTAGAAGGGTATCATGTTTGGTAAGGTGGAGGGTCAGAGAAAAAGAGTAACGTTTTGCTAAAGGTAATACAGAAATGGCTACAATCATACATTGACAGAGAACTTCCAGAGGTTCAAGCCGGATTCAGAAGAGGCCGTGGAATGAGAGATATCACTGATGATGTTCTATGGATCTTGGCTGAAAGCAGAGAATACCAGGAAGATGTTTCCTATGCTTTATTGACTACACAGTGGCTTTCGGTTGTGTGGATCATGACAAGCTATGGACAACACTGTGAAGTATGAGTATCCCAGAACACTTAATTGTGCTTGTGAGGAATTTGTACATGGACCAAGAGGCCACAGTTAGAAAAGAACAAGGGAATACCGAATGGTTTAAAAGTAGAAAAGGTGTGCACCAGGGTTGTATTCTTTCACCATACTTATTCAATCTGTATGCTGAGCAAATAATTAGAGAAGCTGATTATATGAAGAAAAACATGGCATCAGAATTGGAGGAAGGCTCATTAACAACCTGCAATATGCAGATGATACAACCTTGCTTGCTGAAAACAAAGAGGACTTAAAATACATATTGATGAAGATCAAGGACCACAGCCTTTGGTATGGGTTGCACTTCAATGGAAAGAAAACAAAGATCATCATTGCTAGGCAAATAAATAACATCCATATAAATGGAGAAAAGATTGAAGTTGACAATGAATGCATTTTTCTTGGATCAACTATCAACATTCATGGAAGCAGCAGTCAAGAAATCAAATGATATATTGCTTTGAGCAAATCTTCTGCACAAGACTTCTTTAAAGTGTTGAAGAGCAAGGATGTCAGTTTGAGGACTAAGGTGCGCCTCATGCAAGCCATGTACTCTCAGTAACCTCATACGCATGAGAAAGTTGGATATTGAATAAGGAAGACTGTAGGAAAATTGATGCGTTTGAGTTATGTTGTTGGAGGAGACTACTGAAAGTACCATGGGCTGCCAAATGAACAAATAGATCTTTGTTGGAGAAGTACAGCCTGAGTGCTCTTTGGAAGCCAGGATGGCCAGACATCATCTTTCATACTTCGGACATATTATCAAGAGGGACCTGATAATGTGTGTGGTAAAGTGGAGGTTTGGAGAAAAAGAGGAAGAGCCCCCAACGAAATTGATTAGCGCAGTGGCAGCATCAACAGGTTCAAATGCTGCAACAATTATGAGATTGGTCCAGGATTGGGCAGTGTTTTGTTCTGTTGTGTATAGGGTCACTATGAGTCGGAACCAACTCAATGGCACCTAACAACAACAATAAACATATGTTTTGTAGTTCTACTTCTGCAGCATTTATATTAAGCAACATTTTTAAGACGAGTATTGTAAACTTGAAAGTGATTTGGGCATACTTTCAAGTCAGGAAACATGAATTCCAAACACTGTGTTATTATTCAGGAATGTGAGACAATTGCTCTGAAACCTTGTTTTGTCATCGGTACCAAGAACAAACGCAGGGCACCTTTCGTTATAAACGTCTTTTTCTTTCTTTCCCTTTTTTGTCTTCATTTTCTGATACCCAGAAACTGTGTTGTTGTTGATAAGTGTTGTTGAGTCATTTCTGACTCATAATGACCCTGTACCAGGTTTCTGAGGATTTTAAGTCTTAGTAGGAGGAGAAAGCCTCATATTTCTCCCATGGAGAGACTGGCAGGCTCTAACTGTGGACTTGTAGTTTGCAGTCCAGTGCTTATCGTCTGGAGTCACTGCACAATGAGAATCTATCCTCATTGTTATTCATACGATGAAATGTTTTTTTAATTGCCTTAATATATTAACAATTAATTCTTTCAAATGTTGAAGAAATTCCAACGATTTCTTGAGAAGAAAGTATAATGAAGGTTTATGTGCAAGCAATTGAAAATTATGGAATCATTTTGTTCTAGTTATGAAAAATATCACCTGGATAGGCAGTATTTGAAGTTATAAATTCTGAATTGCTCTTTTGCAGGTAATTAGAAATATGTTGTTGTGGTGAGAAACGACACCATGGGGCTTGCTAATAGAGCTATTTTATGAAGGGGGTGGACATATTTGTAGTAGAGCGCTCTGGGGACAACATCACTACCAGTGAAAAGATAAAGAAATGAGGAAGGGGGAACCCCAAGAGGGTGCATAATACATCCGCCAACTTTCTTATAAAGAAAACAGTCATGTGTGGTTCAGTGAGTTCATGATCTACAACTTCCATGTAGGAACAAGATGGGCTGGAAAGTTATAACAATTCTTAACCTAGTTTCATTGAGTCAACTGTGATGTGCAGCTTTCCCAGTCTTCATGTGGTAGTTCAGACATGAGTGAAAAAGCAATATTTGTTTTGACTTAATGACAAGAGCCGATATTAAAACCTACTTCACATTTGCCATCCGATACTCCATTTGACTCTGGTGTAGTTAGGTGCTGTCAAATCAGTTCAAACTCATAAGATTTACAAGCCTCATCTTTCTCCCACAGAAAAGTTGGTGGGCTTGAACTACTGACCTTATGGTTTGCAGTTCAGTGCTTATCTTACAGAGCTACCATGTCCCTATTAACTCTAGCACACGCTTAGCCTACATATTGTCTACTTGCAGACTTGCCGTGGCACACGGATTCGTTTTTCTCTGAGCAGCTCTATCAGCAAGTGTTTCTTTAGAGTGAGCCAAAATGTGCCTCAAAGTAGAGACAAATCTCATTCTTTCCCCCATTGCCTGGTAAAATTCAGAGTTCCTTAAAATATCATTTATATGACATGTTTTCAGTTCCCTGTAAAGATGGGTAAGGTGAAAAGAATGGTCATAAAATTAAATACTGAGATGTCTGAACCACAGTTGAGTCTGAGTCAGTAAGGAGGAAAAGTGAGCATTTGGAGCAAAATAAGTGGAGGAGAGAAATAAGAACTATGTCTTTTGTTGTTGTTAACTACCTTCAAGTCAATCTTGACTCATAGCAACCCTGTACAGGATTTCTGAGGAACAGCTGGTGCATTGGATACGCTGACCTTGTGGTTCTCGGTGCTCATCCTTCAGTGCCACACCAGGAGTCTATGTCTTTTAGCCTCCTGCAATTTTTTTGTTGACGTTACATCATTTTATCCAAGTCTCTCAATAACTCCCTGAGATAGATACAGTCTTGACTTAAGGATAACATAGTGAGGCTTGCTAGTAGAACTATTTTATGAAAGAGGTGGTCATATTTGTAGTAGAGAGCTCTGGGGAACAGCATCACTACCAGTGAAAAGATGAAGAAACGAGGAGGGGAGGATCCCCTAAAAGGTACATAATACATCCGCCAACTTTCTTATAAGGAAAACAGTCATTTGTGGTTCTGTGAATTCATGATCGCATTTATTCAGTCTACAATGACAGGGTGACTTACTGTGTCCCAGATACTCCTGGAGATGCAAGATATAATTGTTGTTGCTGTTGTTAGGTGCCGTCAAGTCAGTTCTGACTTATAATGACCCTGTGTACAACAGAACCAAACACCATCTGGGTCCTGTATCATCCTCACAATTGTTGGTCCACTTGATCCCATTGCTGCTGCCATTATGTGAATCCATCCCCTTGGTCGTCTTCCTCTGTTTTGTTGACTGTCCACTTGACCAAGCCCAACTTTCTCCAGGGATTGGCCCCTCCTGATAATATATCTGAAGTATGAGAGAAAATGTCTTACCATCCTTGCCTTCAAAGGGTATTCTGGCCGTGCCTCTCTAACACAGACCTGTTAGTTCTTCTGGCAGCCCTTGACACTTTCAATATTCTTCTCTAACACCATAACTCAAATGCATCAACTCTTCTACAGTCTTCCCTATTCATTGTCCAACTTTTCCATGTGTATGAGGCAGGTAAAAATACTATGACTTGGGTCAGGTGCAGTTTAGTCCTCAAACTGATATCTTTGCTCTTGAATACTTGAGAGTGGTCTTGTGTAGCAGATTTCTTGACTGCTGCTTCCAAGAGTGTTGATTGTGGATCTAAGCAAAATGAAGGTTGACAACTTCAATCTTTTCTCCATGTATCATGTTATTTATTGGTACAGTTGTAAGGATTTTTGTTTTGTCTACATAGAGGTGCAATTCATACTGAAGACTGGTGGTCTTTGATCTTCATCAGTAAGCGTTTTAAGTCCTCATTAACAGCCTGCAATATGCCGAGGGTACAACCAATGCAAGGTTGTATCCTCGACATATTGCAGATTGGTAGTGAGGCTTCCTACAATCCTGATGCTACTGACTTGTTTATATAATCCAGATTTTTTTATTCTTTGCTCAGCATACAGATTGAACAAGTAGGTGGATATAATATTGCACAAAAAAGGTGCAAAGTTCCTTTCTAGTTGGAAAATGAATTCTATTAATGATAGCTTGAGTTTGCCTGACTATGCTACTACTGACCAGTCTTATTACCATCTTGTTGTTTATTGTTGTTAAGTGTTATCCAGTCAGTTCTGAATCATAGTGACCCTGTTTCTGAGGAGCGATTGGTGAACTTGAACCATTGACATTGTAATTCAAATGGACCTTGCAGTCCAGTGAATTAACCCACAGCACCACACCAGGAGTTTGATGTCTGATTTCCTACAGTCAAAGGGAATGTTTGGTCACATTTCTTCTTTTTCTTTTTAGAGTCAACGTTCCATTGAGAATTGATAAAAATTATCAACCCATTGTCATCAAGTCCATTCTTCATAGCAGTGATTGTACAGGAAAGAGAACTGCCCCAGAGGGTTTCCAGAGCTCTTTGCCACATCTTTCTCATGCATAACAGCTAGTGGGTTTGAACTGATGACCTCTCAGTTAACAGTCTAGCTCTTTAGCTACTGTGCCACCGTGGTCCCTTGAATAAGAATACAGCACACGTGAATGCCATCTTGAAAAACTCCACAAGATTCATGGTCCATACAGAGGGAGAGCATGGAAGAGAATTTCCCACCATGCTTTTCATCATAGTGAGTCTGCCTGCCCAAAGCTTCTGGGATATTTTAAAAATAAAATCCCTGCACTCTAAAATAGTTGAGTTGCATCTTACTAAATTCTCTGATACCCATAAGAGTTCAAGAAAAACTCCATAAGATTTTTTTTTTTAATACTTTAACGTTAATGGAAATGGAGTGAAGGTTACAGAACAAAGCATCAGTTTTACATTTAGCCTCCTACACTCTGTTTACTATCACAGCTTGCCGCGTCTTCCCTGTGCTTCTTTGTTCCATTTCTCCTTCTTTCCCAACATTTCAAAACTTTGTCCTTGGGTAAACGCTGCCCTGCTGATCTCCGGTGGCTAATCTTTCTATGGTGGGCATATATCACTTGTGTTGTTCCCCCATTGGATGCGTTCAGTTCTAGACTTGAAGGATGACCAAGGGCCATAGTCTCGGGGTTCCACCAGTCTCTATCTAACCAGTAAGCCTGTCTTTTTATGATTTTGAGTTTTGTTCCACGTTTTCTCCCACTCTATTCAGCACCTTTTAATGTGATCCCTTTCAAAGCACTTGGTAGTGGTAATGGGACACTATCTAGTTCTTCAAGTCGAAAGCCTCTGCATAGTCAAGAAAACACAGCTAAACATCTTTCTGGTACGCTTTGCTTTCAGGCAATATCCATCTGACGTCACAATGCTATCCCTCGTTCCATGTCCTCTTCTGAATCTGGCTTGAACCTCTGGTACACTAAAACCCAAACAAAAACCTTTGCCATTGACTCTATTCCAACTATTGGCGATCTCATGTATGTCAGAGTAGAATTCTGTGCTCTCTCATGTTTTCAAGAGAATATTTTGGAAGGAGATAACCAGGCATTTCTTATGAGGTGCCTCTGGGTGAATTCAAACATCCAGCCCTCTCAGTTAGCAGTCAAGTGGATTAAGTGTTTTTACAACGAAGCAGGGTCTTGGTCTGGTGTGCAGTAAATGTAACTTAGATGTGATTTGCATGGATGGTGGTTGGAATAGTTACTTTAAAATTAAAATAGTCATAAATGTCAAGGAGCTCTGGTAGCGTAGTGGTTACGAATCGGGCTGCGAACCGCAAGGTCAGCAGTTCGAAACTACCAGCTGTTCCGTGGGAGAAAGATGAGGCGTTCTGCTTCCGTAAAGATTTACGGCCCTGGAAACCCTGTACAGGGTCGCTATGAGTCGGAACTGACTCCACGGCACACAACCACCACCATGTTAAACGTATATGAAAGAAAACAAATGTCCCTTCCTTCACAGAGTTTCCAATACATCACCGAGAGAAGAGCATATTTCAGCTTTTATGCTATTTGCAGATGAATTCTCAGGGCCAGATTGCCATTTTGTTGTTGTTGTTATTAAGTGTTGTCAAGTCATTTCCTACTCATAGTGACCCCCGATAGAGTTACCAAGGAGTGGCTGTTGGGTTTGATACACTAACCTTGTAAGTAAGTAAATAGTCAATACTTACTCTCAAGCGCCTTACCAGAACTCCTTTTTATTGCCATTTGTTGTTGTTATGAAGTCCCTTTGAGTCCATTCTGACTCATAGCGACCTTATATAGGGTTTCCAAGGAGCGACTGATGAGTTTGTACTGCCAACTGTACAATTCAAACCAACCTTGTGGCCCCATGCTTATCTTACAGTACTACACCGGGACTCTATGTTTCCAGTACTAAGTAGAAAAAGGACGAATTAGTTATGTCAGATTATATGGTGCCTGAGAGTATTTATATAAACACAACTGATGGTCTATTCAAATAATGATGATTATAATTCTATTCTGATGTGGCAGGAATGGATTATTAATGGAACCAGATTTGGGTTAGCAAGTAGAATTTCACCATAATTTGATTGTACTAAAGTTTATATGGAGTCCTGATGTGGCGTTGCAGGATAATGCACTGGACGGCAATTTTGATTTGAACCACAAGATCGGCAGTTCAAATTTACTAGCCACTCCTTGGAAACTCTGTACAGAGTTGCTATGAGTCTTAACTGACTCCACAGCACTTAACAACAACAAAGCTTATATGAAGGATACTCAGAAAAAAATGAGACAGTTGCGAGTTTGTATTACTGAGACCAGAACAACTCAGAAAAGAAGAGTGAGAAAGATTGTATAATTGAAAGAATGTGATCAATGTCACTGAATTGTACAGGGAGGAACCGTTGAATGGGCATGGGTTTGCTGTGAACCAAATAATAATTAGAAAGAATACTCAGATCTTGGACTACAGTCATCCAACTTTCGACATCATCTAGAAGCCACCAAAATGATTTATTCTCCATGATTGCGTCCAGCCTCTTGACAAATAAAATTGCCACCTGAGTGATAAATGGAAACTTCTTGAGAAATGTGCCAATGTATATTGATAAATTAGGTTTGTTTATTTTTTAAATCCAAGGAACATTGTTCAGCAACCAGACCATGCCCCCCCCCCCAAATCTCTCACAAACACCTGGATTATTGGCAACAGCAAAAAATGCAGATGCTAAAAATACAAGCTTATATTTGCTTGCAGAGCATGTTTTTTCCCCTTAGTCTGTTAAGGAAAAATCATGTTTCATCTTCATCTTTGACCTGATTTTTTTAAATTAGGGGGATTCTGGTAGCATACCTCCATACCTGCCATCCTCCATAAATTCAGAAAAAAGTACATCTCTAGCAGTTTTGTTTTTTTGTATTTTTTATTTTTTTATTTCATCATTATTTGGAATAAGATTGCTAACAACATTGAAGATTCGATATCGGCCTATGTTCTCTCACTTTCTCATAATGTTTTGAAGTAAACTTAACACTTTGAGTCCCTGTCAGCATCTCTGTTGCTCTACATTGCAAATTCGCATGATAGATTCACTGGGTGTAAGATCAGTTTGGAGTCCTCGTGTAGGATGAGCACTCTACCGCAAGGTTGGTGGTTCAAACTTACCAGCCACTCTTCTGAAACTCTATATACAAAGTCGGAACCGACTCGATGGCACTTAACACCACCAAAGATGAGTTTACTAACCTGCCTTTAATGGGGGAAGTAGTTTAAAAGTGTGTTTTGTGCAGCTGGCATGCAATTTTTACATATAACAACAACAGCAAAACTCTCTAAGACATCCTGAGCAACACAGTGCCAATTTATATGCGAGTCCTCTGCATTGCCTCTATAAATATATCAGAAATTTAAAAAAAAAAAAAAAAATTGCTACCTGTTATACATAGTTTTGCGTTTTTCACCCAATACATCTTTTAAAATCTTATTACAAGAATACATACTATAGTGTCTCGAGTTACCTTTCTGATATACTTGGATAGACAGAAGCTTTTATGGCTGCAAATACAATTACAGGAAATAGTGATGTATAGCTCTAACTATGTATATTTATGTTCACATTCATATAAATCTAAAGCATTTAATATTAACAGTTGGGAATAAATCAGCATCATCCATTTTATTGTCATGTGCTTGACACTGAGGTAGTGGGTTGTACTGCAATCATTTCAAGCAGCTCTGCTAATCATTTATCTTGAATTATGTATTTGCTTATTTAACACAATATGGTACATATATCTTAGTTCACCGTCACAATAAATACACAATTCACGGTGGCCAATGCATACACTGAAGAAAGGCTGTCTCAAGAGACTAGCCTTGCAGTCAGAGCACTGACTCAAAATAGCACAGTCTTAATTACCTCCATGGTGCTCCTTGAACTCACAGAGGATTTGTCCGGAGACAAAAGCCTTTGTTCATTGTTCAACAAGTGGAGTGTGATTCACTTTTCAAGTTTTCATGGGAAAATAATGAACACTGTTACAACAAATGGGTGGAAAAGAAATAGAGTTAAGTGTTTTATTTTTGTTTTAGCATGCTTGTCTGTTAACCTATAGATTGGAGGTTAGGTTCACCCAGATGTGCCTTCAAAGAAAGGACTGGCATTTCCTTCCAAATCTCTGTAAATAAAAACCCTATGGAGCGCAAGTCTATTGACAAACTGTCAGAAACAACATGGTTTGTTGTCGGGGGAAGGAGCATTATTTAAAAACAGCCAGTATGTACAGGACTCCTAAAGTGGTACTATCGGATCAGCACTGGACTTTGAACCACAGATCAGCAGTTCAAACCCACCAGCTGCTCCTCAGAAACTCTCTACAGGGTCACTATGAGTCAGAACTGACTCGACGGCACTTCACAACAACAGCAACGGTATGTAGGAACAAAGATTCCAGAGAGAAATAAAGCGAGCTGAGGTGACATCTCAATTTTAAAATGGCTTACCACCTTCTAAGCATTTCCTGATTCAACTTACAAAGCATGGGGACCAAAA
This sequence comes from Chrysochloris asiatica, assembly GCF_000296735.1. Taxonomy (NCBI): domain Eukaryota; kingdom Metazoa; phylum Chordata; class Mammalia; order Afrosoricida; family Chrysochloridae; genus Chrysochloris; species Chrysochloris asiatica. The sequence continues at coordinate 11,896,358 of NW_006408573.1, read as the reverse complement.
AGAAATCAGTGACCTGGAGTAGTCTCCTGAGACAAAAATTTGGAGATTAGGGTTTACTAAGGTATCCAGAAAATGAGAGGACAAGATTCAAGTGGAAAGGTAATTGAAGAAAACATGTCAGGTCATTATGGGTGACTTTTTCCCTTGGAGTTTTTACCAAATCATAAAATGGGCAGAAGAGGCTTGGAAACCTGCTAGAGACCATGTGCTAAGAAGTTAAAAATCTGCACAGAGAGTTTAGCAAAAAGGACAGACCCTAGAATTAAGGGGTACACTAGAAATTAATTACTCCCCATATATCTTGAAATCCAGTCTTGATGAAATCAAAGACATCAACCTATATACATACCAAGGTAACTAAAAAAGCGTTGTAAAATCACAGAAACCTTTATTCAACAAAAATATTGAAACACGAAACTTTGTTGTTCAGCATATCCTCCATCTAGGTTTATATGCTTCTGAAGACAGTGTTTCCTTATCTCTAACCCTTCCCTGGGTGTCTTGCTGTGGCACTCTAGGATAAGCACTGGACTTCTAAACACAAGGTTGGTAGTTCAAAACCCACCAACTGCTTCTTGGTTGTTGGAGCCCACTCAATGGAACTTAACAACAGTAGTAACCCTTCCCCGAAGAGTTCTGCAGTCTTTGATTTATACCATGTCAAGCCAACAGTTTAAGTATCCTCGAAACTCAAGTCACGTTCCTTTGAAATGTTCTTTTGGTTTGGGGAACAAAAAAAAAAAAGTCTGAGTGGGAACGATGAAGGGTTATAGGGTGGTCGGGGTGAGGTTTCCCATTGAAATTCTCATAGGACAGCCCTTGCAAATGAATGAGCAGGTCCACTATCATGATGGGGGCGTGGGGGTGATACTCAGTGCAACTTTCTGGGCTTTTTTCTCACCAGTGCAATTTTCAGTTTTCCAAAAGCTTCTTCATATTAAATACCCAAGATCCTCCTGTGTCCTTCAAGAAAATCTATCAAGATTACGCCTTTGAAATCATCAAAAACAGTTGCCAAACCTTTGAGCTGAACTTTCTGCCTTAAATTTAACAGTCTAGCAGAGCTCCTTGAAAGTAACTGCTTTAATTGGACCTTTTATGATAATTATTACTGTTTTGAAAGCCCGTAATGAGTCTTGATGTCGTTCTGTAAGATGGACACTGGACTGTCAACTGCATGGTTGGTGGTTCAAAACCACCAGCTGGTCCTCAGAAACCCTATACACAGCTGTTCTGAGTCAGAAGTGACTCAAAGGCACTTAACAATGACAACAGTGACACTAAGACGAGTATATTACTGAGGGAACGGGCCCACAGCCATCCACTGCTTGCACAGACTTGTTTAAACATGCTTTGTATGGAATAAACCTGTGCACATGAGGACTGGAATGCTGGCAACAAAGATTTTAGACATACCGTTGTGTATTTGGCTCTAAGGGAAGACATCATTGTTTAGAACTTATCCAACTTTTCAAACCTCATATCCAGAATTCCTTTAAATTGGCAGGCATGCCTGGAAAAACGACCAAGAAACCATCAAGCAGAAAAAGACGCACGTGTACCAGTGAAGGAATGATCAGAGGCATCATATAGTGACTAAGTTCAAGAAAATAGATCCCCTCTGACAATGATGATTTTGATGAAACAATTAATATCTATAAAAGTAATAAAAACGGAAGCCAAAATCTGAACGTTTCAATCAGTAAGACACCTTAATGGACTGTTGAAAAAGAGGTTTGTTGCTGTTGAGTGCCATCGAGTCAAGTCTGACCATAGTGAGTCACCCTTATAGGGTTTCCAAGGATGGGCTGACGAGTTTGAATTGCCGACCTACTTGTGGTAAATAGTTCAGTTCTTATTCTACAACGCCACACCAGACTCCAAAAACAGGTTTGTTGTTGTTAAGTGCTGTTGAGACGGTTCTGACTCATAGCGATCCTGTATAGGCTTTCTGAAGGGTAGCTGATGTCTTTGAACTGCCAACTTTGTGGTTCGCAGTCCAGTGCTGATCCACAGCCACACCAGAATTCCAAAAAAAAAAAAGGCTTAGATCCAGCAAAAATATGGATTGTTGTTGTTGTTAAGTGCCATCAACCCATAGCAACCCTGTCGAGGGTTTCTGAGGAGCAACTGGTGAGCTTGAACTACTGGCCTTGCAGTTCAAACGGCTTTTCAGTCTGGCGCATTAACCCACAGCGGCACACCAGGATTCCAGAAATATGGATTAGTGAACCAGAATTAAGAAAAAGTTCAGGAGTAATTACAGAAAAAAAAAAAAAATAAAAGCACAGAGATTGGCATAAGACATTTAAAGGTGATAGAGAAAAGGGCTAATATGTTTGTAATGTCCCAGAGAGAGGGAGAAGACTAGGGAAGGTGCAATATGAGAAGTCAGAAAGGACACACATTTGCAAATCTGAGTGAAAACATTAAATTGTGGTTTCAAGAAGCTCAGCAAACCTCTTGCAGGATAAACAGAAAAAAAAAAAAATCGTAGATGGGAGCTTCATGTTAACACTGTTTAAAAATAAAGACAATTTAAATCTTAAAAGGAGACAGAATCAGATGGTGCCTGGTTACCACTGCCAATTGCTTTGAAAGGGATCACATTAGAAGGTCCTGGAAAGAATGGGAGAAAATAGGGAACAAAACTCGAAATCATAAAAAGAGCATGCTTACTGATAGAATAGAGACTGGTGAAAACCCGAGACTATGGACCTTGAGGTCTGGACCTAAACTCACCCCTGTGACTCAATTTAAGAAGTTAAAATGAAAAATAATGACATCTCTACAGCCACAAAGAAAAGAAATGAAAAGCCACAATTTTACATCAAGAAAAAAGGACCTGGGATATAAAAATGAAACAAAGTCATTTTTTATACAAATAATAATTGCTAAACTTCATCACCAGCAGTTCCTCACTAAAAGAAATAAACTGTTTTTCAGGCAAAAGCATAAAACGATGACCCTCATTCATCAAGTCCATGCTGACTAATAGCAAACCTGTATAGAGATTCTAAAACCCTAAATCTTCACAGGAGGAGTCATTCTTGTCTTTCTGTGGCAGAGCAGCTGATAGGTTTCAACCTCCAAAATGGATATAGAATAATCCAAGTATCGGTCAGTTTGTTGTACTGTGATGGCTTGTGTGTTGCTGTGATGCTGGACATTATGTCACCAATATTTTAAATATCAGCAGGGTCACCCATGGTGGACAAGTTCAGCAGAGTTTCCAGACTAGTTCAGGGATTTCCCCTGAAAACTTGATGAATAACAGTGAGACATTGTCTGATACAGTTCCAGAAGATAATCTCCTCATGGTAGAAGGCACTCTAAAGTATAACCGGAGAAGAGCGGCTTCCACGTAGTAAAGTTGACGTTAACGACAGGAATGAAGTAAATCTTTTGGGAACTTTATTTGTTGATGGGGAACAACACTCAAAATGAGGAGAAGCAACTGCAAGCATCCCTTAAAAATTGGGATTTGGAACCACAGAGTATGAATCTAGGAAAAGTAAAAGTCTTCAAAAATGAAATGGAAGACAGAAAGATCAATATCCTATACATTCATGAGCTGCAATGGACTGTTATTGGACATTTTGAATTAGACAATCATATGGTTTATGATGTTAAAGAGAAATAGCATCACATTCTTCATCAAAAAGAGCATTTTAAGATCTATCTTGAAGTACAATGTTGTCTCTGATACAATAACCTCTATGTGTCTATAAGAAAAAAAGTTAATATCACTATTATTAAAATTAGCTATCTATTGTTCATGTGCAAGTTCAGGCGGGAACTGAAGATAATTAAAACAAGTCCACCAGAGCCAAGAAATGACCCACATGAATTTAGAGAACACGAATCAAGAATAGTGTTGATGCATTAGGTAGTAATTATCAAAGACTAGAGACCCGACTCGATGGCACTTAACAACAACAACAACAACAGAGGAGTTATGGGTGAACATAGTACATAAAGAAATCAAAGGTCATTAAAAAGACAGGAAAGAAAGAAAAAAAACGTAATGGATGTAAGAAGAAACTTTGAAACTTGATCATGAATTAGAAAATCTAAAGTGACTAGAAGAAATAATGAAGTTAAAGAGCTGAAAAAAAATTTCAAAGGGCAGCTCAAGAAGACAGAATATTATAATGAAATGTGCAAAGACCTGGCATCAGAAAACAAAAAAAAGAAAACACTTAACATTTCTCAAATTGGAAAAATTACAGAAAAAATTCAAGCCATGACTTGCAATGCTCAAAGATTCTCTGAGAAAATAGTAAATGATGCAGGAAGCATCAGAATAACATGGAAGGAATACAAAAATCATTGTACCCAAAAAGAATTGGTCAACGTTCAACAATTTCAAGAGATAAAGGAAGAAATCCAAGCTGCACTGAAGACCTTGTCCCCCCTCCCCCATAAAAGAAAAAGACTCCAGGGATTATCTGAATACCAATTGAAATACTTCACCAAACTCATAGATCCAGCATTGTAATACTCATTTGTCTATGCAAAGCAAATTGGAAGACAGCCATCTGACCAACCAACAGGGAGAGATCATTTTCTGTGCCCATTCCAAAGAAAGGAGACCCAACCGAATGTGGAAAATTTGGAACAAGATTGTTAATATCACATGCAAGTAATATTTGATTAATATAATTTAAAAAGATTTCAGCAGCACATGAACACAGAGCTGCCAGAAATTCAAGATGGATACAGAGGATGTGGAATGATGGTTATCACTGCTGACATCAGATGGATCTTGACTGAAAGCAGAGACTGCCAGAAAGATGTTTACTTGTGCTAGATTGACTATACAAAGGCATTAGACTGTGTAAATCATAACAAACATTGCAAATAATGGGAATTCCAGAACCCTGCCCATAGGCCAAGAAGCGGTCATATGAACAGAGCAGGGGGATACTGAATAGTTCAAAATCAGGAAAAGTGTGGTTCAGGGCTGTATGCATTCACAATACTGATTTCAATCCATATGCCAAGCAAATAATCTGAGAAACCAGATTATATGAAGAAAAGTGTGGCATCAGGATTGGTTGAAGTCTTACTAACAATCTTTGATACGCAGATGATACAACTTTGCTTGCTGGAAGGAAGGAGGACTAGAGATATTGATGAAAATCAAAGTCTTCGCTATGGATTGCACCTCAATCAATGTAAAGAAAACAAAAGTTCTCACAATTGAACCAATATGTAACATCATGATAAATGGAGAAAAGACAGAAGTTGTTTAAAGACTATTTTCCTGGAATCCACAATCAGCACTCATGAAAACTATACACTGCATTGAGCACATCTATTACCAAAGACCTCTTTAAAGTGCTAAAGAGCAAAGATGTCACTTTGAGGACTAAGGTGCACCTGAGCCACGCCAGGGTATTTCCATTCTCCTCTTAGTCATGTGAAAATTGAACAAAGAATAAGGAAGACCATAGAAGAACAGATGCATCAGCCACTCCTCAGAAACCCTTACAGGGTTGCTGTGGGTCAGGACTGACTCGACGGCACAATGTTAGTATGGAGTCCTGGTACGGTGCTGTAGGATAATCCTGGACTACTAATCGAAACATTGGCAGTTCAAACCCACCAGTCACTCCTTGGAAACCCTATACACGGTAGCTACGAGTCAAACCAACTCAATGGCACTTAACAACAACAACAACAATGTTATTATAAAGTATATAAATTTAAGTTACAGAAAAAAACTGAAAGACTAAGGGAAAAATAAAACTACTAAAATTAGTAATGATAAGGAGATATGATTATAATGATAAATAAAACTATCTAATTTACATATATTTGAATCTTGGGGTGGTGTTATAAGCACTGAACTAATAATTACAAGGTCAGCAGTTCTTACCCACCAGCCATTTTTGGAAACTCTATAGAGGGTCACAAGTGTCAGAACCAACTCTCCAGCACACAACAGTTTACATGTAAGACACTGTTGTACTCAACAATTATAGAAGCATCATTTTTTGAAACCCGTTTGAAACATTTACCAAAAGAACCTTAAAAAAAAACATCTTTTTGGTGCATCTTCCAGGACATACCATCTTGACACACTGTAGTCAAGTTAGAAATTAACAAAAAGCTAGGTAAAGTAATTGTTGGGGTTGATACGTGCTGTGACGTAGGGTCTGATTTAATAGTGACTCTGTATACGTTTTCCGAAGAGTGGCTGGTGGGTTTGAAGTGCTGACTCTGCAGTCCAGTAATTATTAAGTATTCAAAATTTAGCCATAGACTTCTAAACAACCTATGAGAGCTAGAGTAAAACCACAAAGAAAATTAGAACATTAAAAAATAAATAAAGTGGTAACAATGTAAGGACATGACAAAATCTCTTCATCTATCTCTCAGAACCTAGACGGGAAATAACCTTAAGTGCTTATAATAGACAAGAAGAAATAATGAAAACAGGTGCTTACCTAAGCATCCTCCTTAAAATGAACATAAATTTAAAATAAAAAATAGTTCAGTGGTGAAAATAAATATGACAGACAATGATGAAATTGAAAGCACATGCCACTTTGCCAATCCATCTCACTAGGGGTCTTCCTCTTTTTCTCTGACTTCCACCTTACCAAACGTGATACCCTTCTCCAGTGTCTGGTCCCTCCTGACAATATGTCCAAAGTATGAGAGACGAAGTCTGGCCATCCTGACTTTCAAGGAGCACTCTGGCTGTACTTTTGGCAATCCATGATACTTTTTTCAGTATTCTCCTGCAGCATCATAACTCAAATGCATCAATTCTTCTATGATCTTCCTTACTCACTGTTCAACTTTCGCATGCATATGAGGTTATTGAATGTAATACCATGGTTTGGGTCAGGTGCATCTTAGTCCTCAAGCTCACATCTTTGCACTTCAACACGTTAAAACGGTCTTGTGCCTTTTGCAGTATGTTGTTTGATTTCTTGCCTGCTGCTTCCATGAGTGGTGATGGTTGAGCTGAACAAAATGAAGTCTTTGACAACTTCAATCTTTTCTCCTTGATAAGAATGTTGTTTATTGGTCCAGTGGCGAGGATTTTTGTTTTCTTTACATTGAGATGAAATCCATACTGAAGGCTGTGATCTTTGACCTTCATCAGTAAGTATTTTAAATCCTTTTGGCTTTCAGGAAGCAAGGTTGTATCATCAGCATATCGCAGTTTGTTAATGACCCTTCCTCTAATTCTGATGCCACGTTTTTCTCCATATAAGCCAGCTTCTCAGATTGTTTACTTAGCATACAGTTTGAGTAAGTGTGGTGAAAGAATACAACCTGTCACACACCTTTCTTAATTTTAAACCATTCTGTGTAGGAGGGCCCATACTCTCTACAATCTCTTCAGCATTCAGTGTTTTCTGTTTGTTTTATTTTAACTTTGCTAATAATGCCATGGTAAGATGGTATATTATTATTGTTTTTATTTGTACCACTCCAATGGTTCTGTACGGAGTCCTGGTGTGGCACCATAGGATAAACACTGGACCTCAGTGTCGGTTAGAACTGCAAGGTGGGCCATTCAAACTCACCAGTGCTGCTCTGAAACCCTATACAGGACCTCTATGAGTGTCCAAAATGACTCAATGGCTCTTATCAGCAACAACAATGGCTAATGATCCCCAGCTTTACTTCATATGTTGGTTGCCTGATTGTCTTTCTTATAGAAGTGTCTGCTAGTGTCCTCTGCCCATTTTTAAATTGGATTATTTGAATTATGAATCCTATAAATTTCAGAGTAATCCCTCATCTGATATACCATTGCCTTAGTTTTTTTTTCTCAGTCAGTGGGGTCTCTTCTTACTCTTTTGGTGAAATCTTTTGATACAAAAGTGTCGAATTTTTTGGAGGTCTCAGTCATTTATTTTGTTTTCTGCTGTTTGTGTGCTTTAAGTTATGTGTGACAGTGTATGTATGCCATGTATCAGAGCCCCCAAGTTTATTCCTTTTTTTTTTCATTGATAATGTTTATAGTTTTAAATTTCACATTTAGGTTTTTAATCCACATTGAGTTAGCTTTTGTATATGGTTTGAGATATGGGTCATTTCATTCTTTTGCAAACGGATGCCCAGTTTTGCCAGCACCATTTGTTGAAGAGACTATCTATTTCCAATTTAATAAATTTTGACTGTTTGTCAAAGCTCAACTTTTCACAGGTGGATGAATTTACTTCTCGTTTCTCTGTTTTGTTCCACGGGTCTGTGTGCCTGTCATTGTAATGGTACCATGCGGTTTTGACTACTGTAGCTCTGTAGTAGATTTTGAGGTTGAGAAGTGTGAGGTCTCCTAATTTGTTCTTCTTTAGTAGGGTTTTGCTTACCTAACATCTCTTTTCTTTCCATGTAAAGTTGGTGATAAGCTTTTGTATCATAGTAAAGAATAATAGAATCTGACTAGGCATTGCATTGTATTTGTAGAGAGTTTTAGGTGTATTGGCATTTTCACCGTCTTAAATCTTCCTATTCACAAGCATGGTACATTCTTCTATTTATGTTCTGGTTTCTTGTAGTAGTGTTTTGTAGTTTTCTGTGTAGAGACCTTTTGTTTCTCTGATCGTATTTTATTCCAAAGTGTTTCTTTTCTGGGGAGGCTATTGTAAATTATGGAGTCCTAATGTGGCACTGTGGGTTAATATGCTAGACTGCAAAGTCTGTTTGATCCTCAAGGTCAGTGGTTCAAGCTCATCAGTCCTTCCTTGGAAAGCTTACACAGGGTTGGGTCACTAAGAGTCAGAACTGACAGCATTGTAAATGGTATTGTTTTCCTGATTTCCTTTTCAGTGCTCTCTTTCTTACTGTAAAAGGAGGCTGACTGAGTTTTGTATATTGATTTTGCACAATGCCATTTTTCTGAATTTTTCACTTTGTTCTAATACTTATCTTGTTTAGTCTTTGGGATTTTCTATGTATAGGATCAAACTATCTGCAGACAGAGAGAGTTTTACTTCTTTGCCAATCTGGATGTCTTCGATTTTCCTTTCTTTACTCATGTTGTTGCTGTGTGTCATCAAGTTGTTTACTACTCATAGTGACCCTGTATAGAGTTTTCAAGACTAAAAATCTTCACAGGAGCAGAAAGCCTCATCTGTCTCCTGTGGATTGGCTGGTGGATTCAAACTGCTGGCCTTGTGGTTAGCAGCTCAACAGTATGCCACCACCAGCCTTTTTCTTCTATTATGTTGTAGCTAAGTTCTGTCTAATTGGCTCCAACTCATAGAGACCCTGTGTAGGGTTTCCAATGAGAAGCTAGTGGGTTTGAACCATGCATCTTGTGGGTTAAAAGTCCAGAGCTTATCAGTGCCACATCAGGATGCCCTTATTTAATTTTTTTTTTTTTGCTGTTTTTAAGCACTGTCGAGTCTTTTCCAACTCATAGTGACCCTGTATAGGGGTTCTGAGGAGTGACTGGTGAGTTTACACTGCCAACCTTGCAGTTAGCAGCTCAGTGCTTATCCTATAATGCCACACCACAAGTTCTTTTGATGTTGTTGTTAAGTGTCCTTGAGTCAGTTGGGACTTATAGCAACCTTATATAGGGTTTCAAAGGAGCAGCTGGTGAATTTGTACCTTGTGGTACAAAGTGACCTTGTGGTGCAGTGCTTTATTCTGTGCCACATCAGGACCCTTTAATGATAGCTCTTGTTAAATGTCTAGCTAAATATTGAGTAGAAAGTTATTTCTGTTTGAAAACACAATTTTAATAGTAAAAATTACGTTACATCACAATAATACCTAATGAATGACATACACAACTTCTAAAAAGAAAACATTACCCCCCAAAATTAAAGCAAACCCAAATAAGATGGTACTGAAGATTCAAATGTAGATTTTAATTCTCTTTAAATCAAATATGTCTGTTCTCTGCAACATCAATCAGAATTCCAACAGCTGTCCGTATGTATGTTTCTCTGTGTTTGTGTGTGTGTGTGCGTTTGTATACTTTGGCAAAGGGAACCAATATATACATTGAAAGTTCAAGGACCAACATAATGAAAAAAAAATCATTAAAAAGAAAATAAGTATGGAACTTGTCATAGTTGTATTATCAATATATAAACGTTTATTGTTTTTAAAAAAACCTATTGTGAGAGAATTTTGTGAACATAAATTCAGAAAAATAGACAATTCCAAAAAAATCTCATCTCATCTGATTTATGACCCAGATGTCTTGGATAGAGTTTGCAGTAATGTTGGTTGTATAGTTGGATATCCATGAGGGGAGAAAAAAATAACCTTGACCTCTAACTCAGACTACAAACAAAAGTTAATCCCCAGATAGATGCAAGATGTCAATGTGAAAGATTCAAGAATAGATTTTACAATTGATAACAGTTTTCCTAATCTGGGTTAGGCAGATGAATAAATGAATAGGACAGAATGAAACTAGTAAAATTAGTAAGAATAAAACAAATAAGTTCAACATAAGTAAATTAAGACGCTATTCAAGACACTGCTTAGATGGTGAAAAATTGGTTCTTAAAGTTGGAAAAAGTGTTGCAATACATCTATATGGCAAAAGACTCATCTGTAATGTATGATAGAGATATCATTATAGAAAACATAACAATTTATGTTGGCAAAAACTACAATAGCCACTTTATGAAAAAAATCCAAGTAGTAAATAAGTACAATGAAAGATCCTCAGCATCATAAATCATCCATACACTGCAGATTGAGATCTAACTGAAATACAGCTACACACATCCACTTGGCTACAAGGAAAATTTAATAAACAAGTATTGTTAAAAATGTGCAGCAACTTGAACTCTTAGAACTCTGGTCAGAATGTAAATTGTTTCGTCTAAATGGGTAGAATATTTGGAAGCAAACATTGAAGGTTAAAATATGCATATTCTTTTCACTTGCTCTTTGCTCTTAAGGGTATAACCAGCAGAAATCCATGGACCTGTGCACCGGAAGACATGCAAACATATTCATAGTGGCATTCTTAATAATAGCCCAAGTGAAACAACCCAAAGGCCCACCAATAAGCATAAATAAATAAATTGTGGCGATTCCATACAGTGGAATTTTTTATTATATGAGGAAGGAGGAAAATGAATTATTGCTACATGCAGTTGCCTGAATGACTCTCATAAATATCACATTGAGCTGAAGAATCCAGATACAAAAATATGTAGACTATGTGAACTCTATTTTTAAAATAAAATTCTGAAGAAAGCAAGCTAATATAGTTTCTAAAACAGCAGAGATTGCCTTGAAGTTGTCGTAGTATGGGTATGTTAATTTTATAAAAATCCACTGAAATAAATAATTCATAAGATGTATACACTTTTTCCTTTGCATGCTTAACTTCAGTTTAAAAAAGTTAACCCCATGTAAAAATTTAGGGCAGTGGCTGCAGAAAAAATTTAAATGACTGTCATGCTTCTAAATGTAAACTAAGTGGAATCCTAAAACCAACCTTTCTTTTGATGTTGTAGATTCTAGTTCTCTTATTGTGTGTGAAGTGATATACATTACAACATTACCATGTTTTAAGATTATGTTTTATGAGCGTATACTCAAGAGAGACTGTGGTCAGTAGCATTAGTTTTATTTGTTTGTGTTCAGTGGTCAGATGGTCATGGGTTCATATTTCAAATGAACCCACTTCCTGGCTTTAAGCTGTGTAGAGTCCAGATCTCTACCTTAAGACCCACTGGGTGGTCACAAAGCATTACTTTTTTGCCACATACTATGGCATATAACTCATATAGATCTATTTCAATCATTAAGTACCCCGAATTCATAACTCCATTTGCAAAAGATATATTCACAATAATCCAACATACTTCAAAGAGATCATGAACGTTTTACAATATTACTTTCTTCCCACTGACTTGTATGTTGTTGTTGTTTTTGTGTGCCGTGGAGTCGGTTCCGACTCACAGCGACCCTGTACAGGGTTTCCGAGGCTGTAAATCTTTACGGGAGCAGAAAGCCTCATCTTTCTCCCGTGGAACAGCTGGTAGTTTCGAACTGCTGTCCTTGCGGTTCACAGCCCGATTCATAACCACTACGCTACCAGAGCTCCTTAACTTGTATGTCCGCATGCATATATAGCTGTGTGTGTTCATGTGTGCATGTGCTGCCTGTTGTGGACCCAGAATTGTTACTGAGAAAGGTGATACTGAATAAGCACTTAAATTGAACGTCAAGTAAATCTACACATTGTTGCTCTTGCAGTTAAATGACATTGAGCCAGTTCCAACTCAGAGCTACCCCTCATAGGATTTCCAAGGCTGGTTAATCTTCACCGCTGACCTAGAAGTTCACAAAACCCTTGTTGTACAATGTTTATCCCACAGCGCCATGTCAGGACTCCAAAATCCCTTCTGAAATGTGAATCTCTGCAATATAAAATTCTAATATGTCAAGAAGTTAGGTGGAATAGCATTATAAAGTAACTTCAAGAAGTTAAGTTCCAGTAATCTTAAATCAATCCTATTTATAATAATTAAGGGAGTAAACAAAGATTTAGGACAGAAATATAATGCTATTTGGATGACAATAGAATTAAAAACTTCTCAAAAGTAGACTTAGATTACTAAAGGTGGCATAGAGCATAACTCAAAGAATTGTGTTTCCTTATTTGTTGAGTTCTTATTGGTAAGTGCTGTTGAGTTGTTTCCGATTCATAGCCACCCTGGGACAGCTTGTGAGTTTGAACTGCCAACCTTGTGATTCGCAGTTCAGTGCTCATCCTACAGCACCAACCAGGAGTTCTACCTCTGTTGTAGGATGGAGAAAAGTGGGAAGTATTAGAAAGATTAAAGTGTCTATTTAGGGATGTGAAAGGAAAGAGTACATGTTTTAGAGTCACGATTTCAGGAAAAGCATAAAGACACGGAAAACAAAATTAAAATGTCAAATATATGCATAGTAGAGAAAATATGCCGTTGTCAAGTATTGTTGAATCACTTCTGACTCGCCCTGACCCCTGTATCGGGTTTCCAATTCAGTGGCTGGTGGGTTTGAGCCACTGACCTTGCACTTAGCAGTCTAGTGTTTATCCTACAGTGCCACACCAGAACTCCTGATAAAATGCCAAGGAAAAACAAATGGGTAAGTATGCTTAAAGATAAAACTTAGAAATTGGTAGTAATATAGAATACATATTAAAAGAATATTGGAAAGTGTGCCAATTCCATGTGTAATAGTACACCAAATTTTGTTTTGATAAACTGCTATTAATGCTAGCTTTATAGGATATGATAGCTAAGGTTTTAAATTTAAGAAATGTACATTGTAACATTTCTTACCTTAATGACTTTAATTCTTTTTCTAGTAGTATTATCATTTTTACAACCATAGTTTTTATAAGCCTATGTTTCAAGAACCTAACTCTTCAGATTTGGAGAAAGAATACTAAGGGTTCATTGTAGAAATGTAGATAAAAGACAGAGTGGAAGACTTTCCAAGTGGTTATGTAGTACTCCACAATTTCCAAGTTCACTTAAAATGAGTGTAATAAATGTGTGACCTGTACACTTAGAGAGCATTTGAAAATGGTGTCACTAGATAGCGTGATTTAGCAGTCAGTAGGGACACCAGACAGAGTTCAGTGAGATCTTGAACCAAAGTCGCCATTTAAGTGTCATTTTCTCTAGGGAGTTTGAAGCTTTTTCACTTTTGTCTCGGTACACAACTATCTGACTGAGAACATGCATTTTCTGCTCTCTTGGGAGAGCCATTTCTTGGTTAATAGAAAAGCTATATCTAACAAGCTTTTTCATTAGATCTTAAAATCCCCATCTGATTAAAGTTCTAATTTAATTCTAAACTACTCTGTAGATATGACTGAGTTTTTAAGGCGTGAAATTTTACAATCTCATAATAAAAACTTAAAATTCTAACGGCCAGAATTTTTTACTCTAAGATTGTTGGGTGTTCATTTGTGAATTATCTTCTAACTGGTCCTGTGTTGTATAATCCTGGGGTGGCATCATAGGATAAGCACTCAACCTCAAGGTCGGTTTGGACCGCAAGGTTGATAGTTCAAACTCACCAGTTGCTCCTTGCAAACCCTATACAGGGTCTCTATGTATCAGGATCGTCTGGACAGTACTTTACAACAACAACAAGAAGCCACCAGAGTTCAGGTTAAACACTGGCCTGTGAACCACACTTGTTGCTCAGAGAAACGCGAGGCTTTCTGCTCAGCAAAGATTTATAGCCTCAGAAAGTGTACACAGGGTCACTGTGAGTCGGAAGTGACTCAATGGCATTTAACAGCATAACAAACCATCAGTAATGATTTTGAAATAATCACAACATCTATGGGCAAAACGTATTTCACAAAGGTTTCGCTTTAGTCTCTAGGGAACCTAAAGTCACTACTGAAATGGTTTTCCAACATTTTCTTTTTAATTCGCATCAGTGTTAGTTTAGATTCCCTATATTCAAACTCATGCTGTGGTGCTGTACGATCAGCACTGGACTGCAAATCACAAATTCAGCAGTTCAAACCAACCAGCTGTTCCTGGGAAACACTATACAGGGTCACTTAGAGTCACAACAACAACAATACTAGTATCATATTTTTATTATTTATTCAGGTCACGTCTTACTACTTTCTAAACGTCCACTGTTCCTTTCATCACCGGTTAATTATGAATTGTCAGATTTTGCATTTTCTCATTTAACTGTAATTTACCTTTTATGGATTCCATACCTCAGTTTGTAGAAGGCTCAAGGATTTTTATTAAGCCCCACCAATATATCTAATTTTGCTAAATCATTTTTTTCTCTCTTACAATATGAAAGAAGAAGGCTGTTTATATCAACTGATGCCTACAAAAACAGCAGCTCATGAAAATCAGTTAGAAGCAAATTCCCAAGCAATACTGACTTGGTAGTTCTTTATTACCTTTGATTATAAAAAGGACAAAATTAATGGGTACTTCATGAAATTATATGACACAGAGGTGACAGAAAGTCAGTACAACTTAGGTGGTAGAACTAGAGGAGTTGCTTACACTGGGTGCCTTTTGTGACTTTTCTTCCATCATGCATGAAAATAACTGTTTTTTTGTGTGTGTGTTTTTTTTTTTAGTTTTTGTGCATTTGGAATGGACCTTTCCTTCCAGAACACTTTTCCTTCTCTTGTGCTCAGAAAATTATTCTTTAATAAATACTAATGAAGTCTCTAATTATAATATCTTTATATTTAATGTTTGTGTATCAGATGAAAGGCAAACATTTTGAGGTCAGTTACAAAGAACATGAATAATTTCCTTAGAAGCTTATCTAATTAATTTTATTGCTCTACACTATCTTTAAATTTTGAACTGTTATCATTTCATTAATTTAGATTAAAGTGAATCTTCAGTATTTAAATATGACACTTGTGTTGAAAATTATGTTAAGTTGGAAGAATTTCAGTTGTGTGTGCTCAACTAATATAAACAGATACGAATTTTTGGAGGGGTTGTTTTGGGGAGGAGGAACACTAGTTTCTTGTTTGTATTATTTTGTTTCATTGTTTCTCTACCAGTTTTAGCAGTTTTGAAAAACACTCAGTAATTTCCTGGGGCATTCATTGACATAGGATAAACATTCATGTGCTAAGGGAGAAACAAACAGTAGAAGAAAACATTTATTTTTCCAGTCTGCATAATGCTAACTTTGAACTCAAATGATCCATTTGAACAAGAATTCTTTCAGTGAATCTCCATGATCAAATACTATAAAACACATGCTCATTAGCATAAAAGCAAGATTCTTTCTGATCTGGCCTCAACTTTCTCATCCCTGAGTATTCTGAACCAGCTGGAATTACTTGTTATTGGAACTACTGAGTTTGGAGTATTGACTTGGTCTCTGGGTCTTTTTACAGGTTTTTAACTCTGTGTTGGTGGATTCTCCACCTTCGCTCGTGGACTCCCACTCATAGCAACCCTAGTATTGGATGAGGTTGAACTGCTTTGTAGAGTTTCCTAGGCTGAAATCTTTACAGGAGTGCATGCATGGGTCCTTTCTTGCACGTAGAGCCTGACATGTTCTAACCATTGACCTTTTGGTTAGCAGGTACTACAACTCTTTAGAGTGTCTCTGTTGTTGCTGTTGATAAGTGCTGTTGAGTCAGTTCCAACTCCTAGTGACCCTGTATAGGGATTCCAAGGCTGTACAATTTTATAAGAGCAGAAATCCTTATCTTTCTTCTGCAGAGTGGCTGGTAGACTTGAACTGTTGACCTTGTGGTTAGCAGTCCAGTGCTTATTCTACAGAGTCACAGCACTCCCCAGAACCACCACAAAGGTCAATATTTAATGCTATATTCAAGTTTGAATCCTTTTTTAAGTTCGTATTACGACTACAAGAAGATTTATCTATTTTCTGTTTTACCATAGCATGTTAATTAGATGTGCCATATTTTTACACAAATGATGGAATCCTGGTGTGGTGCTGTAGGATAAATAGTGTACTGCAAGCCACAACTTCAGCATTTCAAACCCACCAGCTGCTCCTTGGAAACCCTCTTCGGGGTGGCTATGATTCAGAACCAGCTGCACTTAACAACAAGAGCAAGAGTGTGTGTTTTATGTGTTTTGCTAACTGCTCCCTCCCTGCCAGGGCATATCCATAAGCACAAAACATAAACCTTGCATGCTTATGAAAATATATTGAGCTTTGGGGGGAGGGCACAGTTAGCAAACAATGTCTACCACACAGGCTATGGAGGAAAATTATGATAATTCATAGGCTAGATGAGAGTATCAAGAAACCACTATAATTTGGTGTCACTAGAATATTGTGGATTATTATACAGTTAACAAGGAGTTCTGGTAAC
>NW_006408573.1:11872678-11877605 GCF_000296735.1 Chrysochloris asiatica | reverse complement strand
GAAAATTATCCAGTAAAAAAGATTGTGCTCAAGTGAAATAGGACCATGAACAAAAATACAGAAGTTACATTTTCTCAGGGAAGGTTGTTGATTATTGGTGCGATTATGGGAGTATTATTGGAGTTACAATCCATTAAAAATATCCACTCTAAATCTGAAATCTGGTGTCAAACTTTAAAGAAGTCCATTTTAAGATATATCCATTATCTTCTAATTCTATTTTTACACAAACTTTTTGAAGCCCTCTGACAAAACACTGATAAAAAATTATTGAGAGGATGGCATTTAAAATAACATGAAAAACAATTAAATGTCTATGTTTTGAGGACTTAATCAATAGTATGCTCTGAACATGGCTTATTTTTCAGAGTTCACCTCGTGCACTTAATTTTTAACTGTGTAATCTCAGTGACTCCATATGATAAGCACTGAACTGTCAACTGCAAGGTCTGCAGTTTAAGCCCTCCATGTGCTGTGCAGGAGAAAGATGAGACTTTATGCACTTGGAAAGATAAAGGCTCGGAAACTGTATATAGGGTTACTATGAGTCAGAACTGATTCGACAACACTTAACAATTATGATAGCTTAATAAGATATATAATCCTTTGAGTATTAGTCTCTGTGTCTAAAATGTGGGATTATATTACCTACCACTGGGCCGCAAGGTCAGCTTGAACCACATGGTCGTGGTTCAAACTCAACAGCCAATCCTTGGAAATCTATACAGGATTGCTATGAGTCAGAGCCAACTTGTCGACACTTAATAACAACAATGCTTTATTTAAAATATAAACTTTGAAGAGTTTTGTTGAGAAAATAAAGCATAAAATGCAAGTTAGTTGTGTAATGAAGGATCAAGCATTAATACTTAAAACAAAAACAAACTTTTTCTTATGATAAATATTTATTGTTATTAAGTGCTGTTGAGTTGGTTTGGATTCATAGAGACTCTGGATAGGGTTTCTGAGGAGCAGCTGGTGAGTTTGAACACTAGTCTTTTGGTTCACAGTTAATACTATGGGATTGAATATGAAAATAAAAAATGAAACAGTGAATTACTAAAAGAAAAATGGATATACCAAGTGATAAATGAGAAGTGAGGCTAGCATGTTCCATTGTTGGTGTGGTGTGGGTTATGCAGGAGTATTTACCTACCCATGTTGTTGTCATTATTAAGTGCAGCTGAGTCAGTTCTGACTCATATCGACCTTATAGACAGTTTCTAAGGAGTGACTGGTGGGTTTGAACTGTCGACCTTTCAGTTAGTGTTGCTGTTGTTAAGTGCTGTCGAATTGGTTCCGACCCATAGTGACTCTGTACAAGATTTTGGAGGAACGGCTGGCTGCTGAGCTTGAATTGCGGAGCTTGTAGTTCAAATGAACATTGCAGTCCAGTGCATTAACCCACAGCACTGCTCCAGGACTCCTTTCAGTTAGTAGCCCAGTGCTTATCTTACAATGCCATGCCATGACCCCTTTTATCTCTCCAAATTTAAATTAGAATGTTGGGGAGGTGCCATGCAGTCAACTAAATGCAAATCTTATAGCATAGCTGTGGGAGTTAACCAACTATGAATTTGTAGTATGTCGTTGAATATTTTATGTGTATTTTAGAATTACTTTCATATTAAAAAATAATAAGAATTTTTAAAAGTATTTGAAGGTTACTGTTGTTGTTGTGACGTGCCATCGAGTGGGTTCTGACTCATAGTGACCCTGTATAGGCTTTCTGAGGAGCAGTTGTAGAGGTCTGGATTAAATCAGATTTTAAAAACAGGAATTTGATATATCAAATGCAAGTCTGTTTGTTTATATTCAACAAGCAAACATTTTTCCCCTTGTGGTTTGCCTATAAATATTCAGTATTACAGAAACACAAGTAAATAATTGACCATCTCCTATGCATTCTATATATCATTTAAAAGAGATTTAAAAAAAAAAAAAAAAGTTCCATGGTACATAGTCAAACTCCAGTGCATTTGTTCCAAATGAAAAATCGTAAAATGGCTCCAACTAGTTTTCACGGTGTACAAGGGGGCTTCACAAAGTATGTGGGAAAATGAAATTAAAAGATGATGGAATTTTTCCAGGAACTTTTGAAGCCCCCTCATACTGATGGACCAGACCTTACGTTTTTTAAATATACCTACATCCAGATCCATCCCACACACATCCAAACATTCATACACACACATATATATTTTTTCAAGGATTAAGGATTATGCATTGAGTTCTGCACTATTTGAATTATTTTGGAAAGATTAAAAGATTATCTTCTATGTACACTAATGAAACCTCTATGAAAAATTGCTATATTAAAATGAGCTGGGTTTATCCTATTCAAAAAGATCCCAAGATCAATTTTTAATGAGAAATAGAAATAAAAATTAAATAATGTCCCATTTTTAGTATTATCCCATTTACCATCATCAAGGGCCTGTTCTCAATGACTGATTGGGCTCTGGCTTTTTGCTGGGTTTTCAATGCTCATTGCTAATATGAAGCCAGTTCAAATAAATTAGAGTGAAAAATGGGTTGTATTTGCCCAAAATAAATAAAGAGATAAATCTATATTGTGTACAGCATATATGGAATAGATATTTTATGATGGATTTTTATCAATAAAATAAAGCTTGTTTCATTAAGAAAACATCTTTTCACTTATTTTCATATTGTCTTCATCAAGCTTAGCTCCAGAAAATGGTTTTTGGAATAAGAATTTACTCTTCTTTTTTTTTTTTTTTAAACCATCAAGCACTTGCGGATTTTTTTTTTCCACCATGTTGAAAGTATCCAAATTAAGAGACATCTTAAACAGTCCCACAGACTTTCAGGAAGAAAGTTGAGTTGCACGTTCAAAGTGAAGTACCCTCAATGCTGATGTTATTTTTTCCTTCCCATAGGGAACCACAGTCAGATATCTCGAGTGCCTGTTGCTATTAAAGTGCTGGATGTCAATGACAACGCCCCTGAATTCGCATCCGAATATGAGGCATTTTTATGTGAAAATGGAAAACCCGGCCAAGTAAATATCTCCATGTTGTTAATGCTGAATATGTTTGTATACCACTGTCTCCTATTTTATTAACTGGATTATAATGTGCAGTTGCATCATTTACAGTTTGCCAAGTCATAGACAAGGAACACATCCAATTGGGAAGACAAGGAATGTTTTCCTTCCTTAGACATTCATTTTTTTTTCTCTCTATTTATGTTCATACTGAGTCCTGAAGTGGAACACCCATGAAACAAGAACAAAATAACTATCTTCAAGCATCTGGGTGTATGGATGGTAGCAGGAAGGTCTTAGTGATAGCGGCTGAATTGTGGCTTTGAAATTATAGGAAGAAAAGGGAAAGTAGGTAATGTGTTGTTTATATTAAATATACGATGTAGTGTTTACTGTTAGAACCCCTAAAAGGGACGTGGGATATTGTTCTAGGAAGTGAATATTAAAATCTGTAATAGCAGAGTTATATTTAGATTAGCATAAGGTGGAAACATGTTTTAGGAATGCCAGTAGACCACCTAATAATTGTGTATCGATGCGATGTATTTTATTTTTGTCTGCTCTCATAGCATAGATAAGGGGACAATATGGGAAAACAAAAGAAAGGCAGAGAGGTTGTGAGGGAGGGAAGGAGGAGTGGAGGGATGAGGAGGGAGGGAGAGGGGAAGGAAGGAAGAAGGGATAATAGAACAAGCAAGAAGAATAAAACCCAAAACCTTCTATACTCTGAATGTCAAAATGGAAATAGCCTCTGTAAAGTTCTAGAAAAACATAAATGTAATAGATTTATTTAACAAGGTGCCAAAGTACTGTATGTTTAAGAAATTTACAATTTTTCAACTTCCTAATTTATTTCTGGATGGTGACATTTTAATTTAAATAAACAGCAGCTGACAGCACGACACTGGAGTTGTTAATCCAACTATTCTTGTGCCTCATGTGGGTGTTAGGAATTAAACTTAATATTTGCCAAGCAGCCTTACCTGACAAGAGTCAGATTTTTTTTTTTTTTTACCCCTTGATGAAAGGAGTAGTACTGTAGCTGTACCCATTTATTTAATCATTACAAAAGATCAATGCATTACCTCCTACAAAACAGTGGGCCTTCTCCTAGACTACTCTTATTTATCGGAAACATTAACATTATCTCCATATACCAAAATAAGGCACACACACACACACACAAAAACCAAAAACAAAAACAAATCCACGGTTTTAAATTCTGGCTCAAAAACCCTATTGAACTGAGTCGGACTAGCTTATAGGTTTCCAAGAAAGTAAATCTTTCTACAGAAACAGACTATCACATCTTTCTCCTGCAGAGCAGCAGGGGTTTGAACCATTGACCTTGTAGTAAGCAAACAGAAGTTTAACCACTGTACTCCCAGGGGTCATTCATAAACAAATACCAAAAAGCACAAACACTACTTTCTGACTCTACAGGTTTCCCAAGGCTTAGTCATTTAAAACAGAAACAATGTTAGGCTTCATTGAGTTAGTTCTGACTCATAGTGATCCTAAACACAACACAACAAAACACGACCAGACCCTGTGCCGTTCTCACAGTTGTTTTATACTTGAGTCCATTGTTGCAGCCATTGTGTCCGCCAATCCATCTTACTAGGGGGTCTTCTTCATTTTCACTGACCCACCATTTTGCATCCTTCTACAGGGCCAGCTGCCTCCTTGTAACATGACCAAAGATATTATTGTTGTGTTAGGTGCACAACAGAACATACCACTGCCCGTTCCTGTGCCATCTTCACATTACTGCAGCCACTGTGCCAATCTATCTCAATGAGGGTCTTCCTCTTTTTCACTGATCCTCCGCTTTACCAAGTGCAATGTCCTTGTCTGGGGACTGGTCCCTACAAATAATATGTATGAAGTGTGAAAGACAAAGTCTCATCATCATGG
>NW_006408573.1:11871047-11872295 GCF_000296735.1 Chrysochloris asiatica | reverse complement strand
TGTTCTCCATTTATCGTGATATTATTTATTGGTCCAGCTCTGAGGATTTTTGTTTTCTTTACATTGAGGTGCAGTCTAAACTAAAGGTTGTGGTCTTTGACCTTCATCAGTAAGTATTTTAAGTTCTCTTTGCTTTCAGCTAGCATGATTGTATCAACTTGCTAATGAGTTGCTAATGAGTCTTCCTCCAGTCCTGAGGCCATGTTCTTCTTCATATTATGCAACTTCTCAGATGTTGGGAGCGATTTGAACTGAAGGTCTCAGACTTGGGGGCAGTATAACCGAAGGATTCCAACTAAACAGTTGTGGTCCAGAAAATCAAGCTGCCCACAGCTTGGGTTGCCCTCTGAGGAACTTGCAAAACCTGCCTGAGGGAACAAGGCATTTGCAAAGTCTTTCCTTGTTGGCAGCCATGGCCTTCAGTCAAGTCTGAAAAAACATCTCGCTGCTCTATCTCTGTTTCCCTAGCAACTACATTCTTCTGGTAAAGTCCCACCTACTGCTTGCATCTATACACCAAAAGTTTTTTGCAGTCTTTTCCCTGCCCCAGCTCTCTCCTTTGATTTGTGTATATAATAAATGAGCTGAACGTAGGACGGTGTCACAATATCTCCATCAGAATACTGTGTCCTACCTGGTCCCAACTGTTCTATTCTCATTTTGTGTCTTGTGTCTTCCTTTTTTCTAATTTTCTGTCACCCCTACTCGGGTTTAATCTCTCCATGTGGATCACAGAGTATAGCCACTTATCGGATGCGGCACTCATATGGTTTGCTCAGCATACAGATTGAACAAGCATGATGAAATTATGCAATTCTGGCATACAACTTTCCTGGTTTGAAACCATTCAATATCCATTTATTCTAACAGTTGCCTAGTGGTCAATGCACGTGTTCTTATGAGTACAATTAGTGTTCTGGAATACCTATTCTTTACAATGTTGTCCATAGTTTGTTATGATTCACACACTTGAATGTCTTTGCATGGTCAATAAAGCACAAGTAAACATCATTCCTGTATTCTCTGCTTTCAGCCAAGATCCATCTGACATCAGCAATGGTATCCCTAGGTCTATGTCCTCTTCTGAAGCCACCTTGAATTTCTGGCAGTTTCCTGTCAATATATTGTTGCAGTCATTTTTAAGTTATCGTCAGCAAAATTTTACTTGCCAAATTTTTATGATATTGTTTGATGGTTTCCACCTTCTATTGCATCACTTCTCTTTGGAATGGGCACAAATATGGATAC
>NW_006408573.1:11863392-11865005 GCF_000296735.1 Chrysochloris asiatica | reverse complement strand
TCTACTCCCGTAAAGATTTACACCCTCGGAAACCCTGTACAGGGTCGCTATGGGTCGGACCCGACTCGATGGCACTTAACAACAACAACAAGTCCTTCAAGTAATCTACTATGCATCTTTTTTTTTATTTACTTATTTCAAAAATTTGTGATTTCAGTGAAAGCTAGATCATCTCCTTTTAGGTATAATATCCAGGTAGTGACTATCTGTGTCCAGTAAGATGAAGTGTCAAACATGGTTCAAATCAAACTCTTAAACCTAGACCGTTTATGGGATGTTTGGATGATGATTTAGAAATTCACCATTTCTGTCACTTGACTTGAATTTGACAACATGAACTATCCTAATTCTGGTGTGATGCCTTAGGATAAGCACTGGACTACTAAGCACAAACTCAGCAGTTCAAACCTAGCAGTCTCTCCTTGGAAACCCTATGCAGGGTCACTATGAGTTACAATGGATTCGACAACACTTAACAACAACAGTGAATAAATAGTATGTGGCTGTAAACACCAATATTTTACCTTGGTTCAGATTAGTGGTTCTCAGATTTTAATGTATATTGCAATTAATTACCCAGAGGGCTGTTTGAAATGTAAATGTAGGACCCACTCCAAGACAATTTGATTCAGTAGTTTTTGGGTGGGAGTAATCTTCATGGCTACAGAGTTACCGGCCTAAATAAATGGTGATGGTGTGCTGTGAAGCCAGTTCTGACTCATAGCGATCCTGCATATGGTTCCCAAGATTGTAAATCTTTACAAGCGCAGAAAGCCTCATCTTTCTCTTGCAGACTGGCTGGTAGTTTCGAACTGCTGACCTTGAGGTTCTCAGCCTGACTCGTAACCATACGCTACCAGAGTTCCTTGGGTTAAATAAATAGTAGGGATAAATAATGTTCCTTGTGGTAGAACTGTCCATAGGGTTTCCAACGATGTAAAATCTCTATGGACTTAGGCTGTCATATTGCCCTTTCATGAAGCAGCGGGTGGGTTTGAACCACTGACCTTTTGGTTAGCAGCCTGTTGCTTAATCATTGCACCACCAGGTTCTCTTTTATACAAATAAAATATCTTTCAGATGTGGGTGTTGTTGTTGTTAAGTGCTATCAAGTCAGTTCTTGACTCATAGTGACCCACTATAGGGTGTCCAAGGAGCAGCTGGTGGATATGAACCACCAACCTTGTGGTTAGCAGCCCAGTGCTTATCCTCCAGTGCCACATGGCAGGTAGGTATATTACTTTATTTCATGTTAACTGTATGATTGCTCAGCATACAGGTTGAATAAGTATGGTGAAAGAATACAACCTTGTCGCACACCTTTTTTTTAATTTTAAGCCATTCATTGTTCCCATATTCTGTTTGAACAACTGCTTCTTGGTCCAGGTACAGATTCCTCATGAGCACAATTAAGTGTTCCGGAATACTCATACTTCACAATGTTGTCCATAGCTTGTCGTGATCCACACTATCCAAAGCCTTTGCATAGTCAATAAATCACAGATAAACCTCTTTCTGATATTCTCTGCTTTCAGCCAAGATTCACCGGACATCAGCAATGATATCCCTCGTTCCACGGCCTCTTCTGAATCCGGCTTGAACCTCTGGAAATT
>NW_006408573.1:11848870-11863292 GCF_000296735.1 Chrysochloris asiatica | reverse complement strand
CAAGGAGTAGCCTAGTGGGTTTGAATTGCCAACCTTGTGATTTGCAGCCTTTACTGATCCTATAGTGCCACACCAGGAGTCCAGTAGTGAAGATTATTGTTTTCTTTCAGTTGAGTTGTAATCCATACTGAAGGCTGTAGTCTTTGATCTTCATCAGCATGTGCTTCAAATCCTCTTTGTTTTCAGCAGGCAAGGTTGTGACATTTGCATACCTAAGGTTATTAATCAGTCATCCTCCAATCTTGATGCCCCATCCGTCTTCATATAGTCCAGCTTCTTGGATTATTTGTTCAGCATACAGATAGAATAATATGGTGAAAGGACACAACTCTGGCTCACTTTTCTTGATTTTAAACCAGGCAATGTCCCCTTGTTCTGTTTGAAGAACTGCCTCTTGGCCTATTTACAGCTTCTGCACGAGTATTCTGGATTTCTCATTCTTTGCAATGGTATCATAGTTGGTTATTTTCCACACAATCAAATACCTTTGTATAGTCAAAAAAGTACTTTGCATAGTCAATAAAGCACAAGCAAACATTTTCTTGGTATTCTGTGCTTTCAACCATATATTTATACTTAGTCAGCCAGGTACTGTCTTCCAAATTTTTGGATTACATCACTATATCACTTGGATGAAACATTTTAATTGGCATTCCATCAACTGTAGGAGCCTTGACTTTTGATAATGTCTTCAGTGTAGTTTGGACTTCCTTTCAGTAAAATGGGTTCTTGATAATGTGCTACCACCTCCTGAAATGCTCGAACATCAACTAGTTCCTTTTGGTACAGTAACTATGTATTTGTTCCATGTTCTTTTGATGCTTCCAACATCATTCAATAATCTTCCCATAGAATCCTCCTTCAAGTCAGCTAGTTGAGGCATGAATTTTTTCTTCAGTGCTTTCAGTCTGAAAAATGATGAGTGTGTTTTTCCCTTTTCTTTCTTAACTCCAGGGCTTTGCACATTTCATCTTAATACTTTACTTTGTTTTCTTGAGATGCCCTTTCACATTTTCTGTTCAGCTCTTTTATTTCATCATTTTTTGTCTTTTTTTTTTTTATTGTGGATTGGGTGAAGGTTTACAGACAAGATCATAAGTTTTACATTCCACAAAGCTTTACATTTCATTTCATCTCAATGATTGCAATCCCCTAAACTTCCCCCCTGTGGTTCCTATCTCCATTTCGCCCATCTTCCCAACCCTTTTCAACTTTGTCCCTAAGTAAATGTTAACATTTTGATTTTGGATAATTGACTATGCCATGGTGAGTTGCAATTCCCGTATATGCTCTAGCTGCCGCTTATTGAAAATTGGGCAATGAGGTTGAGTTCTTTTTCAGACTTGAGAGTGGTCTAGGGCCATTGTCTCAGCTTTCTCCAGTCTCTTTCTGACCAGTAAACCTGTTTGTTTATTTTTTTAAATGTAACTTTGAGTTTTGTTCCATGCTTTCTCCCACTCTGTCTGTAACCTTCTAATGTGATACATTTCAGAGCAGTGATTAGTGGTAGCTGAGTATTATGTAGTTCTTTTGGTATCAGAGTCATGGAGATTGGTGTTCCAATGTTCCATTAGTCCATTGGACTAATTATTTCCAAGCATCTTCAGTTCTCACCATCCTTCTGTCTTCCACACATGGAGTTGCACCTTAGATGGTTGATCATGAACTTTTAAGATCCTAGATGCTACTCATGGAAGTAGGATGTAGAGCATTGTATTTGTGAACTGTGATAGGCCAATTGACGTCATCATTTTTTGCGTTGGCTTTAACTACTCTATATTCATAAGAGCAAGTTTCAGAGTGTCTTCTGACATCACTTTGGTCTTTCCTTTCTCTTCTGTGTTTTTAATGATCTTCTGTTTTCTTCCTGTATGATGTTCTTGATGTCACCACACAATTTGGTTTTCAATCATTAGTGTTCAGTGTATCAAATCTGTTCTTAAGATGGGTTCTAAATTCAGACGGGATATACTCAAGGTCGTTTTTTTGCTCTCAAGGACTTGTTTTAATTTTCTTCAGCTTCAACCTGAACTTGCATATGAGCAATTGATGGTCTTTTCCACCATTGTCCCCTCACTTTGTTTTGACTGAAGTTACTGTGATCCTCCAAGATCTCTTCCCACAGATGTTGTCAACTTGGTTCCTTTGTATTCCATCTGTCAAAGTCCAGGTGTATAATTACCATTTATGTTGTTGAAAAAGGTGTTTGCAAGTAATAAATGATGGCAATGCAAAATTTAATCATGCAATCTCCAGCATTTTTTCTATCATCTAGTTCATATTTCCCAACTACTGATCCCCCCTCTTGTTTCCAACTTTGCATTCCAATCACCAATAATTATCAATGCATCTTGATTAAATGTTTGATCAATTTCAGACTGAAGCAGTTGATAGAATTCTTCAGTTTCATCATATTTCACTTTAGTGGTTGGTACATAAATTTGAATATAATTGTTTTAACTGGTTTTCCTTGTAGGCATATGCATATAATCCTGTCAGAGACAGAACTGTATTTCAAAAGAGTTCTAGAAATGCTCTTTTTGGTGATGATGTGGTTCCATTCCTCTTCAATTCGTTGTTCCTGGCATAGAAAACCATACAATTGTCCAATTCAAAATGCCCAATATCAGTCCATTTCAGCTCACTAATGCCTAACATATCCATCTTTATGTGTTCCATTTTATTTTTGATGAGTTCCAAGTTGCCTAGACTCATATTTTGTACATTCTAAATTCAGATTATCTATGTAGATGTTTACAGCTGTTTGTTCTCATTTTGAGTTGTAGCCCATCAGCAGATAAGGTCCCAAAAGCTTTGGTCCAACCACATCATCAAGGTCGATTCTACTTTGAGGAGCGAGCTTCCAACGTGAAGGGCTTCTGTTCTGGCATTATATCACAGAAGCTTTGGCTGCTATTCCTAAGATTTTCAGGGGTCAGTCCCTCAGGAGTGGACCTCCTATGCCTTCTTCTATTCTTACTCTGGAAGCTCTTTTGAAACTTGTCCACGATGCTGTATGAAGCATCAGTGTTATAGCTTCCAGCAACACATAAGCACCACAGTGCAACAAACTGACAAATGTCTGGGGTAAAATAATAAAACTTACTAAGTTTTAACTATATTCCTGGTGGCGCAGTGGAGGAGTACTTTGTTGCTAACCAACAAGTCAGCAGTTGGAATCCACCACATTATTGTTCATTTCATAGCATTCATTGTTATTAGAGATACACTTTTTCTACCATTATAACATTCGTTAAAATATTTCTGATTCTCATCATGTGTAATTCCACTCGGTTAGAATTTTTTTTTTCTTAATTTTGATCCTTTAAGTATGGGTTAGATTTAATATCCATATGTTCAACATTTATTGTCATTTGACTTTGTGGTCAGATTGAGTGAGCAGAGTGTGATGGAAATTTGGTAGGTTGGTTTCAAGGATATGGCTATACAGGTTCTGTCAATGCAGGGATAATGTAGCCAATCATGGACTTATAATAGCTAGACTATTTAGATCAAACAGAATCTTGCAAATACCCGGAATGTAAATAAAACTTCATTCTGCATGCCAAATACATCACACAAGTTTATGGAGTTTGTGACAATGATATTTTAAAAAATTCAACATTGCTTTTTCTTTTGCTGTTGACATGCACACAGCTTGGACCACTAGAAAATGCCAAGATTTACCCTATGGATTCCGACAGTTCTAGAGATTTTAATGATTTCTTAACAAGTGTTCTCTCACTTAAAAAAAAAAAAAAATCCATTGTTTCATCACTTTTTTCCTATGTCAGATCAAAAAAAAAAAAAAGGTTTATTCTTTTTGGAAAAATACTTTTTGCAAATCAAAGTGAATGAGTTAATCTGTGAAGCAATGTTTATATGTGTGTTTATTGCACCTTCAAACTCTAAATGAATGTGTTTGGGGGTTACCACTTACAAGAGGGAATCAGATCTTGGTCCTTTCAGGCTCATTTTTGATATAGAGCTGACTGGCTGATGTGCATGCAGTTGTTCCAGCAACTCTTTGAATCCTTTATAGTTATCAGGACTTTTGCTTCACTCATTGCATCATTCCTAGGTCACTTTTAATAAGTAAACAATCCATATTTATATTTTTCCCAAAATGTGTATTTGTTACTAAATTGAGGTGGCCAGTTATGTGAGTTCAACAAAGATATTCATGCAGTCATTTCTACTTCCCATACAAATGACTGAGAGTGTTCATTGTCAGGTGATTACATGCTCATGAAAAATAAATGTCAGAAACAGAATTGGAAGTAGTTACATTTTTCATCAATTGCTGTCTGCTTTGCAATGTCCTCAGAGAAAGAAGCACATGAGACTAAAATTTCTGATTTGCCTGGAAGGTAGAGATTTAAGGACACACTCAAGGGGATCTACTTGCTGGGAGATGGTGCAGTTGGAAATCATTAGCAATAATCAAGGACAAGTCATTAAAAAACCCAGTTTGCAAAAACTGGCTGGACAGAGAGAGCCTCTGCAAAAATATTTTTAAAATATCTGACAAAATAAAAACTCCTATTAACATGGACATTGTTGTTGTTGTTGTTAAGTGCCATCGAGTCGGGTCCGACATAGAGAATATTATTGTGCATTACCCAATTTCACTAAAAATATCCCTAATCACAGTTAGAATCAAAGGAAGAGGAAGACGGAGACTACTTTCCTTGTGTCTGGGCATTTCCCTCTATTTCATGGCACATCTATGTGAAATAGACATAGACTCACTTGGAAGGTAGAAGTGGAAATCACACGTGCTCACACCATTTCTCATGCTCCTTGAATTGAAATGTAATGATCCCCTTGAAAGTGTACCATCAAGAGAATAACAACCCCACTACCACACAAAGAAATAGCTCATGATTCCTGTTACTCAAAAATCAACAAGAATCCTTTTTGAGCAGAAAAATAAACAATTCCTCTCTTTAATAATTAAATTTTAATGTATTTTCCAATAGCAAGTTACTTTTCACCTGTTGTTCTAAATGGTGATATATTTTCAGTTAAAAGGCAAACGTTGGTATCTATTTTTAGACTCGCACTGAATGACGGCCTGAGCTACTCAACTGATTAACAATTTAACAAGCTGTATATATAAAAAAATTCCGTTTGCCCCTCTCTGCTGGCCAAGGCTGGAATGGGAGTGCATGCTGTGGATTCTAAAATAGGAAGGCAGATATATATGCCTGATAGTTCAGGTTTCTAATAGGGTGGTAGGTATTGGTCAGTGAATAGCAATTGAACACCAACTATTTACCAAGAGTTATTTAGACACTGAGAATATATAGACAACCAACACCCTAAATACCACTCCTCTACGCTCCTAGTGTTTACTGTGTGGAAAATATGTATTTAGGAGAAGGAGAGTGGTGGAATCATAAGAGAATGGCTGAAATTCTTCAGGCATGAAGACTGAATGAAAAGATGGAGAAAACTACAGCTGTCTCAATGAAAAAGCCTTTATGTATAGGACACGTTGCGCCAGAGAAAGAGGACATGTATTAAGTGCTGAAAGAAGTTGGTTGCGGATAAAGCTTGATGTGTTTAAAAAGAATGATAGTCTAACTAGATGGTGGAAGGAACATGTAACACATATGGAAAAGCAAGTATGTCCCTTCAGTACCTTGAAACCACCCCATTCAGAACTAAACATGAACAAAAGCACAGAATTTTAAAGACTAATTTTGGTCAAATGACCTTGCATGTCTATGTTCTACATGCTATCTTTTTATGATGATGATCCTAGGATTTTATTTCAGATGCTAATTTCTTACTTACAACACATACAGAATGAGGGACAGTTGCTTCATTGTACATGGAGGCAAAGACCAAGATATAAGTCAAGGTCCCGTTTTCTCAGAGAGATTATTTATTGTTAAGAGTTAGTAAAGTGACAGACTGTTTGGGATCTTGTTCCTTCAGGAAAGAGTCTCCACTGTTACTGTAAATGGAGTCTATTTTAAACTTTATCATCATTTGTACACGTGGAGATGTGTTATCTGGAGTTAAGTCACTGCACTGGCATTCAAAACGCCTTTCAATCACCTATTCTCTCCTTGGTCAACATTGCAGTCATACAGAAATTTCCTTATCATGGATATATACCATAGTTTTTTTTAAAAAAGCAAAAAAACAGGAAGATAATCGCCAGTATTTCTAGATGGTATATCTGGATGTTTTAAGCCAATACTGGATGTTCACAATAATGGATGTTCACAAAATTTTACAGGCATGGCTTTAATTCTTTCTATTCAGCAATGACTAATATTTCAAAAATGAGTTTCCCAGATATTACCATGGAAACACTCACAGGCACACACAGTGCACAGTCATCAGATGAAAACTATCCATTTATATATGGAACCGTATTTATTGTGCATTGACAAGATGCTAAGGGTTGCAATACAATCCAGGCAAATAACATGAAAATGCCAAAAAAAAAAAAAAAAGGGTCCTTTCTTTTGGAACGTAATGAGGGAGAGGAATTATTTTCTGTCTTTTTTTTTTTTTTTTAAAGGAAAATGAATAAATACTATAATTTAAGATTTTGAAAAGAGGGTGGGGCAAAATATTAACACAACTAGACAGAAAGGAGCAAATAAAGAATGGGGAGCTAACTTATATACGTTCTCAGAGAAAGTTACTTTATAAGCAGGTGTGATTTTAGCTGAATCTATAAAAACAAAGAGGCTGTGCATGCTAGAGCCTCTAGCATGTGCAAGGACCCTGAAGACAGGGTTTGAAGAATTGAAGACATTTGAGAAAAGAATGATCATAGACCTAAAAGGAGGTCTATATTTGAATACAATTTACACACACAAACATTAACTCATGTGCATATACAGTTAATTAGAAAGACCCTTCAGGGGTCTGGGTTCCTGGTCTAAGCTGGTCACGGTGGATATGGAGAGGCAGGATTGGTAAAATTGAATGTCTACACACATATAAAAACATATATAAGATCTGCCATGGAATCAGCCCCAGTGTTCTGAAGGTTTGGCGTTAGTAACCACAACTTACATATAACAGAAGCTGAGCTTGATAAAAGAATAAGGGTCAAACCAAAGTGATGAAAAGTGGTAAAGATGGGTTTCAAAGTTTGCTCTTGAAGGCTCCAAAACACCTACCCTTTCTAGCATCTGACAATGCTTTCCACATCAGTGGAATTTGGAAAATCTATTGCTTGCGTGATATACGTCTTTGAAAAATAGTCTTGAGAATAAGTTTCTGATGAAGAATAAGGATTAAAAATAAAGAGAAAATCAACTCCTCTGATCAATAAGGCATAATTTTCTCAAAAGTATTCCATGAGACTTCAAATGAAAAGAAGCATAGCTTTATGATACAAGTGAAAATAATTACCCCTTGATACACACCAGCAGTGAATGGGTTTGCCAATTTATTTCTATCTTTGTTTCTTAGGTTCTTTCATCTATTCTAATAAATGTGAAACAATAAGATGAAAATTAGGACGTTTTATAACGCTCACAAAAACAATAAATATGGGAGATTTAATTTTAACTTTCCTGCCAGCAGGCATCTTTCAGGATCTATCTGCATACACAAGAGGGAGACAGGATTGATTTTAAAACTCAGATGAAATTGATGGCCTCAACAAAATGCATAAAACATTAGTTTCATTTCATTTTGGGTGGAGTAAAGAGGTGGTAAATTAGTTGAATGCATAAAACAATATTTGAGGAAATCATATGTTGAAAAAACACATTTCTAGAGAGTCCTTAGCAGAAGTATGACTTTTAGCGCACAACTTCACAGAAGTAGAAAACATAAATGAAAAATATATTTGAAGGATTTGAAGCTCAAACCATCTAAATTGGAGTCCCAGCTCTACCATCACTACTTTTGTATCTTTGGACCTTAGCCTTTCGCAGTTTAATCTCTCATATCTCAGAGAGAACGAGAGGTAGCTATAGATATATTGAAGTGCTCAATGATTATAACTAGTTTATATTTTAATCAGTCTCATAATCTCAAAGTAAAATGTTCTTTATTAATATTGTTTGTGTTGGTTTTATTGCACTTAGAGTAATATATTTATGAACTTTATGGTTCACAGCAACACACTATATAAACTTACTAAATGAATCAATGTAACAGGTCTGTTTTCATATATGGGATAACTATTTCTGATCATTCATAAGGGTTTTATTTATTAAGGTGATGGAAGAGGATATAAACTTCATTTCACTCCACAGGAATTTGTCGGTTAATACAATTCTTTTTATTTAATTCACTTGAATCAATTTACAGAAAAGTATCCTATCTAAACAGTTTCCCAAACCATGCTTGCAGCCTGTATGTACATTGAGTGACCCTCTTGTGTGGTTCCAAACCCTATGTTTTATTTTGCTCCTGGTGTGGTGCTGTAAAATAATGCACTGGATTGCAAAGTCGATTTGAATTGTAAGGTCGGCAGTTCAAACTCACCAGCCACTCCTTGGAAAATCTATACAGGTTGGTTATGAGTCAGAACAGACTCCAGGGAATGTAACAACAATTCTGGTCCCTAGTCTCATGAATTCCTGTTGTGGCGCTGCATGTTAATGACTGGACTGCACGGTCATATTGAACCACAAGAATGGCAGTTCTAGCTAAGCAGTTGCTCCTTGGAAACTATACAGGTTGCTATGAGTCAGAACCGGCTCAACAGCTCTTAACAACAACAACAGTCTCATTGAGACTGATGATCCATGAGATTATATAAAAACCTTGGGTTATTATATATATCTTTCTTTAACTTACGTCCTATATGTTACTGAATGGAAATTAAAATGGATGAAACGTAGTCGTGCATATATACATACTGCTTCCATGTGCTCATGCATAGAAGTCATAATGATGAGCATACCTTTTGGAAGACAGCAAAATCATAGATTCTAGCTAGTAGGAAGTTTTAGGCTTAGGCATCATGCTAGTCAAATGAATCAAGGAAAACCTGATACCAAGGAGGGCTGATACGAAACTGGAAGGGCAGAGAAGAAAAGGATGACAGAGTTGAAACTGACAAGTTGTATGAATACATCACCTCCCTGTATAGGTTGATAAAACCTTTTGGGCTATAACATTCAGGTGATTTGGGGTGGTAGCATTTCTCAGTGAGTGTCTGAGAAACACCTGTAATATGTTGAAATAATATGTGTGTGTGTGTTAATGTTGGGAAGCTTTGAACAAAACAAATGTTAAGCGACATTTGTCTTTTGTTGGTTTCATTTAACTGTATAATTACGTATCAGTTGTAAATGCATATGAATTCCCCAAAAGGTTATGTGAGTTTTTACATTTGCCAAACATTGTTGTTATTTATAAGGACCGTGGAGTAGATTTGACCTCATAGGGAACTGTATAGGGTTTCTGAGGAGCAGCTGCTGGGTTTGAACCTCTGCCCTTGCTTATCCTACAGTGCCACACCAGAACACCCATATAGTTGATTATAAAATATTTTAAATTAACCTCAGAGAAGATTATAGGACTAGTGGTAATGAGAATAGTTGGTAAAACTTGCTCCAGAAGAATGAAGCGATAGAAATAGCCTAAACCTAGGAAGACATGTTTATAATGTTAAGAGGTCATTGGGAAATATACCTACAAAGTCATAAAGTGGGGGTTAATATATGAAGAAGGAGGAATATGATTTAAATGAGACTTATGACTTCCTAGTCATGCTGAGAACTGTGAACTTTACCTTACTAATGAGAGGTATAGAGTCCTGGTGTGGGTCTGTAGCTATTCTACAGCGCACTGGACTGCTAGCCACAAGATGCCTAGTTCACACCCACTAGCCACTTGACCAACTTGACTGCACTTAACAATGAAAGGCTTTACTTCCAGCAAGTCAATTTTGACTCCTGGTGACCCATGTGTTAAAGGGTAGAAATGAGATTCAGAGACTTTTCTTGGTTGTAATCTTTATGGAAGCAGATTTCCAGAATGTTCTGTCATGGTGCTACTGTGTGGGTTCCAATCACAATATACCAACTGCTATCTAGTTGCTCTGGTAGCGTAGTGGTTATGAATCGGGCTGTGAACCTTAAAAGTTTGGCAGTTCAAAACTACCAGTTGTAACATGGGAGAAAGATGAGGGTTTCTGCTCCTATAAAGATTTACAGCCTCAGAAACCCTGTACAGGGTCGGACCCAACTCCATGGCACATAACCACCACCACCATCTAGACTCCCTGGGAGGTGTAAATGGTTTAGTGCTTGATTACTAACTGAAAGATTGGCAGTTTGAACCTACCCAGAGGCACCTCAGAAGGTATGTCAGGCGATCTGCTTACAGAAGGTCACAGCCTTGAAAACCCTATGGAGCACAGAATTTACCCAATGATCACTAACACAGAATTTACCCAATGATCACTAACACAGAATTTACCCAATGATCACTAACACAGAATTTACCCAATGATCACTAACCACAACAATGAGACAGTAACTATTAAAGAAGACTTACAGCAGGACAATATATGGGATAGGTTTTTGTTGTTGTTGTTTTACTTGTTTGAATGTTGATTATTTGAGCTGTGTCTATAAACTACAAGAGACATACAAGAGTCAGTAAAAAAAAATGAGAGGCATGAAGATCAGGGAATCTAAACATTATTTGAATCTACTCTTCAAGAGCCCTTGAGTTGTATAAATTTACTTTGAGTTCGAGTCAATAAAAGGAAGAAGGATGAAAATAAATGACACCAAAGAAAATTCCAAAAGTTCTAAAGTGGTTTATAAAGGCACAAGTGACTTCACCTTTTGAAACAGACACAGAATTTTATCTACAAACTTTTGTTGGATTTTCTGTAGTTCAGATCTTTATGTTGCTATCTATGAATAGCCACCTAGTACATTTTAAAGACAAGAATGTATTTATGTGGGGAAAAAAAAATGGTGATGTGACAAAATGCTTTAAATGAGTAGGAAAAAAATATTAGTGAAGTATCGGATTATCAAAAATATTTGGATAATATTCGTTAAATGTGTATAAGAAAAACATGCTTCTATTTGAACTAGATAATACAGTCTTTAGGGTAAGTGGTGGTCACAGGGTAACATGGATTTGAATACAATTTTAGGTAGCTCTACATTCCCTCCTTTCTTGGTTAATCATCATTGTTACGATTTGATTTGTCTTGTATGTATGATTCTTATTTCAGAAACTCATTTAGGAAAATGTTCTTAACTTCCATTGTTTTGTTTCATTTGGTTATGGATACCATTGGTAATCTAACAAAAGCTATGTGGACTATCCCTCAAAGATATGCATACAGAAACGATTCCACACTACTGTATATTCCAGTTGGGGAACTGGGGACCATCTAATGCCATTTTTGCATGATGCTTTCCTCCTCCAAGTTGAAAACTCCTGCTCTAAGAAATAGATATTAGTATCTCAGAAAAGTTAATGTTTAAAATAAAGTTAAGAGACTCAGAAATAATCTAGTTATAACAGAGGATGGGACAGAAAACCAAACATTACATATTCTGCACTCCCTTTCACTCATCCCTCCTCCCATCAATTCCCTTGACATCACCTTTCAATAAACATCACTACAGTGGAATTTGCAAAAAAAAGAAAATTAGGTGAAATTTCTGAGAAAATTATGGCACTGTGATGGCAGGTATTGGTTTGGCTGTCTTTGCCAAGGCTTCCTAGAGAATAAATTCATCTTCCAATATCCTTGGGAAAGATCCCAAGACTTGTAATGGAACGCTGTGCTTGGCCACATTCAGATACAAAACTATGGAGCTTAAATGTTCATGTTGTTGTTTATGTCAGTCATAATCAAAAGGGAGCCTTTCTAATCATACAGCAAGTACATGGCAGCAAGGAAGAATGACCTTATCCTTTGCACTCTGCAAAATTTTGAAGGTACCAACCCCAGTAATGGAGACTTGGTATAGAATTCAATCGTTCACTTGCTAATAAAAAGGTTAGTGGTTCTAACCCACCAGTTGTTCCTTGGGAGAATGATGTGGCTGTTTGCTTCTGTAAATATGTTTACAGACTGGAAAACTCTACATGACAGTTCTATTCTGTTCAGTCGGGTTGCTATGAGTCACAATCAATGCAAGGGCATTAGGTTTGATTTTGGGTTGGTAAGCCCCAATGTAACTTAGATACACACAGTGAAAGTGTACATGCCAACAAGGTCTTGAGATAGATGGATACATGGGAGGTTGGAAGAGGACATAGGGAGTTTGGAAATCGATATATCTGCTATATAATGTATTTGAAGCACTACTGTTGTTGCTAAGTGTCTTTCAGTCAGTCCCAACTCAGTGACCTACATAGGGTTTCTGAAGAGTGGCTGGGCAGTTTAAAACATCAACTTTTTGAATCGTACCCCAATGTTTATTTTATGGCACCAAACCAGAATTTTTTTGATGCACTAGGGTACTAAAATTTTTTTTATATCTATCTCTCAAGGTTATGTGAGGATTAGTGATGATGAAAAAAAAAAAGAAGAAGAAACCAACCAAACCATCTGACATCATTTTTGATTCATATTTAGATACCATATGTAAGACATTATTCTAACAGTAATGAGAGGTGGAAAAATACAAAGAACAAATCCTCCTCATATGTTGCCACACCTGGCACTTAGAATAAATCTATGAATAACATCCATAAAACATGCATAGGAGATTTTCTAATAGATCCTATAATATTCCAATGTCTTTTAACAACGCATATAATCCGATCATGCTGGCTGCTTGCATTTCTAAAGTTAAAGATGGCAGTTATGCATTATTGCTATTAAATATTTTTGAGTTAATGAATAGTTTAAAATAAATTATAATAACAAAACCAAAAACAATCGGTTTTATCAGTGATGGATATGTTTTAAAAACAACTAAAATTAGGATGCTGTTGGGAACTGTTGAATGGATTTTCACTGATAGTGCTTAGAACTAACTCATAGAATTTCCTATGTTGTAAATTTTACAGAAAGAGATTTCCAGGTCTTTTCTCCCATGGAGCAACTGGTTTAAATTATAGCTTAGAACCGCCAAGCTTTTGGTTGGAAGTCAATTCCATTAACCATTATATTACTATGGTTTCTTGTTGTTGTTGTTGTTGTTGTTGTTGTTAAGTGCCGTCGAGTCGGTTCCGACCCATAGCGACCCTGTACAGGGTTTCCGAGGGTGTAAATTCCTTACGGGAGTAGAAAGCCTCATCTTTCTCCCGGGGAGCGGCTGGTAGTTTCGAACCGCTGACCTTAAAGTTCGCAGCCCGATTCGTAACCACTACGCTACTATGGTTTCTAGAATTATAATAATCCAAAAAAGGAAACCTACTACCTTCGAGTCTGTTCTGACTCATAGACATGCTGAAGGATGGCGTAGAACCACACAGTACGGTTTCCAAGGCTGTAAGCAATAAGGATATAGACCTGTGGAGCAGCTGGTGAGTTCAAACCGCTGACCTTTTTGTTCACTTTAACTACTGCACTCCCAGGGCTCTTAGAGTTAATTATTGTTAAGTGCCTTTGAGTCACTTCCAACTCATAGCAATCCTGTATAGGGTTCTCAAGGGGCAGCTGGTGGGTTTGAACTGCTGATCTTGCAGTTCAAACCAATGTTGCAGTCCAGTGCATTATCCTGCAACACTACACCAGGATACCAGAACTCTTAAAAAAAAAAAAAAAAAAAACTTTTCCATTAATATGTTGGGAAAATTTTTGGATTTCAAACCAGTAGTCTTAAGGAATAGAATTATCTACTTCCACAGAAATGCACATGTGGTCTTAGAAATCATTCCTTCATCCCAACGTCATAAATGTGCTGTGTTTGTCTACTAAGGAGACATACTTTGCTTTCAGCTTTCCTTGAAATTAATCCACAATGAATGATCAAATACTGGATTTTCCACTGTATCCTAATATTAGCAGTAGAAAGGAAAATATATAAACTACGTGCTCCTAAGTACAAGGGGCTTCACAGAAGTTTGTGGAAAACTTCCGTGATCTTTTCATTCCAATTTCTACAATCTTTCTGAAGCCCCCTTGAATAAATGTGTGACCTCTGCATATATATTTAGCATTTCCATAAAACTGTTGTCCAATTATTTATTTTAAAAATCCCCTGAGGTCATAGTAGCTCACGATGGGAAATGTGTCCAGCTCTCATTTGCCATGTACGCAGCGTGCCTGTATAATTAGCTCTGGGAGATGCACTTCCTGGAATGAATCTGTTATTCTTTTTCTTCTCCAGTTTAAAGCTAAGTGTACTTAGATGTTATTACATCAATGACAGTTCCAGTCTGTGTAATATGAGCATCTGAATGCATTTTTATGGCATACAGTCCTTCAAGTAGCGTAGTGGTTACGAATCGGGCTGCGAACCTTAAGGTCAGCGGTTCGAAACTACCAGCCGCTCCGCGG
>NW_006408573.1:11828851-11845975 GCF_000296735.1 Chrysochloris asiatica | reverse complement strand
AACAACAACAACAACAACAACATGATTGCATCTTTCTTTGGGGCATGGTGACTTGGCTAATTAAATTAATCTCATGTATTTCCACTAACCAGCATCCGTGAGCCTTTTTAGTGCAAATCACTTAGAAATATGACTGGTATATGTTTATAGCAACTCTGCCCACTAAATATATTACAGGAGTGCATTTACTTTTAAAACTATTTTGTATCTCAAGCTGCCAAAATATCCTTCCTTCAATGCGTGACTTTAAAAGTTTTCACACACTTCAGGAGTAAGTTTAGCAATTGTACCTGGGAATGAAAGCCCTATTAAGACCCCATTGGGTAGAAGGGGTGGGGCTGTTACACTTACTCAGAGGTAACTTTCCCCCTAGTCCATGTGAGAGAAGGGTGAGAGAAAGCTCTTGTCAAGTATAATCGTTCATTTTTTTTCTTTTCCAACTGAACATCTAGAATGATTCTAGCTGGTGGCTAACTCATAGTCTATTGTTAAATATTTGTACTTGGAGGCCTTTCATAAAACAGTGATCTGTGCTTCAAATTTTACCTTTGCACTTTCATTCATGCTTATTTCTACAAAACTAAAACCCCGGGCCTCTTCTGCACTTCAATGTTAAAGCAAATATTCTAGGTATTTAGATATACTAAATATAGCTAAATCCCTTCCTATTCTGAAAAGGCTAGTCCTCTGTTTGGGTAAAATCAGTTATAAAAGTACAGCCAAGAATAGACAACCCAGCAATGGTTATTCCAAGTCATAATGAGCCTACAATAGAGCTGCCCACAGGGTTTCTAATGCTGTAAAACCTTCATGGAGTTAGGCTGCCATAGCTCTGTTTTATAGAGCAGCTGATGGGTTTGAACCACTGACTTTTTGGTTAGCAGCCTACTGCTTAATCATTGTATAACCAGGTCTTCTGTCAGACAAACAACAACATCAATCATAGCTTCAACTAAGACTTCTGGGAGGAGCCCAGATGGGACAGTGGTTAAGTAAGTGCCACACCAGGATTACCCAAACAAGAGTTCTGTGGTTTGAAACCACCAGCCATTCTGTGGGAGAAAGATGTAGCAGTGGGGTTCCATAGATTTACAGCCTTAGAAACCCTATGGGGGCAATTCTAGTTTATCCTATAGGGTGACACCGAGTCAGGATTTATTAGATGACTTTTATTTTCAATGTTAACACTTACTGGGCAGTAAGCAGAACTGTGTTATGAGATGTCCATGAATTGTCTCATCAAGAACCACAACAACCTTGTGAGAAAAGGTGCTCATTGTATCTGTATTTTAGACACACATGAAAACCAAGTCCAGAAATAACGAACTCTCTCAATGTCACACAATGAGGAAAGAGTAAACTGTAACTTCTATTTCGGTTCCTTGAATCCACAATTCAATCTCTTAATAATGATACTGTTTACTCATGGGGTACATTTTGAACTGTTTTATGTAATGTTGTCACTCCAGATAAATACAATTACAACTAGCTATAAGGCATCGAACAAGGTCTCTGCCAGAAGTAAATTGTCTGCAAAGTAAGAATTAAGATGCTTCATAGAAAATATGGACATAAAGAATTGGAGAGAAGTTATTTAATCTATGCCCCCAAATAAACTCATCCTTGGCCTGTCACATAGAATGTGTCTAGTGCACTGCAATGACCCTTAATTCCTCCATGTTTTCTGAAGTTGTGATTCCATACTTGAGGTGATATGATATAGATGAATGATTTTCTTTTCTGAGGAAGTGATCCATTTTTTTCTCTTTCATGAAATTGACAAAGTTGAATGGGTCATAATAGATTTGACATCATCCTGACATCATCTAAACTTCATTAATCTGATAACTTTTCCCTGCTAATGTTTTTAATGAAAATTTACTTATGGTTTTGAATATCATACCTCATAGGCATATTTTGTAGAAATTATACTGTAATTTTTAGAATGGAAATATAATTTGCTATCTTAGATTTAGTCCAGTGTTTCACATTGAAGCAACTAATATCAGACTCATCAATATGAATTATTAAGAGAATTCTCTGACATTCCAAGAAGGAACTTAACACTAAGTTAATGCAGCTTTGCAAATGCAACAAGCACATTCAACCGGCACCAATTCCAAGTATCTGTATGTATCCAAACAGCTCTCTGCACAGTGGTAATTCTTCTAATCCCTATAATTTATTCATCTCAGGATACACTCCAAAGCATTGTTTGCATGTGTTATCCACTAGCTTTTAAAAAGTATTCATTATGGGGAGGGAGCAGATACAACTCATCAATGAGGTTTGTCGTAGTGTTATTGGTGCCCCTGAGTTCTCCATTTGACAAACCCCCTAAACCCTAGGAGCAAAGTGAAAGAAAAGCTAAAAGGATTCAAGAGTAAAATCCCTTACCTCCAATGTTCTCCTCAGAGCCACATTGTAATCACTGTAACTGTTCCAAATCTGACTCTAAATGCTCCTTCCTATATGCTCAGCTTGCAAAGAAACCTGTAATTTCTCAGTGGAAAATTTCAAATACACTTCACTTGGCTATTTCAAGCCACAGACACCAAATGGACAGAAAGTTAATGGTCTTAATTTTCCTCAATTTATCAGGGCTGAGTTTTTAAAATGATGAATGCATCCCCTTGTCCTTGGCACAAACCATCCAGGATAATTTAGAAAGCTGAAAACTCTCCTCTGGTCAAAATAGCAGACCGCAAAAGGAACATCACTCAGCTTTTAAAGTCCCCATACGTTGTTTGGTGTCATTGTCAGAAATGTTAATGTCGTCTTGTGTTCTAGGTCATCCAGACAGTGAGTGCCATGGACAAAGATGACCCTAAAAATGGACATTATTTCTTATACAGTCTACTACCAGAAATGGTCAACAATCCGAATTTCACCATCAAGAAAAATGAAGGTAAGCTTTGTGAGAAAGAGTTAAGCATAAATTGGAAAATGCAATATGAATTCATAATATGACTGAAGGGAACATTAAAATACTTTTGGTGCACCCATGAGCAGTTGAAATCCAGCTTCTCAGCCTAATGGCATGGTAATTACATCACCTCCACCTTTCCACTGCTGAAACAATAGATAAGAACATTATTAATGGGAAAATTAATTTTATCCCAGGGAATACTTCCATCAGCTTCCTTTTTAGAAAATGAAGAGTAAAATTTAACCTCTGTGAAGGTTCCAAGAACTTTAAGATACTGAGATATTGGATAGAGGGGTAGCTGGTTTACACTTTGCAGTTGTCAGGTTTTAATTGAATGTTTACCAAGTCTTTGGGGAAAGCCTATTCTAATTTTGCATGGTTTGTGGGTACACATTAACGTTATTGGTTTTAAGCCTGTACCAACTTTGACAATAGCAATTAGATCAGAAAAATCCTTCTTGAAGGACACTCCTTATCAGTGTTGTTTTGGGGCTTATATGAACCAATTTTATTCTAATGTATTTCACTCATTGAACATCATTCAATTTCATTATTTCTTGTGGACCAAGCTTGGATGAGCTATTTCCCTTCACTATTGCCTATGACCTAAGAAGGACATAGGTAATTCAAATACATCTATATCATATGTACATTTTGTTTCCTAAACTGCTATATATCTATAGATATAGATGGACTCGGGGTGTGGTGCCGTCGGTTAATGCTCTGGATTGTAAAGTTCACTTGAATCGGGAGGTCTGTGTTTCAAGTTCACCAGCTACACCTTGGAAACCCTATACAGGGTCACTATTGGTCAGAACCTGTTTCTACGGCACTTAACAACATAACTTAGATATATAGCAGTTTATTTTGATACACATATATATATAGTTATTGTTAATATATATATAGTTAATATATATAGTTATTGTTAAGTGCCCTTGAGTCGGTTCTGACCCATAGCTACCCTGTATAGGGTTTCTGAGGAGCTGCTGGTGACTTTGAACCACTGACTCTGCAGTTCAAATGGCTTTGCAATCTGGCGCATTAACCCACACGGCCACACCAGGATATATATATATATATACCAAAAAATGTTAAGTGTTTATTTTGTCTCAGCTGTATTTAAACCTTAGTTTTAGCTGATTTAGAATTATTAACAAAATAAATATATTGTCTCAGGCTGTCTACTGGCATTATTATAGGCATGTGTTTAGATTTCTGAATGTCTATATTAAAGCTATACTTTATTAGCTTAGAAGGATAAAATTTCAATCATGCCATCTGTTGGAATTATTTGCTATATTCTATTTAAAGAAGAAACTGAAATTTCATAAGCCTTCCCTTATAAAATGAAATAACAGTTTATGACTCATGTTAAATATAGTATGGTTTTACTATTTGATATAATGCTACTTAGTTATTTGAGGATGCTTTGATAAATGTGGATGCATCACAGAAAAGGAAATGAGATATTATTATATATTAAGCAGGCTTCCATTACTGTAAACATTGGTGTCCTGGTATAGCGCTGTAGGCTAATACATCAGACTGCAAATTCATTTGAACTGAAAGGTCGGTGGTTCAAGCTCACCCGCTGCTCCTTGGAAACCCTGTACAGGCTTGCTATGGGTCGGAATTGACTCCTCGGTGCCTAACAACAACATTACTATAAATATTAAGGAGACAAAGCTCTGGATCACAAGGTCAGTTTGAACCACAAGGTTGGTGGTTCAAATTCATCAATTGCTCTTTGAAAACCATACACAGGGTCACTATGAGTCAGAACTGACTGGGTGGCACTTAACAAGGAAATAAAAATATGTCCTGTCTTCTCAATAATGTTGTATTCACTTATTATTATTGTCTTTAAGTACCATCGAGTTGGTTACAACTCATAGTGAAGTTTTACAAGGAGCAACTGGTGGGTTTGAACAGCCAACCTTGTGGTTAGCAGTCTAGAGCTTATTCTACAGTGCCACACCAGGACTTCAAATTGGAAACTCTAACCAAAATAAATTGTTTGTTCCTCAGTTAACCCCACCATGATTTCTTTTTAATGGAAGTCAATGAGTATGTTGAAGATGAAAGGCCACTCTGCAATGCAAACAGCTGAAAGCTTCTGCATAAGTGATGGTCCTGGCTTGTTCATTGTGTGCTAATGGTTCGGTCATTATTTCTGCATATAAAACCCTCTGCCACTTAAAATACCCTGTGAAGAAATGTTTTCCCATACTAAAAGTTCTGAGCTCCTCTTTGCTTCCTATATGTTTCATACTTTCATGATATGCCTATTATAGATGTGACCCATGGAAGACATATGTGTGATGGATGAATGCTACTGGGTGTCAGGGAAAGTGTGGTCTTGTGCTGTATTTATTATACTTCTAAATAGAAGACTTCAGCCTTTGAGTGCCTTCATTGCATACTAAATTACATATGTTTTCTCTAAGTTTTGGAACTACTACAAAAGTATAAACTGAACATTTTGGAATTAGTACAAAATTATAAACTGAACACTTCAATTTCATGAAATCCTGACACACTTCAATAAACTCCACAGTGGAGTATTTCTTTTGTAATTATTGTTGTTCTGACTCATAGCGATCCTGGAGAGGGTTTCTGAGGAGCATTTGGTGAGTTTGAACTGTTGACGTTGTGATTAGCAGTCCATTACTGATCCTACAGCACCCAACCAATGGAAAAATCGCAATCTTAATTTATCTCACAGATTACATGAGTGCATGTGTGTAATGCCTGAGAAAGAAGAAAGGATACCAGGATTGTCAAATGATTTGACATGGAAAGAGCACTTTTTCGTATCACAGTTGTTTATTTTAAATTTTGTATTATCTATTTTGCAAAGAGTGACCATATTATAATGTATTGTCCCTACTGAGACATTTTTAAAAGTGAAAGGGATTGCTATTTATATTTATACTTG
The DNA here is from genome assembly GCF_000296735.1 of Chrysochloris asiatica. Lineage (NCBI taxonomy): Eukaryota > Metazoa > Chordata > Mammalia > Afrosoricida > Chrysochloridae > Chrysochloris > Chrysochloris asiatica. The sequence continues at coordinate 11,840,105 of NW_006408573.1, read as the reverse complement.
GAAGCAGTCATAAACCAAAACTCTTTGGGGAAAACTAGGACATTTGTTCACTGTGATTTTGAATTTAAGATCCAAATCTTCAAAATTTTCTTCTTAGAATAAATCATGAACCCTTAGGTCTTTGTAAAGTTTATACTCCAGGTCTCTTTGAGATCAGAAATTTATTAATTTTGTTCCATAGAGTGCTACTATTTGGGTATCTTGATTTGATAATTACAGCAAAACTAGGACTAAAAAATCAAAGCAATGTATCTCTTCTTGTTGTTGTTATGTGCAATGGAGTTGGTTCCGTCTCATAGAGACCCTGTACAGGGTTTCCGATGCTGTAAATCTTTATGGGAGCAGAAAGCCTCATCTTCCTCCCGCAGAACAGCTGGTAGTTTTGAACTACTGACTATGAGATTAGCAGCCGGTAACCACTATATTTCCGGAGCTCATTCTTAGTATGTGAAAAAGGAATAGCGTAGTGGTTACGAGTTGGGTTGCTAACCTCAAAGGTCAGCAGATCAAAAGTTCTAGCCATTCTACGGGAGGAAGATGAAACTTTCTGCTCCCATAAAGAGTTACAGCCTTAGAAACCCTATGCTGGGTCATTATGAGTTGGAACAGATGCCACAGCACACCACAAACACCAACCACCAATATGTAAAAACAAGATAATGGGGGAAAAAATATTAAATTTAAAATGTGATAGGTAGTTTGATTCTTTATACATGTTTTCTTTTTTTTCTTTTCTTAAAATGATGAGTATGCAGAGAAACAACCCCAAACTTCAAATAATAGACATTATTTACTTTTTAAGTGCTTATAGTTTATGTTTGAAACATGGAGAGTCAAATGATACGATCATAATTAGAATTTATTTCTGCATATTAATATAAAACGTTACAGTATTCAATAATTGATAAGTACCATGATCTATAGGTTCCAGTCATCAAGACAAGGTTAAGATTTTGAAATAGAAAATATATTCAAATCTGTAATTGATGAATGAATGAATCTCTTCTTTAATTAGATATTTAAGGGCGATGATCTCAGTATTTGGCACTTTCTAAGAAACTCACAGTAGTAGTACCTTACAATTTGAAATGATCATGATCTTTCTCTTTTCTCATTTAGAATGGACCTAATGCAATTTTCAGTTGACTAATTCATAATCACAGGCAAAATGAGGTAGAAATTAGCTGTCTCTTGTCTCCTACACAGTTGAATGATTTCACAAATAATTCTCCTGAATATATGTGAATTCTCTGCCTGCTAGAATAGGAAAGCAACCTTTAATAATGCTAACAGAGGAATCAAAGGTCACATATGTGATGAGTTATTCATATTGGACTGTACTTGCCCAACAATTATAGCAACTTGAATTTTCAAAATGATTAGATTCAGACAGTAGTTTCTCCATATTCCAGTTGGGCGAATTTATAAAAAAGAGAGTTTTGCTGACCACATTTGAACATTTCCTCCCATTCCCACCAAGAAAGACGAAGATACCCAACAATTAAGTATAACTAGACAACTAGATAAATGGGCCTTTTTACCAATATTGAAATACCTTGCTTGCAGAAAATTGAAGAACTGTAGAAATCTACCTGTACTTCTCCAACCTGTACATTATTGAAAAATGATTTGACAATAATTGCTTGAAAGTAGTCTGGTGAAATGGAAGTCTTCAGGTTTTGTACTGTGTCTAGAGAGATAGGGTGGGGAGAGCGTGTGGGGAGGAGACAAATGAATACGACCTGAGTTGCAGAAGAAGAGCTTTTTACCACTTACAACTTGGTTGCATGGAAGAAAAGACAGTGGGGAATCATTATCTGATGGCACCGAATTATTTTGTCCTCTTCTTGGTATCTCTTCTTTGTCCCAAATCATTTTAATAAGCACCTCTCTCTAAAGGGATAATTTTGTAATTAATTTGAATAAGGCTGACGAGAGCTTGGGAATCAATGTGTCTTGTGTTAGCTTAACAGTTTATCTGTTAGTTTGTACATTATAAGTCACACCTTGTCTTAGGAATTTCATCTTAACTGATTTACCTAATTCAGGTGATATATGTATTTTTTTTGTAATCTTTTTTTTTTTTTCTCTAGAAGGATCTTTGGAAACAAATTCTGACTACATGCAACTTCTTTAAGCCTTAGTTTCCTTATCTTTAATACCCAATTACAGTACTTCTCTACCTCTAAGTTATATGCAGTGATGGATATCTGCCAAGGGTTTAGGTACCTCTCAGCACAATGCCTGGTACAGAGAAAAGATGCATTAGTACATGAGAACAAAATCTTTATATGAATCCCTATTCCTTAACTTCCCATCATATGTTACATTTTCTTTTACTTACCATTCTTAACCAGGTCTCCTTGCAGCTTTAACGACAGTTGCATTTATGTTTTCAAAATACCGTATACTTACTCTGAATGTGATTTTATCAGCAATTGGGAAAACCCTGCCTCTCACTAGAATGTATTTCAAGAAATCTGCTGAGCAATATATTGCAATCTAAAGGATATTATACTAGAAATACAGTTATATATATATAGATAGTTGTATGTATATGTATATATATATATATAAATATATATATATATATATATATAATAAAATGAGGAGGAGGAGGAGAGGGAGAATGAAAATATTTACTAGCCACTGAAATAACTTCAGGAAATCTGGATTTGGATTTCAACATGAAGACATATTTTTCATTTGATTTCTCATTTGCCAAAATGGAACTCAGCTGTCTTCATAGAACTTGTGAGAACTACTTTCAATTGTAGATATCAAGTCCTGGTGTGGCACTGTAAGATAAGCACTGGACCACAAGGTCAGTTTGAACTGCAAGGCTGGTGATTCAAACCTACCCACCTCTCTTCAGAAATCTTATACAAGATTGATGTGAGTTGATGTGATCAACTTGATGGCACTTAACAGCAACAATAACAATCAAGTTCTCTGAAATCCCTACATAATCTCCTCCCTACTCCTAAGCATATACACTGTGGGAACCATTGTACCTAAGCTGGAATATGAAATAAAAGACACTCTTCCTTTGCATTTTTTGACTACCGTAAGTGAAGTCCTGGTGTGGCACTGTGAGTTAATGCACTGGACTGCAAAGATGGTTTGAACCACAAAGTCAGTGGTTCAAGCTCACCAGCCGCTCCTTGAAAACCCTATACAGGGTCACTATGGGTCAGAACCGACTCGATGGCATTTAGCAACAACAAGGTTTTCTCAGACTCCTCTGATCACAAAACCCAAAGTGGCTACCTGAAAGCAGAAGTAAGTTTCCCTGACCTCAAGCTAGCCTGAGCTGGCCATCTGGCCATACCCTTCTCCTGTATTCAGGATGTAGGTATCACGAGAGACATAGTTCCTCAGTCCTCCACCTAAGCTCTCTATGGCCCATCCAGGCTGAACCAGATCAGAAAAGCCTTCCTCATGTTCCACACAGCAGAGACCCACCCAGGTGTACCAACTGTCTTCTTTGGGGGTTCCTCAAGTTTATCCATTACAACGTGATGCTTTAAGCTGGCAGAGGACTTTTCAAAATAGCATCTTCAAGTGGTCTTTAAAATAGGTTGCATGCCTCAACTGCAGCAGATTCATTATTATTGGGTTTCCCAGGCAACCACACCTAAGCAACAAGTGAAAAGTGTGCTAGTCTGAGTGTGATCCTATGTATGAGATCACTAATACTCTGTTCAGATTGTGGATATTCCCACAGCACTAACCTCATCACCAGTAAATGAAGGTCTTGTGCATCAAAGTCATCAGTTCTTACCCACATAAAGCATGATACAGTTCCTCAATGTTGAATCTTAAAAGATAGTGCTCAGTTTGCATGAAACAGGAGGTCCAACCGGGATCCTGAATATGTAGAATAGCATTATGCATACATGATCCAAAAAGGCTTCTGCCTCAGTAATTCATAATTTATTGTTTATGCTTCCAGCAACGTTCCGTTGATAAAAAGCCATTTATGTTTCATTTTGTCGCCTAAACTGTAATTAAGGATGATGTGCAGGCTTAGAAAAATAGATAATGGATCTGCACTTGCACTTTCTGTATCACAAATGTCTATATGGTTTGGAGATTTTCTTTGCTTGCGTTTAAGTTTCCCAAAACTGTGATATTGTGTCCAGTTTTCATATCTTCTTTTCTTTCTTTCTTTCTTTCTTTCTTTTTTTAAGCATACGACAAAGATACCTTCAAAATTGAAATTTTTCCTTTGCAAATATTGAAAATCCTAAAATTATTGCTTTGGTCAAACACAGCACTGCCCTTAGTATCTGTTTTTCAGTATTTGCTAGGAGAGGTCATTTAGTCCTTCGATTACTGACTGCCAGGGAGAGCATTTAGAGACCCGACATGGAGTTCTAAGTGCGGCTGTCCGTAAAGCTATTCAAAGCTGTGAATTGCAGTGAAGCACCCCTGTCAATGTGCTAGCAATCTTTTCTGGTTCTAACAGAGAATTCAAATTCTGAAGATTTCGCAAAGAGAAAAGCCGATAGATTAATGTTGCCAAGTGCCATTGAGTCCATCCGACTCATAACAACCCTTTGTAGGGTTTCCGAGGAGCAGCTGATGTGGCTGAATTGCTGACCTTGAGGTTTGAAGTCCAGTGCTGGTCCTACAGCATCACACCAGGAGTCCAGTAGATTAATAGGCACAGGCTTAATTATCTTCTTGTACTTAGATGCTGTTGTGTTGCTTCCAGCTCATACTGACTCTATAGTATACAGTACATCTGCCCCATTTGGTTTCCAACATTATGATTTTTACAGGGAGCAGATCACAAGATTTTTTCTTACACGGAGCCACTGGTAGGTTCAAACTGCTGACCTTCTGTCAGTAGCTGAGCGCTTTACCTTTGTATCACCAGGACTCCTTTTTACTTATTTTAGACATGCTGTAGGTGTCCTGGCAAGACACTGTGGGATAAGAACTGGATCTCTTACCATGAGGTCAATGATTCAAACCCATCAGCCACTCATTGGAAATCCTATACAGGGTCACTATGAGTCAGAACCAACAAGGCAGCACTTCACAACAACAACAACAACAACAACAACAAGAGATGGTGTAATCATTTTGCTCTATTAGACCTTTGCTTCAACTCCTGATTTAGAAAAGTAAATACCCATATAGACCATAGAGATCTTGAACATCCGGGAGCATGCATACAGTTATATTGAGAACTGTTTGCCATTTAGCCAGACTTGTTTGGACCTTTTTGTTAGTGGTGTCATTAAAGAATAATATTATTTACTGATTTATCATCTATTTGCCAGCTTAAAAATAGACCTTGGGATTTTGTGTGTGCCAAGCCCACATGTCTGTCCTTTGGTAAGCACAACTAACTATTAAAATTAAATGTGGAAACAAAATGAGCTGTCACTCTATGCAAATTCTCCTTTAAAAAAAAAAAGTGTTCAATGTAGTTGACAATCATTTCATCTCTTTTTTAGCACAGAAGTTTGCATTTTGAATTAATGTGAACGGTTTATAGACACAACATTAGGCATACGTGACATTCCGTCTGGGGATGTGACCTGAATAACACACGCCAGGCGCTTTGGATTCCTTAGTTTGCTGAAGAAGCCACTAGAGATGGCAGAGAAAGAATCTGGAAACTCTAAACAGAGCATGCTACATAGCTACGTGTTTAAAAAGTTGCCTTGGAATGAATTAGACTAAAGGGTGAAAGACCCGCCGAGTATCGAGCAGTACAATCTACATAATTAAGAATATTTAGCTTTGGATTCTAGTTCTTTTCGTTAGGATCTGTGAGAACTTATTAAAAAAATACTGAATAGTGGAATCTTTTCTGTAAGATGGAAACAATGATCACTTTTATGTTGTTTTAAATAATAAAACAGTCATTTAAGAAAGAGTAATAAAAAGATCATGTCAATCATGTGCTCCGGGTCTCTGGGTGGCACAAATGTTGTGCAGTGAACTACCAACCTGAAAGTTGGTGGTTAGAAGTCACCTAGACGTGCTGCCGAACAAAGTCTTGTTTGCCTGTTTCTGTCATATTTTAGCCAGAAGACCCCATGCGCTAGTTCTAGTCTGAAACACATGGGGTAGCCATGAGTTGGGATCAACAGGAGAGCAGCAGGTTGTATTGTGTTTGTTTTTAGTGCTACGTTTAGTGTCTGCCAATCGGAGCTACTCCCCTCCTCCACTCCTTCTCCCACAATCTCTGTAAGCCTCAGGAATCTTCTCATCCACCCAATGTAGGACATAAAAAGGTTAATGGAAGGAAAAGAAAGAAAGAGAGATGAAGGAGAGCATCTTGGCTTCAACAGCAGGCAGGTTTATTGAGAGTAAACCTGGGAGGGGGCACTCTTAAGTCTCCAGAGGAGACCAAGAGCCTCGTCTGTTCTCTTCCAGACTGGGATATTTAAAGGCCGCGTGGTCTGGGTACAGTTCTGGGGAGTATACAATGGGCGGGGGTATGGAGATTTGGGCGAGGGTAGTTGCAATGCCATTCCGTTCATCAGGTGCAAAGTCCTTCAGTTAATAAGCAATGTGAAGTGAGGTAGCAGAGGAATCACTCATTTTACGTTATTCAACGAGAAGTCTGGGAGGTGCGCTTGTTAAAGTGCTTGGTTGCAAACCGAAAATTCAACAGTTCAAACCTACCAGCCACTCTTGTTGTTGTTGTTATGTGCCGTGGAGTCGGAGCCAACTCATAGCGACCCTGTACAGGGTTTCTGAGGGTGTAAATCTTTACGGGAGTAGAAAGCCTCATCTTTCTCCCACGGAGCAGCTGGTAGTTTCGAACTGCTGACCTTGCGGTTCACAGCCCGATTCGTAACCACTACGCTACCAGCCACTCTGCGGAATAAAATATACTAGTCTGGGTCCATAAAGATGTACAGCCTTGGAAACCTGTGCATCTGTTCTACACTGTCTTGCAGCATCATTGTGAATCACAATCGGCTCAACAGCAGTGAGTTTGTTGTTTGTTTGTTTCTTTGGGTATTCAGCAGTTATTCAACATGTCTGCAAACTTTGCCTATGTTTAAAGCAGAGGAAAATGAAAAATGCAAAAGAAGAAATTTTGGGTAGTGTAAATTCTTGTTTGAATAGAACATTGCTCACACGAGCAAATAGGGTTCTATGGTACTGAACTTTTCTTTCAGGGTTAGTATGTAACTGGGAAGGGGGAGACATGTGAATCGGCGAGTGTTCCATCCATAATCCTGAGAGGTTATTAATAACAGATCATATGTTTATTCACTTATTCAACAACTGAGTTGATATGAATACTTTATAATCACTACATAAACTAAGAGTCCTAGAATAGTGCTATATGATTAGTACTGGATGACTAACCATAGGAGTCCTGATGTGGTACTATAGGATAAGCACAAGGTCAGTGGTTCAAACTCACCAGCCACTCTTCAGAAACCTTTACAGGGTCTCTATGAGTTGGAAGCCACTCAATAGTACTTAACAACAACTAACCACAAGGTTGGTGGTTCAAATACATTAGCTGCTCCTTGGAAACCCTATACAAGGTCACTATGACTTGGAACCAACTCAGTGGCACTTAGCAACATCCACAACATAAACAGGAAGGTGACTTGTGGATGCAGATTGCTAATCAGATAGGTGGTTTGAACCTACCTACCAGCTCTGTGGGAGAGAGAGCTGACTCTCTAATTCTGTAAGTGTTATAGTCAAAAAAACATATGCGGCAGTTCTGCTTTGTTACAAAGGGACATTATGAGCAGAAAAGAAACTCAATGACACCTATCAAAACCAAGTCCAACAACGTTATCATTGCCATGGAGTTTGGTTCTGACTCATAAGGAGCCTACGTACAACAAAAACAGTGCCCGGTTCACACCATCCTCACAATTGTTGCTGTGTTTGAGACCATTGTTGAAGCAACTGTGTTAATACAACTTGATGAAGAACTTCCTCTATTTCACTGACCCTCTTCTTTACAAACATGATGTCCTTCTCCAGGGAACTGGTCTCTCCTGATAACATGCCCAAAGTACCCGAGATGACATCTCACCCTCTTCACTTCTAAGGAACATTCTCATTGTACTTCCTCTAGGACAGATGTGTTAATTCTTCAACAACTGTCATCCATGTTGTTGTTGTTCAGTGCTGTTGAGTTGGTTCCAGCTCATAGCTGTGTAGGGTTTCTGAGGCTTAAAAATATTATGTGAACAGAAAGCCTTGTCTTTCCATCACAGAATGAATGGTGGGCTCGAACAGAAGACTTTGTGATTTGCAGTCCATTGCTTATCATATGGAGCCACTGTGCTTCCCTCTGATAGTCCATGGCATATTCAATATTCTATGCCAGCACCACAATTCAATGCATGGGTTCTTCTTTGGTCTTCCTTATTCATTATGCAGCCTTCATATGCATATGGAGTGATTGAAAACAACAACATAGGCGCTGGAAAAGGCAGCATGTGTGTTGGATCAAAACAAAGATGGATTTGAATTAACCTGCAAACAGGAATCATGAACATTTCATATGAATCATGTTTTTATTTATATAATTGGTGTGAAGTCATAGGATAAGCATTTGACTATAATATTGGTTTGACTTTCAATGTCAGTGGTTCAAACTCACCATCCATTCCTCAGAAACCCTATACAGGGTTGCTATGAGTGAGATCTTAACAACAACAGCATATGTACCAGGTACAATCCTCGGCATTGATTATAGCATAGTAGATGAACAGATATTCCCTCTTTCTCTTGCCCCATGTATTTTTGCTTTCCTCAACAGTCAATTTTATACGAATTTGAATGATCAGAGTGGAAGGCAAAGATTTGATGTAAATTTTTTTTATCATACCAAAGATCAATTCACAGGCTAGCATGTAAAATCCTATATTTTTAGAGGAATACTCATGCACTGTCACTTCCATATCATCATAAACAAAGTTCCCTCTTAAAGCCCACTCAGTTTTTGAAGATGGCTTTCAAGAAGGAAGAGTTCGTTTTTCTTGGATTCTATCACTGCTACCTTTAGAAGCATTGGCCATTCAGAGTGGTGGTGTGTCATTATATAGAAAATATAATTCTCCTCCTGAGTTTCACATCAGTCACCTCACTGCTCCTGAGTTTGGACCAGCTAGGTTGAAGCCTACTACTCAGTGTGTTTAGCTTTTAAGATCAAAGCATGTTGGCAAGTCCTTTTCTAAAGGACAGTAACCCATAGGCTAGGCTGTAATTTGTGTTGAAAGACTGCTAGTGATGATTCTTATTTGCAGGTTCATTTGAATCCATTATAATAAGTATTGATCCAACTCATATGATCTCTAATGCATGCCTTTTCCAGCTCCTGTGTTGTTCTTGTTGAGTGCCTTTGAGTCACATTTGTACTTCTAGTGGCCCCCTGTGACAGACTAGAACTGACCTATAGGGCTTTTCGGGGCTGTAATATCTATGGGATTAGGTCAAGAAATCTTTCTTCTATGTAGCCACTGGGTAGGGTCAACCCACCACCCTTTTGTTGAAATGTTGTGCCATCAGAGTTTATTCCAGCTTTCATGAATACTTGTTTTTGATAACTAAGCTTTAGCTGACTTTCAGTATGTGATGCTTACTGAGGATCCCTGATGACTAGACAATGATATTGCTATCATCTCTGGGAATGGAATTGCATGTATGCTCTATGTGTTTCCTAAGGTGCCACCAGAGGGGATGTGTGGATGCACTTTGCAGAGTGAGATAGTAACTGTGGTTCTTGAACCTTTCTGGATTCCTCTTGCCTTTGTTTTCATCCAAGTTGATTGCCTGCTAGAATTTCCTCCCTCTATTACTTGAGTACATTTTTCTTAGCCTTCTGATGACTGTTTATCTTAGGGCTGTCTGTAAAACAACAAAAAAGGACTCTACCTGGGATGCTGAGCAATCATCCTTCTCCGAATTTCATTCTTTCACTTGGTCAGGCAGCCATTGCTAGTTCTCTAGAAGGTCATACTGTGAATTACTTCTTGTCCCCAGGCTTCAGTTTCCTCTCACACAAAACAAATGGGTCAGTGCTGAGGAGCTAAGGGCTCATATATTCCATCCTTCCGAGTGTGAAAACATGCAATCTTGGGAGAAATAGCAAAAACTTTGAAATCAGACAAGTCCTGGCTCCACCAAGGGAAGGTCTTGTGACTTTGGACAAGACTTTCTTTCTTTTTTTTTTTTTTTATAAACAGGGTGTAAATAATTGAAAATGTTAACCTAAAATCACTATGATGATAAAATAAAAGAATGTAAAATTAACGCCACAGGCAGTTCCTGGGACATATTTGATGCTTGCTGTACTCTGTGTTCTTTGTTGTTGTTGTTGTTAAGTGCCGTCGATTCAGTTCTGACCCATAGTGACCCTGAACAGGGTTTCTGAGGCTGTAAATCTTTACGGGAGCAGAAAGCTTCCTCTTTCTCCCGCGGAGCAGCTGGTAGTTTCGAACTACTGACCTTGCGGTTCGCAGCCTGATTCATAACCACTACGCTACCAGAGCTCCTTTATCAGCCTTCAAAAGAAATGTTAAGTATGTAAATGATCTCTACCTTAGAAATTATTGTGAAATTTGAGTTCAGTAATACTGGATATTATTGTTATATTATGCATTTACAACACACAGCTTGCTCTTTCTTAGTATGTCCGTGCAAAATCCTGGACATATTAATGGCTTAAATAATGCTCAGATGTCAGAAAATATTAGTAAATATAGAGGTAGTTATTCCCATAGTTCAAACATTGATATTATTATATATCATGCAAGGGTGGAGACAAGAAATTATATGAATGTTATGCAAGTGTTTAGTTATTGCATTCCTTTTGATTCATTAGGAAGAGTTCTCTGGAAAATGTAGGGCTTGAGTGTGCATTTTCAGAAGTAAGAACCTAGGTAGAAGTATCTGAAAAATTAGGCAAGAATGGCCCAGATATGCAAATCATTCCCATAAAGGAGAAATTATTGAAAAAGACAAGTGCTGTAAAATGTTTTGTGGTGATCTATAAATGTTGAGACCATAAGACTTTAGTTCCCTAAAGAAAATTAATGTGATGAGTCTCAGTATATTGAATATATCTGCATTCATTCTTGATGCCTATAACAGGATAGCAAATGTGCTTTACAATATTTAGAAGAATGTTACACCCATGCACACATGCACATACGGTTTAATAATGGGACTGGAAAACAAAGTGATTTATATCCATATATATCCATACATCAGTAAGATGCTGGTGGTGGTGGTGGTGGTGTGC
>NW_006408573.1:11779503-11824470 GCF_000296735.1 Chrysochloris asiatica | reverse complement strand
CGTTGTTGGGTTTCCGTAGTCTCATCTGCGCCACTCGGTTTCCACATACTCCGCGGTCCCCAGCCGCCATCATGGTGAAGCTAGCCAAAGTCGTGAAAAATCAAAGTAATTCCAAGAAGCTGGCTCTTCCCCCAAGGAGGTAGACGAAGATAGTGAGTCAGAAGATGAAGAAGAAGAAGAAGAAAGCAGTGGAGAAGAGGTTGTCATTCTTCAAAAAAAAAGGCAAGAAGAATACCGCACTGCCATTAAAGAAGGTGGTGGTTTTCCCCACTAAAAATATAGTTGCCACACCAGCCAAGAAAGCAGCTGTCACCCCTGGCAAGAAGGCTGCTGCCATGCCAGGTAAGAAGACAGTTACAGCAGCCAAAGCTACAGCAACAGCTGGCTAGAAAGGAGCCACCCCAGGTAAAGCAGTGTTGGTGACCTCCAGCCAGAAGGGAGCTGCTCCTCCAGCCAAGGGGGTAAAGAATGGCAAGAATGCCAAGAAGGAAGACAGTGACGAAGAAGATAATGAAGACAGTGAGGAAGATGATGAGGATGAATTTGAGCCCATCATGATGAAAGGAGCAGCTACCCCTCACTTCGATGACAAGGATGATGATGATGATGATGATGATGATGATGATGATGATGATGATGATGATGAAGATAATGAGGACCACGAGAAGGAGGGTGAATAAAATGACCCTGAAGAAGAAGTCATGGACACTACCCTGGCAAAAGGCAAGAAATTCTACCCTGAGAAAGCCAAGAGTGTGGCCGAGGACGATGATGAAGATGATCATGATGAGTAAGAGGATGACAAGGAGGAAGATGATGAGGAAGAGGAGGAAGAACCTGTCAAAGAAGCACCTGGAACACAAAAGAAGGAAATGGTCAAACAGAAAAGCTGATTCTGAAGCCAAGAAGCAGAAAGTTGAAGCCATAGAACCAACTACAGCTTTTGATCTATTTGTTGGAAAACTGAATTGTAACCAGTCTGCTCCAGAATTAAAAACTGGTCGCAGTGACCTTTTTAGCTAAAAATGATCTTTTTGTTATGGCTGTCAGAGTTGGTATGACTAGGAAATTTGGCTATGTGGATTTTGAATCTGCTGAAGACCTGGAAAAAGCCTTGGAACTCACTGGTAATGAAATTTGGTAATGAAATTAAACTAGAGAGACCAAAGGGAAAAGACAGTAAAAAGACTGAGATGCCAGAACACTTTGGACCAAAAACTTGCTTTACAAAGTCACTCAGGGTGAACTAAAAGAAGTGTTTGAAGATGCCATGGAGATCGGGCTAGTCAGCAAAGATGGAAAAACAGAAGCTGATGCTGAGAAAACCTTTGAACAAAAGCAAGGAATAGAGATTGATGGCCAGTCTATATCCTTGAACTACACTGGGGAGACAGGTCAAAATCAAGACCACAGAAGTGGAAAGAACAGAATTTGGAGCGATGAATCAAAAACACTGATTTTAAGTAACCTCTCCTATAGTGTAACAGAAGAAACTCTAGTAGGTGTTTGAGAATGTAACTGCTATCAAGATGCCTCAGAACCAGAATGGCAAATCTAAAGGGTATGCATTTATAGAATGCTAAAGATGCTAAAGAACCTTTAAATTCTTGTAATAAAAGAGAAATTGAGGGCAGAGCCATCAGGATGTAATTGCAAGGATCCTGGGGATCCCCTAAAGCTAGAAGCCAGCCAGCCAAAACACTCTTTGTCAAAGGTCTGTCTGAGGACACAACTGAGGAAACATTGAAGGATCATTTCATGGTTCTGTTCGCACCAGACCAAGAAACAGACTCCTCCAAAGGGTGTAGGCTTGTAGACTTCAACAGTAAGGAAGATGGTACACTGCCAAGGAGGCCACGGAGGATGGGGAAATCGATGGAAACAAAGTTACCTTGGACTGGGCCAAGACTAAGGGTGAAGGTAGCTTTGAGGGATGAGGTGGAGGCCGAGGAGGATTTGGAGGCAGAGGTGGCCAAGGCTGGGGAGGGTTTGGAGGGAGAGGAGGCTTTTGGAGAGTCAGAGAAGAAGGAGGAGATCATAAACCACAAGGAAAGAAGACGAAATTTGAGTAGATCGTCCATTCCAGTCTTTTTCCTCTTCCATTTGAAACCAAGGACTCTGGGGTTTTTACTCTGTTACTGGATTCATGACAGAGCCTTCTGAGACAGTAACCATGTGTTCTAGTTAGAAATTCTACGAAACACATTTCAAAGGGACCTGCCATGTGGTTTTGACTGGATTTGAATTTATATTAAGTTTTATCTCATGTACAAAACCATGTTTTTCCTACAAAAGAAAAGAAAAAAGAAAGGTGTTTGTTGCTGTTTTTGTTGTTGTGTACCATTGAGTTGGTTCTGACTCATAATGATCCGGTATAGGGTGTCTGAGAGTGGCAGGTCGGTCTGAACAGCTGAACTTGTGGTTAGCAGTCCAGTGCTTATCCTACAGCATTATACCAGGCTCTCAGGAAGGGTTTTGGTTGTTGGTTGTGTACCATTGAGTGGGATTTAACTCATTGCAATCTTATGTAGGGTTTATGAGGCTGTACACCTCTACGAGAACAGAAAGCCTCATCTTTCTCCTGCAGAGCGACTGGTAGATTTGAACTACTGACCTTGTGGCTGGCAACCTAGCTCGTCATGTACTGTACTACCAGTTCTCCTTCCATGAAGCATTACAGAGGTGAAAACACTAAGTCTATACACTCCAAAGCATATAAACATAGATGTAGGCTATTGAGAAACAATAACATGTTTTCATTTCTCAAAAATATTTTGGATATATGTAATAAGAATTTCTAGGATTTTTTTTGTTTTTTCAGGAATACTTAGTGACTAACTCTTGTATTTAAAAAATATTCTGTATACATAATTAAAGGAGCGCTGGTAGCATAGTGGTTACGAATCAGACTGTGAACCACAAAGTCAGCAGTTCGAAACTACCAGCTGTTCCACAGGAGAAAGATGAGGCTTTCTGCTCCCGTCAAGATTTATAACCTCGGAAACCCTGAACAGGGTCGCTATGAGTCAGAACCGACTCCACAGCACTTAACAACAACAACAACATACATAATTAATGTTAATACATAATTAATACCAGGAGCTCTGGTAGCGTAGTGGTTACGAGTCGGGCTGCCAACCTCAAGGTCAGCAGTTCGAAACTACCAGCGGCTCCTTGGGAGCAAGATGAGGTGTTCTGCTCCCATAAAGATTTACAGCCTCGGAAACCCTGTGTAGGGTCACTATGAGTCGGAACCGACTCCACGGTACTTAACAACAACAACATACATAATTTAAAATCTTAAAAATAATAATTTTGGCAATTTTCTGAAACCTGTATTGTGAGTAGCCATGAAATGTGCCTTGATTAGAACTGTTTAGCAAAGAAAGTTTTAAATGTTAAGGTAGAATTATCTAAAGCTCATTATCTTTTCTATCCAAGTTACCAAGTCCAAAATACAGACAGTTATTAAAAGTGCACATTTTGAGTGGATAGGGGAACCAAAAGAAAGAATAAATATCCCCTTACCCTAAATCTGTTATAACTTCTCTGTCATCCTAATATGTTATAGATTCTAAAATAAATATTTAATTTTGCAAGAACTTTTGTCCTGCAAGCAAATCCAGTCTACCTAATGTTGCATGCCACAGAAATATAATTGTTTATAAAATAACTTTTACTGTGAAACATTAAAGTTATTATAAAGATTAGAGTGTATGCTTACTTTTCAAGCAAGTGTTTTACTTCGGAGTTTTGAAATTGTTTTAAGACACTTATGTTCTCTACTATTATTATTTTTTTAATGGGTCACTACATACAGACTCCTAATGTGAGATAAAGCGCTGGACCCAAGGTCAGTGATTCAAACTCACCAGTTGCTCCTTGGAAACCCTATACAAGGTTGTTATGACTCATCTGTACATAACAACAACAACATAGTGAATATGTAACACATTGTAAGACATAAACAATAACTACAGTTTATTGAGCCCTTACTATTTCAGGCAGTTTACACATCTACCACCTACCTTCCTATCAGTAGAAATATTAATGGTAAGTATCACCCTATTGTAGTTTTGCAGATGAGAAAACTACGACTCTAATATAAGTGACTCTCCCAGAATAGAATCCGGCTAGCAGTTCAAACCTACCAGCCGCTCCTCCAAAACCTTATACAAGGTCGCTGACTTGATGGCACTTAACAATACCAACAACAATGAGCAAACTGCTAAATCTATGTTTTTACCCATAGCATACACTGCATTTCAAAGTGTTACACATTGACTGAAGCAGAAGAAGAAAAATGGGAACATTTTGCCGAACACACACACACACACAAAATCTATTGATTTTTAAATTTTATTATTTTCAGATGCATATGACTTTCTTTTTAGATGGATATTGTTTTTGTTGTTAGTTGCAGTCTAATTGGCTTTGAGCCCTTGAGACCCCATATATATAACAGGATCATTCATTGTTGTTGTTAAGTGCCATCGAGTCAGTTCCAATTCATAGTGACCCTGTATAGGGTTTCCAAGAAGGGACTGGTGAGTTTGAACTGCTGACCTTGTAGTCCAGTGCATTGACCCACAGCACCAAACCAGGCAACATGCAATCCATGACAGTACAACAAGCTGGCAGGGGGTAGGTGGTCGTTTCAAACTATATTTTTGTTGTTAAATGTCATTAACTTTGTTGCAACTCATAGTGACCCTATATAGAGTTTCCAGGGAGTAGTCGGTGGGTTTGAACCACTGACCTTATCCTACAGTCCCACATGAGGACTCTCTCTCAAATTACAGCAGGTTATTGACCTATACTTATGGATGTAGTAGCTCAAAATACCAACTGAGAGGGAAGGAGTCTTCATATCAAGTATCAATGCTATCCCCTATGCATACAGGGTAGATAGAGACGGACAACTTAGACATTGGCTACCTAATATGAAGGGGTGAAAAAGGCACGAAGTGACTGGCTTGCATGTTTTCAAGAGGGAGTTTAGCATAAGAGTGTTTGGGGGAAGGTAGAATCTCCACTTGTCTAGACAGATCTGGTGAAAAGAGATGGGGATAAGATTCTTATGATTCACCAGTAAGTAATTGTTATGAATAATCGTGACTGTAACAACTAAAAATGTAGAAGTTTTGTAGCAAATATGGGGGAGTAGTTAATCGTACAGTCCAGAAATAGAGGACCTTAGGACCATCAAGGGGTAAGAGCACAAACGAAAGTGAGACCCTATCAAGAGAAGCAGCGACACCAGAGATGGAGGCAGAGATGATGACATGGAGAGAGGGAGCAGCAGAGGGAGCAGCGGAAGACTCTGGACTCATGCAAAGAAAGGGACTGTGTGCTGACAGCCAGGAGGCAGGTTGCAGAATGTGCCCTTTGGTTGTCCAAATTATTATATATTCCCGAGTGTTTTGTATACATTACACCTCCCACCCCACTTCCCCCACCCAAACCAGAGGGAATAGAAGCAAATACTGTTGAGAAAAAAAATTATGGCAGGTTAGAAACCATCAAGTACTTAACAGAGAAAAGCATCACAGTCTTAGTTGAGATAAAATCTGACAACATCCAAAAAGAAGACAAAAATTGCCATAGTGATTATTGAAAACCTAGAACCCAAGACAATCTATTATCTCTACCGGTTAGTCGCTATGTGACGGCACTTAGCAACAACAACAACTATATATATATCAAGCATTATTTTTACAATCTTTTCACAATTCATTATAATAATGCTGAGTTATTATAAAAAAAAAAAAAAAAAAAAAAGCAATGCTTAGTTTATGATGGTCAGAAAGACAATATTGGCTTCTGTATTTGGCCATTAGCCCCAATTCTGCCTTGCACAACATTGCAGTCTAACTTTAATTATATAAGAAGTTAGAAAAATTAGGACTGACAGTAAGCATATTGCCAAAATCTGTAAGGACTGAGAATTAATGAAAAGGTTGAGATATGTGAGTTAAAAATTTAGTAATAACAATGACAACATCGACAACAATGGTTTGCCAATGATCACCCATTAGAAATGGAGGTAATCTACTTGCCAGAGAGTTTATTAGAAGGCCTCTAGTGTCCCTTTGAATTACTGATGTGGTGCTGTTGGATAAACACTGGAGTGCTAGCCACAAGTCTGGTGGTTCAAACCCACTAGATGCTCCTTGGAAACCCTGGACAGGGTCACTATGGAACTGACTCTATGACACTTAACAACAACAACTTGTCCTTTGGTGATGAAGTCAAATTGTATATCAATCATAAAAAATAAGTGGCCAACACATATAGGTGTTGCTTTTGCTCTTTCTGTATCTTCTAAATGATCACATCTTACAGAAATCAACTGGGCAGAAGGTAACCAGTGAGCAGCAATAAAAACCTATTAGAGAAAACCATGATTTCATCTTAATTATTTATATTTTATTCATTATACATTATCCTATTTATTTCAACCTGCATTTATCCTATCACACAATGCATTGGGACAAGAGAAAACAAATAATTTGTTTAGCTTTTTAAAATAAAAAAAATTCTAAAATGCATTAAGTGGAAAGAGAAGTATTTAGAGATACATACTCTTCTCTGGAAATGGGCCTTTTGTATCCCTGTGATTCCACATTAACAATGTTTACATAATTTTTAGTAATACCATGTGAAATTTAGATGAAATAACATTAGGAACACAGTTATACTAGAGGCCTGCCCTCTGTTCTTCTCTTCTGGATGTTTCAAATAGAACAAAGTAGGGTCTCTACTTTGGTCATTGGGTCTATGCATCAATGCTGTCTAGTGAATCATTTGTGACCAGAGTAGGTCAGACAAACACATTATCTCTGCCTTTTCCTGCTCTAAAGCCCATGCTCTAATCTCATATCTTAAAACTGTAATTTCTTCAAATATTAAATATAAAATTGTAAAGTTGCTGTGGTAGCGTAGTGGTTATGAATCGGGCTGCGAACCTTAAGGTCAGCGGTTCGAAACTACCAGCTGCTCCGCGGGAGAAAGATGAGGCTTTCTACTCCCGTAAAGATTTACACCCTCGGAAACCCTGTACAGGGTCGCTATGGGTCGGACCCGACTCGATGGCACTTAACAACAACAACAACAACAAAGTTGCTGTGGAGTTGATTCCAACTCATGGTAAGCCCCTGTGAATCAAAGGAGAACTGTGCTCCATCGAGTTCTCAATGACGAATTTTTAGGAAAGAGATCTCTAGACGTCTTTTCTGAGGTGCCTATGAGTGCACTTGAACTTTCAGTCTTTCAGTTAACAGCCAGGTGCATTAGCATTCCCTCATCCAATATAAGAAAATTGCAGCTTTAATTTGTATCTAAGAAAGAAAAGCAAGTTATGCTCCATTAAAAATCTGACAGTTAAATATCAACTAACATCAACTGCAATATCTCTGATTTCAAAGATATTAAAAATATTTTATTATATATGCATTAGAATTAATGAAATGTTGTACTTTAATTTGTAAAGAGAACATGTTGGCTTATAAATAACCTGGAGGAAAAGAATGAGAATTTCAGTTCAAGAATAATACTGAGAACCAAATTATGTCTCCAGTTCAATACTCAACTGAATGTAGAAGGAGTATGGACAAACTGTAAGGGCCATAAGGAAGCCTATTTCCAAAAGCAGTCATAGTTTTTATTATATTATATACCTGCTTAATTCCTTATTATACTGTGTCTCAAAACAGTGGAGGTATCATTAACTATAAACTTCCTGTCAGCTTCTTGAAAACGCACAAGTTCTTATGTTGCGATTTCAGAGTGAGAATTTAAAATCCAAATCTTGGCTATCCAAAGTGATTGTAGAAATGTATTATTTGGATTATCATGCTGGGCTTTGATTATGAGTTATGGGCTTTTAGCATCAAAGCACTTGTCTTACCAGAGTCCTCCTCTTCAGAAGAGTGATGACGTTGTAGAAGATGGCAACATACAACAGGGACTTATAGTACCAAACTCTGTCCGTATGTGCCGTCAAGTCGATTCTGGCTCATAGTGACCCTGTGTAGGGTTTCCAGGCTGTAAATCTTTACAGGAATAGGTAAACTTCATTTTCCTCAGTAGTGAACTTGAAGCAAAGTTGGTGAGACCTCATAAGAAGAAAGAAGGAAGCTGGCATCAGACAAAGGTGGCCAGAAACTAAGAAACTTGACTAGTTATAGAAACTGGCCTTGAAATGTAGCCCCAGTTTCAATCTTCTGATTCCAAAGAGGCATTCGGAGGCTCAAGTTAGTGAGGATGATTTTGCAGTAGTAATTCCCAGAGAGTAAAAAAAATTCTCACCACATGTGACATAGCTGTTTCCACTTTCTTTCTTAAGGGGAGTACCAGATCAAGGTGCTTGGTTACCTGTGCCAGACATACCTTCTTAGAAGGGCAAGGATGAAAGGGGCAAAGTTTGATGTCAGGGCACTAAGCGAAAGTATGAGTCAAAGACGTAGATATGAGCACTCGATGCACTTGGTAAACCAAGGCCAAATCCTGAGAGAATGGCCCAGATACACAAGCCATTGAGATTCATTAGATAGAATGCATAAATCACTGGTCAATTCCTGGGTCTCTGCCAGCCAGATCCTTTTACGTCCATTAGATGTTGAGTTCACAGAAACAAGGTCATTCACATTAAAGGCACATATTAATGTGTTCTCCTAAAGGCCTGTTTTTTTGTTTGTTTGTTTTAAGTTGTAATGCAGAGAATAATAGAAGGAACTGGGGTAGGGAAATAAGAGAGAAAAGTGCTCAGGGCAGAACCCTGGCCTGACTCATAGGAACCTTACAGAACAGAGTAAAACTACCCCATAGGATTTCGAAGACTGTAATCTTGACTGAGGAGCTCTGCTAGCATAGTGGGTCAGGAGATGGGCTGCTAGTCACAAGGTCTGCAGTTCAAATTTTTCAGCTGCCATGTGCAACGGGGGAGAAAGATGAGAATTTCTGCTCCCATAAAGATTTACAGCCTCGGAAACCCTATATAGGTTTGCTGTGAATTGGAACCGACTTCACAGCATAGCCTCACTACCACCGATCTTTATGGAAGCAAAATGCCACGCCTTTCTCCCTGGTTGCCTGGAAAGGTGGCTATTCCCCAAAGACAGCATTCATCTCTGGCCTCTGTCACTTGCTAGAGCGTCTCTGATGAGCCATTGTTTCTCCCAGCCTTCATTTTCTTCTCTTGAAATGAATACATCCAGGTACAACTTAAAACATTATATAGCAGTAAGAGAACAAATTATACAAAACACTGAGTATAACATATGGGCACAAAGGGTAACTGTGATTAAGAATGCAAGAGACTTGAATGGATGCATTTAATGTAATTTCACACAAAAGAGTGTGGGAAGAACATACTCTTAGAGAAATCTAGGTAGAGAAAATACATGTATTCATTAAAATGAATTTGCTTACAGGTGACAGAAACCTCACTCAAATGACCTATGCTATAAAAAGAATATTAATACAACAAAACAAACAAAAAGATCCACAAAACAAAAAAATAGAATGGAAACAGTGCTAGAATCAGAGACATCAAGGATGTTATTAGTGGAAATTGACTCAATAGCAGCCAATAGCCCCAATAGAGAGTGCTGTAGACCTTGTCTTCTTCTTTCATTAAGTCGAGACCCTCCGCCAATCTCACAATCATTGCTACTCAATAGCCCAGTGCTGCTGCTACTGTGACTACCCACCTTGTTGGGGCTCTTCCTGTTTTTCACACACCCTCCAATTTACCACGTAGGATGTCTTCTCCAGAGACTGGTGCCTTCTGATAATATGTCCAAAGCATGAGAGACAAAGTCTAGCCATCCTGGCTTCTAAGGAGTATTCTGCCTATACTTCTAACAAAGATTTGTTTGTTCTTCCGGCAGTCCGTGGTACTTTTAATATTCTCCTCCAACACCATAACTCAAATGCATCAGTTCTTCTATGGTCTTCCTTATTCATTGCCCAACTTTGAGGCTATTGAAAAAGATTACAATTTTGGAAACCTGGTGGGTCCATTCTATTCTGTCCTATACGATCACGATTCCTTACACACCATCTTCACCAGGGGTGGGAACCAGAACTTCCCGAAACACTAGGACTAACTGAATGTTGTTGTTGTTGTTAAGTGCCGTCGAGTCGGTTCCGACCCATAGCGACCCTGTACAGGGTTTCCGAGGGTGTAAATCCTTACGGGAGTAGAAAGCCTCATCTTTCTCCCGCGGAGCGGCTGGTAGTTTCGAACCGCTGACCTTAAGGTTCGCAGCCCGATTCGTAACCACTACGCTACCAGAGCTCCTTTAGGACTAACTGAATAGCTTGTTTTTTTTTTTTTTTTAATGTTTTATTGTGAATTATGTGATAGTTTACATGGGACAACATTAGTTTACATTCATTCTATCATATATCGTTTCATTGCCATGGTAACAATCCTCTCGATGCATCATCAGCCAACCCAAGGGTATATCCTACAAGCCTGTACCCCCCACTTTCCCCAGCCCCCAACCCTTAGTCGTCAGCACACAGCCCCTCTCCCTCTCTGGGTCTAAAGTCCCCAACTGCTCCATCACTCCACGTCATCATCTCTGCCTCCATCATCACTGCTTCTCTGGGTAGGATCCCGCTCTCTGCTCTTCTCCCTTGATGGTCCCAGGGACCTTTGCTCCTAGACTTGCAAAGTTAATTACTCCCCTCCTTGCTACAAAACATCTACCTTTACATTTCCAACTCTCACAATCAGTCCTGATAACAATTATTCACTATTGTATCACAAGATACCTATCTGCATTTCCTTTCATCAGCCCCACCTAGGCAGATTGGATACTACTCAGTGGAGATTCTACCTTCCTCCATGCCCTCTGGATCTAGGTTCCTGCTTGAAAGCTTGTAAGCCAGTCACTTCTTGCCTTTGTAGCTCCCCCATTTTGGGTAGCCAATGCCCAAGTTGCCCATCCATGTCTACTCTGTGTATGGAGGGGGTGGGAATGATCCTTGCTGTAAAGATTTGTGCCCTCTTTTGAGCTACTGCATCCATAGATGTAGGTCAAGTTCATCAAATTGTATCAGATTACTTTTGTTTTCCTCTTCTTCTTCTTCCAGTTGAGCTCTGATCATCCAGTCATTGAAGTCAGGTCAAGTGGGTATTGTTTGCAAGTGTGGGTGTTCTTATGCATATGCCCTCTCTTCTTATCAGCTGGACGCTTCACTCTCCACTCTAGCCCTCTGTGGCTATGTCACTGACTCTGGGCCCATAGCTTGGCGTTTTTTAATGAGAGATTTTTTTCTATTCCAGATTTCATATCAAGTCATTTAAGGAAGTTTCATGTTTGGTCTTCAAGGTGCACATGTAGTCCAAGGAGCCATTGTCTGTATTTAAGGGAATGAAACATTTTCAGGGCTGCTCTGTATAGTGGTAAGAGTTGTTTGCTACACAAGAGCCCCACCCCTAGGAAGAGTTGTTGTTGTTGTTGTTAAGTGCTGTCGAGTCGAATCCGACCCATAGCGACCCTGTATAGGGTTTCCAAGGAATAGCTGGTGAGCTTGAACCACTGACTTTGCAGTTCAAACAACTTTGCAATCTGATGCATTAGCCCACAGCGCCACATCAGAACTGAAAATCAGTCCACACTGTCCTTGAAAAACTGTGATTCCAGTGAAGACTGTCCTGTCTCAGTTGTAGAAAGACATGATCTGATCACCAAAAGCTCCTAACTAAACCCACAAGACTGTAGCTTCTCAAAGGTGAATTCAACTTTTAATAACACAAATGTGTTATGTAGGCTAGCAATAGTCTTTTGGGGTGATTGTTAATTACCCTCGGGTTGGTTCCAGCTCATGGTGACATGTAAAATAGAACTGTGTTCCGTCGAGTTTCCAAAATTCAGATCTTTCTACAACAGATCATCAGGTCTGCCTTCCGAGGCTCCTCTGGGTGGGTTTAAACCACAGAACTTTCAGCTAGTTGCTGAGTGTTTAAGTGTTGGCATCGCCCAGGCGCCTAAAACCCCTAATAGGTCAGCCTAGATTTATAACCATCTTCCTTGAGTGGCAATCCACTTGCAGTCATAAGACATGAGGGAAGAACCATTTTTAAAGGAAGGCAGGTTGGGTAAATACAGAATCTGGACAAGATCAGAAGACAAGAGACACAGATTGGCCAGTGGCGGCAGCAGCGCTGTGAGTGGTCTCAGCAGAGGGATTCCTGACTTCCCTTGGGAAGCATCACAGTAAACAATGACTCTCTCTGTTCAGAAAGTTATGAATTTCAGTTGTCTATTATGTGGCTTCCATTGCATTACATTGCGATATGTCATTGTGAGATGTGACATAGTATAATGCAAGTGACAGCCAGCTAAAATTTTACAGCAAGAAAACTTTTCTTTATATCCAGGATCTGCTATCAAATTTGATAGTGTCTATCAATCCATATTTTTTTCTGAAGATAGATCAAAAATTTGATGTTCAGGAAAAGCTGGTCATTTCAGAACACATCCAAAACCACTTCAGTGCCTTCATGATTTAGTTGTCATAAATCAGTAAAACAACAACAACAACAAACACTCTAAAACTGCTGTAGTCTTTACTCAAGTTTTATTTGTAAGATTTTGATTGAATGGGGCTTTGAACTTTCTAGAATTCTGAGAATGTTGTTTTAGGTGTGACTTCAACTTTCTTTTCTTTTCTTTTTTTTTTTTAAGGTATCATTAAGTAATTTTGAACTCCTGGTGTGGTACTGTAGGATCAGCACTGAACTGCAAACCACAAGGTCGGCAGTTCAAACCCACCAGCTGCTCCTCATGATCACTATGAGTCAGAAACAACTCAAAGGCACTTAACAACAACAAGAAGTGATTTTCGTGCCGATGTAAGATCAGTGATTTCCCTCCCTACCCCAGGAGACTTCTGGCAATATCTGCAGATGTTTTTGATTGCCAGTGTTGAGAGAGAGGCATGTTGTAACTGGCATCTAATGGGTAAAGACTGTGGATGCTGCCAAAGAAAGAACCCTTGGGGCCATTTTGCCCAGTGTCTTGGCCATGCCTCATACCACAAAGGTCATTATTTGAGTTAATTTCCCAGATGGCATCAAGACCTGGTCTTAGAGGTTGCCCAAGTCAAATTTGGATGAATGTAAAACTAATTTCTTCCATTTACACCATTTTAAACTGATTGTGCTGGTATAGTAATTAAATATTCAGCAAAATCTTTTGACTCTTAGGAACTCTTAATAGCACTTCTTTGTACATGTAAATTGATTGGAGATTTCACCCACAAACAGCTTCATAACAGGATCTAGAGTAAACGAAAGCAGGGTTGCTGGGGATGAGTTCCATTCTTGTCACAATCTTATTTCTGAGCTGGTTTCTTCTCTCCCACCATAGTGTTCCTGTCTAGTCTTTCATAAGGAAGAGGGAATTTTCATCTCTGTGTGTGTGTGTGTGTATAATTATTTCATTATGCTAAATCTCAGAGGTAACCTTAGTATATAGAACACATAGCAGTGCAACTTTTCTTTTGAAGTATAGATGAGGGACAGGACCAGAAACCCTTCCTTTCCACCATCTCGGCATCTCTCCCAATATGGCGGCACACCTAAGACATAGTCTGAAAACTTCTTGTCAAATGATGTGGAAAGCACCCTGCAAGTGTAAATTCACTTGGCATTATGAATCAGTCCAAGGAAAGACACAGGGCAACCACCAGTATGCACAATAGTACTCTCTGGAGTGTGTGGAGAGCTTCTCCAACTCGTCCCTCTGGTCCCAGATGTATACTTCTAAAGACAACACAGCTAATAATCCATTGCTGGTAATTAAATGTACCTGACAGAGAACCCTCATTTTCTAGGCTTTTTTTTCTTCCAAGACACAGGACAGTCTCAAGAAAAACAGTAGGCTTTAGATAATGATGTTGTTGTTGTTATTGTTAAGTGCCATCGAGTCGATTCCAACACATAGCAACCCTGTTGTATAGGGCTTCTGAGGGTTGGCTGGTGAGCTTGAACTGCTGCTTTTGCAGTTCAAACCGATCTTGTTGTCTAGCACATTAACCAGCACGCCACACCAGGATGATAGATCCCAGTAAGTATACTTCCCTGCTGACTGAAGAGCTCTGGGTACTTGGGTCCCTTACTTCAGCTTTTGCTGCTTTATTTGGAATTTGGGTTAATAATATCTGTCATAAAAGTGATTTTAAGGATTACATGTGATCATGATGGGAGACACTAACTACAAAGTCTGATGCATAATAATAGATTTTAATTGTAAGGATTAGAGATGTTGTGTATAAAGCATCTGACATATGGAAGGCGCTCCATGTATAGTAATTGTAGGTATTACTCAGTTTGAACTCACATTCAGACCTGAAAGAGTCCCAGAAACAGTTATACAATGTGGTGGTGGTGGTGGTTGTGTGCTGTGGAGTCAGTTCCGACTCATAGCGACCCTGTATAGGTTTTCCGAGGCTGTAAATTATTACAGTGTAGGAGGTTAAATTCCGTTTCCTGCCATCAGACCTCATTTGCCTCTTTCTCTTCATTGTGGTTGAGAATCTCTAGACTGTCCTTTAGAACTCAGTGAAGATTAATATAATCATGTAACAACAACCACAGACACATCTAAATGCTTACCATGCTTCTGACTCAATCAACCCATTCCATTATGGGGCCTTACTCTGAGTGTCTCCATTTTGTAGATGAATAGAGAGAGGCAGGAAGAGGCTAAGTAGATTGTCATTGAGTTCTTGTTGATGCATAGCAACACTATGTACAACTATCCTATACTACCCTTAGATTTATTGTATTAGAGTCCATTGTTGCAGTCTTAGTGTCTAATCCATCTTGTTGGGATCTCCTTCTTTTTTGATGATTTTATACTTTACTAAAGATGATGTCCTTTTCTAAAGAATTATCCTTCCTGATAACATGTGCAAAGAATCTGAGATGAAGTCTCCCCATCCTGGCTCCTAAGGAGCATTCTGGCTGTACTTCCTTTTAGTTTTTAACTTATTATTGTGAATTGAGTGAAGTATAACAGACAAGATCATCGGCTTTACTTTCAATCAGTCAGACCTTTTGCTTCATCTCAACGATTACAATCGCCTCCCTTCAACAACAATTATCCTGCTTCCTCCCTGTGTTTTCCTTTTATGTCTTGTATTCCAGAAATCAGCCAAGCAAAACTATTTGATGCTACATACAAAACCAAAAAGTATATATTCATTTAAATGTCCAAGGGGCACATTTTGCAAGCCAGCCTCCTACCTGCAGGCACACAGCCTTTCTCAGTCCTTGGGCCTAGAGTCTGCAGCTGCTCTTTCTCTCCATGCCACTGCCTCTGCCACTCACTGTCTCTGCCATACTTGCTTCCCTAAGTAGGATTCACATACTACTCATGCTCTTCCTTTTTGACGGTCCTGGGACCATCTGTTCCTGAACTGAAAGATTAACAACTCCTCCCTTTGACTACACATCTTCTACAATGACATTTGTAATTAATTGCAATTTATCCTGCTAACAATTCCTCACAATTGAGTCATAATATTCTATCACCATTGTCCCATCTATACTCCATTAAAAGGTATGACTGGTTGAAAGTAGGGCTGATGATCTTGTCTGAGAATAGGAAAAGTATTCAGTAGAGAGTCTACCTTAACCCCTGCATTCTAAAACTAAGAACACTCATGAAAGCATGTAAGCCAGCCACTTCTTCTCTTCATATCTCCCATTTCTAATAGCCAGTGTCTAAATCGCCAATCCCTATTAACCCAGTGCACTGAAGAAACAGGTTTGATCCTTCCATTTTGGTTGGAATTTTGAACAACTGTATCCATAAGCAAAGATCCAGTTCAACGAATTGTAGCAGTTTATACCTGCTCACAGTATCAAGCATCCTTATTTCCTTTTGCTGGCGTTCTGGTCAGCTAGCCAAGTTAGGTCAAATGAGTAATAGCTGCAAGTTTGGGTGTTCATACATGCCTCCCCATACTTCAGACCAGCTGGCCACGTCACTCTCAGCTCTAGCTCCTAGTAGCCAGGTCAGTGCCCATTGGCTCAGGAGTTCATACATCTCCCTAAACTTCAGACCATAGTGTGTTAAGATCCATGCAGTCAAAAACCTTTTGCTTTTGTCTAGTCAATAAAGCACAAATATTCTCTACTTTCAGCCATGATCCGTCTGCAATGTTATGCTTTATTTCCAATCCTCTTTTGAATCCAATTTGAATTTCTGGTACCTTGTTATAGATGGATGTACTTTTATAACCATTTTTGAATTGTTTTGAGCAATATTTTACTTTTGTATGGTATTAATGATTTGTTGTTTTTGTTAAGTGCCGTTAAGTCCGTTCCTAATCATAGTGACCTTAATAGGGTTTTTGAGGAGCGACCTTAAGTTTAACAGTCCAGTGCTTACCCTACAGCACCACACCAGGAATCTGGTATTAATGATACTGTTCAGTAATTTCTACTTTCTGGTCAGTTACCTTTCTAGGCAGTGGGCACAAATATGAATCTCTTCCAGTCAGCTGGTCAAGAAGCTGTCTTGCAACTTTCTTGGCGTAGACTAGTGAGTGCTGTCTGTGCTGCATCACTTTGTTGATCCGTGTTAATAGGTACCCCATCAGTTCCCGGAGCTTGGTTTTTTGCTAATGCCTTTACCGCAGCTTGGATTTCTTCTTTCAATATCATTAGTTTTTGATCACATGCTACCTCCTGAAATGTTTGCATGTCGACCAATTCTTTTTGGAACAGTCACGCTGTGTGTTCTTTCCATTTTCTTTTCATGATTTCTGCTTCATTCAATATTTTTCCCCATAGAAGCTTTCAATATTACCACTTGAGGCCTGAATTTTTTGTTCTGGTCTTTCAGTTTAAGAAATGCTGAGCATGTTCTTTCAGTTTCTTCTTGTTCATAAGTGCCATAGAGTCAGTTCCGACTCATAGCAACCCTGTGTTGGGTTTCCCAGGAGCAGCTGGTGAATTTGACCCATCAACTTTGTGGTTCAAACTGACCTTGAGGTTTATCAGTGCTTTATCTCACAGCACCACATCAGAGGTTCAATGAAAGTGGTGAATCCATGAGAAAAACCAAGGTAATGTGCTCTATAACTTTGGGAGTGACTCATGGCCAAGCTGAATGCCTCGGCATGAAGGAGATTGGTAATGGCTGAAAACAGTAACCTTTTAAGTTAGGCATAATTCTGTGCATCAAAAAGCTAGACCTCACTTAACTTGATAGTTCTGTTGATCAGGGCCAGGCTCAGCGTTCTCCATATGGGCCTTGGTTAGGATATCTGGATCCTCATTCCATGTGGTTTCTTTGTCTCCAGAGTTGCTGTTGTTGTTAGGTGCCATCTAGTCAGTGCCAACTCATAGCGACCCTATGCACAACAGAACAAAACACTGCCTGGTCCTGGGCCAGTCTCACAACTGTTGTTAGGTGCCATCTAGTCAGTGCCAACTCATAGCGACCCTATGCACAACAGAACGAAACACTGCCTGGTCCTGGGCCAGTCTCACAACTGTTAACACGCTTGAGCCTATTCATGTTGCCACTTTGCTAATCCATCTCACTGGGGGTCTTCCTCTTTTTGTCTGACCCACCACAAAAGAAGACACGTAACTATTTATGGATTCAGTGTAGGAAGGGACCATGTTGAAGCATGATCATAGGGAGAATAATTATTGCAGTGGAATTGTGGCGTGGCAGTGTAGAATAAGCACTGGACTGTGAACCACAAAGTTAGTGGTTCAAACCCACCAGCCAGCCGTTCCTTGGAAACTAACTCAATGGCATTTAACAATAGTTATTACAGTCAGGTTATTTAAAATCCCTATATCTGAACCACATCTTTCAGCACTAAGTGAATCCCTTTTATCCAGAGGAAAACATTCTACTGAATTATAGAGCATCACTGATTGTTCTGGGTTTTTTTGTTTGTTTGTTTTAAATGAGGAGACCTTTGTTTAACATGGTTTATCCTGTGAAAAGGGAGAAAGTGGTGGCTCAGTTCTGGCCTTCCATTTGGGAAACCTGAGTTCAGTTCTCAGTCAGTACACCTCCAGTGCAGTCATGATTTGTCTGACATTGGAACCTTGTGTGTAGCTATGATGCTGAATAGGCCTCAGCAGACCTTCTAGAATTATATGGAATAAGAAGAAAGGTCATTGAAAACTCTCTGGCTCACAATGGTTCTATTCTGTGGAGCATGGAGTTACCTTACCATGACCCCGACACTGGCTACATGGCAGCTAACAATGACAACATACTGTGAATGTGAACAGAATCATAGAGAAAACTCAATTCTCCTTCTGTTGAGAAATAAAAGATATCTTCTTAGTTGACAACATCAGGACAAAACTCTACACATATATATGCATGCGCACATGTAAGGGTTTTGTGAGAAAGTCTCAGCACTCCAAAAATGTGTATCAATGCTCCTTTCATACTCTCTGAGAGGTAAATGCTAAGGGTAGTTTTTTGCACAAGTATGCGGGGCAGAATCCATCAAACTGAAGCAATGATGAAGAACAGCAGAGAGGGATTAAGAGAAATATCTAGTGGTCAGTTTCACAAGCAATATGGATTTCTCAGAGAAGGAAACATGAATTGAGTCTTAGAGGAACAGAGATCAACAAATGGACAAAATTGAGGCTCAGTGGCATTCTAAACCTTATGAACATATCTGATAAAATGCTGAAAGATGAGTTCCTCAGACTGGAAGACACTCAGAACACAACAAGGGAAGAACTGCCTCCTCCGACCAGAGTTGAGCTGAGTGATGTGAGTGGCAGAAAGCTTTCAGGACCTTCATTTGCTGATTTGGCATGAGTCAATATGAGAAGACAGAGCTGCAAACATCCATTAATAATCGAAATGTGAACTGTGCAAAGTATGGAATCAGGAAAATTAGAAGTCGTCAGTAATGAAAGGGAACACACAAAGATCAGTATCCTGGGTGTGTGTGAGCTGAAATGATATTGGTCATTTTGAATCACATAGACCTATTATCGACTCTCTCTGGAATGACAAATTGAAGAGCAACGGTGTTACATTCATCGTCAGAAAGAACATTTGTGGATCTATTCCAAAGTACAAAGCTATCAGTGATAGCAGAGCATCTATAGACCTACAAGGAAGATCAGTTAATATGATTATCATTTAAATATACACACCAACTATTAATGCCAAAGAAGAAGAAATTGGATATTTCTTCAGCCTCTTCAGTCTGAAATCGATCAAACGTACAATTAAGATGTATTGAAATTACTGGTGATTGGAACGCAAAACTTGGAAACAAAGAGGAAGAAGGATTGGTAGTTGGAAAATATGACTTTATTAATAAAAATTATGCTGCCTACTGGGGATAGCATGATAGAATTTTACAAGACCTATACCTGGAAAATAACTTTTCTTCAACAGCACAAACAGGTATGGCACATGTGGGCCTCACCAGGTGCAATGCACAAAAATTAAGTTGACAACATCTGTGGAAAGAAATAAAGGAGAATGTTCAGCATAAAACCAATGGCTGACTGTGGAACAGTCCAGCAATTGTTCATATGCAAGTTCAGTTTGAAGCTGAAGAAAATTAAAACAAGTTCACAGGAGCCAAAGTATGAACCTGAGTATATCCTACTAGAATTCTGAGATCATCTGAAAAATATATTTGACATATAGAACAATAATGACTGAAGAAAAAGATGAGTTGTGGAATGACACCAACAACATCATACAAGAAGAAAGCCAAGGGTCATTAAAACAACGGTACAGAAAGAGACAAACCAAAATGAATATCAGAAGAGATATAAAATTCGTTGTTGAATGTTGAGTACCTAAAGTGAGTGAAGAAATTAATGAAGTAAAAGAGCTTAACAGAAAATTTCAAAGAGCAGCCTGAGAAGAAAAAAATCCAAAGCAAAGTTTTATAATGAAATGTGCAAAGACCTGGACTTAGAGCACCAAAAGGACAGAACATAGTTGGCATTTCTCATGCCAAAAGAACTAGGGAAAAAATTCTAGCCTTGAGTTGTAATAATGAAGGATTTTATGGGTAAAATATTGAGTGATGCAAGAAATATCAAAAGAAGATGGATGGAATACACAGTGATTATACCAAAAAGAATTGGTCGACATTCAGTCATTTCAGGAGGGCAGTATATGATCAAGAACTGATGGTATTAAAGGAAGCAGTCCAAGCTTCAATGAAGGCATTGGCCAAAAACAAGGCTCCAGTAATTGACAGAATGCCAGTTGAACTGTTTCAACAAGCATGTGCAATGCCGGGATAGCTCATTCATCGACGCTATGAAATTTGGCAGACAGTTACCCAGACAACTCACTGAAAGAAGTCCATATTTATGCTAATTCCAAAGGAAGATGATCTAGTAGATAATTTAAATATGGTTCAGAATGAACTGCCAGAAATTCAAGATAGATTCAAAAGAGGACATGGAATGAGGTATGTTATTACTGCTATCAGATAGATCTTGGCTAAAAGCAGAGAATACCAGAAAGATATTTCATTGACTGTGCTATGGCATTGAACTGTGTCGATCATAACAAAGGATGGATAAAATTGTGAAGAATAGGAATTTCAGCACACTTTGTTTTGCTCATGTGAAACCTGGACATAGATCACGAGACAGTCTTTCGAACAGAACAAAGGAATACTGCCTGATTTAAAACCAGGATAGGTGTGCAACTGGGTTATCACCTTTCACCATACTTTTTTAATCTGTATGCGGAGTAAATAATCTGAGAAATTGCACTCTATGATGAAGAATGCAGCATCAGGATTGGAGGAAGATTCATTAATAACCTGTGAAATGCAGATGGCTCAATCATGGTTGCTGAAATTCAAGAGAACTTGAAGTACTTAATGACAAAGATCAAAGATTACAGACTTCAGTCTAGATTACACCTCAACATAAAGAAAACAAACGTTTTTACAATTGGACTAATAAACAACAGAAGGATAAATGGAGAAAAGATTGAAATTATCATGGATTTCATTTTAGTTGAATCCACAATAAACACTCATGGAATCACAAGTCAAGAAATCAGACAATATATTATATTGGACCAATTTGCTAAAAAAAATGATCTCTTTAAAGTATTAAAAGGCAAATGCTGACGATTAAAGCACAACTGACCCAAACCATGGTATTTTCTTTTGCTTCATAGCATGTTAAAGTTGGACAGTGTATAATATAATATGAAAGATGGAAGAAGTGTGGTATTGATGAAGGATATTTAATATACCATGACTGCCAGAAGAATGAGCAAATCTGTCTTGGAAAAAATACAGCAAGAATGTTCCTTAGAAGCAATATGGTGAGACTTTGTCTTGTGTACTTTGGACCAGTCCTTCAGAAAGATATCATGCTTAGCAAAATAGCAGGTCACCAAAACAAGAGCGTGACTTTCAATGAGAGGCTATACTAGTGGGCTCAAACATTGCAGATGGTGACGATAGTACAGGGACAGGCAGTGTTTCTTTCTATTGTGCATCGTGTCACTATGAGTCGAAACTGACTAAAAGATACCTAACAAGAACAGTAACAAGCCAAGAGAACAGCACTAGGGAATGGAGAGAGAAGAGTATGTAGTCACATTTCTTGAAAATGCAAATACCTTGTTGTTTCTGTTGTTAAATGCCATCAGGTTGGTTCTGATTCAGGGTGACTCTGTATAGGGTGTCTGAGGAGCAGCTGGTGAGTTTAAGCCATCAGCTTTGTGGTTAGCAGTCCAGTGCTTATCATACAACACCACACAAGGACTCTAATGCCCTAGATATCCCAGAAATGGATCTGAGGACTTGTGCTTCATTAATTATCTTATGAGTAGCAAACCGATAACAAAAGCAATGAGAAAGACTAGAACACAGAAGATTCACTGGAACTGAACTCTGAAGGAGAAAGTGATTCTCAAAGATATATGGTTTACCCGTATACGGGAAAGTAGGACTCATCCAAGACAAATGAAATGATTTGGCTGGACAGCCCTGTATATAAGGATAATTATTATCTTGTTGGCCCTACTAGACTATGAAACCAAGCAGTTGTTAATGCCTAAAATAAGGCTGGACAGACACCTAGGAAGAAGTAAAGGTGTTGCTGTGGCTAAGAGTACAAAATGCGAGAAAATTAAAGAAGTAATTCTTTAAAAAAATTTTTTTTGTATACTACAATTAGCCTTAAAGGGGCACTTGTTAATGACAATAATAAAACATTTAGAGACTAAGTATGACTGATGAAGGTATTTATATTTAATAACTGAGTTTTCTTAGATTGGGCAATGATCTTATAGTCAACTTTTGGTTGTGTTAATTAACATGCTACTTGGGACAGGAAAAATAAATATTATTTTAAAAATAAATAAATAAATAAAAAGACCAGGAAGCTGAAAGATTTATTGCAAATGTTTAATCAATAGCAACTGTAAAGGTGTGTGTGATTATTGAAGGAGCGTGAATATTTCCTAATTCCCATTCCTGCAGACACTGACCAAACTGTGAAGATTCTATTGTGCATATTGATGGAAACGTTGTTCTTTCAAACCTCATTTTACTCATGTGAATTTGAAAGCTTATATAGATGGGAAGAGAACATTTTAGGATCATTTATGTGAAGAAAACAAACAAACTCATTTAGCAAGGGAATTATGATTTGCCACCATTGTGCCAAGTTATTTCAGGGCTTCAGAACACCAATACTTGCAGAATTGTAGCAAATCAATTGTGAACAAATCAAAACATTCAGGACAAGAGGAAGAAGTATTGACCTTTAGATTAATCTTTTTATGTTCTGGTCAACAATTTATACAAGAAGGTTACTTCAGAGATCCTCTCAACCAAAGGCAACTTGATCATCTTTAAACTAATGGATACCACAAAACTGCTAAAACACCAATAAAAATCTCCTACGATCTACAATTCAACGCTCATCTAACCCACTTCTTGCTGTTGTACATCTGAAGAATGTCAACTTTAATGGTTGGCACTAAGAATAAAGATATAGATGATTATTGTATAACTGGATCATCACAATAAAATTAAAGTTCTTAAGATGTGGAAGGAGCCTTGGAGTGGCGCTGTGGTCTAATGAGCCAGATTGCAAAGCCATCTGAATGGCAAGGTTGGTGGTTCAAGCTCACTAGCAGCTCCTCGGAAACCCTATACAGGGTCACTATGGGTCCGAACTGACTCAAGGACACTTAACAATAACAACAACAAGATGTGGAAGGAAATCTACAATATGGCTTTTAGAAAATGGTCAGATTGGTGCATCCCAACTGTTGTTGTTGTTAGGTGCCATCGAGTCGGTACTGACCCATAGCGACCTTATGCACAGCAGAACGAAACACTGCCTGATCTTGAGCCATGCTTAAGTCCATCGATGCTGCCACTTGGCCAACCCATCTCCTGGGAGTCTTCCTCTTTTTCTCTGACCCTTCACCTTACCAAACATGATGCCCTTCTCCAGCAACTGGTCCCTCCTGACAATATGTCCAAAGTATGAGAGATGAAGTTTGGACATCTTGGCCTCTAAGGAGCACACTGGCTGCACTTCTTCCAACACAGATCTGTTGGTTCTTTTGGCAGCCCATGGCACTTTCAACATTATTCTCCAACACCATAACTCAAAAGCATCAATTCTTCTACAGTCTTCCTTATTCTGTTGTAGTTAGGTGCTGTCAAAGCAGCTGTAATTCATAGTGACCCTATGCACAAGAGAAAAAAACATGCCCAGTCCTGCACCATCTCAGAATTGTTCTTCAGCTTGAGTCCATTGCTGTTGCTACACGTTACCAAGCATAATGTCCTTCTCCAGGGACTGGTTCCTCCTGATGTTATGTCCAAAGTATAATAGACGAAGTCATACCATCCTGGCTTCTGAGACGCATTCTGGTTGTACTTCCAACACATATTTGTTTGTTCTTCTGCCAGTCCATGCTATTTTTAATATTCTTCACCAACACCATAACGTAAATGCATGAATTCTTCTATGGCTTTCCTTATTCATTGTCCAACTTTCAAATGTATATGAAACTATTGAAAGTACCATGGCTTAGATCAAACATACTTCAGTCCTTAAATGAATGTATTTGCTCTAGAACACTTTAAATCTTGTGTAGATTTGACTGATACAATAAGTCATTTGATTTTTTGACTGCTGCTTTTATAACCCTGTTGTTGTTGTTAAGTTCTATCAAGTTGGTTCCTACTCATAGCAACCTTGTATACCCATAGGACGGTGTTGGTTGTCATGTGCTGTGGAGTAGGCTCTGACTCATAATGACCATGTATAGAGTTCCAAGGCTGTAAATGTTTATTGGAGCAGAAAGTCTCATCTTTCTCCTGCAGAATGGCTTGTAGTTTTGAACTGCTCACCTTCAAGTTAACAGCCTAAATTGTAACCACTACACAACTAGAGCTCCTTGTATATCTCTGTTGTTGTTGTTTGTTGTTACGTGCTGTTTGTTGTTAAGTGCCATTGAGTCGGTTCCGACCCACAACAAACCTGTATAGGGTTTTCGAGGAGTGACTGGTGAACTTGATCAAACCAACTTTGCCGTGCAGCACATTATCCCACAGCGCCACACCAGGACTCCGTCTATCTCTGTAACTCAGAGTAAAACCACCGCATCGGGTTTCCAAGGCTGTAAATCATACAGAAGCCCCATCTTTCTCCCATGAAACCATTGGTGGGTTCAATCTACTAATCTTTGGTTAGCAGCCAAACACTTAATCACAATGCCCCAATGCTAAGCAATGACAGTAGTAGTGTTGACAGTATAGGTTTGTTAAGTGAGCATGGAGACGGGAATTAGAGCTAGATTCACATTGAGTGTGTCCTATCGGCCAGAATTCTAATGTGGTGCTGTAGGATAAGCACTAGACTAAAAGGTTGGTTTTAACTGCAAGGTCAGAGTCCTTTCTAACATCCATTTTTGTCTTTTCTTTATTCCTTGTCTTCTTAATGACCTTTGGTTTCTTCCTGTATGATGTTTTTGATGTCATCTCATTAATTTAAAATACCCATGGGACAGCTTTCAAAACCACAGCAACACATAAGTCACCACAGTACAACAAACTGGCCGATGAGTGATGGATGTCGGACCTAGTGGTTCCTAGATGTTTGTTTTTGTTGTTAAGTGCCATCGAGTTGGTTCCAATCCTTAGTGACCCTGTATAGGGTTTCCAAGGAGCAGCTGGTGACCTTGAACCACTGACCTTGCAGTTCAACTGGCTTTGCAGTCTGGCTCATTAACCCACACTGCCATTGCAGGACTTTAGGCTGTTACACATTGTACACATTTGCAGTGTGTGGCTTATATGTGAAAGAGAGAGGCAATGCCTGGAATTCAAAGTAAACTCAGACTCTTAGATGCTGTTCCCCCTGCCTACTCAAACCCTCAGACCTACTGCAGTTGTTGCTAGAAATATAGATATATACCATGTGTTTATGACACCTTACACCATTAAAAACCTCTCTTTGAAGATAAGGACCATTAGAGTTAATGCTGAGAATAGCTTATCCGTTAAAAACAGGAAGAGGCAAAATGCTCTGTATAAATGGATTTCATTTTCTCTGTCAATCACTCTAAGGTCCCTCAGTAGAAAGTATTCCTTCAATGAGGAGAAAGTTGAAGAGAATTCACACTGTTCTAATCTTCATATCGTCACTGTCATCTCAGTGGGATAATTCTGTAAGAACACTAACCACATGGGAATCTAACAAGCTACCTGCAGACCTCAGGATGGCTGCATTTGGGGTGATCCCTAAGAGTGCCACCAAAAGCTCAACGACCTTCCAATAACATGAAAAGAGAAGCTCTCATAAAAGGAACCAAACCCTTACTTCTTGAAGCTCCTTTGAAAATAAAGTACTTGGCAGACAAGTCTGGGCCCTGTAGGTGGTTAGAAATAAAGAATTGATGTTGTGCATATGCAGAATCCTTATTCTGAGGTAAAGACTGCTGAAGGTTTTTCATTGGTTTTCAGGAGCATATATGTAGTAGCTACATCCTTGGCTTATATCAGAACTGAATAAACATAACATTGTCTTTCAGAAAAGTTGGAATGACAGACATTGGCATGTGGCAGAATGAAAGGGATGTGGGGATTCTAAATAGGTTTGTCCCCTTGCTTTCTCTCTGGTCAGGCATTCTTAGGAAACTTCTTTAGGTAGAAAGGCTTTAGCAATATTTACAGCATAATTTCTAGGGACAGAAAGACCTCGGTGCCAATTCCAGGGAGCCCTCAGGGGACATTGATTAAGTGATTGAATGTTGACTGAAAGGTTGAAGGTGTGAACCCACAGCACACTTTGTGGAAGACAAAAACCCTGGTGATCTGCTCTTGTAAAAATTACAGCCTAGGAAAACCTATGGCGCAGTTCTACTGTACTATATAGGGTCTTTGTGAACCTGAATTGACTCTTAGCACACAGCAATAGTACATGGTCATACCTTGAATATGCCTGATCTTCTCTGATCTCAGAAGTTAAGCAGGGTTAGACAGGCTCGGTTAATGCTTGGATGAGAGATCTCCTAGGAATACCAGGTGTTGTTGTTGTTGTTGTTATTGTTAAGTGCCGTTGAGTTCCAACCCATAGCAACTCTATATAGGGTTTCCGAGGAACAGCTGGTGAGCTTGAACCACCAACCTTGCAGTTCAGTTGGCTTTGCAGTCTGGTGCATTAACCCACAGTGTCACCCCAGGACTCTACCGGGTGCTGTAGGCTTACAGAAATCAAACGACATATTACATTGGGCAGATCTGCTGCACAAGACCTCTTTTCCGTCTTGAAGAACAAAGATATCAGTTTGAGGGCTAAGGTGCACCTGATCCAAGCCACGGTATTTTCAATAACCTCATATGCATGCGAAAGTTGGACAATAAATAAGGAAGACCATCAAAAAATTGATGCATTTGAGTAATGGTGTTGGTGGAGATTATTGAAAGTACCATGGACTGCTAAAAGAACAAACCAATCTGTGTTGGAAGAAGTACAGCCAGAATGTTCCCTGGAAGCCAGGATGGCCAGACTTCATCTCTCATACGTCAGACTTATTGTCAGGAGAGACCAGCCCCTGGAGAAGGTAAAATGGAGAGACGGAGATAAAGAGGAAGAACCCCCAATGGATGGATTGGCTCAGTGGCAGCAGAAATGGACTCAAGAGTAGCAAGGACTGTGGGGTTGGTGCAGGGCTGGACAATTTTGTTCTGTTGTTCATAGAGTCACTATGCGTAGGTGCCGACTTGATGGCCCCCACCAACAACAGCGCAGCAACAACATGCCTAGTAGTTAAGCATTCAGCTATTCGCTGAAAAGTTGCCTGCTCAAACCTACCCAGAGTCACTTCCATGCAAAACCTGCTGATCTGCTTCCAAACACTGGCAGCCATGAAGATCCTATGGGTCAGTTCTACCATGCACATATGGGGTCTCCATGAATTGGAATCTACTCAACAGCAACTGGTGCAGTTTAGGTTTTATACTAATTATATAAGAGGGTTGTTTACCTGCTTTCACTCCCAGTTTTCTGGGAAGTAAAATCAAGGAAGGCTAATGATTTTTGTCACCCTAAGATCCGGGAGTGGGAGCGGAATCTGGTGTGGCACTGTGGGATAAAGGACTGGCCCGCAACTCCAGTTTGAACCTCAAGGCCAGGGGTTCAAAGTCACCAGCCGCTCCTTGGAAATTCTGTAATGGGTCATTATGAGTTGAAACCAACTCAATGGCACTTAACAACAACAACAACATCTGGGAACCTATTGAAACAGTGTGTGATAAAAAATAATATGATGATAGCTTAAATGGATGGAAATTTAGAAGCATTCACTACAATTTCCGTCACATAGAAGATTCACCTTCAATAACAATCATTGTAACTTACTCAGACTTCTTGTTGTTGTTAGGTGCCATTGAGTTGGTACCTACTCATAGTGACCCTGTACATAACAGAATGAAACACTGCCTGGTCCTGAGCCAACCTCACAATCATAGTTATGCCCGAACCCATCGCTTCTGCCACTGTCCCAATCCATCTCGTTGGGGGTCTTCCTCCTTTTCTCTGACCCTCCACCTTACCAAACATGATATCATTCTCCAGAGACTGGTCTCTCCTGACAACTTGTCCTAAGTATGAGAGCCAATGTCTGGTCATCCTGGCTTCCAAGGAGCATTCTGGCTGTACTTCTTCTAACACAGAACGTTTTGTTCTTTTGGCAGTCCATGAAATTTCAGTATTCTCCTCCAACACCATAACGCAAATAGATCAATTCTTCTGTGGTCTTCCTTATTCACTGTCTAACTTTTGCATGCATATGACATTATTAAAAATACCATGGCTTGGGTGAGGTACACCTTACTCCTGAAACTTACATCTTTGCTCTTCACACTTTTGTTTTTCAACTCTTAGACTAATACTATAAATTTTCCCATTTTACAGATGGCAAAACTCAAATGTGCCCCAAATACTTAGTTTTTAAGTTGAAAAACCAAATTCAAAGTCATCGAACAATCAATAACACTGTTAGTGTTTCTTATACTGTGAGATTCAGTTAGAAATTCCTGGCAAGGAAGACTTGTGTGGGGACTAATAGTGTTGTAAGTATGAAATCATATTGCTATGTGTTGAAATATTGTTTTTGTTGTTAAATGCTGTCACCCGGCATAAGGTTTCCTAGGAGCAGTTGGTGGGTTTGAACTGCTGACCTTGTGGTTAGCAGTCCAGTGATGATCATCCTACAGTGCCACACTGGATGGAGTTCAGGTGTATCAATAGATAGTATCTTTTCAATGACAATCATAAAGATCATAAGGTGCTGTAAATTTATGAATGACTTTGGGCAAATTATTAGATGACTGTCTAAACTTTACAGTCCTGATCTACAAAATCGGTATATAATTATATAGTTAGTAATCATAGATAGATAGATAGATAGATAGATAGATAGATAGATAGATAGATAGATAGATAGATAGATAGATAATGGTTAGGTGCCATCGAGTCAGTTCTGACTCATAGTGAATGAAACACTGCCTGATCAGGTGTCATCCTCAACAATTGCTGCTAAGTTTGACCCCATGGTTACAGCCACTGTGCCAATCCATAGTTTTCACTGACTCTCCACTCTTCCAAGCATGTTGTCCTTTTCCAGTCTCTAGAAACTATTTTTGTATGTGTGTATACATGGTGAAAATGATTGGATAAAATGTTGATATTTATGTTGTTGTTGTTGTTAAGTGCCATCAAGTCGGTTATGACTCATAGAGACCATGTATATGGTTTCTGAGAAGCGACTGGTGAGCTTGAACCACCAACTTTGTGGTTCAAACTGACTTAACAATCTAGTGCATTAACCCGCAGTGCCACATCAGGACTCTGTTTATATGTATAATGCATATTACATATTTAATAGATGAGCTTTATGAGTATAAATTTGCTATATAAGAATGGGGTGAGGACCCCAAATTTTCATACATCTTTCATCACCACACTTCATCACGTTTCGTCGTGGTAGTAAATGAAGAGGGAAGATAAAGACAAATTAAAATTATAAACCAGGCAGAACTTTTTGGGTGCTGCAGATAGGTAAACACTGTTTTACTTACTGAAATGTTGTCAGTTAAAACCCACCCAGAGACACCAGGTAATTAACACCTGGCTGTAGAAGCCTTGGTGTGGCATTGTGGGATAATGCAATAGATTGCATGGTTGGTTTGAACCACAAAGTCGGTGGTTCAAACTCACCAAACATTCCTCAGAAAACCCATACAGGGTCACTATGAGTCGGAACCTATTCAATGGCTCTTAACAACAACAACAACAATCTTCTTCTGAAAGGTCACAACAATGAAAAGCTAGCAGAGACTTCTACTCTGCACACAGGGTGTCTCCATGAATCAGCACTGACTCCCCAGGAACGAACCACAATAACATTGCTGCTAACAGTTCATTTAATTCACCACAACCTGTAAGAAACTTACTGTCTTCCTTTTTAAGTTCACAAAACTAAGATCAAAGGAAATGATGTGATTTTCATATAACTATATGGTTGGCATTGTGGGTTAATGCCCCAGACTCCAAAGCCCTTTGAACTGCAAGGTTGGCAGTTCAAGCTCACCACGTGCTCCTCAGATATTCTATACAGGGTTGCTGTGGGTGGGAATCGACTCAACATCACTTAACAACAACAATAACATATGGTTAAAAAATTGGGGGAATTGATCTAGAGGTCCCTTCGTAAAACTGATCATCTCTGCCCTTTTCAAAAATGTTTGGAACATTTGTAATACCTGTTGTTTCAAAGGGCATTTGGTCAAATGTAGATTCTGCTTTCAGAACTCAAAAGGACACATGCAAGATACAAAAATGTCCTTGTAATCCCCAAACTCACCTAAAATGCATTTAACTCCCATAAATACGAAGAACAAAACCACAACCCCGTGGAGGTTTCCAACTGTAAGTCTTCCAATTTAAAAAAAATAAAACACAACAACTTTTTTCACCCAAGTAGCATTTCTAGCATAGATAACAATTTTACTGAGATGTCTTTCATACCATTAATGATCTGATCTTTCTACAGAGAGCTTGAAAGCTGTAGGATACAGCATCAGACCTGAGGTAGGTAGGTGGAAGGTTACACAGTGGAAATATCTAGTGATCTGTACATATTAAAGAGAGTGTACCAGAATTAAAGGAATCAGATGAGAGGTTCTTCAAAAGCAATACTTGAACACAAACCAACTGCTGGTTTTTTAAATAAGACCTCGGAAACGAGCCAGTGGATGTTCAACGTGTCTTTGGCTTTATTTTCACAGATCAAATCAAACAGATATCTCAGGCACACCATACTGAGAATAGTGCCTTGCACAGAGTAGGTAATTAAGACATTTGAAAGATGAATAATTTGAGCAAAAAATATAAATAAATCCTGCTGTTTGTGAAAATGGAAGTCTGAAGAATGGAAACTCTGCTAAATGGAAACTCGATAAATAGTGCTCATTACTTGAACGATTGTTTGAACATTCAGATTAACTTTGTGTTTACATATGTGGCTTAACTTTTGTTTTGAGAAATCAGATTCACTGCTACAGAAATGTCCCCAGATGGGCAAGACATTTTGCTTTCAGTTATGTATACGTGAAGACTGACAACTTTATGTATACTTTAATTCCCCCGAAGAGATAGCCAAGGTGGACTGAAATATTCATTTTTCAATCCATAAACACTAAGACTCCATTCTAGTTTCAGTGCAACATTCTTGAGATATCATTTGAGACATGAACCCTGCTCCAAAAGGACTTTACTGCTTGACTCTAATGAACACAGTAGTAATGAATTTAATTCCATTTACTGGCCTGAGAGCAGGTTATGTTTTGATTTAGAGTCCTGGCTTTGCCCTTAAAGATGGCCGTCATCTTCCTAAGGAAGTATGCGCTGAGCGAGAAAGCCCACTGTTTTCACTAGTGGGAGAAAGAGTACGGAACAAGGAGAAGGCAATAATAATGATATAATTGTATTTCTCGCTCTCTCTTTTTTTGGTATTTTATGTTATGTACTTCAAGGGAAACTATGTATATTTATTTTCTAAAACAAACAAAAAAAGCATACGCATTATTTTTATTTGAAACTGAAGATCATTTGACTACAGCAGTCTGTTTGTGTTGTTATGACATATTTGATTCATGACAGTCTTAATAATTCTATTTTCTCTAATAATATGGCTTCTCTAATGGTGAATTATGATATTCAGAAATATTTTTGAAGACTGCCTTGTCTAATAAAGTAAAAAAAACAACTAAGTAAAAAAACAATAAATATGAACCACAATAGGAATCTACTGCCACCTCTAAGCACAAGAGACAATGGGTATTACAGAATGACTGTAAAAACCTTGAGTTTGGGCCTCTCTAAACCTAGTGCTGTTGAATTGACTTCAACTCATGGCAAGCCCACGTGTGTCAAGGTTAACCTATAATCCACAGGATTTTAAATAACTTCGTTTTTCAGGAATAGACCACCAGGCATTTTCTCTGAGGCAACTCTGAATGGACTGGAATCGCTAACATTGCATTTTGCTTCCTGTTGTTAGGTGAGCCTGTTCTGATTCATAGCAACCTTATTTACAACAGAATGCAATGCGTCCCTGGAACGACCTCATCTTCACAACTTATATTTGAGCCCATTGTTGTTGTTTTTTTAAATTTTTTATATTTGAGCCCATTGTTTACATTTGAGTCTTGTTATATTTGAGCCCATTGTTTCAGCCGCTCTGTCAATTCATCTTGTTATGTGGGTCTTCCTCTTTTTCACTGACTCATACTTTACCAAGCAGCATGCCTTTCTCCAGGACTGATTCTTCCTGATAGCATGTCCAAAGTCACTGAGAATCAGTGTCTCCATTCTCTTCTAAGGGCCATTCCTAGAAGAGTTGAATCACAGCATGCCCAATGAGCTGAAGAGGTTCTGCTGCTACTAGCTGAGCCACCTGAGACAGAGAAAAAGAAAGATGAATAACTTGGTGTCCTCTTTTGTCTAGTTCTCTAACCTTTAGCCATTCCCTCCCTTGAGGTGTAAACTAGCCAAGAAGAAAATGACAATGAGAAGGTTAGGTCTGTCCCCCTGCCTTAAGAAGGAACAGTGGATAGTGAGTAAATGAATCTGAGTCCAAGCAGGTACAGTTACAGCGATGCCTAAGACTCCAGGCTGGTTCTAGGGCCCCTTGAAATAAGAACTCACTGTCCTTGAAATTTTCTTACATAGTAGCCTACCTACAGCAATTATAATTAACCTAATATCTTTGAGATTTCTGGTTTGATTATCATTTTATTGTTGTTGTTGTGAGGTAGGCAGGCCTGTGGAAATAAGTGCTGGCTCCCCAGGCCCCCCAGGCTCATAGCTCATTCCTGGAGCAAAGTTCACATCACAGGAAATAAGCCACAGACCACCTCAGCCTCATGTGATTACCCAGGCTCATCTCCGGTTCCTGACCCACCTCCGGGAGGGAACCGAGCCCTGAGCTAATGTTCACCTGCTTCTACTTCTGTAACTGCACACTTGTATACATCCTTCCCCACTGTATGTTCGAACCAACCAATCCCAGGTAGCCCTGTGAAGCTGTTGGCCCCCGCTAACCAATCCCAAATGAACTCATGTATGCACCCCTATTCCTTATAAAATATCCTCACATAGGGAAGACGGGGTGCAGCCTCCGGATACGAATCCACTGAGCCACGTTGTAGCACAAAAAAAGCCCTTCCTTTGTTACAAAATGCGTGGAGTTGGCAACTCCTTCAGAGCGACTCCGGTAACAGTTGAACTCTTGTTTCCTGCCAGATTATAAACTCCATGAAAGCAGCAATTGTGCTGAACATGTTTATTGCTATCTCTTTAATGCCTAGGAAAACTTTCAAAGAGTTCTTTTCAATAGATATCTGGTGAATAAATGAATGAAAATGAGTAACCCACGATAGTGATTTACATATAGTTTATTATAATGCTGCAATTATTGTTTGTTTGTAGGCTTTTGTTTCACTTCCCAACTGTCTTCTAGCTCCAGAAATCCAAGAACATATAAATGATCTCAAACTCTTTTTGAAGAAGACTTTATTTCTACATCCTCAGAATAACCACTCACGCCGTTTCTATAAAACTGCACGTAGGTGTGGAAGTCTGA
Source organism: Chrysochloris asiatica (assembly GCF_000296735.1). NCBI lineage: Eukaryota > Metazoa > Chordata > Mammalia > Afrosoricida > Chrysochloridae > Chrysochloris > Chrysochloris asiatica. The sequence continues at coordinate 11,790,772 of NW_006408573.1, read as the reverse complement.
GGGAGATGCAGGGTCACCATGAGTTTGGTTGGCTCCCCAGCAATTAACAACCAAATGTTAGTGCAAATGGTTAATACGCTTGGCTGCAAACATAAAGGTTGGATGTTCAAGTCCACCCAGAGACACGCTGGAAGAAAGACCTGACAAGCTAGTTCCCCCAAAGCAGCCATTGACATTTCTATGGAGCACAGCTTTATTCTGACACACATGGGCTCACATGAGTCCAAATCACATCAAAGGCAACTGTAAGAAAGACAATAAAAGACACAATTAGCCAACAGAAAGAACCATCTCTCCCGAACCCCCTGAGTGCAGTGGCTAGCTAGTGATGAAGGAAAGGAAGACAAAAGAGAGGCAGGGAAGAAAAAGAAAGGATGAAAAGGAGGATACAGTAAAACTTACAAATAGGTGGAACCCAGACTGAAACATTGTCTGATTCTAATGTCCTTAAAAATAAATTGTTAAATTTTCTAATTCTTAGGGAAAATTATAAGACTCTTGCTGGGCCAGTGGCCAGGAATTTGTAACTGTGGATCTGGCGATGATTTTAGTGAATACCATGTCTTATGGAATGAATAAAACCTATTTTAGTGAGTCGCTTCAGAGAAATACTATTAAATGATATTCAGCGTTAAACTATCTTAGCCATTGTAGCCATGAGGTTTGGTGGAGCTTATCTCGTTTCATCTTTACTTGTTATGTAGAATTATACTGAAGGATTGTAGGTCAAAGGATCTAGACAACTATTTCTTCTTTATATGATATCATTGTTTTGCCAAATGTAGAAAAATTATATTGCAAAGAAGATGAGCTACTAATTGGTCCATAGGTTGATTGATGGGATGTCAGAGAATATATCTTTTATTCCAAAAACTGTATCTATTTGCTTATTTCTATTGTGGCCATGGGCACTTAGTTAAAGCCCTAGTTAAAAAGACTTCAAAAGCAGTGATTTACAGAAAAAGGAGCAAATTATAGTAACTGAATGCATTGTAATTAGTTGGTATGAAGCTGTTTTTGTACTTTCTAAAGTTCATGACTGAATGACAAAGCTGGATTTGGTCTTCCTTAGCATCACCACCCAGTATCCTAGGAGAAGGATATGAGCTGGCATTCTTCCAGTAGGCATCTATAATGTGATAGTATTCCCAGTGTTTAGGACAAAAGCCAGCAAATGAAACAAAAACAAAAAGGCCTCAGTCTACCAGATTTATACAATTTATTCAACACTGAGACCTAAAGGCAGTTATTGTTTATGAAATGGTGTGAACTATACGGGCCTCATATCTGGGGTGCTTGCAGAGTATGTAAGAATAACTTTACAGTCTTTCTTGTTTTTAGGTACCATCCAGTTGGCTCCGATTCATAGCGAATCTATGCACAACGGGACTAAACATTGCCTAGTCTTGCGCCATCCTCACAATTCTTGTTACCCTTACGCCCATTGCTGTTGCCAATGTACCAATCCATCTCATTGAGGCGCTTCCTCTTTTTCACTGACACTCCACATTACCAAACATAATGTCCTTCTCTAGGTTACAGGGTATCACATAAAATAGATGCTCAATACATCTTCAGTGATAAATGATGCTTTCTTGAGAACATTATATTCTACTCTTTCCCAATCCCTATGGATGCCATCAAGTTCCCTTTTTCTATGCTCATAGATCTCTTTGTTCTATGCTCTCTTGACTTTTCTAAAATTACCAAAAAACCTTGCCCTTCTTTATCACTGATAAAAGTCATTAAAATGAAACCTTTCATAGAAATTTCATCTGAATTCCAAAAACCTCAAATGGATTTCAGATATTTCTGTTTATGAGACCCTTTGTCAACATAACTGCTACAGGACATTACTTAGTATGTAGTAGCGCATGGACTCCTAGTGTGGTGAGGTAGGATCAGCACTGGACTGCAAACCACAAGGTCAGCAGTTCAAACCCACCAGCTGCTCCTTGAAAACGCTAGACAGGGTCGCTATGAGTCAGAAACGACTCAACGGTATTTAACAAAAAAAATGATGAAACTAGTAGTATCTGCCTGGGTCAGTCCCTACAGAGAAATAAATGATAATGCTCATCTGTCCTTTAATAGTTCTAAACCACTCAAATGGCATAACTTCTAAGGGGCCCTTCCTCTTTCAACATAAACCTCCAGACAATTCATGGCAGGTTAAAGCAACCAAAGAAGGCAATGGAAATTTAAAATTATTGCTTAATGTCGACTAGGAGTCTTAGTATGGCATTGTAAGGTAAGCATTGGACTGCAAACTGCAAGGTTGGTGGTTTGAACCTACCAGCCAACCCTCAGAAACCCTATATAGAGTCGCTATGAGTTGAAACCAATTCAGTGGCACTTAACTAAAACAGCACGAGCATGAGACTATATTATGAAATCTATGCATATGGTCATAGGAGTCCTGGTGTTGCACTGTAGGAAAAGCACTGGATTGGGAACCACAAGGTCTGGGGTTGAAGCCGACCAGTTGCTCCTCGGATTACATAGGGTCACTATAAGTTGGAACCAACTTGATGGCATTTAGCAACAACAACAACATATGTTGTCATGTGAGTCTCATTAAAAAGCAGAAATGCTTCATTTTTAAAGTTCCATCATAGCTACCATTCAAGGATTCATTCTATACTATATTGTTTATATATACATTTGATGTTGTTAAGTGCCAGCAACTCATTTCTGACTCATAGCTACTCTATATAAGGTTTTCAAATAGTGGCTGGTGGGTTTGAACTACCAACCTTTTAGTCAGAAGTCCAATGCCTTTCAAACATTGCCGCACCAAGACTCCAGACATTTTATTGTTGTTGTTGTTATTAAGTGCTATCAAGTCGATTCCTGTTCATACTGGACATAAATACGTATAAATATAGCATAGTACACATCTTGAAGTGTCATATTGTTTATATGGAGTCTTGGAGTGCTGTTGTAGGATAAGTACTGGACCGCAAGGTCAGTTTGAACCACAAGGTCAGCGGTCCTCAGAAACCCTATACGGGGGCGCTATGAGTCAGAAATGACTCAAAGGCACTTAACAACAACAAGAAATATTTTAGTATATTTTAATATACCTGGTGTCTTACTGTATCACTGTCGAATAAGCATTGGACTTCTAATTACAAGTTCAGTGTTTCAAACCCACCAGTTGCTATGAGTCAGAACCAACTCACCGGCACTTAACAACAATCTGGGGTTTTTTTTTAGTATAACTACACTTTTGTCCATAAGTAAAGGAGTTAACTGTGAAACTAGTTATTACTGGGAAATGTAAAGACCTGCTACTTATTTCTGCTCTTCACTGTCACTGGCAAACCATCCAGTTTCGTCTATACATGAAGTAGAAACTACAGTTCTATAAGTCAGGCAAGATCATTGCAAAGGCTCTACTGGCCACTTAGTCATGATTTTATCATAATAAAACTGTGCAGGATTATAAGAATTTAAGCCCCAAATGCATGTCTTTTAGTTCACTTTAAATGCTTTTTTCATTAAACTTTAAGGCTGATGGGAGAGGAGAAGGATATTCCAGGGAAAGCATCCTGACTATAAAGCAGTAGAGGGTTTAATTGGAGAGAGATCCTGAGAGGAAATATACTTTTAAAGAGCTTGAAAACACTCAACTGTAAAAACATGGTAACAAAAGCAATGCAAGCATGTAAGTATCACCTCCACTTCCCTTACTGCTGTGAATATTGAGGTCTCAGCAAATGGGTGTTTCAAAGTAGGAATATAAAGCAATTAGCAGAAAAGTCACATAATCTGTCTGTTGGGAGTCTTTTGGAACCACTTTCAGTTCTCTTTAGATTTTTTTTTTATTTAATATTTCTCATTTCAAATGAAAATACATAATAGAATCACTATTTTCCCTAATAAATAAACTCCCATGGCTTCTGATCGCTTAAAATTAATGAGATATTAAAAGTCCAGAGAAATTGTTTTCAGCCTTATGAAGTGAAATTGCTCGCTTTTCAGAATATTGGCTTAGATTTCACTTTTCACAAGGAAAAAATAAATAAAGGTGAATAAGCTCCTTTTCTGTTATAGAAAGGCAAGTGAAATAGTAGTATGTACGTACTGAGTTGTGTAAATATCTATTGTTAAAAAAAATGTAGTTTCTTCCGAGCTTATCCTTCTTTCCTTGGAGAGATTATTTTCTCAGAGATTCAATGAAAGTTTCTATAGTTTCTGCACAGCATCATAGAAGGATCACCCAAATGACCAGACAGGAGTCCCCTATGATCCCCAGTACTATTATCGGTGAATCCATGTGCAGTACTGCCCAAAGTAATCCTCTGTGAATGGCCTTGGGAGTCATGATTTTGACTTTGTAACTCCTGACCAGTCTTCAAAGAATTACAATATGCAGCTTTCTTAAGTGAATGTTAATACACACTAGGCAATATTCTTTTCTTCCACCAAGAAATGTTAAGGAACTTTGGTGAGATGTAATTTACAGTCCATCAAATCCACCCATTTTATTGTACAATTCATTATGAATTCTCTTAGTAAACTTACAGAGTTGTGCGGCATGGCCACAGTCTAGTTGTAGAACATTTCCATCACTTCAAGGAACCCTAGTAGCAATGTAGGGTAAGCACTGGACTGCTAAGCATAAGGTCAACAATTCAAACCCATCAGGCACTCTGTGGGAGAAAGTTGAGGCTGTTCCCATAAAGACGTACAGCCTCGGAAACTCTATACACGGGTTGGCAACAGCTCAATGGCAGAAGGTTTGAATCAACTCAGTGGCAGTGGGATTGACTTGGTTTTCATTTGTTTTTTCCATCACCTCAACAATAGTCCTCTTCCTCGTTTTCAGTCCCTACTTGTTTAAACATTCAGTTTCAGGCAACCACCAATCCACTATCTATCCGTATACATTTGCCTTTTTTGAGCAGTTCATATAAATAAAACTATACCGTATGTGATCTTCTGTGTCTGTTTTACTAAATTTATGTGTTTATGAAGTTAATCCAAGCAGTAGTTTGTATCAGCACTTTTCTCCTTCTTTTTGTCAAAGACCCGTCCATGCTCTGGACATAGCACATTTTGTTTATCCGTAGAGCAAATACTAGAAATCTGGGGTTTTCCTACTTTTTGTATTTTAATTCTGTTTTATTACAATTCTTCTTGCTTAGACATTTAACAGTGATAATTCTTTGCTTAGTCTTTCAATAAATTGATAAAATGTTTTCCGGTTCTACTTTCTCCACATTTCTGCCCAAAGCTTTGATTTTCCTTTAAAAATCAAATTATTACCTTTCTAGTGGGCAGGTGTATCCTTATGTTTTTCATTTGCATCATTGAGGTATTCCTAATACCCTTTGCCTTATACTGTCCAGAATGGCTCATTCAGTCAAAAAATAATTATTTGACACAAATATTCTTTCTCAGGTACACTTTAGAGGGTTACAAAGAATAACAAACAAAATGGTCTTATACCCATTGAGTTTATAGTGGAAGAATAGAGATATGAACTTAGAAATAGAATCTTTAAACGTGCAATCCTTACTTGATGATATTGTTGTTGTTAGGTGCCATTAAGTTGGTACTGATGCATAGCAACCTTATGTACAGCAGAACGAAAGACTGCCGATCCTGGGCCAGCCTCACTATCGTTGCCACACTTGTGCCCATTGATGCTGCCACTTTACCAGTCCATCTTGCTGGGGTTCTTCCTCTTTTTCTCTGACCCTCCACCCTAGCAAACATGGTATCCTTCTCCAGCGACTGGTCCCTCCTGACAATATGTCCAAAGTATGAGAGACGAAGTTTGGCCATCTTGGCCTCCAAGGAGCACTTCTTCCAACACAGATCTATTGGTTCTTTTTGCAGCCCATGGCACTTTCAATATTCTCCTCCAACACTATAACTCAAAAGCATCAATTCTTCTCCGGTCTTCCTTATTCACTGTCCAGCTTTCGCATGCATATAAGGTTATTCAAAATACCATGGCTTGGGTCAGGCGCACCTTTGTCCTCAAGCTGACATCTTTGTTCTTCAACACATTAAAAAGGTCTTGTGTAGCAGATTTGCCTAGTGCAATACGTTGTTTGATTTCTTACTTGATTGTTGTTGTTGTTAAGTGCCATTGAGTTGGTTCCGACCCATAGTGACCCTGTACAGGGTTTCCGAGGGTGTAAATCTTTACAGGAGTAGAAAGCCTCATCTTTCTCCCACAGAGCGGCTGGTAGTTTCGAACCGCTGACCTTAAGGTTCGCAGCCCGATTCGTAACCACTGCGCTACCAGAGCTCCTTACTTGATAGGTGCCCATTATATGTAAGGGTGTGTGAGTGGCAGAGGAAAGAGAGAGACAGAGACAGAGGAAGGGATAGAAAGTTCGGAGAGAGGCAAGAAAGTTTGCAATGGCAACACAGACATCAGAAAGAGTATGAGACAGCAGTGGGCTTCACGGCACAAGGTGTAAGAAAGCTGAGTACTTTTGAAATGACTTGTTACCTGGGGGTGTGCGGACCTATAGAGCTAGGGCTGACTGCTTCACTCTGGATATTTGTCAGCGGAATAAATAGAGCCTTGTAACACTTGTGTAAGCAATGTTGAGGTCAGGCTAAGGGGTCACAGGACTGGAAGTCTGAGAGCTACCAGAGCTTTTTATCACTTGCCTGAACAGGAGCAAGGAGCTTAGAAGCCCAGGGGTCAGAGAGGCACCCCTGTAGACATGGCTGAAAAAGACCATCCTGACTGACAAAATGCATCGTGAGTGTTTCTGCTCCCAGTTGTAAGTGGCTACATCCCTACTAAACCTCACAACTGGGAATACTGTCTGTGTGTTCTGTGTGGCCATTGCAATGCATCATTGAATTCTGCAGACAAGGAGAGAGTGCCAGGGGAGCAAGGGTTGGTATCACTATTGGTAAAGAGGGCGCAGATGGAATTACACCTGACCCCTGCCTCATAGTAGTTGGCTTTGAGTGACTTGTTCTAATTATTTTAATTCTCTTCCTCCACTTGATAAAGAGGACAGGCTCCACCTCCACCATTCCTATAGGAGGACTGTAAGGGAGAGTGTAACATGCAAAATTGGCCAAAGGAGGTACAGTCAGAAGAATGGTATGTTCACTGACAGTGTTGAAAGGCTATTCTAAGTAGTCGTGATTGACAATCCTGAGATGCCAATTGCTGCTGGTAAAATCAAAATATAGTCCTCATTTCTCAAATGTGGCTTTCGTTATAAGACTTTTAACACTGATATGATTCTACATGAAAACAGAAGCAGATCACATCTGCCTCTTGTCTCATACACAGTGATATCTCTGGGAAGAACCAAATATAGTAAGAACTCTTGTTCTGTAGTAGAGCAGTGGACAACCATTGCAAACCATGAACATGCATATTTGATCATGATAGAAACAGATCGTATAATGCAGTAGGGAGAATAGACTTGTACTGGACAAAAAATGGAACAGGGTGATCATTCAGACTGTTTATATATATATATATATATATATATATATATATATATATATATAGATAGAGAGAGAGAGAGAGAGAGAGAGAGAGAGACATGCTTAACTTTATAAAAGAAGACATGGAAGACCACCATAACTATTTTCTTCCAGTTAAAGTCATTAATATATATGAAGAGTTATATTTATTCACAGAGCGTAAGTTTAGGAAGAGGAGCAGATAATTTACAGAGGAATGTTATACTTGTTTTGTGGTCTAGTTATGTATAGACTGCAATGAATTAGTGATCCTCCTATCCTTGGGAATATTCAGGCTGACACTGGAGAGTCATTTAGGTAGTGTTACAGTAATTCTCTGTCACTCAGCTGTCAGTTTGTCATACCGTGGCTAGTGTGTTGCTACAGTGCTGGAAGCTATGCTACTGGTATTTGAAATGCCAGCAGGGTCACACATGGTGAGAGGTTTCAGCAGAGCTTACAGACTAAGACAGACTAGGAAGAACTGAAAAACTTATGAATAGTAGAAGAATATTGTCAGTATAGTACCAAAAGATGAAAACATTCTGAATGACAGTAGAACATTGTCAGATTTAGTGGTGGAAAATGAGCCCCTCGGGTTGGAAGGCACTCAAAATATGATTAGGGAAAAGCTGCTTCCTCAAAGTAGAGTTGACCATAATGATATGAGTGAAATTAAAGGCCTTCATTTGCTGGCAGGGACCAACTAAATATGAGGAGAAACAGTTGTAAGCAACCATTAATAATAAAAACATAGAACGTACAAAGCATAAATCTAAGAAAATTGGAGTTGTCAAAAATGAAGTGGAACACATAGAGATTGATAATTCTAGATATTGGTGAACTGGAATGCACTGGTATTGGCTGTTTTGAATCTGACAATCGCATGGTTTACTATGGTTTACTATGACAAATTGAAGAGGAATGGCATCACCTTCATGATCAAAAAGAACATTTCAAGATCAATCTTGAAGCATAATGCTGTCTGTGATAGGATAATATCCGTACACCTATAAAGACTCCTGGTGTGGCACTGTAGGATCGGCAATGGATTAGAAACGACAAGGTCAGCATTTCAAACCCACCAGTTGCTCCTTGGAAACCCTATTCAGGGACGCTATGAGTCGGAACCGACTCTATGGAATTTAACAACAACATAAGGAAGACGAGTTTATACCATGATTACTGAAATTTATGCACCAACCACTAAAGCCTATGATGATGAAACTGAAGAATGCAACCAACATCTTCAGTCTGAAATTGAGTAATCATTCAATCAAGCTGTATTGATCATTACTGGTGATTGAAATGCAAAAATTAGAAAGAACAAAGATGCATCAGTAATTGGAAAATATGGCTGAAGATCACTTGATAGAATTTTGCAAGACCAACTGCTTAATTATCGCAAATACATTTTTAAAACAACATAAAAGGTGACTATGTTATTGTTAAGTTCCTTCAAGTTAGTTCTGACTCATAGTGACCCTGTGTAGGGTTTCTGAGGAGTAGCTGGTGAGTTTGAACCACTCACTGCTCCTGCAGTTCAAATCGACCTTGTGGTCCAGTGTCTTATTCCACAACACCACACCAGGATTATACACATGATGAAAGATGACTATACACATGGAGAAGTCCTGGAGTGGCACTGTAGGAACAGTACTGGACTGCTCACCACAAGGTTGGCAATTCAAATCCACCAGTTGCTCCTTGGAAACCCTGTTGTTGTTGTAAAGTGCCATCGAGTCAGTTCCAACCCATAGTGACCCTGTGTAGGGTTTCCAAGGAGTAGCTGGTGACCTTGAACCACTGAGTTTACAGTTCAAATGGCTTTGCAGTCTGGCAAATTAACCCACAGGGCCACACCAGGACTCTAGCATTAAGCAAATCTGCTGAACAAGATCTCGTTAAAGTGTTGAAGAGCAAAGATACCAGTTTGAAGACCAAGTTGCGCTTAACCAAAGCCATGTTATTTTCAACAGTCTCATGTGTCTGTGAAATTAGGCAATGAAGAAAGAAGACTGTAGAAGAATTGATGCATTTGGATTGTGGTTTTGGAGAAGAATATTAAAAATACCTTGGACTGCCAGAATAACAAACAGATCTATGTTGGAATTAGGTACAACCATAATACTCCTTGGCAGCAGGATGGTGAAATGTTGTCTCTTATACTTTGGACATGTTTTCAGGAAGGACCGCTCCCTGGAGAAGGACATTATGCTTGATAAAGTTGAGTGTCAGGGGAAGAGGAAGAGATAGATTGACATAGTAGCAGCAATGAGCTCAAACGTAACAATTGTGAGGATGGCTCTGGATCAGCCAGTGTTTCATTCTATTGTGCATAGGGTTGCTATGAGTTGGATCTGACTCCACAGCACCTAACAACAGCAGCATAGTAAATCAGAGATGAAAAAGGCTAGATCCATCATCTAGCAAAGCATTACATCAGTACTCAATGATTTAGAATTAATTTAGTCTTCTTATCTCTGCTTTAGTTGTGCTCCAAAAATTATTAGGAGCCAATGACACAGAAATGCACAATTTGAAAAGAAAGCTATCAATTATATTCTGTTATTTTAATAAATAAGGGTTATATTGGATAAGCTACCTTTCCCACTTAGTAATTTTGTAACTTTGAATGAAAACTTAGTCTTCCTAAATCTCAATTTTTCAATGCAATGCATTAAACATGAGAAATTTTTATTTTCCATGACACAGTGATTGGTACATGGCTGACAGATGTTAATTTTATGGTTTCTCAGAAATGCTTGCAGATGGATTGGTCCACTGATATAATAATAACTTAATAAAAAATAATGATGCTTACAATAGTAATTTTAGAATTTTAAGTGAAAAATTTCCTGATAATATCTTATCTTAGAGATTTGGCAGAGACCCCCAACATTTCCATTATACTAGTCCACTAAATTTTGTGAATATGATCAATGAACCCACATGTTTCTGCTAAGCAAAAGTTGCTTGCCGCTCTTCATGTATTTCCAAGAGATGTCAACAAGGACTGGTGAAAAACTTGTGGGGTCACAATACAATAAGTAAGTGGTACAAATCTACCAGATGACTCCAATGCTTACAAACTAAAAATACTTAAACATGAAGATCAAAAGGAACATCTATGTATTAAACCCTATCTGTTGTGTGTCCAGTCTAATGCTAGACATAGGAGGCAAAGATGGAAAGAGGCAAGGATGCATTGCTTAAGTCTCTCTCTCGTATTCATCATTGATCAAGTTTTTGAACTCTCTAGCATTCATTGTTTATGAAGAGTCTGGAACTATAGTATTTTCCTAGTGATCCTGTGCTTTTTCTTAGACAAAGAAAATATGAGTTTTTCTAGGCTTGCCTTGGATAAAGATAATATTTTAAGTTAGGAATGGATGATCAAAAACCTCTGATATCTGTACAATATGTTATGTGGACCATTTCCTTGGAAACCATTTTATAGTGCATAAGGGTGATATAAGGAATTTCATATTCCCTTCTGGAAACACCCCTCAATAAGAAACGTAACGATTCTTACTCTATTTCTTAATTCATATTTTCTTAGTTCCTTATCGTTGTTGTTGTTAGGTGCCATTGAGTTGGTACCGACTCATAGCGACCTTATGCACAGCAGAACGACACACTGCCCGATTCTGGGCCAACCTCACTACTGTTGCCATGCTTGAGTCCATCGATGCTGCCACTTAGGCAATCCATCTGATTGGGGGTCTTCCTCTTTTTCTCTGACCCTCCACCTTACCAAACATTATATCCTTCTCCAGCGACTGGTCCCTCCTGACAATATGTTCGA
>NW_006408573.1:11776353-11778823 GCF_000296735.1 Chrysochloris asiatica | reverse complement strand
ACCTTTCTTAATTTTAAACCATTCAGTGTTTCCATGTTCTCTTTGAACAACTGCCTGTTGGTCCAGGTGCAGATTCCTCATGAGCACAATTAAGTGTGCCAGAATACTCATACTTTGCAGTGTTGTCCATAGCCTTTCATGATCCACACAATCGAAAGCCTTTGTGTAGTCTATAAAGCACAGGTAAACATATTTCTGATATTCTCTGCTTTCAGCCAAAATCCATTGGATATCAGCAATGCTATCCCTTGTTCCATAGCCTCTTCTGAATCTGGCTTGAACCTCTGGATGTTCTCTTACAACCTCTTAGTTCCTTACAATTGTCTTTATATTCAAACATTGAATCTTCCAAATGAAGAGTTTGATAAAAAAGTAATAAAACCCAATTATTCTTAAAAGATTTCATTTCTGTTTTATTTGAGATTAACTAATAATCCTATATGTATTAATGAGAAATACTGTTCTTACATGTTTCATTGAGAGCTTTATGCATGGCAGGCACTGTAAAATCACATTAGTGGAATAACATATTTATTCCTCACTTTTTAACCCTCAATTTCTCAATTAGTAAGTTTGTGTACAATAAGAGTACCTGATATGACCTTGGGGAAGTTATTTAAAAATTCAACCAGGTAAGTAATGGAATAAGAATCTGGACAGAATTCTGAATGATTTCAGAGTTTGAACACTGACTAATGTGGTATTTGGAAGGCATCTGAAACACACTTAAATAAATTACAATCTAATGAAAGCTCTCTAGAAATCAGAATATTCAAAAAGAGCAAATTCCCTAACTTTCTGTCTATTTGAAGCATATATATAGAGGAGTATACATCTATAATTCCAAGATGTGGACAATTTGATGCTTGTGGTATTTCTATCGTTGCCCCGCACTAACAAGTACTACGTATACATTCCCAAACGGGAATGGCAAGCTTAGACAATCAAATAGCATCTTGAGAATATTTCAAAAACTCATCCAAAACGTCCCTTTTATTTTAAAAGAAAGTATTAAAATGAAGTCATGCATGACTTGAAAATGTATTCAGATTCCTCTATACTGTATAACAATGGGGGAATTTTATCAGATTACATTTTCAATAAAAAGAGTTTGAATGAGTTTGATGTGATTTCTGTTTCAATCATAAGGGTGACCTACACAGGTATCTTTTTCCATCATTTTATTTCTACTCTTTCCAAGTATATTTTAACCTGTTAATATGTGGGTGAATTTGAGGAACAGCAAATCCATTTGACCTTTAATGTAAAGTCATTTTTGTATGATCAAAACAGTGCTATTTTCACGACTATAAAGAATGTGGAGTTTCAGATTCAAAAGCATGTGCAATTCTCAGTAACCAGGCAAGAATAATAATGTGACCACTGTCTGAATGATAATTTTATCCACCTAACTGCCTTTCATCCCCTTGCCTTCACTGTATATTAAGACTTTTGCTCAGAGATAAATGTTTAGGTGGGTGGTACTCTTATATTTTATAGTGTGTGATTAAAAAAAAAAAAAGTGTGTTCCATTGTATTGCAACAAGTAGGGTAGAACATGAGCCAAGAGGGTCTTTCCTCTAACACTTTATTTCCACTGCCAGTGAAGTTAGTAGACACCGAATAACTAAATTGAATGTATCAGTATGGATTGTTTAAAAAAAAAATAGTTGGAGGCATGATTGATGGCAAGAGGAAATGCATTTGTACCACTTTCGGTGATTTACAAATTGAGACATTTTAGTTCTTATTTTCATATGTGCAAACCCCAAGTCTTGAAGATCAGGTGATCTATGATATTTTTACTTACCCCATATGGATATGAAAGCTGCACAATGAATAAGGAAGACGAAACAAGCATTGAGGCCTTTGAATTACCGTGTTGGTGAAGAATGTTCAATATACCACGGACTGCCCTAAAAACAAACGTAACTATCTTGGCAGAAGGACAGCCAGAATGTTCATTAGGAGCAAGGGTGGTGAGGCTCTATCTCACGTATATTGGACATATTTTTAAAGGAACCAGTTCTAACAGAAGTAAATCCAAATTAAAGCAGAATCTAACTGTTATTTATATAAAAGCTACTCTCAGTGCTTTGTTTCTTTTATAATATTTGTTCTATATTTACTGTTGTTTTCTTAAGTGCCGTGGAGTTGGTTCTGTCTCATAGCAACCCTGTATAGAGTTTCCGAAGCTTTAAATCTTCACAGGAGCAGAAAACTTCATCTTTCTCCCATGGAACGGCTGGCAGGCTTGAAGTGTAAACCTTCTTCAGTTTGAAATTAATCAATCATGCAATCAAGTGCTTTGATAATTACTGGTGATTGGAATGCAAAGGTTGGAAATAAAGAGGAAGGCTCAGTAGTTAGAAAATATGGCTTTGGTAATTGAGTTGACAGAAATGATGCTGGAGATCCCATGATAGAATTTTGCAAGACCATCATCTTATTCAAGGCAACTACTTTTTTT
>NW_006408573.1:11772791-11775198 GCF_000296735.1 Chrysochloris asiatica | reverse complement strand
TAGACCAAGAGGCAGTTGTTAGAACAGAGCAAGGGGATACTTAATGGCTTAAAATCAGGAAAGGTGTGTTCCAGGGTTGTATCTTTTCACCACACTTACTCAGTCTATATGTTGAGCAAGTTATTTGAGAAGCTGGATTATATGAAGACCCTAGAAGAATCAATGCATTTGTACCAACTGGATGGCACCTAACAACAATAAAAACTATACTCTTGCTCACAAGTGGCTGTAGTCACTTCATTTCTTCCATATTTCTGATAAAAATACCATGGCAGGAGATAGATTTTCTTAATGTTTTCTGATCCTTTATTTTATAAACTTCCTGTGTCTTCACTTATCCTTATACTTTAATAAAACTAAGAGCCTTAACTTTCTGAAGTGTCTTTAGTTAAGATGACAGAAAAAGATTGTATATGGTACATCAGACTTGGTTTTAATTCTTAACTTCCAGCTGAGAAATCTTAAGAGTCAATTTATCTTTTAAAAATTGAATTCTTCATTTTTAAGAGGAACCTCCATCTTGTCTCTAGAAATCATAAATATTTGTTAATACTTGTACTATTTCTCATGATGCACAAGAGCACAATGGCTCCATAGGATAAACACTGGACCGTGAAAGACAAGGTCGGAGGTTCATGTCCACCAGTAGCTTCATGAGGGAAAGATGAGCCTGTCTTCTCCTGCAAAGATTTAAAGCTGTGGAAACCCTATACAGGGTCACTATGAGTTTGACCCTACTTGAAGCAGTTAATAACAACCATAATACAAACGTAATAACAAAAACAATAACCAAAGGGTAGAGATAACAGACATCATTTTTCTTAGGAAAAGTTTTACTAAAAACCCTTGCCATATATCTTTTAAACCAGCATTCCTTTTATGTTAACAAAGCTTCACAAAGAAAAGTAGACACTACTTTAAATTTCACAGATCACTTGTTAAGTCGTGAGTTTTGCAAAGTGAGAAGCACAGCCCACCTTTTCTACATTTGCTCTAAAAAATAATCACTATGCAGGTATTTATAGAAATCTGAGAGTTGGATGGTTCAGGTGCATAAAGGCCCTGTGGAATAAGTGACCTATGTTAAAAATTTTTTTTAAAAAGTGAATTCCTTCTATAGGTAATTTTCAATTGTTGACTATTTCTTAAACTTTGGTGTTATTCTAAGTGCTCCTGAAAGATTCAATAATGGTGTTTTTTTCTAAAACTAAAGTAAACCTGTCCTGATGTGGCCCTGTGGGATAATGCAATGGACCCCAAGGTTGGTTTGAACTGCAAAGTCAGCTGTTCAAACTCACCAGCCACTCATCAGAAGCCCCGCACACCATCGGTATGAGTTGAAACCCACTCAACAGCACTTACTAACAACAAAAGTAAACTTTAATCAATATTTAGTAACTAGATGTACTTTCAGAAGCCTTGGTGGCGCAATGATTTAGCATTTAACTGGTAATCCAAAGGTCAACATTTCAAACTCTGCAGAAGAAATATGTGTCAGTCTGATATCATATCTTGGAAACTCTATGAGGCAGTTCTACGGTGTCCTACAGATCACCATGAGTGGGGATTGACTGGATTTCAGGCAATACTAGTGGGTTTCCTTTTTTGTTTGTTTGTTTGATGTTGTTGTAAAGTGCCATCAAGTCTGTACCGACTCATAGTGACCTTATGCATAGCAGAACAAAACACTGCCCGATCCTGGGCCAATATTTAATAGTAAAGTACATCAAACATGAAGTTCTTCTTGTTTGATGTACTTCACTATTAAATATTAGGGCACTTGGTAATGAGTCAACACTCAGCTATGCATTGAAGTTATTGGCATCAGGTGGCAGGATGGATACTCTAATGAGCAAAGAGAAAGCAAAACAGTGACAAAAACCAATGATCTAATTAGGTAGCTGAGAATATCCAGTTGCTTTTGGCAGATTGAGTCTGTTGGTACAGTTTCAATGAATTATGTAAGAAGTTATAATGGTTCTGGAAGAGCCCGGCTTTGCAGAGTTTTGGTTTTTACTAATTCATTGTATCCTGATTGCCTCCAAGACTCAATATTTCGAGTAAAAGAAGGTATAAATTAAAAGTAGATGTTGTAAATTTTGTTTCAAATTCTTAAACATCGTGTATTGTATATATATACTCATTAAATATACTGAAAGCTTTTGGACTTGGTGTCTTTATTGCTCTGCCAGGTCTTTATAAGTAAACAATAGACACTACACAAAAATAAGAACTTAGCTCTGGTAGCGTAGTGGTTACGAATCGGGCTGCGAACCTTAAGGTCAGCGGTTCGAAACTACCAGCCGCTCCGCAGGAGAAAGATGAGGTTTTCTACTCCCGTAAGGATTTACACCCTCGGAAACCCTGTACAGGGTCGCTATGGGTCGGAACCGACTCGACGGCACTT
>NW_006408573.1:11771059-11772366 GCF_000296735.1 Chrysochloris asiatica | reverse complement strand
GGCACTTAACAACAACATCTAAAGAGACAAACAAAAGTCATAACTCTCTCATTTAAAATAAAAGACCTTGACGGATTCACAAGTTCTATATGTATCAGAACAACACAACAGTAACTGTAAGTACACTGACCCAAAAAAGGAATTAGGATTATCCTCCTTTATTTGATTTGATAAACAGTGGACAATATGTAAGAATGTGGGATATTTAAATAATAACAGGAATAATGGTGGTCATTATTGTTTTATTAAAAATACAAATAAAATGAAGAGAAGAAAGGAAGTTAGGAAAAGAAAGAAGGATAAGAGAAAGAGCAGCAAAGTTGGAAATAGAAATGCCAAATGACCCAGCACTCCCTCAACTTGATATAGATCCCCAAGAAATAAGAATCAGGACACCAGTAGACATAAACACACAGATGTCCACCTCAGCGCCGTTCACAATAGCAAAAGATAGAGGCTGTCTAAATGTTCCATCAGTGGAAGATTGGATAAACAACTTTGGTACGAACACACAAGGAATACTAAGCAATGGTGAAGAATAATGATGAATCTATGAAACATGGATGAACCTGGAAGACATTATGCTGAGTGGAATTAGTTTATCACAAAAGGACAAATACTGCATGAGAGAGGAGCTCTGGTAGCGTAGTGGTTATGGAATCAGGCTGCTAACCTCAAGGTCGGCAGTTCGAAACTACCAGCTGTTCTGTGGGAGAAAGATGAGGCGCTCTGCTCCCGTAAAGATTTACAGCCTCGGAAACCCTGTGCAGTGTCACTATGAGTAGGAACCGACTCTATGGTACAACAACAAACTATTGTAAAAACCCAAGAAAAGGTTTTCATGCTAAAAGAAATATTCTTAGATGGCTACCATAGTTGACAGGGAAGGGAGAGTAAATCACTGGCTAGAGGATTGTTGTTGTTAAGTGCCATCATAGACACGTTAACTCGGGTGATAGGAAGGACAATCTATAAGAAGAGGGAGGTTGACAGAAGAGTTGTGAAGACACAGGATGCTATGTATAATCCCCTCTGTATAGCATTTCTTAAGCCTGCTGAATCCTCTCTATGACTTTTGTATACACTCACTGAAGATTTCAGAAGATCAGAGGTTTGAGCCCACTAACCTCTCTGTGGGAGAAAGATGACGTTTTCTGCTTCTGAGAAGATTTAAAATCTCACAAACTCTATACAAGGTCATGCTGAGTCGGAACCGACTTGATGTCACTAACAACAACAACAAATTGAAAGGGATAGAGGTTGTTGTTAAGTGCCGTTGAGTCGGTTCTGACCCATAGCGACCCTGT
>NW_006408573.1:11763815-11768724 GCF_000296735.1 Chrysochloris asiatica | reverse complement strand
GCACCTAACAACAACAACAATAAGTTGAGAAGGGTTGGGAAAGTGGGTGAAATGGAAATAGTAACCACAGGGAGGAAGTGGGATAACTGTGTTTACATGGAGGGAATTGTAATCATTGAGATGAAACCAAGTGTAGGATGTATTGAATGTAAAATTGATGATCTTGTCTGTAAGCCTTGACTCAATTCACAATAGTTAAAAATTAAAGAAGGAGGGAGTTGAGTGTGGTGGGATAAATTACACCACAAAAGTTGAAGAGTTGTTCTTGTAAGCCGAGTCTTTTTTACTCTTTTAAATTTTGTGTGCAGGGTACATATAGAACTGATTAGTGATCACAATGCTTTCTGCATTCTTTACTAAGAGAAAACTTTTTTTAACAAGGATATTAATCTGTGTGGAAGGAAACTTGAATTTCAACATTAAGTGGCTCAAATAATAGACATCAACACCAGTGATCAGAAAAGCTACTTCTGCGAGACTAGTTATAGAAGATACTCTTTCAGTCTATGTGTCTCCCTATGACTATGGGACTAAGGCCTCCAATTGCAGTTCAGTAAAAAGAATTCTGGGTGCTCTTCTTTAAAATATGACGGTGTTTTGTTTATTTAGGACAACCTTTTCCCCCCTCTGAGCCTTCTCCATTTTAATCTAAGCATCTTCAATATATTCCTCATGTAACATGATATAAAGCATGCCCAGAGGAAGACTTGGAAACCATCAGTTTTTTCTCTTAAATATTTGTAAATGACCCTAGGCTACATATGCTTCCCATACCCTGAAATTGAATTCTCTCTGTGATTTATTTTGAACCACTTCTAATCTCCATGTCAAGATAACATGGAGAGAAATAGATATGAGCCCCACAAAATATGGTTTAAGATTACACGTTGTTCTTAAGTGCCTTTGAGTCGGTTCTGACTCATACAGACCCAGTATAGAGTACTCAAGGAGCGACTGGTGAGTTTCAACTGCTGACCTTGTGGTTCAATCTGCCCTTGTTATCCAGTGCATTAACGCAGAGCGCCACACTTCTTAGGACTCCACTCATTTATTCAGCAAATGTGTGCTGAGCACTAATTATTCATCTTCAACTAGTTATTTGTTACTTGAAAGTTTCCTACTTTGTTTCTGTATATTTACTGTCTTTCAGATCCCAATTACTATATTATTGCTTTTTCATAAGTATTTTGATGAAAATATAAAGGATGCTATAGATCATATAATGAATTTAGTTGGACAGATGAGGGGATGCTGGTGAGAAATATTTTCTACAAAGAAGTGACATTTAAGCACAAACATAAAAAAATACGTGAATCTTAAGTAGGCAAACAAGAGCTAAAAAGAAATAGAGAGGTAAAGACGTAAGAAAAAGCAAACATGGAAGAGTGGAAGAAGGAAAATGTTTAACTCCAAAAAGGTCATCGTGGTTGTAATAAAAGCAGAGAAAATTGTGGGACATGAGGCTGGAGAACTAGACAGAGACTAGACCATGAGGCAGTATTATAAGCATTGGGAAGAAAAAAGGTCGAACCTCTCATTGAAATAATGAATCTACTGAAGTGTCAGTTTATAATAAGCACTGGACAGCTAACAACCACAAGGTCAGTGGTCACCAGCCACTCCTTGGAAACCCTGTACAGAGTTGCTATGAGCTGGGACTTGACAGCATTTAGCAACAATCTCTAATTGAAATAATGAATGTATTTAAAAGGCTTATATATTAAAATTTATATTTATACATCTATATTTACTCATTTTATTTTGGAATTTATGTTTATTCATATTTTTGGTGTTAGGAACACTTACATGAATAAACATAAATTTAAAAATAAATATAAATGTATGAGTAAATATTGTTAAGTGCGTTAAGTCAGTTCCAACCCATAGTGGCCTTGTATAGGGTTTCCAAAGAGCAGCTGGTATTTTGAACTGCTGACCTTGTAGTTAGTAGTTCAGTGATGATCCTACAGTGCCACAACCAGGATTGAGTAATTATAGATGTATAAATATAAATATATATATATATAATTTATCTATGAAATTTTAACATGCATTCATTATTTCATTAGAGAGTGTGGTTGTTGTTTGTTCATGTTATTGTTGTTAGGAAAGAGACTTGGTAGTGTAGTGTAGTACAAGTTGAACTGTTACCACAAGGTCAGCACTTTGAATCTACCAGATGTATATATAGAGAGAGATACAACAAATATATATATATATGTTGTTGTTTGCTCAGGCAACCCTTCTGAGTCACTGAAATGTGGATTACAGGATGAATGAGTTGTCCTCTGTGTTTCTGGATTATCTGATCTCTTGATCAAAACTGAGCCTCATTTCCCCCTACCCTTTAATGCCCAGCTTAAGTCCTATTTCGGTTTTTGCTGATCTGCCTCCACATTAATCAAGTAGAATGAATATCAAAATGGAATATTATATTTATCTGATTTGAATAGTGGTTTTCTATTATCATCTCATGCCAATTTAGCACTGTATTTTACTCAGCTAAATTGGAACTTCCAGGGGTATAGAGATTAGAGGGAAGATACTGCTCACTTAGAATCTTTAATGATGTGTGGAAAAGACATGGATGTAATTTTCCATACACTTATTGTCTAGGCATAATATTTCAATCATAGAATGATATATCATCCTGGATTTTGAGATTATATATTAATAGGTACAGAGTCCTGGTGTGGTGCTGTCGGTTAATGTGCTGGACTGTAAGGTCGGTTTGAACTGCAAGGTCGGCAGTTCAAGCTCAACAGCCACTTCTCAGAAACCCTAAACAGGGTCGCTATGAGTTGGAGCTAACTCAATTCATAGGTACTAGGAAGAAGCTCTGGTAGCGTAGTGGTTACGAATCGGGCTGCAAACCTTAAGGTCAGCGGTTCGAAACTACCAGCTGCTCCGCGGGAGAAAGATCAGGCTTTCTACTCCCGTAAAGATTTACACCCTCGGAAACCCTGTACAGGGTCGCTATGGGTCGGAACCGACTCGAGGGCACTTAACAACAACAGGAATATTTTCATCATTATACTAAGGTGTATTTTCTAAACTTCTGGTTGTAAATATGTATTGCCTATATAGTGATCAACTTGCAAGCATTTACTTTAAAAATAATAAACACATGTTTTCAATTAGACATGTTCACCAAAATAGGGGATTTCTTTTTACTGGAGGTGGAAGGTTGTTGTTGTTATGTGCCGTGGAGTCGATTCTGACTCATAGCGACCCTGTACAGGGTTTCCGAGACTGTAAATCTTTACAGGAGCAGAAAGCCTCACCTTTCTCTCACGGAAAAGCTGGTAGTTTCGAAGTGCTGAGGTCAGCAGTCTGATGCGTAATCGCTACGCTACCAGAGGTGAGATGAGTTAAGTGACTCCCTTTAGCTAGTCAGACAGTCTCTCAATGTAGAGGAATAACATGAAAATGGCAGAAGTCGTAAGAGCTTTTCGTTTTGTGTTAGACTCACCGATGCTTTCATAAATAGTAAAGGAGATAGTTTTGTTCTATAGCAAGTGATATTCTTGCTGCCATTTCTAAATTATTATTATAGATTGTTTGTTTTAAAGAGAGAAAATATGAAAAGATAGTTTCTCATAAATCATGTCAGCCACAAAAAAAAAAACAAAACCTCATTGCCATTTGATTAATTGCATCTTGAAAAACAATTCTTGTTTTCTGCTTTGAACTATGGTATATGAAATCAACCTTCCAATGTTCCTAGTGCCAATTAAGTGGTCTTAAACTTGTCGCCTTTCCTCAAAATATAACACAATTGTATATTAGGTATCTGGTTTTCGGAAAAGTTCCCTTGATACTTGCTTACTGGTATTCCTTTTTATGTTAATCAATTGAAGATTTTTGGATCGTTAGGTATATCATCACTTAACATTAGAAACATATGTTCTCACTTTAGATTATTATATAATGAGACATGTTGTTTTTAAGTGCCACTGAGTTGGTTCCAACTCATAGTGACCTTATAAAGGGTTTTCAAGGAACAACTGTGGGTTTGAACTGCTGACCTTGTGGTTCACAATCCAGTGCTGATCCTATAGCGCCATAACAATGTTGTTGTTGTTATGTGCCATCGAGTCGGTTCCGACCCATAGCGACCCTGTATAGGGTTTCCGAGGGTGTAAATCTTTACGGGAGTAGAAAGTCTCATCTTTCTCCCGTGGAACAGCTGGTAGTTTCGAACTGCTGACCTTAAGGTTAGCAGCCTGATTCATAACCATAACAATAGTTAATTTAAAAATATTGTCAATTTAATCAGAATTCTTTTTCTATTTGTAGTAAGGTCAGTTTATATCTTAAATAAAGTAAAAATAATGTGGTGCTTTGGGCTAATGTGTCAGACTGCAAAGTCGTTTGAACTGCAAAATTGGTGGTTCAAGCTCACCAGCTGCTTCTTGGAAAACCTATAGAGGGTCGCTATGGGTTGGAATTGACTTGAAGGCACTTAACAACAATAACAACAACATTTGTTTGGGGGAATGGCTACCTTATTTTGAAATCCAAGTATAACATTAGAGTCTTGATATGTTGTTGGAGGATCAACACTGGACTGCAAGGTCGGTTTGAAATGCAAGGTCAGCAATTCAAACTCACAAGCTGCTCTTGGAAAACCCTACACAGGGCTGCTATGTCTGAACCAACTTGAGGGCACTTTACAACAGCAACATTATAATTGGACCCCTGGTGTGGCACTGTAGGGTCAACACTGGATTGCAAACCACAAGGTCAGCAGTTCAAACTCCCCCGTTGCTCCTTGGAAACCCTATGCAGGATCACTCTAAGTCAGAACCAACTTAGTGGCACTTAACAGAGACAGGTGTGGCTTTGTAGAATAAGCACTGGAATGTTGACTACAAGGTCATCGGTTCAAACCCACTAGCAGCTCCTT
>NW_006408573.1:11760046-11761407 GCF_000296735.1 Chrysochloris asiatica | reverse complement strand
GCCCCCACCCCCGTTAGTATGGGTCCTTTCCCTTAGTCTTTTACAGTAGTGGTCCTATGCAGTATTTCTCTTTTTGTGCCTGACTAATTTCACTCAACATAATGCCCTCAAGGTTCATCCATGTTATGCCGTGGCTTGCAGCTTCCTTGTTGTTCTTCAAGGTAACATAGTATCCCATTGTGTGTATGTACCAGTGCCTCTTTTTGTGAACAAAATAATGTTGCTGTTGTTAAGTGCTGTCAAATGATTTCCAACTCATGGCAACCCTGCCTAGGGTTTCCGAGGAGCAACTGGTGGATTTGAACCACCAACCTTGTCAAATCAACCTTGCAGTTCAGTGCATATTCCTGCAGCACCACACCATGACTTTGACCATAATAGTAGCAAATTTTATATTGTAGCAAGTACTTTTCAAAGGCACTCTGGTAGCATAGTGGTTATGAAGTGGGCTGCTAATCTCAAGGTCAGCAGTTCAAAACTACCAGTGGTTCCGTGGGAGAAAGATGATGCTTTCTACTCCTGTAAAGATTTACAGCCTCGGAAATCCTATGTAGGGTTGCTATGAGTTGGAACCGACTCCACGGCATATAACCACCTCCATCAAGTACTTTTCAACACATATTTAAGTTTTTCCATTCCCAGTACTTTTTTTTTTTTTTTTTTACGGTACAAGTGTCTTATAAAAGTTACAAAGTTGACCAAACAATGTTGCTGTCATTGCTTTTATGTTGATTATAGAAGACAGATGATTCAGTCATTAAACTAGGCAACTGTTTTATCACTATTTTTAGTCAACATACATTCACAGATGACGTGATTAGATATGAATATTTCTAGTCTTTAAAAACATTTTCTGGCATTTTTAATATTTTTGACCTAGTTTTATGATGATGATATTCACTGCGTGGATTGAATACCAACCACTGAGGACTTTAGGTAACACTATTGATATAAAAAGATTAAATAAAATGACACCTTCCAATTGAGTTTCATTATCTATTCTTGTTAGTTATCATTGACTCAGTATCCCTCATACCAAATAAAACACTGCCCAGTCCTTTGCCTACATCACAATCGTGACGTTTGAGACCATTGCTGCTGCCACTGTGCCAATGCATCTTGTTGGGAGTCTTCCTCTTTTTCTTTGACCCTCCACTTTACCAAACATGACATCCTCCTCGAGGAACTGGCCACTCCTGACAATATGTCTGAAGTATAAGAGATGAAGTCTGGCCATCCTGGCTTCCAAGGAACATTCTGGCTGTACTTTTTCCAACACAGATTGGTTTGTTCTTTTGGCAGTCCATGGTATTTGTAATATTCTCCTCCAACCATAACTCAAAAGCATCAATTCTTCTATG
>NW_006408573.1:11748982-11759946 GCF_000296735.1 Chrysochloris asiatica | reverse complement strand
AACAACAACATTTGTTTGGGGGAATGGCTACCTTATTTTGAAATTCAAGTATAACATTAGAGTCTTGATATGTTGTTGGAGGATCAACACTGGACTGCAAGGTCGGTTTGAAATGCAAGGTCAGCAATTCAAACTCACAAGCTGCTCTTGGAAAACCCTACACAGGGCTGCTATGTCTGAACCAACTTGAGGGCACTTTACAACAGCAACATTATAATTGGACCCCTGGTGTGGCACTGTAGGGTCAACACTGGATTGCAAACCACAAGGTCAGCAGTTCAAACTCCCCCGTTGCTCCTTGGAAACCCTATGCAGGATCACTCTAAGTCAGAACCAACTTAGTGGCACTTAACAGAGACAGGTGTGGCTTTGTAGAATAAGCACTGGAATGTTGACTACAAGGTCATCGGTTCAAACCCACTAGCAGCTCCTTGGAAGCCTTATACATGATCGTTATGAGTTGGAACCAACTTGTCTGCAATTAACAACAACAATGTATTACTATTTGGCATCTGTTTGAGTCAATTCAATAGAGCATTTCTCCATGTTTCTGATTACTCTTGGAACCGGTAGCTACAACTGATGATCAGAAATTGGACAATAATGGTTTAAAATTCACCAAGGAGATAGCCAACTGTTCTGGAGTCTGCAAACTTGCCAATATTTGAAAAAATCCCATTGAAACTAATAAATTCACCCTAGTAACACTGTACAACATAATAACATTTTGTTATTGTTGTTTTCTTTTGGCTGGAATTATCAGTATCAATATCATATAGTGTTTTTATTTTATATAGAGTCTTTCATTAACCAAAATGAGAAAATGGGTTATTAATTATTTTATACTGTCTGATTGTAGTTCACGTGAAAGTGTTGAGGAACAAAAAAAATGTATCCTAGAATGAAATGTTTAAAAACCACAGGTCTAATATGTGCTGAACAATTTTAGTTCAGCTGAAGTATTGCTTAAGTGTTTTTAGGGATTTACCCAAATAATTATCATATATCTCTGTATTAGGGGCCCTGATAGCGTAGTGGTTTAGGACGTGGTTGGGCTGCTAACTGCAAGGTCAGCAGTTCGAAACTACCAGTTGCTCTATAGGAGAAAGATGAGATTTCTGCTCCAGTAAAGATTTACAGCCTCCAAAATCCTACACAGGTTCGCTATGAGTCACAACCTACGCAATGGCACTTAATAAGAGCAACATCTCTGGATTGTTGATTGTTATTGTTGTGTGCTTACAGATCAGCTACAACTCAAAAGCGATAGGGTTTCTGAGAGTGACTGGTGGGTTTGAACTGTCAACCTTGAAATGGAACACCACTGCCTTTGACTTCTCATTTTGTACTTACTATTTTTCTCTAGCCTCAGAAATTTAATATGCATACTATATATCCCCTCCACTTCGCAGTTAAATAGACGGCAGTTTTACCCCTTAGTGTTAATACTCTTGGGAATGACTGACTCTCTTTTATAGGTCCTTGTTGTTGTTGTTGTTAAGTGCCAGCGAGTCGGTTCTGACCCATAGCGACCCTGTATAGGGTTTCCGAGGAGCAGCTGGTGAGCTTGAACATAGGTCCCTGTAAGAGTAAGAAAATTTCATCATCCTATGAGCTCTGGTAGCGTAGTCGTTACGAATTGGGCTGCGAACCTTAAGGTCAGCAGTTCGAAACCACCAGCTGCTCTGCGGCAGAAAGATGAGACTTTCTGCTCCCATAAAGATTTATAGCCTTGGAAACCCTGTACAGGGTCGCTATGGGTCGGAACCAACTCCACGGCACATAGCAACAACAACATATGTCAGATTGCCACAGACTATCTTTCAGTACAAGTCTTCCTAAATACATCCTTAAAATATGGTCAAATTCTATCCATTCAATTTTACACAATGTTTTAACAGAATAAATGAAAGAAAATTAAATTTACTTATGAAGACTTCAGATAATGTGTGGCTTCTGAAAGGATGAGTAGACGATGGTTTTTATTAAAAGTACTTTGTTGTAGTTCCAAAGTGATGATTTAATGCCATGCTGTTCATCATGGGGCCCAAGTTACACAAACCATTATGGTGTGGAGGATTTGGTCCATACCAATTGGAAAACTGGAAAGGGGGGAGAGGCAGAGAGCCTGAATGGGTCCAGTGGAGTTGGCATTGTTTGAGGTTTGCAGAGGATTTATGAACTAGAAAAACAAGTGTTGCTTGGGCAGCCATTTTGAAATGATGCAAACCATTGTAATTTTCACTTTTTCCAGATAATTCCCTCAGCATTTTGGCAAAGCATAATGGATTCAACCGCCAGAAGCAAGAAGTCTATCTTTTACCAATCATAATCAGTGATAGTGGGAATCCTCCGCTGAGCAGCACCAGTACCCTGACCATCCGGGTCTGTGGCTGCAGCAGTGATGGTGTTGTCCAGTCTTGTAATGTTGAAGCTTATGTCCTTCCCATTGGACTCAGTATGGGCGCCTTAATTGCCATATTAGCATGCATCATTTTGCTGCTAGGTACGTATTTCCTTCATAGCCTAATGTTCACCATTTTTCTGGTTCATAAATGACTGTAAATAAGAATAGCAAAGTCAGATCTAGCCAGATGCTAGCATTCTTTTGGGTGTGAGGAACTATTGCACTTCTCCAAGTTTTGAATATTATCCAGGAGAAATAAATAGAAATGGGGTAATGATAGTGACGTCCCAAAAGGAAGAAGGCTTTTTGGTACCTTTTTTAAGCTCATACCCAGAGAAGAGATAGATAAAGCAGAAGTGTGGTGATTTATGTGGTTACAACAGCATCTGTAAGATAAGAGAACCTCAAAGATCTTCAGATCTTCTGATGCATCCTAGTTTATTAGCTCAGTAAGCCCTCGTATGTCCACAATATCTGATGCATCCTAGTTTATTAGCTCAGTAAGCCCTCGTATGTCCACAATATCTGATGCATCCTAGTTTATTAGCTCAGTAAGCCCTCATATGTCCACAATAATACCATTGCATCTAAGCTTTGTATAGATTGGGAAACTGAGTTCATCACATAAAAAAATTTGGTGAGATTAAAAAGAAAGCAAGCAAGCAAATTAAAATATATATATATAGACGATTTCTTCAGAATTCCATTGTATTAATATCAGATTACAATGAAGGTTGCAAATTAAGGGAAGACTTCTGTAACCTTTCATTAAATATAAGATAAAATGATAAAAATAAGCTCAGTCACCAGGAATGTATGCTTAGTAAATGTGGTGCCATTTACTGTCTTCCAAATTTAATCTGTTCCACTCACTCAGTGCCCTGGATTTCTGTATTATTAAGTTGTGATATTTTCCCTAATTTGTCCAAAGTTTGATTTAGCTGATCTGGCTAGTTGGGTATGTCTTCCTTTCCCCACCTTGGGGCCTACTTTCCCTGATAGAAAAGTTTCAGACTCCCCAAAAGTATAGACAATAAGTTGCCAAGCAACTTTTGACATCTGTCTTGGTATATCGCTTCTTCCATGAATGCACATTATTTGATTGAAGAATTGTTAAAGCAAAAAATGCACTAGATATGATCTAGTCTGTTCCTTTCTTGTTATAGACAAGGGACCCGGAACCAAAAGGATATTAAATGACTTTCCCAAGATATACAGCAAGTTAATATTCTGCTTTTTTTTTTTCTATTTTCCTATTTTCTGTCATTTAGCACAGAGCTCACGCCAGTATTAAATGCAGCTTGCATTCATGAAGATATGCAAATGTATTCCTTTAACTCAGCTCCATCACCATTTAATAAACAAAAGCACCTTCTGATTTAGAATAGTGCTTATTCAGAATCCAATACTTATCCTTCAGAAATGTGTTCAGGGTAATTCCCTAGTAATATTATTATTAAAGTCCTATGCCCATTCTAAAATTTTTAAAAATGACCCTCTAGCCCTTAATATACACACTGTGCTGTTTGTGAAACCATGCGCTAGCTTGACTAATCACTGTCTTATATTTTTTCCCACAGTCATTGTGGTGCTGTTTGTAACTCTGCGCCGACACAAAAACGAACCACTGATTATCAAAGACGACGAAGATGTGCGGGAAAACATCATTCGCTATGATGATGAAGGAGGAGGGGAGGAGGACACCGAGGCTTTTGACATTGCAACTTTGCAAAATCCAGATGGAATCAATGGATTTTTGCCCCGTAAGGATATTAAACCAGATCTACAATTTATGCCAAGGCAAGGACTTGCTCCAGTTCCCAACGGTGTGGATGTTGATGAATTTATTAACGTGCGGCTACATGAGGCAGATAATGACCCCACAGCCCCACCATATGACTCCATTCAAATTTATGGCTATGAAGGCCGAGGATCAGTGGCTGGCTCTCTCAGCTCCTTGGAGTCCACCACATCAGACTCAGACCAGAATTTTGACTACCTCAGTGACTGGGGTCCCCGCTTTAAGAGACTGGGTGAACTCTACTCGGTTGGTGAAAGTGACAAAGAGACTTGACAGTGGATTATAGAAAAATCAGTGGAACTGAGCATTCTGTAATATTCTAGGGTCACTCCCTCTTAGATACAACCAATGTGGCTATTCGTTTTAGAGGCAAGTTTAGCACCAATCATCTATAAACTCAACTACATTTTAATGTTGAACCAAAAAGAATATTATAATAAAAATTAAAAGTATATGTTAGGAGGTTATAAATCTTGTGGAGTGTGAATTAAAGTATGTGGAGTGTCTAGAAGTCTTTGGATATTTGATATATTTACTTGACTACCACAGACGAAGATTGGGATCCTGGCTACTCCTTAGAGAAATGGTTGAAAAAGTGGAAAAATCAAAATTAAAAGGTGCTTTCTTAGAGAGAGAGAGAGAGAAAGAACCTACAGAGGAATTTGCTGCTGATATGTCTTCTGCAAGGATTTAAAAATGCAAGTGGTTTTTTCCCCTTTGTCAACAAGGATCCCACCACAAATGTTAAAGCAATACTCGGTCGGCTGTACATTATGACTTTTTGAAGTTTGGGGAGGCGGCCTCCTAGATTACACGGTACGGTGACCACACATTGTACATAACTGTTGGCCCCACTCACCAGAGACTAAAGAACATCTTTAAATATTGTGTCGAGCCTTAAAATATTCACATGTTCGTAATCCATTCCAGGGTGGGGATTGCCAACTCACTGGTGGGAGGAGAGAAATCCCATTCAAACAGACTTGTTTCCTAAAACAGGATTACTCGTTCTCTCCACTTCATCTTCTTCCACAAGGACACAAAGAGAAACTGTATCACACAGTGGACTATAATCAGAGACAGATGGTTTTCTTGCTAGCGCGTGAATTTATTTGTTTAATCCTCAAAATAAATATTTTATTGATGTCCATTAATGCTTTTATTTATTAAGGTTGGTAACCTATAGATTAAGGGACTATATGGGAAAGAAAAATACACCTAAATTATATCCATTAATCCTTTAGATTGTTATATATATATATATATATATATATATACACACACACACAATGAATGTTTAAAACATGTACATTTTGATGAGATGAGTATGGCAGGCAATATAATCAAAAAGGGAGCTAACAGTCTCCTTAGAGTAGAAGTGTTGTTGTAACTGGTGATGGCAGGGACAACATTTTCCCAGAGAAACTTTTGGACTGTTTTTTCTATTTTGTTCATAATTCTAGTATTTGGTGTTTTTACTACAAGCACAAACATCTGAAAGTATATTGGTTCATGTGAATATTTAAACTCTAGACTTTTAGATCCCCACATAATGCCCAGCCCAATAAATATGCTTCAAGTTGTCCCTGCTGTATTAGAGCAGGAACTGATTTGTATATAATTTGACTGCTTATGTTTTCAGCATTTATCTCCCGGATCCTCATGGTGATACCCAGAACGTCTTAGACTTCAAACAAGAACCACACTAGAAGATGTGAGCATATTCGATTTGTAATGCAAACCTGCCATTTAGGAATAGACAATGTATGATAGAACTCAAATTCTACATGCAGATCATTTTAATTTTCTACTTTGCTTTAATGCAATATTGTTTCTTTACTCCATGTATTGTATTCAGAGAAACTCCTGTATTGTTTCCTACTTTGTGAAATATATTTTTATAAATACCTCTGTTGTCAGCATTTTTTTCTAGTCAGATTAAAAGCTATTCACAAGGACTCATCTGCTCTGACCAGAATTTTAGAATTTTCAACTAAGTCTTCCCAAAGATTCTTATGAGGACTCAAAGCCAAAAACTGTCTTGTTTAGTGACCACCAAGCAACATGCCAGCAGGGGCCTAACACGGAACAAAAACTACCTTAACTACTCAAGACACTCAGGTGCCTGAAATACCTGATGTGTGTGTTACAACTGAAGTTCAGAAGGGTCCATTGGATCCTACAGGAAGTAGGTAATGAGGCAGAATTAAAAGTAATTGATAAAAGAGAGAATTAGCATGATTGAACAGAGAAAGTTGTCAGCAAGGGAGGCATATCTTAAATCTGTGAAAGGAAAAGGCTGAAGAAGCAGAGTTTTATCTGGAAAACAGATGTGGTATAGTCTCCATTTGGGAAAATTCACCAAATTTTAGGGCCTCTGCTATATCCAGTCAGCTGGGGGCATCTTGAGAAGAACATGGGTTTGGCTCAAAAATTGAAGACTCCAATTCTGGAGGCTGTTTATGAGCTGGACTTATTTTAAATGAATGGCGAGTTCTTTTCTGAACAGTGATCTGAATGGAACCCCTCCACAATGGCCACCTCAGTATTCTATGCAAGAACATGACCAATCAGAATCATAAAATTCTCTTTTGTCTCCACTTTCCAAATAACATTCAATACGTCTTCCTGCTTAAGTCTCTATAAAGCTTATTTCTTTATGAATCGAAAGTTGAGGCAAGGTAGATTCCAATAATGAATTATTTGCTTCCACTGGTGTGGCGCTGTAGAATAAGTACTAGACAGCAAGGTCGGTTTGAACTCAAGGTTGGCCATTCAAATTCACAAGCCACTCCTAAGAAACTCTGTACAGGGTCGCTATGAATCCTTAATAACTCCATGACGTACTACCATACCACCACCAATAATAATTCCAAATATGAAAGAGGAACTATTTGCAGGTAAAAGGACCACAATAAAGAGCAGTGTAAGTCACTGGATAGTATAAATTTAAAGTCTAATATTTAAACCCTTGTTTGTTTTTTTTAATCACAGTGTTGTTAAGTGTCATCAAGTCTGTTCTGATTCAAAGGCTTACTATGAGCTCTGGTGTAGAACTGTAGGATAAACATTGGATTGGTAAGCTAAACATCAGCAGTTTAAGCCCACCAGCTGCTTCTTGGAAACCCTGTAAAGGGTCCCTGTGGCGCAGAACCGACTTGATGACATTTTACAATAGCAGGCTTAAGACAATGATTTTGCTGTTGTTGACTCATAGTGACTCCATGTGACAGAGGAGAACCTCCCCATCGATTTTTCTAGGCTTGAAGAGAGCAGATTGCCACATCTTTCTGTTGGTAGACAAGACCTTAACTGTTATTTCATCAGGTAACCTTGAGACAATTATAACTACCTGGTGTTGTACTGTGGGCTAATGCATCAGACTGTGAAGTCATTTGAACTGCAAGACTGGTGGTTCAAGCTCACCATCTGCTCCTTGTGAAACCCTATACAGGGTCACTATGGGTTGGAATCGACTTGACGGCATTTAACAATAACAACAATAGTTATTTTAAGCATTTGGCACATTGCCTAAAACAAGTACTTGGTGAATTTAAATTATGAATAGTTATTATAGTAGTAATTAATGGTAATATTCCAACTGTGGGTTAGGCGTTGGACTGCCAGCTGCAAGGTTGGCAGTTCAAACCCACAAGCTGCTCTGTGGAAGACAGATGAGGCTGTCTGCTTCCATGAAGATTTACAGCCTTGGAAATCCTATATAAGGTTAGAATCAACACATGAGAATTGGTTTTTGGTATTGTATTCTGAGTACATTTACTATTTTACATTTTCTAAACCAAAGAGTCCTGGTATGGTGCTGTAAGATAAACACTCGACCATAGGTTCGATTTGAAGCACAAGGTCATTGGTTCAGACTCACTGTCTGCTCCTCAGAAACCCTATACTGGGTCACTATGAGTCAGAACTGACTCGAAAGCACTTAACAAAAACAATAACAAACCAAAGAGGGGTGTTTTTCTGTTTTTATATATCTCTAGGACATCAATCTCATTTCTAGTGTACTTCTCATTGGAAAGGCACCATAGTTCAGATGCATGCAAACATTATAGAACAATGACACATTTTCTGAACATAAAGTCCCTTTCCTCCAATGTTTTAAATCAATGGTATAATTTTCTTATAATGAAGTTGGTGAGCAGGAGATGATGTCTGGTCTGCCATCTTCCCAATCTTACCTCAAAATTCACTTTGCCCAGGAAGAATAAAAGGATGTGTGGGCCTTTTACTGATTTTCCTTATCATACAGTTTTGAGCTTAAAATCCACATCAAACTGCATAATAAGGAATGAGGTAATAATGCTATATTCATAGTGTGGCCAAACTATACTTCTATACTTTGTGATAGAAATCGGCATGGCAAAGCCTACCAGCATTCCAGTTTCTTGATTAAGATTGAGTGCCGTTGGCTGAGCGTCCATATTGTGTTTAATGTTCTCATCATTTCTATTCTAAGTGTTTAAATTCCATTGACTTCTCCTCTCTAGCCCTCAAATCCCAATAACTTTCTCAGTCCATGCTTTAGAATATAGGCTGACTGTGTGTTTCAAACCGACCTTGAGGTCCAATGCTTATCCTACAGCATTATATAGATACATTGCTGCTAAGTGTTGTCAAGTCAGTTTCTGAGGAGGAGCTGATGGTTTGAACTGCCAGCCTTGCAGTTGGCTGTCCAGTGCTTGTCCTATAGTGCCACATCAGGACACCATGGGTAGTCCTGTAGGATACTCACTGGACACCAAGGCCACAGTCTCAGGAACTCCTTCAGACTCAATAGGTCCAATAAGTCTGGATTCTACGTTTGTCCTTTTTTCCTGCCTTGGATCTAAATAGAGATCTGAGAAAGACACATACACACCCACAGAGAAGAAACCTGGCTTAAGTGTTTTACTTTAGAAATAGACTTGCCAATATTTCCCCAAAGAGGCCTTCCAAGCACCCAGTCTTTTTAGGATGTGAGCACCCAAATCTCAATGTGTTAAATATTGCAAAATTTAGCTATCAAAAGTGTTTATTTTTGTGTCTGTGCAATGCTTCTGTAACTTCGGTCCTGACGTATATCTTACATACACACTTACATGAGTGATCATTATTCAGACCAAATGCCTATTTAGTGCACAGGCATTTTAATGCGTCTGTGGATCATCATGTTCTTCAAACTTCAGTTCTTTTCGAACTTGACCATGACTAAGGGTTCTAATGAAGAACATAATGAAGGAGAACCATTCAATTGGAGCCAAGATAAAAAATTACCTTCCTCTAACTCCCTCACAATTTCAGGTTCTTCACCCGGCAACTGATGGGTTCATGTGTAATTGGACACTATTTGACCAAAGCAATTTCCAGAATATAAAAAATAAAATCTCTTCAACATCCATTTTATATACCACAGAGCAATATGAGACACTTTTATAACATTTTAGAACTACAGTCATTATTGACATCCTGGTGTGGTACTGCTGTAGGATCAGTGATTCTTCACCACAAGGTTGCTGGTTCAAACCCACCAGATGCTCCTTGGAATCCTATGCAGGGTCACTATGAGTCAGAACTGTCTCCAAGACACTAGACAGCAGTAACAACAATCATTACAAGTTTATAAATAATTAAAATATGCTAGAAAATAAATTCAAGTATTAAACTTACCACAGAGAATTGTCACTTTTACAAAGAGAACTTTTTCATGAAAACGATGTTGAAATGATTTGTGGGTGAGGTCTGTGTGAATGTGTGTGAATTTGAATTCAAAGAAAACCTAGATTCAGTGACATCACCAGTGAAGCAAAAAAGCCAAATGTGTCTTTGGGAGAGTTTGCTTAATCAGATGATTAAAGTAAGGCAAGTCTCTGCATGAAACGCAGAAATCTCCTAGGAGCAGCCAGATTCCACACTGAGTCTCAACAGAGTTCTGGACTAGGCTGTGTTTTGGAGACGGAAAAGCGGGCACTGAGAGCTAAGTAGCCAATTACTCTTTATAGCCACATAAGGACTGGAGACAAGTAGGTTCTTCCAACAAGTTGTATTATGCGATCACTGGCTTTGCAGGGAATCTCACGAATGTATAACCTTCTGATTGCCTTTTTGATTGAAAGTTCCATCTGAGATCAGGGCAGTGCAACCAGTAATAAGATTTCAAAAAATCCCATCACTGGCACTGTCGGAAGAGCTGAGCATTACTGAAATCCCATCATTCTCAGTCAAAAAGATAAGGTAAAAATGAGTATCATATAAACGCTATAGAAAGGCACAACTTCAGTATGAATATCAATATTCAAAAGAATACCTGTGTGTGTCAATTAACTTATTGGGAATAAATTTCCCTCCGTAATTTTTAATCTCATATAGCATCAAAAACCTGGAATGGTGGCTTTTTACTTTTTGTGTTTCCTGCTTTCAATCCTGAATTTGAAGATATTGTTTTGAAGGTACAAAGTTTTAAAGGCAGAATTTTATTTATGAGGAAATAATGGCTAATACTACCTGGCATTAGAATTAAATGCATCCCACCATGGAGCTGGAATTCAATATGTTTACATCAGTGCCTCTTTTTTTATTTTATTTTAATGTTTTATTGTGAATTATGTGATAGTTTACATGGGAGAACATTAGTTTTACATTCATTCTATCGTATATCATCTCATTGCCATGGTTACAATCCCCTCCATGCAATCCTTCCCCCATACCCCCAGGTCTTCGGCACACAGTAGCTCTCCCTCTCTGGATCTAAAGTCTCCA
>NW_006408573.1:11718575-11744381 GCF_000296735.1 Chrysochloris asiatica | reverse complement strand
CCAGTGTCTCCAGCCGCTCCATCTATCCACATCATCATTTCTGTCTGCATCTCTGGCATCACTGCCTTTCTGGATAGGGTCCCGCTCTCCATTCTTCTCACTTGATGGTCCCAGGGACTTCCGTTCCTGGGCTGCAAAATCAATCACTCTCCTCCTTTTGTCAGAAAGCATCTACCTCTATATTTCCTACCCTAACAGTCAGTCCTGATGACAATTATTCCCTCTTGTACCACAAAAGTCTCATCCCCATTTCCTTTCACCAGCCCAGTCCCAACAGATAGGAAATCATTAAGTGGAGGTTCTGCCTACCTCCGCCCCGTCTGGAACTAGGCTCCCTCTTGAAAGCTTGTAAGCCAGTCACTTCTTGCCTTTATATTCCCCCCACACCCCCATTTTGGGTAGCTAACGTCTATGTCACCCACCCCTGTCAACCCCTGTGTACCGAGGTGGTGGGAGTAATCCTCACTGTAAAGATTTGTTCCCTTTTTGAGCTACTACATCCATAAGTATAGGTAAAATTCATCAAATTGTAGCATCAAATTTCCCCTCTTCTTCTAGTCAAGTTCTGAGCATCCAGCCATCGAAGACATTCTCTTTGAAGAATGTCGCTGGAATCTGGATTGGGATTGTCATATTTTCCAACTACTGACTCTTCCTCTCTGTTTCCAACCTTTGCATTCCAATCAACAGCAATTATCAATACATCTTAATTAGATCTCTGATCCGTTTCAGACTGAAGAAGTTGATTGCATTCTTCAATTTCATCATCACTGAATTTAGTGGTTGGTCTGCAAATTTGAATAATAGTGGCAGTAACTGGTTTTCCTTATAGATGTATGGATATTATTCTCTCACAAAAAGCATTGTACTTCAAGACAGATATGTTCTTTTTGATGATGGATGCAATGCTATTCATCTTCGATTTTCATTCCCAGCCTAAAAAGCCATGTGCTTATCAGATTCTAAATGGCTAGTACAGTCAATTTCAGCTCACTAATGCCTAGGATATCAATGTTTATACATTCTATTTCACTTTTGACATTTCCAATTTTCCTAGATTCATACTTCATACATTCCATCTTCCAATTATTAATGGATGTTTACAGTTGTTTGTCTTCATTTTGAGTTGTGCCCCATCAGCAAATGAAGGCTTTGCTTCATTGATGTCATCACAGCACACTCTACCTTGAGGAGGCAGCTCTTCCCCAGTCATATTTTAAATGCCTTCCAACCTGAGGAACTTATCTTGAGGCACTATATCTGACAGTCTTCTGGTGCTCTTCATCATGTTTCAATATTCAGTATTCTGACGCTGACAGTGTTTCTCTGCTTGTCATAAGGTTTTCAGTGACTAAATATTTGGAACTAGTACATCTCACCTTCTTCCTAGTCTATTTTCTTCAGGAAGCTCATCTGAAACCTGTCCACTGTGGGTGACCCTGCTGGTATTTAAAATTACTGATGGCATAGGTTCCAGAGAGTCACAGCAACATGCTCACTAGCCCCCACACTATGACAGACTGACAGATGAGTTCATTATTTATAAAAGGGTGCTAATGAATCTTACCTAAAATAATTGTTGAATTGTTCTTTCTGTATGGTCATTTAACTAATACTTCATTCTAGATTCACACTTAGGTTGGTCTGACATAAACCATTAACCAACAAGTCAGTTACGACTCACACCAATTGTGTGTCCAAGTAAAACTATATTCTATGGGCTGTTTTAATAGTTTTTTGGGGGGGAATACTTTTATTCTGAAGCTCTTCTAGGTGCGCTTGAACCTTTAAATGTTTGGTTAGCAGCCAAGCATGTTTACATGTTTGCACCCCTCAGGGACTCTGGTCTGATGTTAGAGTCCCTTCATTTTCCAATAAATAATGTTCTCTATAACTGCAATTCAAGGCTTGTGGTGATAAGAGCAGAAGCCAATTTATATACCATATATAGTGATATGGAAGAATTGAGGCCGAAGAAGCTAACTTCATCTGGTTCAACTCTAAGAGACCTGATGGAAAAACTCACTGAAACAAATGAAACTTGAATAATGGGTGCAAAAGAAATAACAACTCATAAAACCCCCCAAACCAAGAAAGGAAATTATGAAAATCACCACACTTTCCATCAATAGCACATACTTTTGGACACTGAGAAACATATGCAAAGTGGGTGTTTGTAAGATGCTCTGGTCTATATTGTACCATACTTTCTTGAAGAGAAAAAAGAGGCTGGGAAACATTTTAAGGAAATTTTCAGGTTCCAGTATACATTTTTTTTTTTTTTTTGACTCTTGGTGTAGCACTGTAGGATCAACACTGGACGGTGAATAACAAGGTTGACAATTCAAACCCACCAGCTGTTCTTTGGAAACCATATACAAGGCAGATATGAGTCAGAACCAACCCGGTGACATTTAAAACAGCAACAGCATACATTTAATAGGTGAGAGACAGGACTTGAATGTTGCTTTCCTGAATTACCACCTTGGTAGTGAAGTTGTAAGTTACATCAATATATGCTCTTCATTTGAGGCTCCATGGTTAGTTTGGTTTTTAAATGAAAAGCTACTGGTTCAAACCATCAGTGCCTCCATAGGAGAAAATAAACACCAATCTGCTCTCATAAATATTTACAGCCTAGAGATGCTATAGGACAGCTCTCTGTCACAGTGGTTTTCTGCGTTTTCTTTAACTTAACCTCTAATGATTGTTGTTGTTGTTGTTAAGTGCCGTTGAGTCGGTTCCGACCCATAGCGACCCTGTACAGGGTTTCCGAGGGTGTAAATCCTTACAGGAGTAGAAAGCCTCATCTTTCTCCAGCGGAGCGGCTGGTAGTTTCGAAACCGCTGACCCTGAGGTTCGCAGTCTGATTCGTAACCACTATGATAGTCATTTAAAATTTTTCCACTCTAATTTTTGGAATTAATGGATGGGTGACCAAGCTTCATAGAGTGACAGATAAGCATATTGCAAAGCAACAGAAAGTATTTTTCTAACAAAAATAGTCTCATCAAACTACGTGTACTGCACTGTGATTGTTGTGGGTTATTGTTGTGTGCTGTCGAGTCGGTTCCAACTCATAGTGACCCTGTGTAGGGTTTCCAAGGAACAGCTGGTGAATTTGAACTGAGATTTTTGTGGCTCTAACTGACCTTGCGGTCCAGTGCTTATCCTACAGTGCCACACCAGGACTCCAAATACTATGATAATGCCTTTCAAGCATATGGAGTTTAGTGACTACATTGTGAAAGCAAATGAGTGATAAAA
Source organism: Chrysochloris asiatica (assembly GCF_000296735.1). NCBI lineage: Eukaryota > Metazoa > Chordata > Mammalia > Afrosoricida > Chrysochloridae > Chrysochloris > Chrysochloris asiatica. Next base: position 11,741,114 of record NW_006408573.1, on the reverse strand, counting down.
TATCCTGGTGTGGGTTAAAACACTGAACTGCAAATCAGTGTTTCAAGCTCACCAGCTTCTCCTTGGAAACACTATACAGGGTTGCTATGAGTCGGAACTGGCTCAATGGTACTTAACAATACTTTGAATAAAGTGAGCAGACCGTGTTATGAGGACACAGAGAAAGAATATATAACTCTGCCAAAGCACAGTATAGAACAAGAGGCTATGTTGGAGTGGTCTTGCTTAGTGGTGTACCAGTAAACAGGGAGCATCAGAATGTAATGACAGGCTAGGTTCCAACTGCCAGAAAATGAATGGTGAGTCTTGAGATAAGAGATTTCTTAGTGGAATTTATTGGTAGTGTCTCTCACTTTAGGAAATTATCAATTTGACAAAACTTTCAGGATCTTTATTTATCTAAGAAATACATGTTCAGGATTTCCACTAACCTAGATAGAAACTGGGAATACAGCAGTGAATACAAGGGAAAGAGCTGTTTTTCGAAGACCTAGTGACATGGGAGAAAAGTAGATGAGTAGAATCAGGAAATAAAGAAGGTGGTATAAGAAAACATAAGATAGGTTGGAAGCTGAAGGTTTTACATAGAGTGGGCAGGATTCTATTTGAGCTGCCATGCAAAGTTGTTATGATATGATCAACCCATAGTAAAACAGCTGAAAACATTAATAACAGGTGTTTTCTTGTCTTTAATCAATAGGTGGAAAATAATTCAGGAAAGAGTTAGACACATTTAATAAATTAAAGGGAAACCCAGATGAGATGGGAAGTGGCATAATAAGATATGGAGAGTTGGGAAAATGCATATTATTCATGTCCTTGTTAGCCAGAATAAGGGACTTAGGTTTATTTTATGTGATTGAGAAGTCATCTGGGGAATTTAAAAACAGAGAAAATGGTATGGTCTTAATTATCATATTTCTAAAAAGATCACTTTTTCTACTGTGTGGAAACAGGATTATAGGAGATGAGACTGCACACAGGACAGTTAAATAGGAGAAGTTGCAGTAGCTCAAGTATGAGATTATCTTGGCTTTGACTACTGTAGAGGTAACGAAGATGGAATAAATAAGTAGAACCCAGGTGTATTTCAGCTGTAACACTGGCTGTGATAGTGGTTGCTTTGCATGTATTGCATGAAGGAAAGTCAAAATTTAAGGATGACTCCTAGAGTTTTGGCTTCCACAACTGTGTGATCTGTGGAGCCATTTACAAAGATTGAGAAGACTGGGAGAAGATCAGATAATCAAAGCCAAACCTCTCTGATGATTCTTAACAGAAAGGATACAAGAACCCTTACATCTGCAGATATCTTTACATGGGCTTTCTAAGGGCTCATCTAGATATTCTGATATTGTTGTCGTTGTTAAAGGGCATCAAGTTGGTTCCAACTCAGAGTAACCCTGTATAAGGTTTCCAAGAAGTGGCTGCTGGTTTTGAACCGCCAACCTTGCGATGACTAGTCCCGTGCTCATCATGCAGTGCCACACTAGGCTACTATGATAGTACACTTTTAGTTTACCATATATCAATACCTGAGCCAATCATGGTCACAAGAAATATGACTGGTCTCAGGCAAATGAGGTCTAGCCATGCTGATTAATTTTTAGCTTTCTAGAATTGGAAACAAAAGAGACTCTACTTTAGTGAATTCATTCTTGGCTGGGGTATGATGGATTTACTTACCGGAAATGTTTCTTAATGGAAATGAGGAAATGGTGTCCTGAAACATTTTTCTGTACTTACCTTCCAGTAGGGAGAGGGCACATGAAGCTTTAAGTACAAATGTAATGTATTGTCCCGGAAGCATTGTCACTCTAGCTCTGCTCTCTTTGGACTGAATATAATTCTCAAGGGAAGAGGCAGTTTGGTCTTTGTGGATTAGCTGTGATAAAAATAGAAGAAAATCACCCTCAAATAAATCTTTTATTGAGGGGTGGAATTGTGTCTTATTACCACATGCTTATAAAATTCATCTGGGTTGATTGAAATTGAAGAACTTGGCATTTAATAAATAATGGATGAATAGAAATGAATTGATATGGGACTATAGGAAAAATTCCTATAAAAAAGAATGTAAGACACTCGTGTATGAAAAGATGCACCAGGGTATCCCTGATTTGAAGTACATGTATTATATTATAAGCCCTGTGCTAGATGTTGCTCAAGGTGATATGGTATAACCCTCTCCTTGGGGAGCCTCTAGTCTTCTGCAATAGTGAGGCACAGAATGTTTTGTTAGTCATAGCAAGGCGTATTTATATGTATGTCTTTGCACTTTTTAGAAGATCAATAAGTCAAAAACAATGAGTGTATCATAAGGAATTCAGGGAAAAATATGAAAATAATGATTGGGATATAGTAAGTTTTCTGTTTGTTTGTAGGTGCTGTCATGTTGGTTCCAACTCATAGCAACCCTGTGCACAATAGAATGAAATACTGCTCAGTCCTGCACCAGCCTTACAGTAATTATGTTTGCGCCCATGGTTGCTGCCCATGTTTCAGTCCATCTCATTGGAGGTCTTCCTCTTCTTTGCTGACCCCCCTACTTTTCTAAGCATGATGTCCTTCTCCAGGGACTGTTCCCTCCTGACAGCATGTCCAAACGCAGAGAGGTAAAATCTTGCCGTCTTTGCTTCTAAAGAGAATTCTGACTGTACAATTTCTAAGACAGATTTGTTTGTTCTTCTGGCAGTCCATAATTTTTTTCAATTTTCTTTTCAACAGCATAATTCAGGTACATAGACTCTTCTATCATCTTTTTTATTTATTTTCAAACTTTGATATGCATATGAGGCTATTGAAAACAACAGGGCTTGTAAGAATTCAATCAGTCAATATTGTGAGGGGCAGGATTTATGAAGGTACGTTCACAAGCAGAAAGTAAGAAGGTATGACTCAAGTAGTCATTGTTGTTGTTAAGTGCCATCGACTCAGTTCTGAATCATAGTGATCCTGTATAGGGTTTCCAAAGAGCAGTTGGTATTTTTGAACCTCCAACTTGGTAGTTAGCAGTCCAGGGCTTATCCTAGAAAGTTATTCCAGGATCTCATCTATAGTCTATAGAGGACATAATCTTTATGCTGGAAAGAAGTTACATTTTGGAAATTGTTGTTCGTTGCTTTTCAGTCAGGTCCTATATAAGTTCCAACTCATGACTACTCTATGTATATAAATCAGAGCAAACTCATATCAGCTCTCTCTCTATATATATATACATCTCCAACTCCATGTATATGCATAAGCTCAAACTCATGAATATCTATCAGCTTCAATTCATGACAGCCATATGTATACATATCAGCTCCAACTCATGTGAACCCCATGTATAGATCATCTTCAATTCATGTCAAGCATAAGTGTATCAATCAGCTCAAACTCTTGTGAATCCCATGTATACAAAGAACATCCAACTCAAGTCAACCACATGTATTTGCATGAGATCAAACTCATGTTAACCCCATTTATATCAGAACAAAACCTTGTCAATCCTTTACTATGTTCACACATTGATATGCTCAAGTCTGTTGTTGTCTCGTGTATTTTGAGTGCCTTTCAATCTGGGAGGTTCATCTTCCAACTCTATTCTGGAGAGTATCGGAGAGTATGGATTCATAAGGTTTTCACTGGCTAATTTTCAGAAGGAAATCCCCAGCTCATTCTTTCTAGTCTATGTTAGTCTAGAAGTCCCACTGAAACCTGTCCACCATGGAAGGTTCTTCTGGCATTTGAAACCCTGGTGGCACAGATGCCAGCATCACAGTAACAAGCAGGTCACCACAGTGACAGATGAGGCATGGAATTTTTTTTTTTTTTGACTAATATAACTTTTATTTAAAAACATGACAGAGATAAAATAATGCACAGATATCAGAGGCCCATTTATTTTTCTTTGAAAATATAAATGGAATGTGAATAATGTATTAATAACTACCTTACTATTAAAACAAGGAAAACAACAAAAGCAAACAAATAAACAAGCATGCAAATGCACACACATTTTTTTTTTAAAGCTATGACTTTATGACAGCTGGTACAGAAGCACACTGAAGTGCACATACCGACAAACTGAGTATCATAAAAAGTACAAATAAAAAGTGAGCTATTACTCAATACCTATGTGACAGATAGAAAAAAAGTAAATATTGCTATGTTTCATGAAAACATTAAAAATGAAAGCTCCATACACTGGATCTCACCAGCAATGCCATATAGAGTTGTAAACCAGGAGAAACCCTTGTACAGAGTCATCAATGAATATAGCCTTAGAAACCCTGTGCAGGGTCGTTATGAATCGGAACTGATTTGACAGCAATTAGAAATAACAGCAATAAATACTAAGGGCTACCAAGCCTGGTGTGGCACTATGGACTAATGCATAAGACTGCAAAGTTGTTTGAACTGCAAGGACTGTGGTTCAAGCTCACCAACTGCTCCTTGGAAATGCTACACACTGTCGCTATGGGTTGGAATTGACTTGACGGCACTTAACAACAATAACAACAGCCATGCAATGGAGTCCTGGTGCGGTGCTGAAGGATAAGCACTGGACCACAAGGTAGGTTTGAACTGCAATGTTGACAGTTGAAACTTACCAGCTACTCCTCAGAAACTCTATACAGGGTGATGAGTCAGAACATACTTGTTGGCACTTAACAACAACAACCTTGCAAAAATTAAAAGTAATTAATAAATACACACAAGTAAGAAAGTCCATTTTGAAAACCCGTTGTTGTTGTTGTTAGGTGCCATTGAGTCAGTACCGACTCATAGCGACCTTATGCACAACACTGCCCAATCCTGGGCCAACGTCACAATTGCTGCCATGCGTGAGCCCATTGATGCTGCCACTTGGCCAGTCCATCTCACTGGGGGTCTTCCTCTTTTCCTCTGACCTTACCAAACATGATATCCTTCTCCACCAACTGGTCCCTCCTGACAATCTGTCCAAAGTATGAGAGATGAAGTTTGACCATCTCAGCCTCCAAGGAGCACTCTGGCTGCACTTCTTCCAAAATGGAGCTATTGGTTCTTTTGGCAGCCCATGGAACTTTTAGTATTCTCCTCCAACACAACAACTCAAAAGCATCAATTCTTCTATGGTCAAGAACTGAATAGAAGAATTGACCGTAGAAGAATCTGAAAACATAACTAAGTAAAAAAAAGTAAAAGCTGAAAAATAAAATGAAAATTTCAGCTCAACAATTGTTCTGAAAGGGATCACAATAGAGGGTCCTGGATAGAGTGGGAGAAAATGTGGAACAAAACTCAAAATTTGTTAAGTGCCATCAAGTTGGTTCCGACTCCTAGCCACCCTGTATGAGATTCCTGAGGCATGGCTAGTGGGTTTGAGCCATTGATCTTGCAGTTCAAATTGACCTTGTGGTCCAGTGCATTATCAGGGGACAATTATCAGGGGACGGGAGAACAGAAGACAGAGAAGGGACGAGGTTCATGTTAAGAGATAGGATTCACCAACTTGACAGAATGCCAATCAAAATGTTTCAATAAAAGGATGCGGCACTGACAGTGTTCATTGTCTATGTCAACACATTTGGATGACAGTTACCTGACCAACTGACTGGAAGAGATTCATATCCGTATGCATTCCAAAGAACGGTGATCCAACAGAATACAGAAATTATCAAGCAATATCATTAATATCAAATGCAAGTAAAGTTTTGCTGAAGATAATTCAAAATCAGTTGAACTATATTAACCTGGAACTGTCAGAAATTCGAGCTTGATTCAGAAGAGTATGAAGAATGAGAAATATCATTGCTGGTGCCAGCTAGATCTTGGCTGAAAGCAAATGATCAGGAAGATGTTTACCTGTGTTTTACCAACTAAGAAGAGGCATTAGACAGTGTGGAGCATCAGAAATTATGGATAGCATTGCAAAGAAGGGGAATTCCAGAACACTAAACTGTGCACAGGTGGACCTTGTATACAGTTAAGAAGCAGTTGTTTGAACAGAACAAGCGAATACTGCCTGGCATACAATTGTTGTTGTTGAGTGCCATCGAGTTGGTTCTGGCCCATAAGGACCTGTATAGGGTTTCTGAGGCTGTAAATCTTTGCAGGCGCAGGAAACCTCACCTTTCTCCTATGGACTGGCTGGTGGGCTTGACCCACCAATCTTGTGGTTCACAGTCCATTGATTTTAAAGATCAGGGTTATATCCTTTCATTATACTCATTTAACCTGTATGCTGAGCAAAGGACCCAACAAGTTGTACTATATAAAGAAGAATGCGACATGAGAATTGGAAGAAGACTCATTATCAGCCTGCCATATGCACACTCCTGGTGTGGCACTGTGGGTTAATGTGTGCTGTACTGCAAAGTTGGTTTGAACCACAAGGTCAGCAGTTCAAGCTCGCCTGTTGCTCCTCAGAAACCCTATACAGGGTCGCTATGGGTTGGAACCGACTTGACGGCACTTCACATTAACAACAACTTAAAAAAATGTTACAACTTTACTTGCTGAAAGTGAAGAGGACTTGAAACATTTCTCCGAGTCGATTCCGACCCATAGTGAATATAAATAAATAAACATGTAATAAATAAGTAGCAAAAATAATGCACCTTGAGAAAATAAAAATCAGTTCAATGGGGTTAGAGGGATGAAGGGAGGGTAGTTTAGAAAGGGTGCTCAGATGAGACGTCTCTGAGAGGTGGCGTTTGCACAAACGTGAACGAAGTAAGGTCTTGTACAATTTCAAGGTCTGTGAAAAAGTAATTCTAGTGGCAAAACGTTTAAGTGCTCATCTGGTAACTGAAAGGCTGGCTGTTTGAATCCATCCAGAGACTCCATGAGAGAAAGACCTGGAGAACTGCTCCCGTAAAGGTGAACCCCCAACCCAAACCTACTGTCACTGAGTAAAGGGATTCTGGGACTGTAAGTCTTTACCACTGCAGGAAGTCTCCTTTTTTCCTATGGACTGGCTGGTGGATTTGAACTGCAGATCTTGCAGCTAGCAGTGCAGTGATTATCCTATAGTGCCACCAGAACTCGTTTATTATCAGCTATGGAGTGTAGTGGTTACGAATCGATCTGCAAACCTCAAGGTCGGCAGTTCGAAACTACCAGCTGTTCTGCGGGAGAAAGATGAGGCTTTTTGCTCCCGTCAAGATTTACAGCCTTGGAAACCCTGTGCAGGGTCACTGTGAGTCAGAACAGACTCCACGGTACTTAGCAACAACAACAACATGTAGCTGTTTCACTCTGTCACTTGGGTCACTATGAGTCTGAATTGGACTCCATGACATCTAACAAGAAGTCTGCAGGAGATGTGTTGTTTCAGGTGGAGCAATCCGAAGAAGAGATCAGTGGGAGGTCAGTCCGCCAGTCTGTTCCTAAATAGAAACATTTATACACCCTAGCAGGAGGCAGATGCTAGTGCAGTTACATGGTGGTTTAAAATTATTTTTATTTTAGTAATTTCTGATGTCAGCTTATTTAAGGAAGGAATCTATTGACAGCCCACCCTGAGGCATTTGACCTTAGATTCCCTTAACATGCTTTCATTTTTATCCCCCCCGGTGTATTTTGAAATAAATTCTGCATGGTATAGTCGCTTATGGCCCTGTTTCAATACTGTCTTTCATCTTTTCAAAAAACACACTCATCTATATTTTGTGAAAAAACAGTTTTCAAATGGATTACAAGTTTTGCTCCAGTCTCCAATAACTATCAAACTTGGTGTTTCTGGTGCTACAAAGTTCCATGTTGCTTCGGGGACGTTATACATTTCATTAGTGTAATGATAGAGTTTACAGTTATCTATAGTATATAATTACAACCATTAATAGTAACGCTGAATTTTTACATTAATTATAATGAAAATTAATGGGTGGTTATATGGATTTTCAGCTTCAAGGAAAAATTTTGGTACCAATTACTCTTGTACAGTCTTAGATGAATTTATGCACAAATTTACTTTGGTAATTCTTTTCTGAAATGAGGAGAATTCAAGGTCTAGTAACCTTGAATTATGACATTTTGAAAGAAATATAAAGCAGAAAATTAGGGTTTGGAACCCTACAGGGAAGGACGTTTCTTGTAAGAGGAGATAATTTGGCATGGTGGCTAAAGAGGTAGAAATATATTGCCTTGTATTGAAATCCAGTATCTGTCAGTTTTTCTACAGATAAATTCCACAATCTGTCATTTACTACTTCTTATTACAATTCTTCTATCCTTGGAGCTCTGGCAGCATAGTGGTTATGAATCAGGCTGCTAATCTCACCAGCAGTTCTTCAAAACTACCAGCTGTTCTGCAGGAAAAAGACGAGGCTTTCTCCTCCCGTAGAGATTTACAGCCTTGGAAACCCTATGTTTCGGTCTCTGTGAGTCGGAACCAACTCCACGGCACATAACAACAACAACAACAATCCTTGGTTTCATCCTTGTTTGTAAATTAGGGCTTAAGATAACTATAGTATTGTTTGTGCTATACCAATTGATAGTGATCATTTTGTAAATTTTCAGGATACTGCCTCTCACGTTATAATTATTCAGTAAATGATAGTTGCACATAAAGTATCACAGGGTTTATGTGATACTAACTTAGGATTTTTTTTTTTCCCCAGCAGGAGTGAACTTCTGTATTAAAATGTAGTCTCTATTTTCCTCAAGAGAGCATGGACCAGACTAGGTGAATTTGATAGAGACGGGAAGCGGCTGTGGGAACTATATTTCATGGGCCATAAAATCAGAAATGCATCACAATTTTGAATGGAACACCAAACACAGTTAAAAAATAAATTCCCTCCTGGCATGCATATTATCCATAATAAGGCAAAATGAATTTACAAGCATCTTACTGAAACGCCGGGGAGTGAGATATTAAAATTCTTCTAGTTGCCCAGGGCTGGTTAAAGGGAAATTAATGAGTAATAGAAATTATTACTAATTTAGGGCTGGCAAAATATCTGAATAGGTTGACATTCAGTCTAACTCCCCAGATCTCTCTCTCTTCCATAAACTGGTTATTCTTCTCTCGAAGATTTGCAGGATTATTTCCCCCTAGTATTGAAAGAGATGGGAGCTTATTATACATTGTGCCGCCATCTGCATCTTAATTATCTCTAGTTATTTATGAAATCATGCAACCCTCACAACTATGGTTGTGATAGGGTAGGGGCCATTATTCCCATTTCTGTGTGTGGTAAATATTTGTCTGGGGCTCCATGAAACTACATTCTCCTCCCCTTATCTAATTAATCACAAAGACCTCTCCATTCTTTCAGACCATAAAAAACAAAAAGACAAAATACCTGAACAATCAGTGTGGTCGATAACAAATCTCAGTGTGCATTTGTCTTTCTCTTAGCCACTGCTTCAATTAGGAGCACATCAGCATTATGAAGAAGAGAAAATGCTTTGGCATTTCCAAACCCAAATGGAATGGTACTGGACCATTCAATAACGAACCTTTCATTCCTTCCTGCATTTCCTCCTTACAAGGCCTGTAAGTGTCCCATACAGATGCCTGCATGGGAACAAAGTGCCTTGATGGGGATAGAAAAGGAAACTTCTGCCCTCCCCCTACAGGTTTGAAATGACCTCTGCTTGAAGCTTTTGCTTACATTAGTGAAAAAGTAATTTCTTCGCATTTGGAGACACAGGCTGAAGGAATGTGGGCTAATGCTCTCTAAATTGGGTTTAAGATTAGACCTCCATCCTAATAGTCTGCTACATTTAGAGTGTTAAAGATCCCTAATTTTCACCAAAGGGACAGTAATTTAATCTCCCTTCCATGTGTGCTTTTGAAAACGCAAAGACAACACAGTGAAGCCTGACACATCTCCCTCCTCTTTATTTATTTATTTTCTTCTTCCTCTTTAACAATGCCACTTTGTGCTATGCAAATCAGCATTCTCCATTTATTAGTTAATTGAAGACTCTATGCAATGCTATTCCTCTTAGATATATGCCCCAACAAAAAAATGGACCCCACTCAAGGGTAACTCTTTTGGCAAGTGGTTGTCTTGCTGAATCTCCTTCCCAGCTGCGAAAGACAACAGTGTTGTGCATTGTGACAAGAAAGGGTGACAATCCATCTCGTAAGAGGCCAATTCACAGGTTAGAGGGCAATTGAGAATCAAGATGCATGTGGAATTCCAATCAATCTCAAGACGCAGTTGCTGTACTTTTCTTGACTTGTATCTCCTTCTGATAATTCATTTTGATCTTTTTAAAAACAGGTTTCCTGACCTAAGGAATTAAGTCCTAAGGACTAAAACCCAGCATATCCATACATTTATATATATATATATAATTTTATTTTATTTTTAGATTTTTGTCGACAGAAAATTTCCTGAAAGACTATGTGGGATGAGGAAGTGGGACTAAGGGTTTTGATTTTTAGGAGAGTTTATCACTCAGAGTCCCAAGAAAAGGAGTCCTACTGTGGCTCTGTGGGTTAATGCATTGGACTGCAAAGTCAGTTTGAACTGCAAGTTCAGTCCACGAGCTGCTCCTTAGAAACTTTATACAGACTCACTCTGGGTCAGCACTTCACAACAACAATATTACTCAAAATATCAAGAAAAACATAAGCTTAAAGTAGAAAAATTTCAAGAGAGTATTTTCATGGGACTAGGCAAAAATAACCCATAGCAATAAACAATCTGATACAATAAATAGTGGATAGCTAAACTTAAGGTGGGCAGTTCAACCACACCAGCCGCTTTTGGAAACTATACACAAGTTTCTATGAGTAAGAACAGACTCAAAGGCATATAACAGCAACAATCTGTTCATAAGGAGCCCAGGGGATACAGTGGGTTAACGACAAGTTCAGCAGTTCAAACCCACTAGCTGCTCCTTGAGAGAAAGATGAGGCTGTTAGCTCCTATAAAAATGTACAACCTCAAAAACCCCAAGAAGTGGTTCTGCTCTTCCCTACAGGGTCACTAAGAGTTGGAATCCACTCAACTGCAATGGGCTTGGAATTTTTCACTGTGGGTTAATGAGCCAGACAGCAAAGCCGTCTGAACTGCAAGGTCAGTGGTTCGAGCTCACCTGCTGCTCCTTGGAAACCCTATACAGGGTCACTATGGGTCGGAACTGACTCGATGGCACTTCACAACAACATTCATAGGAATTAGGTGACACAGTAGTTAAGAACTTGGCTGCTAACTAAAACATTGTTGGTTCGAATCCAGTATCACTCTTCAGTGAACTATGGGACATCCTGCTTCTGCAAAGATTTGCAGCTTTGAAAACCCCATGCGGCAGTTTTACTCTGTATAATTATTATGGAAACCCTACACACAGGGTTGCTATGGGTTGGAACCAACTCGACAGAACCCAACAACAACAACAGCAGGGTTATTATGGTCCTGGTGTGGTGCTGTAGGATAGCACTAGTCTGCTAACCTCAAGGTCAGTGGTTCAAACGCACCAGATGCTCCTTGGAAACCCCATACAGGGTCTCTATGAGTTAGAAGTGACTTGACAGCACTTAAAAACAACAATACAGTATTATTATGAGTTGAAATGATTCTATGACAATGAGTCTGGCTTTTGAATCTGTTCATGCTTGGTTGTTGACAAGTGCCATCAAGTGAGTTCTGACTTATAGAGACCCTGTATAAGGGTTCTGATGAGCGACTGGTGGTTTGAACAGCCCATCTTGCAGTTAGCAGTTTAGTGCTTATCCTGCAGAGCCATAACAGGCCCCTCATGCATAGTGTTGTTGTTGTTGTTAAGTGCCGTCGAGTCGGTTCCGACCCATAGCGACCCTGTACAGGGTTTCCGAGGGTGTAAATCTTTACGGGAGTAGAAAGCCTCATCTTTCTCCCTCGGAGCAGTTGGTAGTTTCAAACCGCTGACCTTAAGGTTCGCAGCCCGATTCGTAACCACTACGCTACCAGAGCTCATGCATAGTAGAGAGTCACTCAACAAGATGAATTTGACACAGTGGCTACCACAATGGGGTTAAGGACAGTAAGGACTATGAGGTTAGCCCAGGACAAGGCAGAGTTTTGTTCTGTTGTGCATTGGATCACTGGGAATCAGAACCCATTCAGTGGCACCTAACAACAACAATAATCTCTTCTTCTGGAGGTCCCATTGTCCTATTGTAATGGGAAATTCAAGGACAGAGGAACCTACTGGTGCACACATACAAATGATCCTTTTGATATTAAGGGAAATTGGAAGAAGGATGGGGGGCAGATATGGAGGGAAGAGATAAAGCTATTAGCATAGTGGTCCTCTGCTCCTGGCTACGCATTAAGAATATTATTTACCAGTTACAAGATGTTTTCACATGAAGTATTTCATTAGGCCCTTAGATCTTTTGATGAAATAGCTTAAATATGAGCTTTCAGAAAGGTTTTGGGAAATGTATTACCTTATAGGTTTGCATAAGTTACTTCACTAACCAAAGTCCAATGAGTACTCCCAATTAAAAAAAAAAAAATTGAGTTCATATTTTGATTTGAACCTTTGATTTCTGAGCATTCTATCTGGTGAAGTCCATATGTATAATCACCTTTTATGTTGTTTTAAAAAAGATATTTAAAATGAAGAAGTCATTGGTCTTACATCATTGGTCTTACAAAATTCATCATGTGATCTCCAGCATTATTTCTATCACCAAGATTATATTTTCCAACTATTGAGCCTTCATCTTTTTTTCCAACCTTTGCATTCATCAGTAATTATCAATACATCCTGATTGTGTGTTTCATCACTTTCAGACTGAAGAAGGGGTAGAATTCTTCAATTCCGTCATCACTGGCTTTAGTGATCAGTGCATAAATTTGAATAACAGTGCTATTAACTGATCATCTTCCTTGTAGGCATATGGATATTATCCTGTCATAGACAGCATTATGCTTCAAGATAGATCTTGAAATATTCTTTTTGCTAATGAATGCAATGCCATTCCTCTTCAATTTGTCATTCCTGGCGTAGTAAACCATGTGGTTGTCAGATTCAAAGTGGCCAGCACCAATCCATTTCAGCTCACCAATGCCTAGTATAGCGAAGCTTATATGTTCCATTTCATTTTTGACAAGTTACAATTTTCCTAGATTCATACTTTGTACATTCCATGTTCCAATTATTAATGAATGTTAACAGCTGTTCCTCCTCAGCAAATCTTTGTTGGAAGAAGTACAACCAGAATGCTCCTTAGAAACCAATATGACAAGATTTTGTCTTTCATACTTTGAATATGTTATCATGAAGGACCAATTCCTGAAGGACGTCATATTTGGTAAAGTGGAGGGTCAGTGAAAAAAGGGGAGATCCCCAGTAAGCTGGCTTGGCACAGTGACAGCAGCAAAGAGGTCAAGCATTGCAGCAATTGTGAGGATGCTGCAGTACCAGGCAGTGCTTTGTTGTGTTGCTATGGGTAGGAACCATCTTGACAACAACACCATCCTTTGTTAAATTATTTATTAATTAGGTGGGCTAATGTGCTGGACTGCAAAGTCCATTTGAAACACAAGGTTGGCAGTTCAAGCTCACCAGCTACTCCTCAGAAACACTGTACAGGGTTGCTATGGGTTGGAATCGACTCAACGGCACTTAACAACAACAACAATGTTCATTCAACAACAAATCCACTAACGCTGTGGGCTAAAGCGTCAGACTGCCAAGTTGTTTGAACTACAAGGTCTGTGGTTCAAGCGCACCAGCTGCTCCTTGGAAACCCTATACAGGGTCGCTATGTCTTGGAATTGCCTTGATGGCACTTAGCTACGACAACAACATACATTAAAACCTGAGGATTCAATTGAAATGATCATGTTGTTGTTAGGTGCTATTGAGTTGAATCCTACCCACAGTGACCCTATGCACAGCACAACAAAACACTGCCTGGTCCTGCGCCTCACAACTGCTGCTACACTTGAGCCCGTTGCTCCATGAGTTGGTTTGACTCATAGAGACACTATGAGGATTCCCAAGGAATGGTTGGTAGGTTTGAACCTCTTACCATGTGGTTAGAAACCCACAGTGCCACCCCAGCTTTCCAAAATGAACACAGCCTCTGCCATTTGCAAATCAATGTAAAACTGGTTGAAAACAATAAAGGCTGGTTTATTGAGATTTAAAAAACACACAAAACTTTTCATTGTGAATTGAGTGAAGGTTTACAGATTAATCAGTTTTACATTCAACAGATCTTATACTTTGCTTCATTAGGATGACTGTAATCCCCTTCATGTATCGTCAGTTAATAGGATTTACCTCTGTTTCTTTGAACTCTTGGACTCTTTTCTGCATCTCCTCCTACTCAATAAGGTGTGTTATGAAACATCTAAGCAAACACCCACTTGTTTAAAATTTTCACTTTGCTGAGTTTGAAATGATTGTATGATGTACATTTCATCTAGTAGAGTCTAGAACTAGTCCACAACCCCATACCCATTTTTGCCACTGAGAACTAATCATCTTCACTTGGTTATTTCCCCTTTCCCTACTGTTCTAAAAAGATGAATCAGCTTTGACATATCAAACATATACATGTGTTCCTCTTAAGACAGGGTATATCACTTTTTAAAAGGAAATTCAGGATTATCCTACTTCCTAGTCAAACCACAGTATTCAGGTAGTTCAATATGAATGCTCGAGACTTTAGATAATCATATAAACCAAACTAAAGATTGTGAATCCATTCAACTATCCAAGTTAATTCCTTAACAATTGTTCTAAACTCTTTTTTTTTTTTTTTCCTTTTTGGAACAATTCAATCTAATTTAAATAGAAACTGCCTACAAACTGTGCTGAGAGAGATTTCCTTGTTTTTGAAGAATCAAATCATTTAATGAAGCTCTGAGAATGTAGACCTCCATTATGCACTTTCTAAATAGGCAATTTTTTCATTATTGATGCTGCCCTCGTTTTAATTAATAATCTAGAGATAGGAATTGGGACTTCAGAGCCCGTGTCCTGGGTTTGCATTTAGAAGCTGAGGGGATGTTATTGTTTAGACATGAGGAGTATTTTTCCACATTCACACATCAGAATCTTAAATCAGACAATAGGCTAAGGCAGGCAGGAAAACAAACCAGTATATTAAAACACACACACACACAAAACTGCCCAAAGATCTGAAGATGAAGCCCAGTCAGTGGACAGAAACCACAAGTGCTGACAGTGAGCATTCAGACAAAGGCAGATGAGACATTTGAGTCCCATATGACGTCTCCTTTACTATGTCAATAGAAATCTTCATTCAGTCTCTTATAGAATCCTCCAGATCAAGCATTACTTGCCCTTTGAACATCTTTCTTTTCAATGCTAACTCATCTTCATTTATGTTCAGCAGCTACATTGCTCTTCTCTTTGTTCCTAGAGCAGGTGAAGCTTGTCCATCCCTCAAGGCCTCTGTACCAGCTGCTCCCTCAGTCTGGAATGCTTTTCCTCCAATGAGCTAAACCACTGTGTCATGAGGACTCCTTTACTAATAATTGTGGTTGTTGCACCATTGAGTCGTCAGGTCTGACTCATAGCAGCCCTGTATAGGGTTTCTGAGGAGCGGCCAGTGAGTTTGAACTTCTGTCTTCAAGGTTCAAACCCACCTTGCTGTCCATTGCATATTCTATGGCACCACACCAGGATGATTAAATAGGTTTATATTTGTGAAGCGCTCAGAATTGGTCCAAGAATGATTATGTAAGTGTTGTTAAATGTGTGTATGTATGTGTGTACATGAAATGTATGTATGATGTTTTTCATGAATTATAAACAAATACATGTTTGATTTATTAAGTAGTTACACTTTTTAAAACCAGCCAGATGGCAAGAGGTAAAATATTTGTGAAAATTTTTCCCAGGAATGGACCCAGTATAGAAACCATATTTCAGATGTTGGTGCTATAAGTAAGAACTGATTTTTAATAGCTCAGCCAGACCCAAATAAAAATGTCACCTCTCTGGATTCAGTTACTTGTGATTTACCTTTACCAGAGGTCTTAACTTCCCAGACCTGCCACCACCCTGAAGTCACAGTGACCCTCAATTGAGTTCTTCTGCTATTTTCCCAGATCGGTTAGCAGAAATAACAGTTTTCTCTGCTTCCCTCAAGCTTTCCAGCAGTCTCCTTTCTCCTATAGTCTTGTTCAGCATGCTTAGTTGTCAGGGTAAGTTGATTCCTGTAACAGTGTTTCGTGAACTCCCATATGAGAGGTTCAGATAAGTAGGATATACAAAAGAGCAATTTGTAAACACATGTTTCTATAGCTCTGAACACAGTGTGGAGAAACAACTGAGAGCCAGAACTCCCTGATCAAATCTTTGGAATTGTAAATAACTCATGACTATTTGGATTTGTTTAATTTCATGGAAATTGTAGTGGAAGTTTTGATTTCCATATGCCCTGGACCACAAGATCAGTTTGAAATACAAGGTTGGTTGTTTAAATTCACCAGTTGCTCCTTGGAAACCTTATACAGGGTCATTATGAGTCGGAACAGACATGATGGCACTCAACAACAACAACAAAGTAGGATAAGCACTGGACTGCTAATTGATAGTTTGGTAGTTTAAAGTCATCAATCGGTCCTCAGAAACCTTATATACAGTCACTTTGAGTTGGATTCAACTTGACAGCATTTAAGAGTCCTGGTGTGGCACTGTATGATAAGCACCGAACTGCTAACTGGAAGGTCAGTGATGCAAACCGACCAATTACTCTGTGGGAATCCTCTAGACAGTGTCTCTATGAGCTGGTAAAGACTTGGCAGAATTTAATGAAAATAACAATTATTTAAATTTTTTCTCCTTTAATCCTGCACAAGCTAAGTGAGAGAATTAAAATTAATTTGTATTTATTTTAGATATATTCCTCATGTAACATGAAATATCACAGGAAGCTATCTTTCAAGTATAGCAGCACTCTACACTTTCTACTTTCTATTATAGTAGAAAAGGAGCTCTGGTAGCGTAGTGGTTACAAATTGGGCTGCGAACCTTAAGGTCACTTAACAACAACAACAACAACAACATTATAGTAGAAAGAATGCTGGACAAGAAACCAAGGATACGTTCTGCTTTTCCCAACAAAGATTATATGCTTGACACCTTGTAGTAAGTAATAAGTAATCTACTCCTTGTTGAGGAGGTAAAGATATTTAAAATACAGTCTCTGTCTTCCAATAACGACTGTCTCTTGGTCTATGTACATGTTCCTCCTGAACACAATTAAGTGATCTAGAATTCTCATTTTCCGTAATGTTGTCCATAGCTTGTCATGATCCACATAGTCAAATGTCTTTGCATAATCGATAAAGTACAGGTAAGTATCTTTCTGGAATTCTTTGCTTACAGCCAAGACCCACCTTGTGTCAGCAATTATATCCCTTGCTCCACATCCTTGTCTCCATGGCTTATTCTCTGTCAGTGTGCTATCGTAGCCATTTTGAAATTATCTTTAGCAAAATTTTACTTGCAAGCAATGTTAATGATGATGTCCAATGATGTCCACATTCCATTGGGTCACCTTCTCTTTGGAATGGGCGCAAATATGGATCTCTTGATAGTTGGCCTGGTAGCTGTCTCTCACATTTCTTGGCATAGATGAATGAGTGCCTCCACTACTGCATCAGTTTGTTGAAAAATTCAATTTGTTTTCCATCAATCCCCAGAGCCTTGTTATTTACCAATGCCTTCATTGCACCTTGGACTTCTTCCTTCAGTACCACTGTCTCCTAATTATATGCTTGAAATGGTTGTACATCGACAATTTCTTTTTGATACAGTGACTCTGTGTATTCCTTTCATCTTCTTTTGATGCTTTGCACATCATTCAACATTTTGCCCATAGAATTCTTCAATATTGCTAGCCAAAGCTTGAATTTTTTTCTTCAGTTCTTTCAGCTTGAGAAATGCCAAACATGTTCATCCGTTTTGATTTTCTAATATTTCATTATAATAGTATTGGTTTTTGCATATTTCATTATAATATTTATATTCATTATAATATTTGACTTTGTCTTCTTGAGCTGCCCTTTGAAATTTTCTGTAAACTCTTTTATCTCCTCACTTATTCCATTTGCTTGAGCATCTACACACTGGAGAACAAGTTTCAGAGTCTCTTCTGACATCCATTTTGATCTTTTGCTTCTTTCTTGTCTTCTTAATGACCTTTTGTTTTCTTCCTGTATGATGTTCTTGATGTCATCCCACAACTCTCTGATCTTTTGTCATTAGTGTCTATTAGCATCAAATCTGTTCTTGAGATGATCTCTAAATTCAGGGGGGATATGTTCAAAGTCATATTTTGGCTCTTGTGGATTTGATTTAATTTTCTTCAGCTTCAGCCTGAACTTGCATATGAGCAATCTGTCCCTGGCCTTGTTTTGGTTGATGATGTGGAGCTTTTCCACCACCTTTTCCCACAGATATAGTCCGTTTGATTTCTATGAGGTAGTCAATTTGATTTCTGGTGAGGTCCATGTTTATAGTTACCTTTTATGTTGTATAAAATTTATTTTCAATAAATAAGTCACTGGTCTTGCAAAATTCTGTCATAAAATTTCCAGGATCATTTCTATCACTAAGGCCATATTTTCCAACTACTGATCCTTCATCTTTGTTTCCAACATTTGTATTCCAATTACTTGTAATTATTAATACATCGTGATTGCATATTTGATCAATTTCAGATTTATAGAAGTTGGTAGAATTCTTCACTTTTCTATAGTGAATGGTGTGTAAAGTCGATTCATGGTATTAATCAGTCTTCCTTGTAGGTGTATGGATATCAACCTAACAGATATACTTCAAGATAGAGCTTGAAATGTTTTTTTGATTATAAATATTATGTCATTTTTATTAAATTTGCCATTCCCAGCATAGTAAACCATGTGATTGCCATATTGAAAATGGCTAATAACACTCCATTTCAGCTCACTAATGCCTAGGATATAGATGTTTATGGGTTCCAATGATTTTTTGACAACTTTCTATTTTCCTAGATTTAAAGTTCGTACATGCCATGTTCTGATTATTAATTTATATTTGTAGCTATTTCTCCTCATTTTGAGGTATGCCCCATCAGAAAATGAAGGTTCATGTCATCATGTTCACCTCTTCTTTGAGGAGGCAGCTCTTCCCCATGTGTATTTTGAGTACTTTCCAACCTGAAGAGCTCATCTTCCTGCACTGTATCTGACAGTATTCTGGTACTCTTCATCATGTTTCAGTAGTCAATAGTCACTGGATAAATGTTCAGAAGAAGTCTGACTCTTCTTCTACCTAGTTTGTCTTAGTCTGAAAGCTCAGCAGAAAGTTTTCCAACATGGGTGACCTTGCTGGTATTTAAAGTACTAGGAGCATTGCTTCTGGCATTACAGTAACACAAGTCACCACAGTATTGCAAACTGACAGATGACTGGTGGTTCTGACTCATAGGGGCCCTGCATAGGGTTTGGAGTCTGTAAATCTTTGTGGGATCAGATAGCTTCAAGTTTCTCCTGTGTAGTTTGTTGGTGAAATCAAACTCCTGATATTGTGGTTAGCAGTTGAATGCTTATACTACAGAGTCACTGTGTTCCCATAAAGGAGGTGTGCTTTTAATAGTTTTTAGAAATATTCCATTGCCTTTCAATTGTATTTTTTTCATGGAGTTTTGAAGCCCTCTAGAAGCTCCGGTAGCATAGTGATTATAAATCGGGCTGCTAATCTCATGGTCAGCAGTTCAAAAATACCAGCTGTTCAATGGGAGAAAGATGAGGCTTTCTGCTCCTGTAAAGATTTACAGCCTCGGAAACCCTGTACAGGGTCGCTATGAGTCAGTACCGACTTGATGGCACCTAACAACAACAACTAGTATACATACACACAAATGTATATACATACACAGAGACAGTTACAATGGACTCTTACATAATAGTTTTAAGGATTACACAGGACTAGGCAGTGTTTCATTCTGTTGTGTATGGGGTCATTATGAGTCAGAACTGACTTGATTACTCTTAACAACATGGAATATATGATGTGGAATATGCATATATATAGGAAATTACATATAATTTTATTTATGCATATGTAGATATATATGTGTGTGTGTCTATACATATTGTTGTCGTTAAATGCATTTTCAAATTTAGGTGAGTATCCTGGCTTTAAGGAGTTCTGGTAGCATAGTGGTTATGAATCGGGCTGTGAATCTTAAGGTCAGCAGTTCAAAACTACCAGATGTTCTGCGGGAGAAAGATGAGGTTTTCTGCTCCCGTAAAGATTTACAGCCTTGGAAACCCTATACAGGGTCACTATGAGTCGGAACTGACTCCACGTCACATAATCACCACCACCATCCTGGCTTCAGTAAGCCCAGTATTGTATGAAGATCTCCTAGCCCAAATGACTGATCTTTCTTTCTTTTAAACAAGATCGAAGCCAATGAAGATGATTTTAAGGAATGAATCATAACCTGAGATGAATTTTGGATTTACCAATGCCACCCAGACAGAAAGAGTCCCAGTGTGACACTGTAGGATTAAACACTGGACTGCAAGGTCATTTTGAACGGCAAGGTAGCCAATTCAAACCCACCAGCAGCTACTTGGAAACTCTATACAAGGTCACTATGAATTGGAACAGACTCAAAGGCACTTATCAACAACAACCTCCAGAGAAAAGTCAAAACCCAGTTTCATCTGTAGGAAAACTTTACTCCACTTTCTCTACAACCCTGATCTTACTCCTTCAGACTTCTTTTGGTTTCCCAGGCTCTAAGAACTTTAAAAGGAACACAAGTTGAGTGCCTTGAGTGTGACAAAATTGCCAGTTTAAAGCGGTACAAATCAAAGAATGCAGAGTGATTCCGGCAGGAGTCATTACTGCTGTGTTAAATGCCTTCAAGTTGGGAGAGTTATAGAGCGGAGACATGACTTTCAGAAGTGTATAGACCTACATGAGGAGATTTGAGAAACTCTATCTGAGCTTCACATTTGGATATTTTTATTTAATAAACATTTCTAAGATTGCTCTGGTGGTGTAGTGGTTACGAATTGGGCTGCAAACCGCAAGGTCAGCAGTTCAAAACTACCAGTTGTTCCGTGGTAGGAAGATGAGGCTTTCTGCTCCTGTAAAGATTTACAGCCTTGGAAACCCTGTTCAGAGTCACTATGAGTCGGAACGAAATCCATGGCACATAACCACCACCACCACCAAGATTGGTAGCAATATTTTTTCATTTACCCTCAAATAGATTGATTAGTGCAGATGAGTCACTTCCATTTCATAGGGAACTCTCCTCCTCACAATTGTTGCTCTTTCAGTACATTTTTGCAGCCAATGTCTCAGCCCATCTCCATGATGAGTTTCCTTTTTGTTGTTGACCCTCTATTTCACCAAGTATGATGTCCTTCTCCAGGGACTGGTTCCTTCTGATATGTGACTATATACAGTGAATGGACACAGTGCTATTACAAAGAGGAGAAAATCAAATATACTGAGGGAAACAGCAGAGGAATAGCTAATTATCCAAATTTTACATGAGTTGTTTTCTGCTAGGAAAGCATTATAAATCAACTGCATGGTGAGAGTATGTAATTTACTTTTTGGAGCTACTTTGTAAAGTAGTGAAATAAATTAGAATAAGGATGTCGAAGAGGAGAGAAAAAAAATTATGAACAACAGAAGATGTAGAGTTGTCTTGAGAACTAATTAAGTTAACTAATTAAGGTAACTGAAGGGACCATACAGTTGAGGGGCTTGACTATGGTGCTACTCCCACCATGGTAAATGGTTCCAATTCATCTCATGCTGTTAGTAATCAAAACCAAATCTAGAAGATCACTATTCAGGTGTTTGTAGAAACTAATTTTATGGGCAAATTCAATCTCTTAGAAAGCCACCTCTTACCAACCCAAATCCTGACTTTGTATCAAAAAAGATAAAAGGAAAAGAAAAAAAATCAGGACTTGAAATTCTCCTCTTTCTAAATTAATCGTTAGTCAAGAAACATTTGTTGATTGTCTTTACAATGATCTTTTTTCATTTCAGAGGAATTTGGTTTCAGGACACCCTGTGGATACCCACATTCACAGATGCTCAGGCCTCCTCTATAAAGTGGCATAGTATATGCATATAACACATGTACATCCTCCCTTTCCTTCTGTTGTGCGTAAGGTTACTATGAGTCGGCACTGACTCTATGGCACCTAAAAACAACAACAGCAATACATCCTCCCTTATGCTTGAAATAATCTCTAGATGACTTATTATACCTAACACATGGAGTTGGAACCGACTCCATGGCACATAACCCACCATAACCATCAGCGAGATGGATTGACAAAGTGGTAGCATCAATGGGTTGAACTGTGGCAACGACAGTGATGTTGGCCCAGGATCAGGCAGTGTTTTCTTCTGCTGTGCATAAGGTCGCTATGAGTTGGTACCAACTCAATGACACCTAACAACAATAACAACATGTAACTACAGCCTCGACCTTCATTATTGAAAGATTCTCTGGACAAAGTAATGAATGATTCAGAAAGCATCAAGAGAAGATGGAAGGAATACACAGTCACTGTATCAAAAGGAAATGGTTCATGTTCAACC
>NW_006408573.1:11703174-11717560 GCF_000296735.1 Chrysochloris asiatica | reverse complement strand
TATGAGTATTCCGGAACACTTAATTGTGCTCATGAGGAATCTGTACCTGGACCAAGAGCAGTTGTTCGAACAGAATATGGGAACACTGAATGGTTTAAAATTTAAAAAGATGTGCAACAAGGTTGTATTCTTTCTCCATTACTTATTCAATCTCTGTTTGAGATGGGCACAGATATGGATCTCATACTATCAGTAAGCCAAGTAGCTTTCTTCCAAATTTCTTTACATAGATGAGTGAGCGCCTGGAGAATTGCATCTGTTTGTTGAAACATTTCCATTTGTATTGTATCCATTTTGACTTACTTAATGTCCTGGTTTGGTGCTGTGGGCTGATGCGCTGGATTGCAAAGTCAATTTGAACTGCGAGGTTGGTGGTTTAAGCTCACCAGTCACTCCTCAGAAACTCTATACAGGATTGCTATGGGTCAGAACTGACTCAATGGCACTTAACCACAACATCAATGCTGGCTATCAATCCCATTGCTGGTGACTTGATTACGACCTTCTAGAAACCCTGAAGGGAGAGTAAAACTGTCCTATCGGGTTTCCAATTGTCTTTGAGGGTGCAGACTGTCACATGTTTCTCCTGTGGAGTGAGTTTGAACTTTTAAGCTTTTGGCTAGTAGCCAAGCACTTAGCCTTTATGTCTCTAGGGCTCCTTTGCTGGCTGTAGCACAAAACAAAATGGACACATTGCTCTTACATTCTGAAGAGAAAGATATACCATCAATTCATTTGGTGGAAGTCTACCTGCCCATCATCATGAGACAATCTCAGTGAGCTGGTCATTCTATTACATGCCCTTTGACTATCTACGTCCATTTTCACCCTTTTCTGCTTTTCTGTGGGATCAGAGGGGCTTATATCTGCGAACTGCATTATCTAGGCTCCATTAGGTACCAGTTGGGTTTTGCCCATGGGAGGCAAAATCAGGGAAAGGAGAGCCTGAAGAAATAGAAGTCAACTTAATCAGGATATTTTTTCATGTCTCTGGCAAGCATTCATTCCTTCATCCACTGGCCCTGATCCTGTTAGGCAATTTCTCTTTCAAAGTCCTTGCTGAGATCCAGCGATGTCATTCCATCACCTTCCCTCTTTAAGCCTAAGGGTGACAATGGCAACCTACTATTGCCAAAATTTAAATGTCTCACTGTTCGGTCTTGTTTCCCCTAAACTGGTTCCTACCTTGGTAAATCAAACCTTCAGTAATATCCTTCATTTAAATCCACTCAATGTTCCGTTCCTTTTTTGCAAGGCTGCTGGCTGATAAAGCTATTGTTGTTATTAAGTCCTGTTGAGTCAGTTCTGATTCATAGCAATCTGGAAAGAATTTCCAATAGTGACTGGTAAGTTTGAACCACCAACCTTGTGTTTTGCAATCTTGTGCTGCTTCTTCTATAGTACCACATAAGAATTAAGAATAAAATGGTTAAACCGAAAGTAAAAATAATTTATCTTCTAAACTAAAACAACAAAAAATTAATTTAAACATATAAACTCACATTTCTTATCAGTTATCTGATGTAAAGAAAACATATTTTCTTGGAATGTGTTTGAACTGATTAAAGCTCACTTTCCTTTATTAAGTAACTCTCACATATGCCACATTCTCTCTGATTTCCAGTTTCAGTTTCATCAAAAACGGAAACTTGCAAATAACTAGAAAATCTGTCTAGAAGTGTTCAAACTGCTCAGGTTTACCTCAAGCAGGAACACTTGCATTTTCTGCAATGGTACTTACTGTATCTTTAGAAAATATGCTACTTTGTTTTCATAAACACAGCCCCTCTTCCTTTCTGTATTCTAATTAACTATTATATCAACACAATGAAGCACAATAAATAATGGCAATGGAATGTACAAATGGATTGAATAAAACGGGAAGCAAACACAACTGATATGAATAAACAAACAACTGAAATGGCAACAATGTGGATGCCAACTAGAAAAACCTCCGGACATTGTGTCCATGTTTGTAACCCAGGGAATGGTGTTGATTAAACTAATATTTTGGTTAAGTAGAAAATGATTATAAAAGTTTTGCTTTATTATCTGCACATGTACAAACAAAATTACTAAGCATCTGAATGCATAAAAATAGACAACTAGTTGCCTAGGAGAGAAGTTTGAAAGTTTTGTATACTCACTCCCACCCCAAATTAATACCTTAAGGGAGAATGGGAATTAGCAATGCAGAAGGGATAACATGAGGAAGACATTGATGCACTATGTAAGGGCCTAACTCTAGAACACAAGTATACGTTTAATTGAGATGTGACCTGAAAACTCACTATGTGATAATATATAACACTGTTGTTGTTAAGTGCTGTCGAGTCAGTTCTGAACCATAGTGACCCTGTATAGGGTTTCCAAGGAGCAGCTGGTGAGCTTGAACTGCCAACCTTGCAGTTCAAATGGACATTGAAGTCCAGCGCATTAACCCATAGTGCCACTATATGGAAGTCCTAATCAAACAGCAGTTACGAGTTTGACTGGTAACTTAAATGCAGACAGTTTACAGCCTCCTGGCGGAGTGTGGGAGAAACACGTAACAATGTGCTCCAGTGAAGATTACAATCTAGACCATGGGTTGCTCTGAATTTAAAATGGACTCGATGGCACTTAAAACAGAAGCCAATAGTTTTACTTGTAAGAAGAGATGATATTTTTCACTTTATGGCAATGTTAAAAAAAAAAAAAAAATCAATATCAAACCTGCTACTGGTGAGTTGATCCTAACTCATTGGAACCCCATGTGTTATCAAGTAGGACTGCTCTGATTTTATACATTCAGGGACAGATTTAGGCCATGGATAACCTTAAGTCTCTGTTCTGAGAAATAATGGAAATTATGTTACAGTTTTCTTAGCTGTAATTTTGTAAGATACTCACCATAGCATCGACTCTATTTAATAAATTAATCTACCTAAGGTATGGAGTCCTGGTAGCATAGTGGATACGAATTGGGCTGCTAACCTTAAGGTCAGCAGTTCGAAACTACCAGCTGTTCCACAGGAGAAACATGAGGCTTTTTGCTCCCATAAAGATTTACAGCCTCAGAACCCAGGTACAGGGTCACTATGGGTCAGAACTCACTCCACGGTACTTAACAATAACAACAACTTAAAGTTTACAGAATCCTGACTTTAAGAAGAATGGGGTTGTCTCCCACTGATATGAAAATCCTGAAAAGACAGAGTCCATATTATGAACTTACAACTAGCCCCTTGTTGCAATGTCCAACATTGCATTAAGGCTATAGCTTTTTCCCTGATCGTTATTAACATTTGTCCTGAATGGATTATTTGAAAATATGAAAAAATACTACAGTGTGCCTCAAATCTGGAAAGTTTTAGTATTATGCCTACAGTAATGATTATTACAATTGCTAACATAATTTCTATTATTTCTCAGAACAGCTTTAATCATTGGTAAATAGACATCGTAGGCCTGAAGAACAATGACATTGTTCAGCGTGACTCAAGGTTGCTCTATGCCTAAATCTGTCCCTGAGTCAATAAAACCAGAGCTAAGGCTGAGACTCAGCCACTCTGCATTTCGTCTCCTCATTGCTTCCTGCCAGCCCCCTCCTCCTGCTCCACTTAATTCTCTAGCTGTGAGAAAGGCAATATCTTGCTTGTGATATTGGGCTGAGGAAAATCAAACAGACTTGCGAACTGAAAATTTGTTTTGTTTTGTTTTGAATTTTAGGCAATATACTGTGGTTAATTTTTCACTTCTGAAAAATATTGCTATGTAAATCCCCAAAAATTATTCTTTAAAAATTGCTTTGTAAATCTCTGTTCTCCATTTCTTTGCAGCCTACCAATTTGCTTGTGAGACTTGGATGCTGATCTCAAATTCTTTAAAATGCAGCAGAAACAAGTCACAGATATAGGGTGATCCCTCCCACGGCTTTCTCGGCTCCACAATCCATTGCGGTGGCTACACAGAACTCATAACAATACTTGTGATTATGGAGTTTATTAGGGAAGTGAACAGGGTACAATTCAGAATCAAAACCAGCATAGGACTCAGTAGTTCTCCAGTCAGGAGCAACTCATACTGCAGCACACCTAACTCTTGTCTTCAGCCTCTCAGCCTTGTGGTCCCTTGGTCTCTGCCCTGCTTTGGAAAATCTTACAAAGCTCTTCTAACCAGACTGTGAATGCATGTCAGTCTCCTTCTTGCTTGTAGGCACTCAACTTTACTCAGTGTGTGGACCTAGAGCTTATAGCTGCTCTGTCTCTCCATGCCAGCATCTTGGCTGTTGTTTGCTGTCAGCACTTCTCTAGGTAGAGATCTCACACTCTACTCATGCTCTTCCTTCTTGATGGTAGTAACAGCATCAGTTTGTGTTTCTGACATGGTTCCTTTTAAACCTAGCCTGATGATGGCAAAACTAACCAATCCCAACCTTAGAGTTCTGTATACCTTATTTGCTTGGCCCCAACCAATCACTTGGTGGAAATTAAAATATTGGCTAGTAAATTCATGGTAACACAAGGGTGCTTAGGATATCTTGCTTATATGCAGATGGAGGAAGTGAAACGTTATAACCACACTCACTGTTATCGATGTTGTGATTATTGAAATACCACAAGTAGCTGGTCCCAATGAATAGTAATTTATTTTCTCATAGTTAGGAGATTAAAAGACTGTACTATAGGGTGCCATTTCTAGGGGACCAGAGTCCTGGTGTGCACTACAGGATAAGCACTGTATTGCAAGTTTGTTTGAATTTCAAGGCCAGTGATTCAAGCTCAGCAGCCGCTCCTCAGAAACCTATAGATGGTTGCTGTGAGTCAGAACCTACTTCATGGCACTTAACAACAACAACAAAAAAGTTCTAGGGAAGGTACTTGGGTTCTGAGGTATGGTACTTGTCTCTTTTCAGCTTCTATTCTTAGGCTCCTTGGCAAGCATGTGGCATGTATGTTCTCAGTTTGTGTTTATTTGTTTATTTTGCTTTTATATCTGCAAGAAGATTGGGCTAACACTCACCCTATACAAATAATGCCTCATTTGTATAACAAAGAAAACCCATTCCCAAATGGGATTTTAACTAAATGCATTGTTGTTCTTGATGTTAAGTGTCATCGAGTCAGTTCCAACTCATAATGACCTGGTATAGAGTTTCCAAGGAGCAGCTGGTGAGTTTGAACTGCTGACCTTAGGGTTCAAAGTCCAGTGCTGATCCTACAGTGCCACACCAGAAGTCCAACTGCATGTGCAGGGGTTAGGATATAAAACACAGTTTTGTTGGGAGGAGGTGCACAATTTGGCTCACAGTACTCCACTTGTCCAGAAAGAAGGCTTAACTAATTTAATTAGATAACTTATCTCTCCTGAACCCATATCCAAAATCCAAGATACTGAAGATTTACTCTGGGAGAGTGGATTGATTTCCTAGAGATACTTATTGCAAAACTTACAGATGATATAATGTTTAGGAATCTATGTTACAGTAACTGTTTAGGGCTTGGTGTGTACTAACCAAACAACAACAGTTGTTATTAATTTCAGCAATTTGTGCAGAATAGAACTGTTCCACAAGTTTTCAAGGTTGTGATCTTTCAGAAGCCGATTATCCTGGTCTAGGTTTAAACTGTCAACCTTTCAATTAGTCATTGAGGACTTAACTCTGTGCCACCCAGGAGCTCCCACCTTGGAGCATAGATGAATTATTCATGGCTTTTATATATACTTATAATTTTCTATAATAAAAGTTTTCTTATCTGTTTTGTTTTCAAGTTTACTCAGTGTGGCTTTCCCTCTCTCCTACCATGTAGCATCTCTGGTGAGACATAGCCATCGAATCTCTATCCCTTTCATCCTCCCCCTCTCACTTCCTCTAGTCTGTGCACAGGCTCTAGAAGGACTTTCAGTTCTACAGAGACTAGTAGATATGATTGACTTTGAACTTAAGGAATTTAATGGGAATTTATTTTCCACCTCAACCCAAAATACATCCTCACTGCCAGTCAGATCTCTGCAATGAACATTTTCTCCACAAATATTTGGGAAGCTGCACCAGGTTATCAGCTGAGCAGGTGTCCCTGTGATACTTCCCTCCTTGGGGATTGCAGTGGGCAGAATTGTGTCTGGACTGAGGTCAAATGTACACACTGTTTCCCTGGCCTAATGCCAATGAACTACCACATTGCTGTTGTTGGTTTTGACTTATAGCAACATTATGTACAACAGAGCACAACATTAGCTGGTTGTGTGGCATTCCAATAATTGTTATAATCATTGCTATGTTTGAGCCTTGATGCCTTCCTTTTTTTTTGACTATGCTCTACTTTACTGGGCATGGTGTCCTTTTCCACTGATTTATTTCTCTTGAACCCATGTCCAAAATAAAGTACATGAGGTAAAGTTATGCCATCTTCACGTCTAAGGAGCATTCTGACTGCTCATGCTTCTTCCAAGACAGATTTGTTTGCTTTTCTTACAATCCATGGTATATGTAGCATTCTTTGCTAACACAGTAATTCAAAGGCATCAATTCTTCTTTAGTTTTACCTGTAAGAAAAGATGATATTACTTAATGGCAATGTTAAAAAAAAAAATCAAAATCAAACCTGCTACTGGTGAGTTGATCCTAATTCATTGGAACTCCATGTGTTATAAAGTAGGACTGCTCTGATTTTATGCATTCAGGGACAGATTTAGGCCATGGATAACCTTAAGTCTCTGTTCTGAGAAATAATGGAAATTATGTTACAGTTTTCTTGGCTGCAAAAGACTTCTTTATAGAGTTTGAGAGCAAATATATCAGTTTGAGGACTAATGTGACCTAAGCCATGATATTTTCAATAGGTTCATATGCATGTGAATTGATGCATTTGAGTTATGGTGTTAGAGAAGAATATTAAAGTACCATGGACTGTCAGAAGAACAGTGGGAAGTAGTACAGCAAGAACAGTCCTTTGAAGCCAGGATTGTGAGACTTCATCTCTCATACTTCAGACCTATTATCAGTATGAACCAGTCTCTGGAGAAGAATCACATGTTTGGTAAAGTGGAGAGTCAGAGAAAAAGTGGAAGACCTGAAGTGAGATAGATTGGCATAGTAGCTGCAACAATGTTCTTAAATAGGACAAATGTGAGGATGCCGTAGGACCATTCACTGTTTTGTTCTATTGTGCATAGGGTCACTAAGAGTCAGAACTGAAACAACAGCACCTAATAACAACAATGTATGGGATCAAATTGACAATATCAACTCAGTGATTTTGTAGGAATCTCAGGAGGCTGCAAGTTTATGTTAATGGGGAGAAACTAGCCAGAAATGGAAGGTGAGAAGAGTTGCATAACTCAAAGAATGTGGTCAGTGTCACTAAATAGAACATGTAGAAACTGTTGAAATGATGCATCTTTTGCTGTGTATATTCTCAACAACAACAGCAAAAGCAATACAATTAAAAGAACATAAGGGTTTATGGTGTTAGAAAGCTTATAGGGCAGTTCTAATCTGTCCTATATAAGGTGGTTCTAACTCATAGCAGTCCTGTACCCGGTTCCCAAGGAGTGGCTGGTGAGCTTGAATCACTTACCTTATAGTTCTAACCGACATTGCCAGTCCAGCGCATCAACTCAACAACAATGAGTTAAAGGGAGATGCGATCAAGGACTTTGTGTCCGTCACCAGCCATTCTTTTCCAATATCTAAATTCCTAGCCTCTGTTCTCCTTGTGGAGGGAGGTCTCTTTATAGGGACCTTGGTAGATGTTCTCCTCTGGTGCCTTTGCTGAAGTCTCCTCATCAAGGGGAAAGGAAGAATCCTGCAGACACTCTCTTCCCCATTCAGGACCTTTCCAGTATTGAGTCTTCTTTCATACCCTTCCCCAGCTCAGGGTCCACAAACTCGCATGCGTCTTTTTTTGAACGCTGCCTTGACAGTGAGTTGTCCCCACCTCTGTGCTGATCTCGGGACACTCAGCCTGAAATTGTTTTTGGGGAAATATTGAACAAGGGGGAGTAGGTCCCTTTTTCTCCTGGTTTCTCTTGTGTACATTATCACTCCTCCATTCCCTTGGAATCAGTTTTGACTCATAGCAACTCTACAAACCTGAGAACTGCCCCACCGGGGTTTCAAGGCAGTTATGATTTCAGGAGTACACTTGTCAAGGGCAAGTTAGGATCCTGGCTTCATATCCACCCCTTTGCCCTGAGTGCTTTCCTACTAGACAGGGATCAGGAAAGGGGGAAGATATCTCTAATCCAATAAGAAGGGTAACACTGAGCAGAACAGCCTAGAGATAAAGATAAGGGTTTCAAGACCTGAAACCCCAATAGAGGCAGACAGCTGGTCGCAGGCAGACAACCCATGAAGATGATGCCTAAAGCTGACAACTTTTGCCTAAAGCAAAAGGCATTCCATTTCCAAGAAGCCTATGCCCCTTCATTAAAAATCAAATGAATATTCAACATACTACTCCTCCTAACCAATATGTTTTAGTCCACTCTCGGAAGAGGAGACCCTATACCCTTATAAGCCAGTGCACCCCAACCCCACAGTCTTCTTCACTCTTGGAGACAGACACACTTCTCTCTTTGAAGTGTATTTTCACTTTGACTTAATCTTTGCTCCCCAATTCCACCAGGTTTTTTCCACTCTTGAAGACAGACCTGTTCTTTCTTTGAAGTGTATTTTCATTTTGCAATAAAGAGCTTCTGAGCAAATACTTATTGTTCCTGTATGATTGAGAAGCGGCGACTCGGTGGGAATCATTCTTTAGGAGCCCCCTCCACCCCCAAGAGTGAGAGGGACCAGGGAAAAATGTGACACATAGCCACAGCTTCTCCCATGATCAGCTGGTGGGTTTGAGC
This sequence comes from Chrysochloris asiatica, assembly GCF_000296735.1. Lineage (NCBI taxonomy): Eukaryota > Metazoa > Chordata > Mammalia > Afrosoricida > Chrysochloridae > Chrysochloris > Chrysochloris asiatica. Next base: position 11,708,722 of record NW_006408573.1, on the reverse strand, counting down.
TACTGATCTTTTGGGTAGCAGCCAAACTGTTAACCACTGTAAGGATTAAAGACTTCACTGTACTTCCATTTTTACTTGTCTTAATCAACTACTGGGACACCTGGCAGCTTAGCACAATTCTCCGCTAAACTCTGTTCTTTACCAAACAGTAAGGAATACCACCATCTACAAGGCATCCCAGGACAAACTATAGCCTTATCCTCAGATTCTCTTTCAATAATTTCATATTTAATCCATGCCCAAATTTTGCTAAATTTTCTTACATAATCTCTCTCTTTTTTCTATTCCTGCACATAACTCTTTAATTCCGCACTAATTGACTCTCATCTGGTCTATTTTAAGAACATACTGACTTGTCTCCATCTCTTTAGTCACTTACAAAACCACCCATTCTCCACAGTGCTGGGTCTTATTAAAATTCCAGCCTGAATGTCTATTATTCTTCAATTTAAATTGTTAATTACCTCCCCTCCCCTATCTCTAACACACATCCTGCTTCATAAAAAATGATCAAAGTTTGTTATGAAGATAAGGTACTTTCTGCTGAGCTCCAGACACATTCCAACTCTGGCAAGACAACAAGCACACCTCACCTTTCAAACCTCTCTACATTTTCACACCCTTTTCCCCCTCATATTTCTGTGACTCTCCCCAAAAGTATACTCTGCACCCTCTTGCATTATCTCCTATTTTGCTTTATTCTTTTGCATGTCTACTAGACTATCTCTAATTTTCCTTTGAGAAATGAGTAAATGTAATGATTTCACTTCACTAAGACTAGAACATATTTATGCATTAGATGGCGTGTGTCTGTGTGTGTTTATAATGGGGTACATTAACCTTACAATGTCCAACATTCTTCAGCAAGCCTTTTGCCATTCGGATTATTGAGAACAATGCTTCCACTCCACACCCCTCAAGAGAAATTCCTAGTTCTTTAGCATGATGTGCAAATCCCTGTTTTTAAGATTCCCTCTAGCCTCAACTTGAGTTTCAACCCATTTAAAGTTTAATAAATTTAAACTTTATTAGTAATGAATGTTTGCTCTTCCCTTTGCCTTTTTTTTTGCCATTATTTTCTAGCAACTTTCTATTTTTTAGACTGAGCTCAGGGTTTATTAGCTTTTAAAAATCCCCAATATCTTTGTTTTTTCTTATAACGAAAAGTTATACATCTATCCAACCATATGACAATTGCTGAATTTTAAGACTTTGCTTAGATTGATAAGAGTATGAAATGCCCTTTGGACATATTATAATGAAATATCTTCCCCTTCTATTTGTTTATATGTGATTGTTAAGTGCTGTCGAGTCAGTTCTGACTTGTAGCCATCCTATACGGGGTTTCCAAGAAGGATTAGGAAAGCTTGAACCACCAACCTTTCAGTTCAAACTGACCTTGCAGTCAGTGTTGATCCTACAGTGCCACACCAGGACTCCATTTATTTATATAATTTACATATAGTTACGTTTATAGGCTTATGTGGACTTCTGGTATGGCACCGTGGGATCAGCACTGGACTGTGAATAATACAGTCAGCAATTCAAACCCATCAGCTGCTGCTTGGAATCCCTATACAGGATTGCTGAGTCAGAATCGACTTGACATCCTTAACAACAACAGGCTTAAATCCCATATTTTATACCATATCACTCCATATTATATCATAGTACTTGCCGTTGTTGCTGTTAAATGCCATCAAGTTCTGACTCATAGTGACCCTGTCTAGGGTTTCCGAGGAGCAGCTGGTGGGTTTGAACTGCTGGCCTTGTGATTTGAAGTCCAGTGTTTATCCTACAGTGCCATACCAAGAGTCCATGAAGCACTTATGACATTTTATTAAAATTTCTTTTAGATTTTTTTTTTTTTCATTTTTACTTTAGAGTGCCTATGTAAGTCAAAAAGTATGACTACTAAGATTCCAATTTTTATGTACTCACAGGTTTATTATAAAGAAAATGTATTTAAACATGATGCTGCAGTCAGTGGATGGTTGTAGGCAATTATCTCAGCCAGATACTTGTCTTTTTTTCCTTAGGGTGTCTTCAAAGAAAAAGGTTCAATCAAAACAGTGGCTTCCAAGGGGACTTACTAGGCCAGTTAAATTGAAGCCAGAGAGGTCAGTCAGCTCAAAAGGTCATGATGACTGCCTTTTAGGATTTCAAAGGGAGACTCTTGATAAATTTTCCCAAAGGACACAGGACGATCATAGGAACTTATTATGAAGATGTCTTGAGAACATTTAAAACTATTGATCAGAAAAAGACCAGGAAATTGCACCAAGGAATTTTACAACAAAGTACCTGCTCATTCTTCAATCGTAGCAAGAACTGTCCTACGAGAATTTCCTTGGGAAGCCTTTCTCCACTCACCCTACACTTCCCTTGCCCTTTTAGAGTTCTTTTTGTTCCCTAAACTCAAAGAACATTTAAACTCAAAAGGTACATGGTTTGAGTCCTTTGATATGCCAAAATTACCACTTTAAGATGACATAAATCAAAGGGCACAGAATACTCTGAAGAAGGTTTAGAGATGGAAACACAACCCTGAGAATTGTATAGACCAAGGTGGAGGATATGTTGAGAAACCATAACTTCACGTTTTGCTACTTTTGTTTAATAAAGTTTTCTATTATTTTGTAGCAATAATTTGAGTTACCTTTGTAACTCAACTTTGACAATAATTTGAGTTACCTTTGTGTATTTTCTTTGAGGTTGAAGATTTTGTGTAAATAATCTTTCTGGAAAACTGTCTACTAGAGAGTTGGAACAGATAGTAGAGAACCTAGTATTAGGAGCCTTGGTGTTATGAACAACTAGTTCTTGGCTGCTTAAAAGTTGGTGGTTCAAACCCCCAGTGGCTCTGTGAGAGAGAGGCCTAGTTATCTGCTCTTATGAAGATGACAACTTACAGAGTTCCACTCTGTCACATGAGGATGCTATGAGTTGGAGTTGACTCACCAGCAGCCAACAACAAGCTACTATTTCATATGGGACGGACTTGAGCCAGGTGCTGTCCTGGCTAAGAGACAGTCATTCCTGTCATAGCTGATTCTATCCCTGGTCGCTGTTTTTCTAACTCTGGGCACTATGCTCTATCAATAAGGAGAAAGATGAATAATGAATAATCCTATTGCGAAATCTTCTCAACAGTGCACTCACTTCCTCTCATTTTGAGTCATGTGGAGAATTGATGATGACAGGGAAATGAAGCTCTAATGAAACATTAGAAAGTGACTTTTGGAAGTGGCACTTGGGGTGGAAGATTGATCATCCAAGGCAATGTAATGTTAGAAATAAGGGATTGAATGAGAACTAATGTTTATTGACTTACGGGCCTGATTCTATTGCTTCCTCCCACAGTAACTTCTCAGGAACACCTATCCTATGCCTGTCACAGGGCTAGGTGCTGGGGTCTCAACAGTTGACAAGACACATCCATTTAAAATCTGCCATTATAGAGCTTGCTGGCTAGCAGGAATAGATAATTATTCATCGACACTCCAAAGTCAGACACATGTTTTGAAAAAGGGATTACAGGGGACAGGGCAGGATGTGCTGAGACTGAGTTTTCTTGTGTCTATTCTACTGGTACACAGGAGTCCCGCAAACAAATAAACAAAAAGCTCGAACCCATTGCCATAGAATCAATCCCTACTCATAGTGAGCATGTATAGGGTTTCTGAGACTGTAAATCTTTGCAGTACCAGGCAGCTTCATATTTCTCCCACAGAGCAGCTGGTGAATTTGAACTGCTGACCTTGTGGCTTACAGCCCACAGCACCATTAGGGATCTCTGTAGGGGTCTCTGGGTGGTGTAAATGATGAACATACTTGGTTGGCAGTTTGAGTCTACTCAGCGGAGACTTAGAAGAGAAATCTAGTGATCTCTTGTCTAAAACTTAGCCATTGAAAACCCTACAGAGTACAGTTCTGCTCCGACACCCTTAGCTCTTCCTAAGATAGACTTTCATCACCACAACCTAATAATGAGTGCAGTCCCGTTGGGTTTCTGAATTACAACAACCACAAAAAAACCCACTAGGCGTACATTACGCTTTAAAATCCAACAGCCACCATTTAATTTCCTATGTAAAACACCAAGGATGAGTGACGTACGTGATTCAGCTTAGAGGGTTGGCTGTGATTGGTTACTGTAGAGTCAATCTCAGCCCATGGCCACTTCATGTGTGTAGAGTAGAACTGCACTCCACGGGATTTTCAAGGCTGAAGTTTCTGAAGCACCGTAGCCAGACCAATTTTCTGGAGTCTATTTGAGTGGGCTGACCCACTAACCTTTTGGCCGTAGTTGTTGTGTGCTTGAACATTTGTACCACATAGGGATTCCACAAGAAAGACTAAAAGTCAGGAGTCTTGTGTCTAATGTAGGATTCTAGCCTTGCCTTTGTCCTTGTTTCAACATACATCTTCAATCCAAAAATTAAAATCTCACTAACCATGTAGTTGTATTTTTTTTTTTTCTTCTTAGCTACCATTGGTCTCACTCCTAACTTATTGCCACCCCAGGCACAAGATAAGGATAGCCAACTGACCCCAAAAACAACGAAAGGAAAAACAACATGTCCTGCCCTATCCCTGTGATAACTTGCATATCAGACCACCATCATTCACAGGGTCTCCATGAGCTGATTTTGGTAAATAGATGTCCCTGCCTTTCTTCTTAGACCATCTTAATCTGGAAGCTTCCGTTTAAATTGGCACAGCATGAGAATGCCATGCAAGCTTCCACTGACAGTCAGTTGGTGGTTACACATGAGGTCCAGGTCTGCTTTGTGTAAGGAGAAAATTTTATAACTGGACCATGACTAATCTCAACCAAGAAGTTGGTCAAAGATAAATAAGAATATATATATATTTTTCTTTAGAATCCAATATATCTTGACTGAGAATGGAGAAAAGAATGGTGTTACTCAATCATCACGTTCTCTCCGCAGGGTTCTCTTGTCCTGTATTCACCTTTTGGAGTCCTGGTGTGGCTCTGTAAGATAAGCACTGGACCTCACTGTTGGTTTGAATCTCAAGGTTAGCAGTTCAAACTCACCAGCAGCTCCTCAGAAATCCTCAGGAATGATCAATGGCACTTAACAACAACAATGCTCATCTTTTGCATCCCACATAGTCCTCTATTGTGCCTTTTTCTAAACAATTCCTTCTCCTTGCTCTTCATTTTAGAAGATAATAAAAGCTATCAACTGCCCTACTCTCTGCTGATGCTCTCTTGATGGTTAGTAATTAGGGTTGTTTACATGGCACTCAAGGATGTCTACCACCTGTTCAATTCTTTCATCAGAATCACTCTATTTTTGTTTTGTAGTTTGCCTGGTTTTTCTTCATGGTAAGAGACATAGAGGGGAATTATATGATTTTTAAAATACAAAGAGGAAATATAACAGAAATGAATCAGTCTTAACATCCAGAGGTTGTCAGATATGTGTATTAGTCCCACACTTAACTTTATGCAAGCCATCGAGGCTAGGTCAAATGGGTACTATTGCAAGTTTGGGTGTTCTTGTGTGCCTCCCCTCAC
>NW_006408573.1:11690649-11702864 GCF_000296735.1 Chrysochloris asiatica | reverse complement strand
TGAACAACTTGCTTATTCTTGTAGTAGCCAGTCATTCTGCCATTTGTGTTTTGTTTTTTCCTGATGATCTTTCTCTGAAGATGTATCTTCTGTTACTCTAGCTTTTCCAGGCTAGTCTGTTTGTCCTTTCTAGTGGGAATGTCCCACCTCAGAAGGTTCTGGATGGTACTCAGGATTCCACCTAAGGTCCTATACACCGCAAAGTCTCAGCAAGAGGCTTACCACAATTCTTAAACCTCCTCTGACAGAAAACTCTGGGGAAATGTGGCTTGAAAAAATGTTTTGTCAGTCTTAAATCAGGGTACTTAACCACAGTGCTCACTTTTACACATTCACATAGTCCTCTATTGTTCCTGTTACTTTCAAGGCCATTTTTACCAATCTAAAGTCCCATCAGTTATATTCATTAACCTCCAAAAATGGAGAATGGGGAAGTTAAACTCTTTGTTCATGTGATTATACACAAAGAAGCAATGACATGGCTAATTGCTTTCGAAGTAGGCAAATTCTGCTCATCATATGTAAATTTTTTGAAACACAGTAAAAAACTCTGCATTCAAAATTATTAAAGTAAATTATTAGCAAGAGAATCTTTCAAAAAACCAAAAACTGAGGTCCATTTTCTGGATTAGACTTTCAATTCCAATAATAACATGAGGCCAACAAATAGAACTTAACGTGCTTCCACTCACAGCAAGACAATAAGTGTTGACCTTGACTGGACATGTCACCAGAAGACTGAAGAGCAAATTGCTGGGAGAGCCTAGAAATCACAGTGAATCAACCAGCCTTCCAGTTATACCAGTTACCTCTGTCAGGCTATTCTAAAGAATACCATTAATGGAACAGCAAGCAGAAGGAAGTCAACAGGCAGGCAAAAAGGGTCATTCCTGAACAAAGGGAAGAGGACAAGTGAAAATTACTGTTCTGATATTAGTAAGTGGAAATAAATGGGACACTCTCAAAATGGTGTTTGTAGGTAGGGAACAAGTAACTGAGTATAGTAAATGTTCTGAAATTGACATTCTTCTTGAGCCATTGTCCCCATCTTCTCTCTCTCTTTTTCTCATTGCCTCCTTTGGAATTTTTATGTAGTTTGTTTTCTTACCCATCTTTTTCCTGCATTCCATATTGTTATTGAAGACTCACAGTTAATAAAGAATAGTTCTTGGAAACTGAAGTCACCCTTGTATGGCACTGTAAAATAAACACTGGGCTAATAGCTGCAAGGTTGATCATTTAAACTCACAAGCCACTCCTTGGAAACTCATACAGGGTCCCTATGAATTGGAACTAACTCAATGACATTTAACAACAACAAGTAAAAAGTACATCTCCTTAATAATATATATTTGATTCCTTTGTGATTCAAATCCCTAGGACATTTATTCGAGCAGTTTCAGATATTGTTAGATACTTTGGGTATCCATTTGGTCAGGTCTGTTGATTATAAGAATATGACTTTGAGTTGCCAAGTGTTCAGTGGGGAAAAAAAAGAAGGGAACCATCACTTAATAAGAAATCATCATGCATGAGGCACTGTACCAGGTGTTTTTCATGTTATCATTTACTATCCAATTAGCTGCAAACAAGAGAAAACTCCTAATCCATGAAATCATGATAACAGACTTCAGCTAACAAGGATGAACTGTGTGGAGTAGGGAGGATACCCAAAGGGAAAAAACAGGGGTGATGATTTTCATAAGATGGAGAGGAAGGAGGCAGGAAACCAATGTGTGCTAGAACCAGGGATTCTTTTGATGTTCATTGAATAGAACCTCAGTCTTGACTGAATATTGGAAGTTGGTAACAAGCAGAGATGGAAGTGGACCCAGTCAATTTTAATACCTGATTCATTATGATATCCCCCAATGGTTTGTCTCTGTCCCACGTGTAGAATACAAATAAGGGAATGGGTGTGTTTATGAGATTATAAGTCACTACGTTTGTCCACTGAACATTTGGAAAATCTGTACACAGAAACATCATTCCATCTCAGGTCATGGGAATTGGTTTTACTGTTTTAGGTGTTACTGAAAACAAACAAAACAAGCCCATGACTCAGTCACTAAAAATGAAAGCTTTATTGAATTCAACAGAAAAGGATACAGAACAGCAAAAATACAATACGTGATTGTTGTTAAATACCTTTGAGTCAATTCCAAATCATAGCGACACTGTAAGGGTTTCCTAGGAGCAGCTCGTGAGCTGGAACCACAGACCTTGCAGTTCAAACCCACTTTGCAGACTCGCACATTAACCCACAGCGCCACACCAAGACTCCACAGACAAAGCCATCCTGCTACTAAACTCTACTGACCTCCAAATCTTTTTCTTCATCACTGACTGCTAGCCAGGTCCAGAAGATGACCATTTGAATGCAGAGTAGCAACGTGAGGCAACATAAATATTAATGAGGTAACATAAATATGAATCTTTCCAGTGTTGCATTCTCATCCTCTATTTTACCAAGCAGGGACTGATAACTTATCAAAAGTACATGAAACGAATCTCATCTTCTGCCCATCTAAGGAGCATTCAGACTGTACTTCTTCTAAGACTGAAACATTCATTCTTCAACAACACCTTAATTCAAACACATCGGTTCTTCAGTCTTTCAGTTCTTCAGTCTTTCTATTCATTGTCCATCTTTCACATGCCTATAAGGAAATTGAAACATACCATGGCACCTAAATCCTTAAGGTGACACCTATTCTCTTTTTTTAAATACTTCCAAGAGGTATTTTGAAACAAATTTACCTAATGCAATATGTCATTTAATTTCTTGACTTCTTCTTCCATAAGCATTGATGGTAAAGGCAAGTAAAATGAAATATTTGAAAAATTCAATGTTTTCTTCATTTATCATCATGTTGTATATTAGCTCAGCTGTGAGGATTTTTGTAGTCTTTATTTTAAGATGTAATATATACTGAAAGCTGGGCATGTTCTAATTTTCTTCAGCCTTACTTTGAACTTGCATATGAGCAATTGGTGGTCTGTTCTTTAGTTAGCCACTGGCCTTATTCTGATTAATGATACTCAGTTTCTCCAATGTCTCTTTTCACAGACGTAGTCAATTTTATCTCTGTACATTCCCTAGTGTGGTTCATGTGTATCATTGACATTATGTTGTTGACAAAAGGTATGTGCAATGAATATGAATTGTTGGTCTTACAAAATTCTATCACACATCTCCAGCATTGTTTCTATCATTAAGGTCCTACTTTCCAACTACTAATGTTTCTTCTTTGTTTCCAACTTTATATTCCATTCACCAGTAATAATGCATCTTGATTGCATACTTGATCAATTTCAGACTGCAGAAGTTGGAAAGATCTTCAATCTCTTCATCTTTCGTATTAGTGGTTGGTGCATATATTTAAATCCTAGTTGTATTAACTGGTCTTCCTTGTAGGCTTGTGGATACTAGTCTATCACTGACAATGTTGTATCTCTGGAAGGATCTTGAAATGTCCTTTTGACAATTAATGTGACACCATTCCTATGAAATTTGTCATTCCTGGCATAGTAGACCATGATTGTCCAACTCAAAATGCCAAATACCAGTTCAATTCAACTTACAATGCCTACGATATCGATTTTAAAACATTCAAATTTATTTTTGACAACTTCTAGTTTTCCTTGATTCCTAGGTTGTATATTCCACATTATGTACTCTGTTTGCTGTTGTGATGCTGGAAGCTATGCACCAGTATTTCAAATACCCATCAGGCCAGTCATGGTCGGCAGGTTTCAGTAGAGCTTCCAGATTAAGGCAGATTGAGAGACAGACCTAGCAACCTACTTCTGAAAAACTTGACTAGTGAAAATCTTATGGCTAGCAGAAGAACATAGTCTTATATAGTGTCAAATGATGAACCCCTCAGGTTAGAAGGCACTCAAAGTATGACTGGGGAAGTGCTGCCTCCTCCAAGTAGACCTTAATGATACGGAAACAATAAAGCTTTTGGAACCTCTATTTACTGGTGTGGGATAATCCCAAATGAGAAGAATCAGTTGCAAACATCCCTTAGTAATATGGAACAGATGAACCATATTTAAAATGACATAAAAATCTCTTTGCCATTATTAAAATAAGAAAAAAAAGTACTATTCATCTCTGGTAGCGTAGTGGTTATGATTCAGGCTGCGAACCTTAAGGCCAACAGTTCGAAACTAACAGCGGCTCCGCTGGAGAAAGATGAGGCATTCTGCTCCTGTAAAGATTTACAGCCTCGGAAACCCTGTACAAGGTCGCTATGGGTCGAAACTGACTCCACGGCACTTAACAACAACAACAACAACATATTAATAAGAGGCGATGGCTTAAATGACCTTGCCTGCAGGCCTCCAGAGATCATTGCCCTCCCATTAAGCAGGTGTATATTTGTATGCAGTGGGATGAATGTGGAGTTGTTGAACATTATTTCTGAATGAAACTGTAGGAACAGAAAAAAATTAACTGGAGTTAAAGTTTGGCAAATGTACCACATTTTAGATATTGGTGCTCACAGAGGAAGGGCCATAGATTCAATGAGAAGAGGAAACGTGTACATTTCCCTCATCACCATGGAGAATCTGAAACATGGGTAAAGAACTAGACACTAATATCTATGGAATAGCTGTGTTTTCTACAAAAAAAGACTACATGTCACATGAAGAAACAGATATTGATGAGATCTTTCCAGGCTGCCTGAAGTCTATCATTTTCTAATTGCTCAATCTTGAGATAATATAGTCAATTCCCGAGCATTGTGGAAGTGTTAGATGTTTTCATTCAATATATCTACATTTCAGCACTGCCGTAAGATTGTTGTTGTTGTTGTTGTTTGGTGTCATTGAGTCAGTACTGACTCATAGTTACACTATGTACTGCAGAATGAAACACTGCCCGGACCTGGGCCAACCTCACAATTGTTGCCACACTTGAGTCCATCGATGCTGCCACTTGGCCAATCCATATTGCTGGGAGTCTTCCTCTTTTTCTCTGACCCTCCACCTTACCAAACATGATATCCTTCTCCAGGGACTGGTCTCTCCTGACAATATGTCCAAAGTATAAGAGACGAAGTTTAGCCATCCTGGCCTCCAAGGAGCACTCTGGCTGCACTTCTTCCAGCACGGATCTGTTGGTTATTTTTGCAGCCCATGGCACTTTCAGTATTCTCCTCCAACACCATAACTCAAAAGCATCGATTCTTCTATGGTCTTCCTATTCACTGTTCAGTTTTTGCATGCATATGAGGTTATTGAAAATACCATGGCTTGGGTCAGGTGAACCTTAGTCCTCAAGCTGGCATCTTTTCTCTTGAACACTTTAAAAAGGTCTTGTGCAGCAGATTTGCCTAATGCAATACGTCATTTGATTTCTTGACTGCTGCTTCCGCGAGTGTTGATAGTTGATCCAAGAAGAATGAAGTCCTTGACAACTTCAATCTTTTCTCCATTGATAAGAATGTTTATTGGTCCAGTGGTGAAGATTTTTGTTTTCTTTACATTGAGATGTAATCCATACTGAAGACTGTGCTCTTTGATCTTCATTAGTAAAGGTTTTAAGGCCTCTTCACTTTCAGCAAGCAAGGTTATGTCATCTGCATATCACAGGTTGTTAATGAGTCTTCCTCTAATCCTGATGCCATGTCTTTCTTCATATAACCCAGTTTCTTGGATTATTTGCTCAGCATATAGATTGAATAAGTATAGTGAAAGAATACAACTTTGTAGCACACCTTTCTTAATTTTAAACCAAATCTAACTAGTCCCTCTCATAGCTCTTCTCATATCAGTACTGAAAATTAAAATCTTAGAGAATTATAATTTTAACCTTTTCATGTCAACCAACTTCCCCAAATAGCATATTTCAAATGCTTCTTTGGTTAAACTTGGAATAATTATCACTAAGATGTAATTCTCAACCATGTATATTCTATGTATAAATATGTGAATATACAATGGACTGATAAAATAATGAACAAACCTGTTTTGGACGAAGTGTCCCTTCGAATAAAGGTTAGCCAGATTATGTCTCACGTACTTTCGCCATGTTATCAAAAAAAAAATTCATTGGAGAAGGATATCATGCTTTGTAAAGTAGAGGATTAGTAAAGAAGAGAAACTTAACAGGATGGATTGGTACAGTGGCTGCATCAGTGGCCTCAAACATAACATCAATTGTGACTCTGGTGCAGGACCAGATAGTGTTAGATTCTGTTGTTAGTTGGGGTCACCTATGAGTGATCAACTCAACAGCACCTAATGACAAAAACATGTACATTTCTTATGTTTCATCATCATTTTCGTCAGTTTAAGATCAGTAGTTGGAAAGCTAAAAAACACTACTACAAGAAACCAAAAGAGACTTACAAAAATGAAGATTATACCATGCTCAGAAATAGGAATATTAAACATTATGAAAATGTCAATACAGCCCCAAGCAATCTATAGGTAAAACACAAGCCCAGTCTAGATTCCAACATCATTCTTTAAAGAAGTGAAAAAAAAAAAAAATCACTAACTTTTCATGGAAATAAAAGAGGTAAGCAAAGCACTGCTTAAGAAGAACAAATTTGGAGAACCCTGATCTGAAAATTTACTATACAGCCACAGTGGACAAAACAGGCTGATACTGGTACAGCAAAAGTTACATAAATCAATGGAACAGAATTGAGAACCTAGAAGTAAATTCATCCACATACAGTCAGCTGATCTCTGATAAAGGGCCAAACACATTAAATGGAGAAGAAATAGTGCCATCAATAAATGGCATCGACAAAAGTGGAAATCCATTTGCATAATAATGAAACAAGACCCATATCCCAAGACATCTATAAAAACAAACTCAACAGGGAATAAAGACCTAAACATAAAACCTAGGACTATGAAGATCATCAATGAAAAATAGGGACAAACTTAGGGGCTCTAATACATGTCATCAATATTAATGACATTAATAGTAATGTCAAACATTACTAAAAAAAAAGTAAATCTTGTAATTGTCATCTTTTTCTATAAAACATGGTGTATCATGCATTGTAGTACAATATATGAAGTCTTGATGACTGATATTTTCAGAAGAAATATATAAAAGCATATAATCATGACTCAGTATATTACTTAAGGTTTTCCTTATGGTTATTAATTTTTATTCACCTGATAACTCCTGACCTTTGGCTGCAATACATTGTTGTTATTAGATGTCATTCAGTCAGTCTCCTACACGTGGCATCCCTGTGCACTACTCAACAAAATAATAAACTATCCTTGAATCACCCCCAAGGTCAACTGCAATGAACTGTTTTGATCCAAAGAGTTTTAATAGACTGATTTTTAGATGTAGATGTCCAGGTTTTTCTTCCTAGACTGTTTTATTCTTGAAGCTCTGTAGAGACCTGTTCAGTATCGAGGAAACCCACCTTCTTCCACTTACAGAAAAGTGTTGGCTTGCATGGGGTGCATTTGTTGGACATCAAATCTGGATCTTACCTGATAGAAATATGGGTGGCAGTCCTTCTTTACATTGTATTCCTGTGAAAACCAGAATCATATAGTAAATTGGATGGCCCATATCCATGTTCACATCTCCACTTGGAATTTCTGTCTACATAACTTGCAGACATCTAATTTAGAGTCAAACGGAATTTCATCTAAAATCATATATTGAAGCAAATATCAGGAAGCTGTTGGGATGGCATTTAAGTCAAACACCTCATTAGCAATCAGTTTTTACAATAACATGATATTTATAGGGAAAATACAAGCTGTTAGCTTAAACATGAAATTAAATTGTTGAGGGACCTTTGCCTTCTGATAGAATTTTCCGCAGGGGACAAACTAATGTTTTCCATTGAAAAGTATCATGCATGGTAATACTTATAGTTGGTTTCTGTGTGTGTATTTCTTTAACTTCTCATTTTTATTTTTGTGGGCTCATCTTCATAGGGGAAAAAAAATCCACCAACAAGGAAAGCAAATTTCTTTAAGAATTAATAATTCAAGGTAAACCTTAAAAACTTTGCAGTTAAAATCCACAAATCTCATTAAAATTTATGTAATTTGCTGATTGTCTTTGGTGGTGATGGTAGTGTGCCTTAAAATCGGTTCTGACTCATAGCGACCCTGTACAGCATTTCTGACACTGTAAATCTTTATGAGAGCAGATAGCCTCATCTTTCTCCCACGGAACAGCTGGTAATTTCGAACTGCTGACCTTGAGATTAGCAACCCAATTTGTAACCATTACGCTACCAGAGCTCCTTGTCTTTATATAATCATAAATAGAAATACAAATTCCATACCCATTCAATAAAATGTGCATTAGACAACATTTTCTTGTCTTTGCCTAAGGTATTTTAAAAGCATCATTTCCTCTTCTACACACCTCTTCTTTCTTTGTCAGAAGAGGAGAAGTAGAAGAAAGGATTGAACAGAAAGGGAGCTACCTGGAGTCCTTTACTTAAGGTATTTATTGGTTCTCATTCATTCTAAGCCTTTTAGAATCAACGATGACTTAGACAAAGGAACAGACTAACTATATACTAATAAGTGCTACATTTGTATCGGTTATCGATTGAATGTGTCTCCCAAAATATGTGTCAACTTGCTTGGGTCATGTTTCTCAGTGGATTGTCAGTTATGTTAGTGTTAAATGCTGTCGAGTCAGTTCTGACTCACAATGAACCTGTATAGCATTTCCAAGGAGCAGCTGGAACTGTCAGCCTCGTGGTTCAAATCCACCTTTCTGTCCAGTGCTTTATCCTACAGGACCACACCAGGACTCCTGGTAATTATGGAATGATGTAATTTGACAGTTAACAACATGGTGATATTGTTGTTGTGAAGTGCTGTCGAGTGGGTTCTGAACCATAGCAACCCTGTATAGGGTTTCTGAGGAGCAACTGGTGAGCTTGAACTGTCGACCTTGCTGTTCAAACCGACTTTGCAGTCCGATGCATTTACCCACAGTACCACACCAGGACTCCATGATATTGTAATTATCCCTAATTATGTGATTGTGGTTACAAATGCTCCGGCTGTTAACCTCAAGTTCAGCAGTTCGAAACTACCAGCAGTTCCGCGGGAGAAAGATGAGGTATTCTGCTCCCGAAAAGATTTGCAGCTTCAGAAACCCTGTGCAGTGTTACTATGAGTCAGAACTGACTCCACGGTACTTAACAACAACATGTGATTGGAATAGTGCATCAGTCGCAACAGTACATAGACAGGAAACTACTAGAAATTCAAGCTGGATTCACAAGAGGATACAGAATGTTCTGACACCAGTTGGGTTTTGACTTAAAAAGAGAATACCTGAAAGATGTTTACTTGTGCTTTATTGACTCTTCAAAATTTGGAACCCACTGGATTGGGTACCTAAAAAAAACCCCAACAATATTGTGAGTAGATGCGATTAGCCATTCAGTTGTAAGGGACCCATGGGAAGTAACACCTTACTCAGGTGTTACAGGCAGTTCTGGAGAGTGTGATGTGCATTACCTTTTATTTTTCAAGAAATAAATGGAAGGGGAAGCCAGCGGAAAGAGAAAACCTGAAGACCACTCAGAAACAAGATCTGGAAGTAGTACATGTCCTTTGGAACCAGTGTCCCTGCACTGAAAGCTGTCTAGAGCCAAGGGAAGTCACATGTAGATTTTAAAGAGATGTTTATAGATGTTGAAAGGAGACAAGAATCTTCCCCAGAGTCAAGGCTGTGAATTCAGACTTCTAGCTTCCTAAACTGTGAGAGAAAACCTTTCTGTTTGCTAAAGACATCCACTTGTGTTTCTGCTATAGCAGCCCTAGATAGCAAAGATATGAAAGAAAAGAAGAGTTTAACAATGGGAGAGATGTTGTTAATCAACCTTCTCTTTTTCCTTCTTATCTTTCTTCCTACTTCAATTCCCACATTCCCTTCCTTTCTGTCTATCCTCTATCTCAGTTTTTGTTTTGTTTTGCTTTTTACCCTAGACTTGGGAAGCTATGTTGACTAGAACACAGCAACATGACACGCAGATAAATGTGGAAATGTCCTTGACTAAGAACTCATGCATTTTTATTTTTGTGAGAGGCATTTTGTACACAAATATACAAAAACAATAAATATTTTAAAGATATGATTTCTCTTATTCTAAGTACAGGCTCACTACACAATCAATAGCTAATTTTCTTCTCTGCATTCAATCACTCATTTTAAGTAAATATTTACTGAACCACAACATAATGCTGATCATAATATCCATCTGGCATATAAATGACCAATGGAAGACGCCTCCAGATTGTGTGCTTCCTGAGGATATACACTATGTACCATCTGAGCTTGTTAATTAAAAAAAGACAGTACACAATTTGCAATCAAATGCTCTGGTACATGCAGCTAGGGTTCTCCATATAAATTAAAGTCCTGGCAAATATGAGGAGAGCTTTAAAAAGTTTATGGAGGAAAGGAATTAAGATGATGAAAATTTTCTATTAGCTTTTTGATGTTCCCTCGTACGTCCCTCATGACTTTTAGTAAGTGAGCACTTGCCTTGAGAAAATGACCCCACTCATATTTCCTAAGTGACATCTGCTGTTTTCAGAGCAAGCAAGTAGAAGAGGGAAAGAAAGAGACCATGAGTGACAGGAAGAATAAGAGGGCACACATCTGGATTGAGATAAATGAAGGCAAAAGAAGCAGCTTTCATAGTAATGGGACACACATTAAAATGTTGTTTCATATTTGGTGATGAGGGTAAAAAGTAAAAACATACAAAACAGATTGAATGAGGCATTAACCATCCAGTCTTCTGGATGGTTTTTACCATCCAGTCTTCTGCTGGGAAAAACAAATAGCAATCAATAATAAAAGCAAAAATGACAACAACAATAAAAAACAAACCCCACAGTTAAATGATTCCAACTAACACAATAAAATTCTGTTCAACAGAATTTCTTAAATATGATGCAATGGCTGATGTGGAATTTTTTCTGTCTGTTTCAGATGAGGAGGAAAAAAGCAGAGAAATTTTTAATCTCAAATTCTTTACAGAGTGGTAATGTAGCTCTCTCAGTTTTTGTTGGGTGAATATTATCATCCAGTCTCCATCAACAAAGTCTATCTTGGTCTAAAGGCAAAAAATAGTGTGATTAAGTTCATGGTTTCTTTTAGCAAGACACAACTGAAGTAATAATTAAAACCTTATAGCTTTAAACAGGATAACAAGCCTTGAAAAATATAGAGCATTATCTCCTGGGCTAGCAACAAATAATTCACCTAATTTGTTCCCTATTAAGTCTAACTGACTTTATTACTTAACAGCCTTGGGGAAAAAGAGGTGGTAGCATGAGTGTTGGTAGAAAACATATTTTGGATTCATTTTCCTTTACACATATGAAGGTCATATTTTGAGTATTGGAGGACTTGGTTATTCTGAGTCGCCCTTTCACGCAGAATGATTGGGTGGTGGTTGTGGTGGTGGTAGTGGTGGTGGTGTTGTGCCATGGAGTTGGTACCTACTCATACTGATTCGTCATAGGGTTTCTGAGGCTGTATATCTTTATGAGAGCAGAAAGCCTCATCTTTCTCCAATGAAGTGGCTGATAGATTTAAACTGCTGCCCAATGCATAACCTTTTATGCTACCAAGGTGTTTTGTTTTGTTTTTTTGTATGCAGAACTAGAAATGCTAAACTGAAAATAAATGAATAAAGTTACTGAACAAATACCAAATCTGAAAGGTAAGATATTATGGGGCCAAGGTCCAACTTGGAAAGAAAGACTAGGGATGTGCAACTCACATTTTGTACGATCTTTGTATTGATGCACTTGTTGATTTCCAAGCTCCAGCCTAGACACAAAACTGAGCACACATGGTATTCTGTGCCTTTCAAGAGGAGAAACCCTTGTAACACTGCCATGATTTATGTTGGCATGACAAAAAATTATCAACCTGAGAAACATATGAACCCTAGTTTTAAATGAACAAAAATTGTTGTCATTGTTGCTTTTATGTGTCGTCAAGTCAATTCCAACTCATAGCGACCCTGTATAAGGTTTCCTAAGAGTAGCTGGTTGGTTTGAACCACAGACCTTGTGGTTAGCAGTCCAGTGCTTATTCTAAAGTGTCCCCTCTACATTCATAAATAGATTAAAAGAATATACAATTACTAGGATCCATTTGCCAGACAAGGCAACATGGTGGTACAATCAGTTAAGTATGTGTTGTTGTTGTTGTTGTT
>NW_006408573.1:11683028-11686219 GCF_000296735.1 Chrysochloris asiatica | reverse complement strand
TTTCAATTTGTCATTCCTGGCATAGTAAACCATATGGTTGTCAGATTCAAAATGGCCAATACCAGTCCATTTCAGCTCACTAATGCCTAAGATATCAATGGCATACTGACTGATTTGATACATATTTGGAGAATTGAGGTACTAGCATGCTTTCATGTGTATGTCATAAAGCCTTTAAATCAATGATATCATTATGATCCCACAATTTTTCTTTGACATTGGCTGGAAGTCATGGAATTAATTGATTTTATGAAGAAACTGAGGATCAGAGATTTGGCTAAGAGCATTATGCTTACATGACAGGGCTAAGATTTGAGCCAAATCTGAGTTCCAAGTTATACAATTCCTCATTCCACTATTTTGTTTTCCTTTTGAAATTAAAATGAAGAGATAGGAGGAATGATAGAAGAAAGGCCAATGAACACATAATGCATTCATTTCATAACAAATTTATTTGGCCTCCCTGAACATTTCAGCAGATTTACTATCAATGTTCTAATATCTAACTTCATTTTTTTTTTTTTTTAAAATTCACTGCCTATGCTCCTGTCTGTGACAAACATAGAATTAGAAAAGCAGGACTGGAAAGGAATGTAAGGAAAAACCAAATAAAAAAACAGTAGCCAGATAATCCATAATTAGAAACAATCAACCCTTAATTGAATGCACATGTGTAGACTGAGATGGTTCTCTCATAGTGAGGCAGTAGGCAGTGATTAATGACTGGAAGAAATCAGTAAAGAATTCTTCCTAAGCTCTGAATTGTGTCCTGAATATAAAAACCTGTGGAACAGGTGACACGTTGCCAAGGGTTCTGAGGAGCAGACAGAAGAAATTGCAGATCTGCCAACAATTTATTTCCAAAGACAAAAAAGAAATGGTGACGTAGCAGGTGTCACAAAATAATACAGAAAGCTCTTTTTCTCCCTTATGTCTGAAGAATGGTAATCCAGACTATAGTAGTATTATCTGAGCTACAGGGAAAGACAAAATGCAATAATTAAGAAACCCAAAGACTGTCATAAAAGACAATATGAAGCAGGAAACTGAGCAATTACTTAAAGTGCTCAAAAATCTTAGCTCAGAACTTCTCTGTTGTAAGTACTTTGAGAGAAATGAAGAGTTGTCTTAGGAATGGAAAAATGACTACGTTCCTAGGAGGAAGACACACATGAATATATAAGAGTATTTATTCAGTCACGCATCAAATATTTATTGAAAGCCTACAGTGCTCTGAATGTAGGTTTTGAAAAAGAAGAAGTGTGAAGATTTTGTTCACTATCCCATTCCTATCAATGAGAATAGAGTTTGGTACACAGAAGATGCTTCAAAAATACCAAGTCAGTGAATGAATTAATGAATGGCACTGCACGGCTTTCATAAAGCTTACAAGGAAACAGGAAAGGGAGGTATTTGCTGTATTTCTAGATTTTCCTCATGATCTGTATAATTATAAAAAGTCACATGCATATGATACCAGTATAATAAAGAGCAATCATGCTCACACTAATCGATACACATATTAGGATCACCTGGTTGTTGTTGTTAGGTGCCGTCTAGTCAGTTCTGATCCTATGCACAACAGAACAAAGCACTGCTTGGTCCTATGCCAGCCCCATAATTGTTGTTTGAGCCCATTACTTCTGCCACCGTGTGGCACTGTGCCAAGCCATCTCATTGGGGGTCTTCCTGTTTTTCACTGACCTTCCAGTTTACCAGGCATGATGTCTCCAGGGATTGGACCCTCCTGATGATATGTCCAAAGTATGAGAGACAAAGTTTGGTCATCTTTGCTTAAAGGAGCATTCTGGCTGTACGTCTTGCAGCGCAAATTTGTTTGTTCTTCTGGCAGTCCATGGTACCTTTAAAATTCTTCTCCAACACCAGAACTCAAATGGATCAATTCCTCTACCATCTTCCTTATTCATAGTCCAACTGTCACATGCATATGAGGCAACAGAGGATAGCATGGGTCAGCTCTACCTTAGTCCTCTTGTTATTACTTGGACTCAGTTCTGACTCATAGCGGCCCTGTATAGAGTTTCCAAGGAGGGGCATCCTCGTGGGTTTGAACTGCCGACCTTGCAGTTAGTAGTCCAGTGCTTATTGTACAGTGCCACACCATCACCTAATCCTCTGCTGTTGTTGTTAAGTGCCATCGAGTCAGTTCTGCCTCATAGTCACCCGACACCCGAGGAGTGGCTGGTTGGTTTGAACCACTGACCTTGTGCTTAACAATCTGGTGTTTATCCTACAGTGGCACACCAGGACTCCTCATCCTCTGTTGTTGCTAAATGCCATTGAGTCAGTTCCAACTCATAGCAACCCTGTGTAGGGTTTCTGGGGCTTTAAATCTTCGCTGAAGCAGAAACCTAATCCTCTTCCCACAGAGCAGCTGGATGGCTAGAGTCATGAACCTTGTTGTTGACAGCTCGGTGCTTATTGTATGGAGCCACAGCATTCCCCTAGGCTCTTGTTGTTAAGCGCCATCTAGTAGGTTTTACTCATAGTGATGCTGTCTAGGGTTTGTGAGGAATGACTGGTGAATTTGAACTGCTGACCTTTTGGTTCTAACCAACCTGTCAGATCAGTATTTTTTCTACAGTGCCACACCAGGACTCCAGGTGCCTCTGGTGGTGGTGGTGGTTGTGTGCCACTGTGAGTTCTGACACATGGTGACCAGTGTAGGGTTTCCAAGGCAGTAAATCTTTACTGGAGCAGAGAGCCTCACCTTTCTTTTGTGGAGCAACTAGTAGATTCGAACTACTGGCTTTGTGATTAGCAGGCCAGCTCTGAATCCCCTTATGCTACTGTAGCAACTCTACATGACGCAATAGAACTGCCCTATAGGTTTGCTGGACTGTAATATTTATGGGAAGACATTGCCAGGCCTTTCTTCTGCGGAACCTTTGTTGGGTATGAATCACCAACTTTTTGGTTAGCAAATAAGCAATAGCATTGAAGACCAGGGCTCCTTTGAATCGCCTGGAGAGCTTGTAATAATAGTGAAGCTTGTTGTTCTGCCCATTGAATCTCATTTAATTTACCAGAGATGGGGCTTGGGCATTGGTATTTCTGAATTCTAGTGTCCAGTCTGTGTTTCCAGGGCTGAGAAACACAGCTATAAAGAAAGAATTGAACCACTCCAGATCTGAGAAGAGGAAACAATGTCCAGAGTAATTGTGACATTT
>NW_006408573.1:11680473-11682179 GCF_000296735.1 Chrysochloris asiatica | reverse complement strand
CAGTTCTGACCCATAGCGACCCTGTACAGGGTTTCCAAGGGTGTAAATCTTTACGGGAGTAGAAAGTCTCATCTTTCTCCTGCGGAGCAGCTGGTAGTTTTGAACTGCTGACCTTAAGGTTCGCAGCCCGATTCGTAACCACTACGCTACCAAAGGTTGACAGTTTGAACACACTCAAGGCTATGTGGAAGAATGGAATGATCTGGTGATTTACACAGAATCAGCTCCATAGCACCCAACAGCAAGTGTCAGGCAGAAACACTCCAAACGTTGTCAGCCACAGTAGTCAAATGGTTTCTACAATATTTCATGAACAAAATTTAGTATTTAATTGAAAATTGTTCGTCATATGAGAAAATGAAATCACATGATAAGAACAGCCACATTAAAACAAAAACAAAACAAAAAACACTAATATATAATGAGATATAATAGCAGATGTATTAGCAAAATAAAGAATTAGTAAGTTCAAAGGGTCAGAAGAAGTTATATGGAAAGAAGTTTGTAAAGTACATTAAAGAATAATTAATAAAAGACATCTGAAATATTGTTTTTTAAAAAAAGGTTTTCAATTGGTCAATACACTTAGCTGTTACTAGAAAAGTTGGAGTTTTGAGCCTGAGAAGAAATGTCTGGTATGTTTTAGATCTGAAATAATAATTGTTGTTGTTGTTAAGTGCCATCGAGTCGGTTCCGACCCATAGCGACCCTGTACAGATAGAACATGATAAAATGATAAAACCATGCCCATAACCTCAAGGTAAGTGAAGTTGTATGCCTAATTGTTGTTAAGTGCCTTCCAGTCAGATCTAACTCATAGTGTCCCTGCATGTGGTTTCCAAGGAGTGCTGGTGAGTTTAAACTGCTAACCTTTTGATTCAAACCTACCTTCCAGTCTAGTGATTATTCAACAGTGCCCCACCAAGACTTCACAAAAAGTATAAACAATAAAGGAAAACATTTCTAAATCATATTACATTAAAATTAACAATGTCTATTCATTCCAAGGAGTCCTGGTGTGGCACTGTGGGTTAATGCATCAGACTGCAAAGCCATTTGAACTGCAAAGTTGGTGGTTCAAGCTCACCAGCTACTCCTTGGAAACCCTATACAGGGTGGCTACGAGTAAGAACCGACTTGATGGCACTTCACAACACAACATTCATTCAAAGGCGAGCTTGATGTCTCTGTAGGATAACCACTGGGATTTGAGCCATAAGGTTGGCAGCTTGAGCCCACCAGTGACTCCAGAGTAGATAGATGAGGTTTTCTGCTAGTGATGCCATTGCCATTTCTCAGAAGCTAGATCATAATTTTCAGCTTGACTTTCATCTTGGCCACCTGACTTGTTTTAGCAAATGGAGTGTGAGTAGATATAACAGAAAAAGGGACTCAGAATGTTCTATGCTGTTTTCCCATTGGCCTTTGGCCTCTTGACTTCTGCCATCAGCGTGAGTAGTGTTTTCCCAGCCTATACCACACAAAGACAATTTAAGGACTAGATCCATTCAGCTGAACTCTGCTTAAATGAGCTTTCCTGTTGACAGTTAGAGATCTACTATAGGTGTTGTTGTTGTTAGGTGTCATCAAGTTGGTACCGATCCATAGTGACCTTATGCACAGCAGAACGAAACACTGCCCGATCCTGGGCCAATCTCACTACCACTGCCACGCTTGAATCCATCGATGCTGCCACTTGGCCAATT
>NW_006408573.1:11667552-11675838 GCF_000296735.1 Chrysochloris asiatica | reverse complement strand
TGACTCTGTGTATTCCTTCCACCTTCTTTTGATGCTTTCTGCATCATTCAATAATTTGCCCAAAGAATCTTTCAATAACAAAAGTGGAGGCTTGAGTAATGCTGAGTGTGCTCTTCCTTTTTGGATATCATGACTGATCTGGATATTTTCTTTTTGACAATGAATGCAACAGCATTCCTATTCAATTTGTCATTCCCAGCATTGGAAACCATGTGGTCATCAGATTCAAAATGGCAATACCAGTCCATTTCACCTCACTAATGCCTAATATATCAATGTTTATGCATTTCCATTTAATTTTTGACAACTTCCAATTTTCACAGATTCATACTTTGTACATTTCATGTTCTGATTTTCAATGGATGTTTACAGCTGTTTTTCTTTATTTTGAGTTGTGCTCCATCATCAATCACATGAAGGCCCCACGGGCTTTTCTCCCACAGGTTTTTATCCATTCGTGTCATCACGGTCAACTCTCCTTTGAGGAGGCAGCTCTTCCCCAGTCACATTTTGAGTGCCTTCCAACCCGAGGGGCTCATTTTTCGGTACTATATCTGACATTGTTTCTCTGCTATTCATTAGGTTTCATTGACTAAATATTCAGAAGTAGTTCATCACTCCTTATTCCTACTTTGTTTCCATCTGTAAGCTCATCTGAAACCTGTCCTATTGATATTTGAAATACTGGTGGCATAGCTTCCAGAATCACAGCAACTCACACGCCACCAGAGTACGACAAACTGACAGTCGAGTGTTGGGAGTGGCATGTGGGAAGGGTAATGTATTCCTGAAGAGGACAGATCTACTACATAAGGTACGCTAATAGGTTGAACTAGAGAAGAGTTGGAACAGAACAGCCTGTTGTTAGATACAAGCTATTGGTGTTCAACAAGTCCACGGTCTGGACCTCCTTCAATTTTACTCTTCCCAGAGGGCCTTAAGCCTCATTCTATTGCCTGGGTCAAAAGACTTTGTCCAGACAATTCCCAAAGCCCCACATCACTGGTTCTAAGTCTTGCCAAAGGGCTGCTGTTAAGGTTCAAAGGATTGATAATACAAAATGTGGATGGGGCATTCACATAGATGCACACTTTAGGTGTGGATTAGAGGTTACAATGGTGACAGAAGTATATTGGGCTAATGGCCAAGCTTCAGGCCAGTATGTTCGACATGTAATTTTGTTAGAGTTGTTGTATTGTTGTTGTTATTATCATTGAGTCGATTCCGACTCATAGCAATCCTGTATAATGTTTCCAAAGAGTGGCTGGTGGGTTCTACAATGCCACACCAAGACACTATGAACATTTAAAGCAGGTCTCATCACTAGGACAGACAAGAATGACAGACAACTGCAAAATTCTTGCTCATAAAAATTAGCAAGTGGAAAGGACCAATGATACCCTATGGGCATCATTTTTGAAAACAGTATTTTTATAGACATAGCATTTTTAATATTCTAATGTATCTTATTACTGTATTTTCTCCAAATTTATTGTTACAACACTTCAATGAGTTGGGAAAAAGAGGTATTCTCCATTATACAAATGAAGAAATTGCAATTCATTTAGGTAAGGAATTGAAAGGTTTTGTTTTTATTTTATTAACTTTGTATCTGGCAGATAATAAATATTTTTAGTACTGCTGACTATATGGTTTCTATTAAATTACCCATCTCTGCCATTATAACTTAAAAGCATCATACACAATATATAAGCAAATGGATGTGAACGTGTTTCCAAAAACTTTATTTATAAAAGGAGGCATATGGTCTATCTGGCCATGGTTAGTGTGTTTCAGGTGCCTGAGCAAGGTTGTTATTAATTGATTGCATGTAAACCATATGTATAGGACTAGAAGTCAGATTATTTGATCTCTGGTACTGTGCTGTCTGCTCCAAGCATTAAATAGTTGGGATACAGATTATTGTCCAAGGCACACAGAAAGCACCTTGTCTACATTCATTCTACGGATGAGAAAATTGAGGGCCATAGTGGTCAAGTGATTGCCCAAAGCTATAGGGCTCTTTAGACCTAGACTAGTGGCTAGAATTGAGCATTCTTTAATTCAACTTGAAGAAGCTGTAGTGGCTCAATGGTTAAGAGTTCTGTTGTTGACTGGAAGGCCAGCAGTTCAAACTCACAACCACCTGCTGGAGAAAAGTGCTACAGATGTGCTTCTGTAAAGATTTCAGGCAAGGAAATCCTACGGGACAGTGTTACTCTGTTGTATACGGGTTTTATGGTTGATTGGATTAGACTCGATGGCATACATCAACAAAAACAATTCAGACTGTGCTCTTTCTGGTAATCCATCATAAAACTGAATCACTGAGTAAGGGATCTCTGACATCTGCACAAATTTGGTATCCTTGATGTGGTTGCATTTGTTATTGTTATGTTTGTGTGCATATTTGCATATGCTTTGAATGAGACACAAAGATACTCATGTAGCTTCCTTGAAGCTGTAGACCCCTTGACCCAGTTTATATTCCGGTAAGCACAATTAGGAAATGGAAAATAATATCACACTAGGTAATGCAATTTACTTTAATTTCTCAAATATGATGTAGGAGATGTTCTTTAAAATCCTTTCTTTCCTGATCACTTTTCCGAATAGCACATGTCTGCATGTTTTAAACTTTTCCAGTCTCCCAGGGGGAAAAAAAGTCTCTAATTGTTCCAGAGTTTCAAGCCTAATTCAGAAGAGGATGTGGAATGAGGGATATCATTGCTGACATCAGATGGATCTTGGCTGAAAGCAGAGAATTCCAGGAAGATGTTTACCTTTGCTTTATTGACTATGCAAAGGCTTTCAATTGTGTGGATCATGACAAGCTAGGGACAACATTGTGAAGGGTGAGTGTTCCAGAAAATTTAATTGTGTTCATGAGGAACCTGAACATAGACCAAGAAGCAGTTGTTAGAATTGAACAAGGGAACATTGAATGGTTTAAAATTAGGAAAGGTGTGCAATAAGGTTGTATTCTTTCACCATAATTATTCGATGTGTGTGCTGAGCAAAGAATCTGAGAAGCTGGGTTATGTGAAGAAAAACGTGGCATCAGAATTGGAGGAAGGCTCATTAACAATCTGAGATATGCAGATGATACAACCTTGCTTGCTGAAAGCCAAGAGGACTTCAAATACTTATTGATAAAGATCAAAGATCACAACCTTTGGTATGGTTTGCACCTCAGTGTAATGAAAACAAAAATCCTCACCACTGGACCAATAAGCAACATTCTTATCAATGGAGAAAAGATTGAAGTTGTCCAGGACTTCATTTTTCTTGAATCAGCCATCACCACTCATGGAAGCTGCAGTCAAGAAATCAAATGATGTATATTTTTGCTGTTAAGTGCCAGTGAGTCGATTCCAACTCATAGCGACCCTGTGTAGGGTTTCCAAGGAGCAGATGGTGAGCTTGAACCAACTACCTTGCAGTTTAAACAACTTTGCAGCCTGACGCATTTGCCTACAGCGCTACACCAGGACTCCAAATGATGTATAGCATTAGTCAGATCTGTTGCACAAGACCTCTTTAGAGAGTTGAAGAGTAAAGATGTCAGCTTGAAGACTAAAGTGTGCCTGACTCAAGCCATGGTATTTTCAGTATCCTCATGTGCATGTGAAAGTTGGACAGTGAATAAGGAAGACCGTACAAGAATTGATGCTTTTGAGTTATGGTATTGGAGGAGACTATTGAAAGTACCACACACTGCCAAAAGAACAGATTTGTGTTGGAAGAATACAGTCAGAGTACTCTTTGGAAGCCAGGATGGCCAGACTTCTTCTCTCATACTTGGGACATATTGTCAGGAGGGAACAGTCACTGGACAGGTATATCATTTTTGGTAAGGTGGAGGGTCAGAGAAAAAGAGGAAGATCCCCAGCAAGATGGAGTGGCAAAGTGGCAGCATCAATGGGCTCAAGTGTGGCAAGGATTGTGAGGTTGGGCCAGGACCAGGCAGTGTTTCGTTCTGTTGTGCATAAAGTCGCTATGAGTCAGTACTGACTCGATAGTACCTAACAATAACAACAACAATTGTTTCCAGAGGATCGAGATGGTAGAAAAACAAGTTTGTTCTTCATGTTGATATTGTTGTTAGGTGCCATCAAGTCAGTTCTGGCTCATAGCAATGCTATGCACGACCAAATGCAACACTGCCCTATTCAGCGCTTTCCTTACAATGTTGCTGCATTGGAGGCTATCGCTGCTGCCACTGTGTCAATCAATGTCGCTGGGAGTCTTCCTCTTTTTCACCAACCTTCCACTTAACGCATGATATCCTTCTTCAGGGACTGGTGCTCCTGATAACTTGTCTGAAGTATGAAAGACAAAGTTTCCATCCTGACTTCCAAGGAGCATTCTTCCAACACAGATTTGTTTGTTCTTCCGGCAGTTGGTGGTACTTTTAATAATTTTCTCTAACACCAAAATTAAAATGCGTCCATTCTTCTTTGGTCTTTTTTATTCTTTGTCTAACATTGAAAATACTGTGGCTTGGGTGAGATGCACCCTAACCCTCAAACTGTTAACTTTGCTCTTTAACAGTTTAAAGAGGTCTTTTGTTGCAGCTGATTAGCCTAATACAATGCGTCCTTTGATCTCTTGACTGCTACTTCCAAGAGTGTTGATTGTGGATGCAAGCAAAATGCAGTCTTTGAGAGCGTCATCCCCTCTCCCACTTACAGTGATGTTATTTATTATCTCAGTTGCGAAGATTTGTGTTTTCTTTACATTGAGCTGCAATCCATACTGAAGGTTTGATGCTCATCAGCAAATATTTTAAATCCTCTTCTTTCCAGGAAGACTCTTCTTGATAGAAGCAAAAAACAGAGAAAGGCCAGGATTCCTCATTGCTGAACAACATTTGAACAGACACATTAAATACAAATATTCTTCTACTAAAGACCCATCAACATTAATAGTTGCTTTAAAGATTGTACCAAAGGCCTCTTTTTGGAGACAAAATGTCTACTGGCTGACATATTGTATTTGATAATAAAACTCAAGCATGTCAGGCAAAATTGATAGCCTTCTTTGACTCTTGTTATGATTGGAAACCAATTCAGAAGACTTAATTTATTTAGAGTTTAGTAAACTATTCAAGAAAGTTCTATTGGGAAATCTAATAGAGAAATTAGGAAGCATGCTGCCTGATTAAAAGTACCAGAGTCGTTCTGCATAAATCTAACTGACAAACAATAAAAACCACAATTACCATCAGTAAAACATCAAACAGGAGCTAAGATTAAAAAAAAAAAAAGGAATAGATTAGAAGAGCCACCTGCAAAGGCAGAATTTTAAATTTAAAGTGTAATTGTTGGAAGAGTAGTAGCCATTTAAGATGACAATTTTGTAGCAAAGCACTTTTATGCTTTTTCACTTGTAATGTAATGTAATATAATGAAATATATTGCAATATAATGAAATATATTGTAATATAATGAATATATAGTGAAATATAATGAAATAGGAAATGCATTTTCATATTCAAGGTTGTTTTAAAAGAAGAAGAATTATAAAAAACTTCTACAGTACTGCCCACACAAAAAATTCATGTGGAGGTTTATATTCCCTTTATTTATGTTGTTGTTGTTTTGTTAAGTGCCCTTGAGTAGGTTCCCACTCATAGCAACCCTGAATAGGGTCAAGGAGTGACTAGTGAGCTTGAATTGCTGACCTGTGGCTCAAACCAACCTCATGGTCCAGTGTTTATCCTATAGCGCCAAACCAGGACTCTTTTATTTTTGGTGGTTGTGGTGTGCTATCAATTTGGCTCGGACTCATAGCGACCCTGCATAAGGTTTCCAAGGCTATAAATCTTCATGGGAGCAGAAAGCCTCACCTTTCTCCTGAGGATTCAACTGAGCCGAAGAGCAGCTGGTGAGCTTGAATTGCTTTGCAGTTCAAACGGCTTTGCAGTCTGGCGCATTAACCCACAGCGCCACACTGGTGGCTGTGTGCCGTGGAGTCGGTTCTGACTCATAGTGACACTGCACAGGGTTTCCGAGGCTGTAAATCTTTACGGGAGCAGAACGCCTCATCTTTCTCCAGTGGAACAGCTGGTAGTTTCAAACTGTTGAACTTGAAGTTTGCAGCCCAATTCGTAATCACCACGCGACCAGAGCTCCTTACAGCGCCTCACTAGGACTCCATAATTCTGATAACCACTACTAAATTTGTATACTGGAATTGGACAATTAAGTACATGGATGGTTGACGGGTGGGAGCCAGGTAGTTGAGGGTTGTTGGTGGTTATGTGCCATGGAATCGATTCTGACTCAGAGCGACCCTGTACAGGGTTTCCAAGGCTGTAAGTCTTTACAGGAGCAGAAAGCCTCATCTTTCTCCAGTGGAACAGCTAGTAGTTTCGAACTGCTGACCTTGTGGTTCACAGCCTGATTTGTGCGTAACCACTACGCTACCAGAGCTCCTTCAAAGAAAGATTTTGTTGTTGTTGTTGTTTAGTACTGTCCAGTGGATTCCGACCCGGCATCTTCAAATAAAGATAGGAGAGTTAATATATACACATACATTTTTTTGCTTGATCAGATGAGTGGTACTAGAAGCTATTATAATTCAGTGTCAAGGGCCAGATCTTGGTTTTCAATACCTTTCTCTATAAAGGGAACCAGGCCTCCTAGGAATAACAAACTAGGGTAAGAAATACACAAGAGAGCTAGGAGCATTGTGTGGAGATGGAAGATAAGGAAACATTCAAACTGCATTTACACACAATGATGCAGGGCAGTCTATGAGACTCAAGTCCCACTTGAAAGAGCTCCCAATCACTAAAGCTGAGACAATTAAAGTAACAAAGTAAGTAGTATTCAATTATAGTCCACTGCATAGATATTTGTCAGTACTTATAGATGTTCATAACAGCAACAGCATAGGTGTTCTGGTGTAGCATTGTAGGATAAACATTGGACTACTAACAGAAGGAATCTTGATGTCATGCTTAGGATAAGCAATGGACTACTAACTGAAACTTCAGTGATTTAAACCCTACCCAAGTTTGCTGTGAATTCGAACCAGTTCTATGACACTTAACAACAACAAGTAAATGAAAGCTCGTCTGTTCAAACCCACCAGCCACTCCTCATAAACTCTATATATGGTCACTAGGAATCAGAAACTGATGCCATGGAATAACAATAACAAGTGATAGAATAAATAAGATAAAAAGAGGAATTACCTAAATAGAAAGAATTCAAGTAATTTATGTAGCTAATTTACCCTCAAGAAGTGACCCACCCTCAAATGTTGACTGTGGACACTTTTTTTCCAAGAGTTCAATATGGAGGAGAAGGAAAAAGAGTAATTTTACAGCAGAGAAACTTGGCAAACGCTTGTCAATGTCAGTAGTGATGGTGACGAGCCATGTTGATAGTATGCACCTTCAATGGAATCTGATGAGAATGACATTTTACCTTTAAGGTCTTCCTGTAAAAAAACCCATAACAGGAACAGATGATTCAATAAGCAAAGTGCATGGAGACTTTAATTGTGCTTACTTGGTAATCCTTAGTGGACAATTTCACATGAGTTTCACATGAGCTTTTGTGATGTATAAAACATGTGAAATTGTTCTCTATAAATTAGTAAGTAAGCACAAATAAGTCTGTGCTTACCTTACTCTCTGATAACTCTATCCCAGGGATTGTAAATTTGAAAAGAAGATTTGATGCTGTGGAAAGGTGCTGTGGGCTTGGAAGAGAAACAGCTGCCATCCAGACATAGAGATAAGAGTTTCACTATAGCTTTTGTGATGAATAAAATGTGTGAAATTGTTCTCTACAGATTAGTAAGTAAGCACAAGCAAGCCTGTAGTCCAGAGAAAAGAATCAGACAATTCTCTGTTGAGGGGAAGTCTACAAAACACCCTACCATTATTTCTCAAGGCTGTAAAGGTCAGGAAAGATAAGAAAAGTCTGAGTCTGTCACAGCCAAGAGGAGCCTAAGGAAACTAATGATTAATTGTTGGGATTTAGGAACAGAGAATGAACATTACTGGTGCTTTAGGCTCAGCACTGTACTGTGAACCACAAGGTTGACAGATCAAACCCACCAGCTGCTCCTTGGTCGCTGAGTCAGAACCGAAATGACAGCGCTTAACAACAACAACAAACCCTGTACAGGATCAGTATGAGTTGGAACTGACTCAATGGCACTTAACAACAACAATTGAAATCTAAATAGTGTATGGACTTAGTTGATAATGGTGGTAGTGGTGGTTGTGTGCTGTTGAGTTGGTTCCGACCCATAGTGACCATGTAT
>NW_006408573.1:11663159-11666267 GCF_000296735.1 Chrysochloris asiatica | reverse complement strand
GGGGGACAATACACAAGAAGGGGGAGGGGAATGGTAGAACAATGTGGATGGGAGAACAATTAAGCAGGTTTGCATTGACTAAGTAGGACAGAGGTAAATAACGATGTATGCACAACCTTGGAACAACAGGGCTCTGGGATACAGAGATTGAGTCATGGTTGGAACGGGAAAAGTGGGGACACAATACATTACATGTGACCACAGGTGGAATTCTGAACCCCATCCAGAATCTTCTGAGGTGGGAAATTTCCACTTGAAAGGACAAGCAGACCAGCTCGGAGTAGCTAGAACAGAAGATACTTCTTGAAAGAAAGACCAATAGGAAAAATGCAAAACAATATAGGCAGTCTGACTGACTACTACAAGAACAAGCAAGCTGCTCTCCCAGGAGACATCAAGGCAAGCGGTCAGGTCCCCTCAGGGCAAAACCCCTTCCCAGACTAAGACTCAATGGGAATACATGAGCAGACATGTGCTCTGACTAGTGACCACATTGATCACTGATAAGGGGAAATGAGGGAAAAATAGCAATAAAGCTGTGAGCTAAGTCCAACCACATTCAATAGACTCCTGTGAACCTGGGTGGAGACGGGGTTGGCCAGCAGTATGGTAAGACCTGGGGACTCCTGGGCCCAGAGGCAGTGACATAGCCACAGAGGACTAGATTGGAGAGTGAAGCATCCAGCTGGTAAGAAAGGGTATATGCACAAGAACACCCACACTTGGAGATAATACTCAACTTGACCTGGCTTCAATGGCTGGATGATCAGAGCTCAACTAGAAGAAGAAAGAAGAGGAAAAAAAGAGTGATCCTATACAATTTGATAAACCTATGGATGCAGTAACTCAAAAAAGGGAACAAATTTTAACAGCGAGGCTCATTCCCACCCCTTTGATACACAGGGTAGACAGGGATGGGCAACTTGGACATTGGCTACCCAAAATGAGGGGCTACAAAGTAAAGACATAACTTGCTTACAAGCTTTCAAGAGGGAGCCTAGATCCAGAGGGTACAGAGGAAGGTAGATTCTCCACTGAGTAGTATCCAATCTGTCTGGGCGGGGCTGATGAAAGGAGATGGGGATAGCACTCATGTGGCGCAATAGTGAATAATTACCGTCAGGACTGACTGTGAGGGTTGGAAATGTAAAGGTAGACATTTTGTAGCAAAAGGAGGGGAGTGGTTGACTTTGCAGTCCAGGAGCTGAGGGCCCTGGGACCATCAGGGGAGAGGAGCAGAATGCGGGACCTTACCCAGAGAAACAGTAATGCCAGAGATGGAGGCAGAGGGGATGACGTGGAGTGATGGAGCAGCTGGGGACTCTAGACCCAGAGAGAGAGAGGGGCTGTGTGCTGATGACTGCGGGGAAGGGGGCAGGCTTGCAGGGTATACTCTTTGGTTGGTTGATGATGCATGGAGGGGATTGTAACCATGGCAATGAAACGATATAGGATAGGATGAATGTAAAGCTAATGTTCTCCCATGTAAACGATCACATAATTCACAATAAAACATTAAAAAAAAATATTTACAGTCTCAGAAATCCCACTATGAATCAGAATCGACTTAATGGCAGTGGTTTTGGTGTGCTAATAATAGTTAATAATAGTAATAGGGAAACTGGTATCAGGTCTGCCAGAACTCACTGTTCTAGCTTCACAGGTATTTCTGCAAACCTAAAACTTTTATGAAATAAAAAATTCATTTAAAAACTAGGTACTAAAGGAGCACTGTGGAAAGTTGCTCTTGAGTTCTTGTTACTGCCTCTGACAATTTGATTTTCTGATCTGTCATAGTAGACACAAATTTCATAACAAAAAATGGGTCTTATTTGTCTTTATATTCCCCCAGTATCTATCACTAAGCTTGTAAATATGAAGTTTTAAAGGGGGCTGACTAATTCGAATAACATACATGGTTGTTGTTAAGTGCCATTGAGCCAATTTCTACCATAGTGACCCTGCACAGAGTTTCCAAAGAGCATATCTTAATGAAATGTTAAGTCACAGCACTGGGTAATGAATGGATTGGGGCTAAAATGAATATGAACTATCAAAACTACTGAAAAAATTTAGACACCATTCATTCCAGAAGCATGTATTGTGCACAAAATGTGGGTTTAGTGGTAGTTGCTATAATGAATGGTCTTGCCAGACTCAGGAGAGGATGTTAAACTTTCACTATTATCTGTAGGATCCTTAGGGTTTGCAGAAACCTTAATGTGCCAGTAGTTAAGAGCTTGGTTGTTAACCAAAAGCTTGGCAGTTCAAACTCACCAGATGTTCACAGGAAAAAGGTCTGTTTCCATAAAGATTTATAGCCTCGGAAACCCTCTGGGGCAGTTCTACTCTACCCTATAGAAACTCCGAGAGTCAGAATTGACTCCAGGGCAATGGATTTTCAGACATAATGATGAGCGTTTGAATACCCTCTCAAGAGGAACCTTGCTCTTGGACACAAACGTGCAAATGTCTTCTTGATATTGGTAAAAACCAAGTACAGAGTGCACCCCAATGCATTTTGCTCAAATGAAAACACAGTAAACCTTTAACATCTGCACATTTAACAATCACTATTGCTACTTCTGGGAGTGACTCCAAAGATAAATGAAAGAGAGTGAGCTTTAGTTAATTTTATACATCTGTAAGTTAAAATGGCCTGGTGGTTGGTACATAGAATTCACTTTCTATTTCATTTAGTCTAGCTACACCCCTAGCATTTCCATCTCCAATTAGTTTTGATTCTTTGAATTTTAGAGTATACTGCACGCTATAATTCTGCTATACATTGTGGCCTCATTAATTTTAGTAAATTTTAAGAAGCTTTTTAAAATGGCAAAATTAGAACACACACAAAATAAACACTCAAATGTCACAAAAGTGTACGCAATGAAAAAAGTCTGTTTCCCAAAATAGAATTGTAGTATTTCTGTCAAGATATAACCACTATTTTTAAGAGTTCTATGAATCTTTTGATATCCCATGTGAGTAAAGTTTTACTAAGGGTAATGCAGAAACGGCTACAATCATACATTGCCAGAGAACTTCCAGAGGTTCAAGCCGAATTCAGAAGAGGCTGTGGAATGAGAGATATCATTGCTGATGTCC
>NW_006408573.1:11652497-11662017 GCF_000296735.1 Chrysochloris asiatica | reverse complement strand
CTTACTAACAATATTTTAAAGATCCATCCATTTATTGTAACATACTCATACACATTGGTAAGATAAATTCTTGAAAAGGTGTTTCTAACAAAATATATGTATATTTTTACATGTATTTACACAAGTATAAATAGATATGTGTGCACAAGTATATGTGTATGTCTGTGTGTATTTGCAGTATTTTAACCTACTGATAAAAACAGATCATATTATAGAATAAAACTATGTAAATCTTAAGCAGAATAAAACTATGTAAATTCTAAGAAATTCAGAGCAAGCAAATATAATTTGACATGGATTTGCTTCCCTAAATCAATATTGACAATGGGATATTAAAAAGAAACCTAAGAAATCTTAGCACTAGAAGATCACTTTAAAATCTTCCCCTCTCCCACCATATTACTCATGAAAAAACCCAAGTGGTTGGGTTAGCAAAATCTGGTTCTCTGATTGGAAAATTAAAACTAAATGGTACATAAATTTTCCTAGGGTCAGAGCGTAATTTTTATTTATAAACACACAAAAAGTGTTGAAAGTAGGCTAGCCAATATTTGTCATACTGGATTATGTTATGAAGCATGTAGGCACCGAGAAACCAGTTTAGCAGTGAGAGAGGATTACGTTACCTAAGAGCAGAGAGTACTATGTGAGAAAGACCATATCATAGACTATGTCTCAGACAGAGAGGTAGAGAGATTACTTAACATCTTTCTATTCTGGTCCCCATAAAGTCTGACTGTATTTCTGTTTCTAAAGATATAACCCCTTATTAAAACTATATTCTCTATCTCATTGAGAAAGGTACAGTAGGTTTTTAGTCTTGCTATTAAATAAACTTCACTGATAAAGAAAATTTCTGCAACCCCCTGTGACATTTTCTCCTGTATTCCTAATTCTCATTACAGTAAGTTTAATATTCCTCCTATAAAAAGGCTAGAGTTCAGAAAGTTCTACACCAGACTGTTACAAAAAAAGTTTAAAAAATGTTTTAAAAAATCAAAACAAATATCTGTATTATATACATTTCACACAAAGCAAACATGACTTTCACTAAAGGAATTTTAGATCCAGAGATTCCCTTCTGAGAATTTAGGTGCATCCACGTGAAAGATTTTCTGATTCAAAATCTCATATATTTTTGTTTCTTTCTTGATTTTACCCATTGTGATTTTGTTGTTATTAGGTGCTGTTGAGTTGGTTCCAATGCATAGCAACCCTGTGTACAACAGGACAAAACACCATATGATCCTGCATCCTCACAACCGTTGCAATGTTTGAGCCTACATTTGAAACCACTGTCAATCCATCTCATTGAGGACTTTTCTCACTTTCAGTGATTCTCTGTTTAATCAACATGATGTCCAAAGACTGATCCTTCCTGATAACATGACTAAAGTAAGATGAAGCCTCACCATCCTTGCTTTAAAGTACCATTCTGGTTTTACTTCTTCCAAGACAAATTGCTTTATTCTCTTGGCAGTACATGTATATTCCATATTCTTCAACAACACAAAGGCATGCATTCTTCTTCAGTATTCCTTATTCATTGTTCAGCTTTCACATGCATATGAGGTGATTGAAAATTGCCATGGTGTGGGTCAGATACACTTTAGTCCTCAGAAGTGACATCTTTGCTTTGTAACACTTTAAAGAGGTCTGTTGATCTAATATGTGGTTTGATTGCTTGATGGCTGCTTCCCTGGGAGTTGATTGTGGATCCAAGTAAAATGAAATCCTTAACAATTTCAATCTTTTCACCATATATCATAATATTTACTGGTCCCTTTGTGAGGATTGTTTCGTTCTTCACATTGAGGAGTAACCTATACTAAAAATTGTCAATATGTATCTTTCTCAGTAAGTGCTTCAAGTCCTCTTCACTTTCAGCAAGCAAGGTTTTGAGCATCTGAATATCTCAGATTATTTACGTTGTTCCCACCCATAGTGATCTTATGTACAACAGAATGAAACTCTGCCTGTCACTGTACCGTCATCACAATTGCTGCCTTGCATGAGCCCACTGTTGCTGTCACTGTGCCAATCCAGCTTTTTGGTGGTCTCCCTCTTTTTCGCTGTCCCTCCACTTTACCAAGTTTGATATCCTTCTCCAGGGATTGTGGTAGTGGTTATGTGCCGTGGAATTGTTTCCGACTCATAGCGACCCTGTACAGGGTTTCCAAGGCTGTAAATCTTTACGGAGCAGAAAACCTCACCTTTCTCTTGTGGAACAGCTGGTAGTTTCGAACTGCTGACCTCGAGGTTTGCAGCCCAATTCATAGCCACCACTTTACATGTCCAAAGTATGAGAGACGAAATCTGGCTCTCTTGGCTTCTAAGGAGCATTCTGGTTGTACGTCTTCCAATGCCGATTTGTTTGGTCTTCTGGCAGTCCTTCAATATTCTTCTCCAACATCACAAAGCAAATGCATCAATTATTTTATGGTCTTCCTTATTCATTGTCCAACTTTTGCTTGCATATAAGCCTATTGAAAATACCATGGCTTGGTTACAACTCACTTTAATCCTCAAATTGACATATTTGCTCTTGAATATTTGAAGAGATTTTGTGCAGCAGATTTACCTGATGAAATATATTGTTTGATTTCTTGACTGCTGCTTCCATAAGCATTGGTGGTAGATCCAGGTAAAATGAAGTGTTTAACAACTTCAATCTTTTCTCCATTTACCATGATGTTATTATTGGTCCAGTGGTGAGGATTTTTGTTTCTAAAGAACCTTCTTCTAATCCTGATGCGTATAGTCCAGCTTCTTGGGGTATGTATTCAGCATATAAATTAAATAATTACATTATGGTGAAAAGATACAACAATTGAATAAGTATGGTGAGAAGACACACAACTTTTCTGATTTTAAACCACACAGAATTCCTTGTTTTGTTTAGAATATTGCCTCTTGGTCTATGCACAGGTTGACATGAGCAAAATTAAGTGTTCTGGATTTCCTATTCTTTGCTATTGCATCCATAATTTGGTATGATCCACAAATTTGAATATCTATACATAGTCAATGAAACAGGGGAACATTTTCCCAATATCCTCTGCTTTCTGTCAAGATCCATCTGATTTCAGCAATGACATCCTTCCTTCTATTTACTTTTTTGACTCCAGCTTAAATTTTTGGCAGTTCTCTGTCCATGTACTATTGCAAACACTTTTGTATTATCTTCAGTGAAATATTATTTGAGATTAATGACATTTTTCAATAATTTCTGCATTTTGCTGGATCACATTTCTCTAGAATGGGTAGAGATAAATATTTCCCAGCTGATTGACCATGTAGCTCCTTCCTAGTTTCTTAGAGGAGTGAGTGCTTCCAGCAATGCATCCATTTGTTGAAACTTCTTAATTAGTGTCCTATGAATTTCTGAATCTTGCTTTTCACGTCAGTGCAACTTGGACTTCTTTTAGTACCATTGATTCTTTTTTTTTTTTTTTTTAAATGTTTTATTGTAAATTATATGATAGTTTACATGAGAGAACTTTAGTTTTACATTCATTCCATCATACATCATCTCATTGCCATGGTTCCAATCCCCTCCATGCATCATCAACCAGCCAAAGGGTATATCCTAGAAACCCGCTCCTTACCACTGATTCTTGATCATATTCTATCTCCTGAAATGGTTGAACATCAACCAAATCTTTTTGGTATAGTGGCTCTGTGTATTCCTTCCATTTTCTTTTGATTCTTCTATGGTCATTTATTTTCTTTGCTTATAGAATTCTTCAATATTACAATGCGATGCTTGAATTTTTCTTCAGTTCTTTCAGCTTGAGAAATATCAAGTGTTTCTTCTCTTTTGGCTTTCAAACTAGTCTTTGCATGTTTCATATAACACCTCACATTGTCTTCTCAAGCTGCCCTCTATTCAATTCTTTTATCTCATCCTTTCTCTTATTCACTTTAGCTACACTGTGATCAAGAGCAAGTTTCAGAATCTCTTCTGACAACAATTTTGCTTGTTTTTTCTTTCTTTCCCTCCCTTTAATGGCCTTTTGCTCTCTTCATGCATGATGTCCTTATTTTCATCCCACAACCTTTCTGGTCTTCCATCATTAATATTCAATGAATCAACTGCATTCTTGAAATGGTCTCTAAATTCAAGTGAAATGTACTCAAGATCGTACTTTGGTTCTTGTGGACTTTTTGAATTCTCTTAAGTTTCTACTTGAACTTGCATGTGAGCAATTGATGGTCTGTTCCATAGTTGGCCTCTGACCATTTTTTGAATGATAATATTGACCATAGTCTCCCTCCACAGATGTAATCGATTTAATAGTTACATTGGCAAGTTGTAAAAAAAAGATTTTATGAAGACAAGCCCTTTGTACGAGTGTAATTAGAAAAGTCAAAAGGCCTTAATATCCTCTAACATTGTGTGATCATCTTAAAGCTTCAAAAGCTTTGTTTAATGCTCAATGCAATCTTTGTAAATTTAGCCTAAGTTTCACATCACCATAATCTGAGAAACATTAAAGTTTTGGAAATTCTCATAATTTCTTTAGCAGAAAGGTAGTGAAAGTATTTCAAATATTTTAGCACCATTTACTCTTCTCAGTCTATACACACAGAAATCGATAATTCACCTAAAATTCCATTTAAAATAGAAAAAAGGAAAAGAAAAGAAAGTTAGACTTGTAAAGGCCCTAGAAATTCTTACCAAAGAAAAAAATTATACTGGACAATGGGAAAGCAAGCAAGACTGACTTCATTCAAAGGGATTTCAGTAAGAGGATATAGGACTCTAGGGAGGAAGGAGAAGGAAGATTGCAAGAACAGAGAATGAGACCATTGGAATCAGGATCGAATGCACACAATTCTGAGTTCTGTTTACTGAATCAAAGAACTGTAAGGTTTTGCAAAGCTAGGTGGACTGGTGGAAAAGTTCTGAAGAAAGCTGTTGTTTGCTATCGAGTCAATTCTGACTCAGAGCAATCTAACGGGAAGAGTAGAATTTGCCCCCTGGAGTTTCCTAGGCTGTGACCTTTGCAGAAGTGGGTCCCCAGGTCTTCTCTGTTACTGAGCAGCTGGTAGATTCAAATATCTGAACTTTTGGCTAGCAACCCAGCGCTTAACCATTGCACCACCAAGTTTCCTGACACAAAGTTAAGGGGAATTGATTAGTTGAGTGAGTGAGTGATTTACCAAGCTTGTAAATAGGGTCTTTTTCCTTTTCTTGTAACAGGGCTGCATGGATTCTGGAAGAGATGGGAGAGGTAGAGAAAGGAGTTCTCTGGTTAGCTGCCTGGGCACTGTAAATACTGAAAGAGGCAGAGAGAGAAAGGAGGTCAAGGGATATACACACTGAGGAGATCTTTGGTCAGTTCTTTGAAGTAAGTCATTTTCCAGAACACAAAAGGACACGGAGATTTCTTTAATCATTGATTCTCTGCAGGATAATTTGTTGTTGTTGTTGTTGTTCTGTGCCATGGAGTCGGTTGCAACTCATAGCGACCCTGTACAGGGTTTCCGAGGCTGTAAATCTTTACGGGAGCAGAAAGCCTCATCTTGCTCCAGCGGAACAGCTGGTAGTTTCCAACTGCTGACCCTGAAGTGAGCAGCCTGATTCGTAACCACTACGCTAATAGGGCTTTGGAAATTGTTAACTTTGTCCCTCTCAAATATCTCCCTCTCAAAATTTACTAATGATAGAACAAATGTGGGGAGAGTGAAATTAGTTTTCCCCAGGGTCACAATACTATTTCTTAAGACCAGATAGATATCAAAGTGCTAAATTACATTTCTGTGACTAAAATTTATACACCTCCATTTTTATGGAGTCTTATATATAAAATGGAGTCCTGGTGTGGCGCTTTGGGTTAATGCACCAGACTGCAAAGCCGTTTGAACTGTGAAGTCGGTGGTTCAAGCTCACCAGCTGCTCCTCGAAAACCCTATATAGGGTGGCTAGGGGTCGGAACCGACTCGACAGCAAACAACAACAACAACATATATATAATATTTATAATTATTTTATAATGTAAAAATCATTACACTATTTTTAGTTGGTTCCCAATATTAAAACACTTTCTGTTAGTGGAATTTGATGTGCCCTTACTGCTTTTGTTGTTAAATACCACCAATTTTATAGAGTGACCTTTTATAGAGGTTCTTAGGAGTAATTGAGGGTTTGAATTCCTGATTCTGCAGGTAGCAGTCCAGTGTTTATTCTGCAGCACCACACCAGGGCTCCTTTATTCTCTTATGTTCAATATTAACAACTTCATCATTTTAGTCTCTCCATGGAAACATTTATATTATCTTTTCAAGCAAAAAGTATCTGTGGTACCTTAAATTTACTTGATCCAGCTTTTCTATCTAATGTCATCTTAATTCCCACCAAGTGAGTGGGTGGGATCATGGAAATCAGGTTTGAAGAACTCTAGGTTAGGATTGGTTAGTTTTACCATCGAGCTAGGTTTGAAAGGAGCCATCTCAGAAGTAGGAACAGCTGATCCCAGGATCAAGAAGAAAGAGCTTGAGTGGACTGTAAGATGCCTACCTAGTATAGCAGCAACAGCAGAGGTGACAATAGAGGCAGTGGCATGGAGAGACAGAGCAGCTTTGGATTCTAGGCCCATGGACAAAATAAAGCTGAGTGTCTATGGGCAGGAGACTGGCTTGCAGAATATGTCCTTTGTTCATTCACAGGCTGATTAAAAGCCCTTTTGTAACATTTGCTCAAGTAGGGAATGTGGCTAAAGGGCAACATGGCTGAGAAGCTGAAGACAAAAGTGAGGCATGTCT
Source organism: Chrysochloris asiatica (assembly GCF_000296735.1). Lineage (NCBI taxonomy): Eukaryota > Metazoa > Chordata > Mammalia > Afrosoricida > Chrysochloridae > Chrysochloris > Chrysochloris asiatica. The sequence continues at coordinate 11,655,249 of NW_006408573.1, read as the reverse complement.
GCAGTATGGGCAGGGAAGAGAAGTTCCCGATTGGAAAACTGCAGCATCCTGAGTTGGTTTTGATCTTGAATTGCAACCTGTTCACTTTTCTAATAAACCTCACTATTGTGAGTATTGTTTTGAGTTCTGTGTGAGTGTTTCAATGGATTATTGAACCCAGATGTGAAGCAGAGTGCTGGGGAGGGATGGTTGGTGTCAGAATCGGGTAAAGAAGGTTATAGGGTAGAGGCACATCTGACCCCCACTTCAGAGGAATTGGCTTTGGGTTGATGTTGAGTTTGATTGTCTTTCCCCCTTGTGAAGGAAGAGGGAGTCAGATATGGCTCCCATATGGTTTGTCTTGTGCCCATATACAATATGTCATAATTATACTGATTCCAGCTCATAAAGGCTGTATGTACAACAGTACAAAACACTGACCAGTCCTGCACCTTCTTTGAGCCCATTTCTGTGGTCCTGTGTCAATCCATCTTTTGTGGGTTCTTCCTTCTTTTCACTGACCTTCCACTCTGTCAACATGATGTCCTTCTCTAGGGACTGATCCCTCCTGAAAATGTCCAAAGTATGAGAGATGAAGTCTTAACATCCTGGTCTCTAAAGAACATTCTGGCGGTACTTCATCCAACACAGATTTGTTTGTTCTGGCATTTCATGGTACTTTCAACATTCTTTTCCAACAGCATACTCAAATGCATCAACTCTTCTATAGTCTTCCTTATTCAATTAGACTATAGAGGCTAAGATTGTGAACTTTGGCCTAAGTTCTGACTTTGGTATTTTCTAGTTATATAAGCCTGTGAAAAATATTGAACAATTCTGACTTGGTTTTCTTGCCTACACAATGGGTTGGTAATACTCCTAAAGTCATTGAATTACTGTGAGTATCCACTGAGTTAATATAAAAAGCACATTTACCATAAGAGTTCTATGTTCTTTTACGTGCAAGCATGAGATATTATAATTGTTATCTGTTTAGATCTGCCTATCATCCCATGAAATGCAAATATGATTCATAAAGGAAAGTCAATATTGGAAACTCTGAATTCACACATGTATACTTAGCATTACAAAAAGAATATGCTTTTTTTCAATTAATTAAATGATCCTTTAACAGCATGTTCTACACTAATAATCAATCTCATTGTATTCAAGTGATTTTATTAGAATTTTAATATCTTTGTTCCTGTACTATATTCTGATTTATTAACAACTAATAGGAAAAATTATATCTTGGCAATAATTTTTAGAGTCTTCAATCTGCTAGAAAAAAACTCAACTAAACCAGTGTCTTAGGGTTTCCTAGTGAAACAGAACCCTTACAAATATCTGTTATAAAAAGAAACGGTGTTGGGGTAAAGGAGATAGGCACAATGGTGACTATGGCATGATTCATTAGAGAGGCCTTTAGTTGTGAGGTTTCAGGAAACATTGAATTTTCTTGAATGTAAAATAATCTGTAAATAATTTGGATTTACAAGACAAATATATATATAATATTTTTAGGTAGTTATAACAGAGACTACATGCTAATCACAAATCAACCACAAAGAATGTATGAAATGAGCTGACCTGTCAGGAGAGTAAAAGGAAAAATAGACTAGAGAACTTTCACTAAAACAGGCATACACAGAGAGGAATAGGACTGATGTAAAGAGGAACTAATCATGATGTTGGTGTTGTTGTTAAGTGTCATCGAGTCAGTTCCAACCCATAGCGACCCTGTAGAGGATTTCCAAGGAGTAACTGGTGAGCTTGAACCACCAACCTTACAGTACAAACTGACTTTGCAGTCTGACCCACTGCACCACACCAGGACTCCCATAATCATGATAGCATTATGATAAATTAGCATTATGGTTAGTTTATGAATACAATTATAACACACTGATGTAATGGAAAAGACCCAAGAAGAATGTAATTAGACTCAGGAAGAAATGACCAATGATGGGCCCTAAATTATGACAGGACAATGTAGGAATCAGAAGACACTTATTAGGAGAGCTGGAGCCTATCTGGAAGTAAAACAGCATGTGAAGTGAAACCAGGAACTCACTCAACACTCCTCCTCACTCATGAGTTGGAAGCCTGATCTCACCTGTGGGAGAGCATTGTCAATCTTCCCTTTATTAAATGTCCTTGAATGCTTAGACCCCTGCCACTCTGGCTCCTTTTTTGTGTGAATTGTGCCTATGCTCTACCAATTATTTAGAAGGACATTAGGACCGAACCACAACACGTCATCTCATTCATTCATATCATATATGTTTATATTACATATATAACCTTGATCACAGAACAACAGACATAACACCAGTTACCATATATGTTATTTTTGTGTTGCTAAGTACTATGGAATCGGTTCCAACTCACTATTGTTGTTGTTAGGTGCCATCGAGTTGGTACCGACCCAAAGCGACCTTATGCACAGTAGAATGAAACACTGCCTGATCCTGGGGCAACCTCACCAGTGTTGCCATGCTTGAGTTCATCGATGCTGCTACTTGCCTAATCCATCTCATTGGGGGGTCTTCCTCTTTTTCTCTGACCTTCCACCTTACCAAACATGATATCCTTCTCCAGGGACTGGTCCCTCCTGACAATATATCTTAAGTATGAGAGAAAAAGTTTGGCCATCTTGGCCTCCAAGGAGCACTCTGAACGCACTTCTTCCAAAATGGATCTACTGATACTTTTGGCAGCCCATGGCACTTTCAATATTCTTCTCCAACACCATAACTCAAAGGCATCAATT
>NW_006408573.1:11637827-11650710 GCF_000296735.1 Chrysochloris asiatica | reverse complement strand
TGTTAACTCAGGGTTGGTAGTTCAATTCACCAGTGATTCCTTGGATATGTATGCATACAGAGAGGTTTATTTTAAGAAATTATCCTGTATGATTGTAGGGAACCTGGCAAGTTACATATCTAAAGAAGCAGTATTCTGCCCCAATGTCTGTAGGTGATGTGAAGGAAGAGTGGAAGAGTTCAGGAAAGATGTTTATTTATAGGTCAGATGCTGAATATTCCCCAGGTCAAACTCGATTTGTACATTAAGGCCTCCAACTGATAGGATAAGTTCCACTTACATGGAATGCTAAGTAATTTATCAATTGATTTAATCACATGCAACCACTTCTTAACAATATCTGGATTAGTTTGACCAACAAACTCAGCACCATAGCCTAACCAGAATAATCAGTGAACCTCTTCTTTCTTTCTCTTGTTTCCAGGTAAGACACTAGGGTACTAAATATCTGACATTAATACAAATGTCATCTCCTCCTATGCCTAAGATATCATTTCCAAAAGAACTTAGATTTGATTATCAATCCTCATCAGATTGATTGAGACATCCACTCCCATATACTAGTGTTGCATCATATTTTTAAAACATTGTTTAGCTATTGCATTACCCATTATTTGAACTTTCATTCTGCCATACATGTACAGCTTCTAAGAACCTTCTTCAATTTATGTCTCTCCCAGGTTTAATATTGTGCCAATTCTATTCTTAAAATGTCTCTTGAATCTGTTTCCTTCTCTCCATTGTCATTGCCATAGCCTGGGCTTGGTGTTTCATTGCCTTTTACTTGGGCAGGAGCACTAGCTTCTTAAATTTCCCTTTCTTAAGTCCCCTTCAGTCAATTCTGCACTAGTTGAATTTCCAAGGGCAAGGGTTAAATCACACAATTCCTTTATCTGAGATGCTTCCAATACAAGCATGGTCCAATCTGTCTAGTATTCAAAATCTTCCGTGAGCTATCTGAAATTTACCTTTACAACCAGGTCTTAAACTTTCCTTGAGTCTACTTGTAGTTTCTGAGTCTACTTCCTAAAAATGGTTTTATTTTGTTTTTTATGAAGGAGCTCTGGTAGCGTAGTGGTTATGAATCGGGCTGCGAACCTTAAGGTCAGCGGTTCGAAACTACCAGCCGCTCTGCGGGAGAAAGATGAGGCTTTCTACTCCCGTAAAGATTTACACCCTCGGAAACCCTGTACAGGGTCGCTATGGGTCGGAACCGACTCGATGGCACTTAACAACAACAACAACATGTTGGCTTACACCATGCCTCATTCATCATGTCTCCATTTCCGTATTAGAAGTCTGATGTGTCTGGTGTGGTGCTGCGGGTTAATGCAGTAGACTGCAAAGTCAGTTTGAACTGCAAGGTCACTATGGAACCAACTCAACAGTATTTAATGATAACAACAATACATTATCTCCCAAAAGCTACTCTGCAGGAGAAAAGACCCAGGATCACTGTGAGTTGAATTGAACTTGACTGCATCCAACAACAAAGTACCTCAAATGCTTATATTACAAGACCCATATTTTCTATGAATTTCTATAATGCCATGTGTATTTCCTCATACATACAGATTGTTGCTATAACCAGTTATGTGTCACTGATTTAATTACAAAGGGAGTCTCTCCCAAAAGGAAGAGTTCATGTGCTAGCAAGTAGGTTTGAGCATTTACTAGCTTCCTGACTTTATTTCTCAATATGTGATATATGCATGTGGATGGAGGCAGGAAATAAGTGAACAGACAAATGCTAAGCTAGTGTCTTATGAGACGTGGTGGCAATTTTGTTAAATTGTGGCATGGAGGGAAAAGTGAAGACTTCTGAATGAAGGGAATTATAAGCATTGATGATGACAATGTTGACACTTCTCAAATCCAATATGGTATCAAGTTTAATTGAATAAATGACAAAGTTATGATAACCTAATTAATTAATTTTCATTTTACCTTGAAAATTCTCTTCCTTTTCTTCTTTGTTTTTGAATAAAAGTTTGCATCAACGTGATGGCAATGTTGTTGTTGTTGTTGTTGTTGTTATGCGCTGTGGAGTCGGTTCTGACTCATGACGAAAGTGTTACTGGAACTATCATTTCTACAGTTGACTCAGGATAACAAGTGGCCTCTAGTCTTCACTTCAGATTTATGAGGACAAATGCTTATCACTTTCAATCACTCCTTTTGCCTACTGTTCCTCCAGTTTAAAATAAAGCAGGCCAGCTGATCAAATTGTAGCTCAAGGGTCATAAGAGAAGAGAAACATAAATCAATAGATTGCAAATTCTGAGATAGTCTTCAGTAAGCACTCTTCATCCTTTAATTTTAATATGACAACAAATTGTGCAAATGAGTGATTGCTTTCAGTTACCGAATTCAGAAAAAAAAAGATACTTTCTCAATATTATGGTGTGTTTTCTTCCTTCCTCAAACAATTTTGACATTTATATGTAAATGGCATAGACAGAACTGAAGGGCAGTCCTTGCTATTTGTAAACAGGAAATAAGATTATGCTTCCCTAAATCTGAAAGCAGTTGATCAAATAAGAAGATATCTGGACTTGGAATTGGAAGGCTATGTTCTAGCTCAGGTGCTTCCTGAGTTGAGGAATGCTATGGAAGGATTGGAGTTTCACATAGGTTCTTAAAGCAGAGATCTAGATGATGGGGTAGGGGGGAATATAAGAAGTAGGGTCTGGGAGACAAAACAAGGAAGGAACCAATTTAACCTGGAGGAAAAGTGAGGACAAGAATGCTATGAGCATTATGATATTCATTGTCAAGTACTTGTGGACACACTAATACACCCATACACATAGTAATTTAGATAATATAATGTTGTTTTCATTAAGTGCCATGGAGTAAGTTCCAACTCATAGAGACCCTGTATAGGGTTTCAAAGGAGCAGCTGGTGAATTTGAACTGCTGACTTTGTGGTTGAAACTGATAATATTTACCATACCTTTTCCATGGGCAAACTTTCTGTTATGGATGCCACTAGACTGCAGAGAAGCAGACATCACATTGTTTCTATGATGTGCTTGTACGTTATTCCTCTGGGATTTTATATATTCTGGAAGAAAACATGAGCATGCAATGAATATTGGTTTAAGATTCTTAGTTCAATGTATAGATTTAGAAATTTTACAATAAATTAGAATTTTAACACAACTGACACAGTTCGTTATCATGCACACATAATACCAACTTGGCTAGGGAAAAAACTTACTGGATTCCCCATGATGTGCTCTGATGGTATAAACGACTCATGTTGTGGCTTGCAAAATCTTTTTTCTTATAAAGATAAAATGAGAGAGCACTGAACAGAAAAAGAAGGAATTATTATCACCAAAAAAAAAAAAAAAAGAACCAGGAGTGGAAGTGCGGTCTTTGAATGTGGAGTCTCTGTGCTGTGAAGCTCTTAGATTCAAAGGAAGACTGATGTCAAGATACAGTAAGATCTCCAAGGACCGTTGGGTTTACAGATGCTAAATAGAAACCAGGATCTTCTCCCAGTTCTGGAGAGAGAAAGCCTTCCCCTCGAGCCAACGCTCTGAATTCAGACTTCTAGCTTGCTAAACTGTGAGTGTCTTGGTGTGGCACTGTGGGTTAATGCTCTAGACTACAAGGTTGGCTTGAACTGCAAGGTTGGTGGTTCAAGCTCACCAGCTGCTCCAGGAAACCCTATAAAAGATTGCTATGAGTCGGAACTGACACAATGGCACTTAACAACAACAAAGTCATTCAATTGTAGTTAAAAGTTATGTTGTTCTTGTTGTCTAGTGCTGTCGAGTCAGTTCTGACTCATTATTGTTGGGGGCAATCAAGACTGTACTTACTCATAGTAAGTCTGACCCTCTGCTTTACCAAACATAATGTCCTTCTCCAGTGACTGGTCCCACCTGATAATATGTCTGAATATGAGAGACAAAGTCAGGTCATCCTGGCTTCCAAGAAGCATTCTTCTAACACGTTATTATGGCGTGTTCTTTTGGCAGTCCATGGTACTTTGAATATTCTCTTCCAATATCATAACTTATATGCATTAATTCTTCTACAGTCTTCATTATTCACTGTCTAACTTTTGCATGCATATGATGTTATTGAAAAGACCATGGCATGGGTCAGACGCATCTTAGTCCTCAAACTGACATCTTTGCTCTTCAACACTTTAAATAGGTCTTGTGCAGTAGAGTTACCTAATGCAATATGTTGTTTAATTTCTTGACTCCTGCTTCCATAAATGTTGATGATTGAGGCGAGTAAAATAAATTCTTTGTCAACTTTAATCTTTTCTCCATTTTTATGGATGTTGTTTATTGGTCCAGTGGTAAGGATTTTTGTTTTCTGTACTTTGAGGTAAAATTCATACTGTGGTCTTTGATCTTCATCAAAGTATTTTAAGTCCTTCATCAGCAGTATTTTAAGTCCTCTTTGCTTTCAGCTATCAAGGCTGTATCATCTGCATGTCACAGATTGTTAATAAGTCTTCCTCCAATCCTGATGTCTCGTTTTTCTTCATATAACCCAGCTTCTCAGATTATTTGCTCAGGATACAGTTTGAATAAGTATGGTGACAGAATACAACCCTGTCACACACCTTTTTTTAAAATTTTAAACCATTCAGTGTTCCTATGTTCTGTTCGAACAACTGCCTCTTGGTCTATGTACGGGTTCCTCATGAACACAATTAATTCTTCTGGAACACTCGTACTTTGCAATGTTGTCCATAGCTTGTCATGATCCACACAATTGATAACCTTTGTGTAGTCAATAAAGCACAGGTAAATATTTTTCTGATATTCTCCATTTTCGGCCACGGTCCATCTAACTTCAGCAATGATATATCCCTTGTTACATGTCCTCTTCTGAATCCAGCTTGTACCTCTGGAATTTCTTTGTCAATGATTTGCAGCCATTTATGTATTATTGTCAGCAAAAATTTACTTGCATGCAATATTAATGATACTGTCCAATGATTTCTGCATTCCGTTGGATCAGCTTCCTTTAGAATGGGCACAGATGTGAATCTCTTCCAGTCAGTTTACCAGGAAGTTGTCTTCCAAATATCTTGGCATAGATGAGCCTCCAGTGCTTCATCAGTTTGTTGAAAGATTTCAATTTGTATTCCATTCATCCCCAGAACCTTGTTCTTTGTCAGTGCCTTCAATGCACCTTGGACTTCTTCCTTCAGGATCATTGGCTCTTGATCATGTACTAACTCTTGAAATGGTTGAACATCGACCATTTCTTTTTAAAAATTTCTCTGTGTATTCCTTTCATCTTCATTTGATTCTTTCTGCATTATTCAATATTTTACCTTTTTATTGTTGTTAACTGATGTTAAGTCAATCCGAACTTTTAACCACCCTGTATAAGATTTCCAAGGAGAGGCTGGTGAGTTTGTACCACTGACCTTATGGTTCAAAACATTCTTGTGGTCCAGTGTTTCCCATAGCACCATATCATTCCCACAGAATCCTTGTTTGAATATTGCAAGTTGACACTTGAATTCTTTCTTCTATTCCCTCAGCTTGAGAAATGCTGAGCATGTTCTTCCCTTTGGTTTTCCAAATCCTAGTTTTTGCACATTTAGTTAGAATATTTGACTTTATCTTCTTAAGCTGATCTTTGAAATTTTTTTCTTGAACTCTTTTACCTCCTCATTTCTTCCTTCCATTTGCTTTAGCATCTCTATGCTGTGGTTACAAGTTAGGCTGCTAACCTCAAGGTCAGCAGTTGGAAGGAGAAAGATGAGGTTTTCTGCTCCCATAAAGATTTATAGCCTTGGTAACCCTATGCAGGACTTCTATGAGCTGGAACTGACTCCATGGCACACCACCACCATCACCCTGTTGGAGAGCAAATTTCAGAGTCTCTTTTGACATTCATTTTGATCGTTTCCTTCTTTCTTGTCTTCTTAATAATCTTTTGCTTTCTTCCTGTATGATGTTCTTGATGTCATCCCACAATTCTTCTGGCTTTTGGTCTTTTGTGTCTAATGCATCAAATCTGTTCTTCAGATGATGTCTAAATTCAGGTGGAATATTTCCAAGGTAATATTTTGGCTCTTGTGGACTCATTTTAATTTTCTTCAGCTTTAGCCTGAATTTGTATATGAAAATTGATGGTCTGTTCCACAGTCTGCTCCTGGCCTTGTTTTGGCTCATGATATGGAGCTTTTCTACCATCTCTTTAAATAAATGTCAATTTGACTTCTGTGTATTCTATCTGATGAGGTTCATGTATATGGTCGTCTTTTATGTTGCTTAAAAAATGCATTTGAATGAAGAAGACTTTGGTCTCGCAAGTTTCTATCATGTGATCTCCAGCACCATTTCTATCACCACGGTCATCTTTTCCAACTACTGATCCTTTCTCTTTGTTTACAGCCTTTGCATTCCAATCACCAGTAACTATCAGTACATCTAGATTGCAGGTTTGATCAATTTCAGACTGAAGAAGTTGGTAGAATTCTTCAATTTCATCATCACTGACTTTGGTGGTTGGTATGTAAATTTAAATAATAGTGATATTAATTGGTCTTCCTTATAGGCATATGGGTATTATCCAATCATAGACAGCATTGTACTTCAAGACAGACATTGAAATGTTCTTTTCAATGATGAATGCGATGCCATTCATCTTGAATTTTTCATTCCCAGCATAGTAAGCCATGTGATTGTCAGATTAAAAATGGGTTATATCAGGCCATTTCAGCTCACTAACACCTAGGCAATGTCCATTTAAAGTTTAAAGTTTTCAAAAATGAAATGGATATATAACTTAAAATTTTCCTATATTCATACTTTGAACCTACCATGTTCCAATTATTAATGGATGTTTATAGCTGATCTCCTTATTTTAAGTTGTGTCCCTTCAGAAAATTTAGTTCCCAAAAGTTTTACTCCACTTGTTTCCTTATAATCAACTCCTCTTTCAGGAGACAGTTCTTCCCCTGTCGTGTTTTGAGTGTCTTCCAACCTTTAGAGTTCATCTTCTGGCACTATATCTGACAATATTCCTGTGTTCTTCATATTTCAATATTTTCTGGTGCTGACAGCATTCTACTGCTATTCATAATGTTTTTGTTGTTGTTGTTGTTATGTGCCATGGAGTTGGTTCCGACTCATAACGACCCTGTAACAGGATTTCCTAGGCTGTAAATCTTCACGGGAGCAGAAAGCCTCATCTTTCTCCCATGGAACAGCTGGTAGTTTAGAACTGCTGACCATGAGGTTAGCAGCCTGATTCTTAACCATTACGCTACCAGAGCTCCTTTCATAATGTTTTTAGTGACTAAATATTCAAAAGTAGTGTGTTTCTCCTTCCTATTCCGTGTACATCTGGAAGCTCAGTTGAAGCTTGTGTACTATAGATTCCACTGCTGGCTTTCAGAATCACAGCAACATTCAAGTCACCACATTAGGACAAACTGCCAGCTGAGTTTTGGCTTCTGACTCACAGGGACCCTGTATAGGGTTGCTGAGGAGCAGCTGGTTAGTTTGAACCACTGATCTTGTGGTTCATAGTTTAGTGCTTGTCCTACAGAACCACACCAGGAGTCCAATATTTCTTTTATGGTGGTGGTGTGCCGTGGAGTCGGTTCTGACTCATAGCGATCCTGTAAAGGGTTTTTGAGGCTGTAAATCTTTATGGGAGTAGAGAGCCTCATCTTTCTCCCATGGAACAACTGATCGTTTCAAACTGTTGACCTTGAGGTTGGCAGCCCGACTCATAATCACTACACTACCAGAGCGCCTCATATTTTTGTGATAGCAACACTAAATAAATAAAACACCCTCCTAGTGAATAGCTCCTTGTTCTAGTCAACTCAGAAATGAAATAATCAAAGTGCTTCTCTCTAGGCATTACAACAAATACAATATGCAAGACTTGGAAAAATGGCATCAAAGTGTTCATTACATTGATGACCTTGGGCTGACAAACTGTTAGCTGGCCAAGTTTTGGCTATTTCCTTCTGATGTCTTATAATTTTGTAGTTCATCATAAATCTAGAATATCTATTTAGCTAGTCTTGCAACAAACTAGAGACTACAGATGACGGTTGGACATTCCCACAGCCTAGTACTTAAAATGTTAATTCAAGTTGCCCAGGAGCAACTGGAACATCTGGTCCTATTTCTAACTGAAGTCACTGGTGCCATTTGCTTTCTGAACGGGAACATGACTGCTGAACTGGAGGGTACACCATGGGCATGTGTGATCAAAAGCAGGCATAGTGGAAAAATGAAGCACGGATTTCAGTAACATCCTTTCTGTCAAAATGGCTGGAACATATATTAGATTTCTATTTCATTTGCAAATGACCCTTATCCACTGTAACATTTGAAACATGGGCCTATGAATATTGAATAAATCTAATTATTCCTTGGTGGTGGTGAAGAATCTATCAAAAGTACCAGGAGGTGGAAATTTGCATTTTTCTCACACCATATGGTTTGCTGCCACACCCAAAGTTGGGCACTTGAGTTCAAATGCACTGGGAAAGTCTTAGGCATTCATGATTAGGTATAAAGAGAAATTGAAATAAAAAGATAGGTTCACATAAAAGGTATAAGAAGATACACACAGGCTGAATGATGTGAGAGGGAAAGTGGGAGCTTATCCACGAATAGATAAAGGTCTGACAGAGGGTATTTTTACATGGATATTTACTTTTGCTGCAAACCTATCCATAAATGTGGTGAAGCATGTTGTTGTTTTTGTTAAGTACCATCTAAGTCAGTTATAACTCATAGTGAACCTGTGTAGGGTTTCCCAGGAATGGCTGGTAGGTGTGAACCACCAACCTTGCAGTTCAAACAGAACTTATGGTCCAGTAAAGTATCCTGCAGTGCCACAACAGTGGTGAAGCATATGTTGTTGTTGTTGTTAAGTACCATGGAGTCGGTTCCGACTCATAGCGAGCCAGCACTGGGTTTCCGAGGCTGTAAACCTTTACGGGAGCAGAACGCCTTATCTTTCTCCCACAGAAATGCTGGTAGTTTCAAACTGCTGACCTTGAGGTTGGCAGCCCGACTCATAACCACTATGTTACCAGAGCTCCTTGGTGAAGCATATAGAGGGCAAAAATATGAAAACTTCTTAGGTATTACCAAACTCCTTGAGTGAATGAGTTGCTGTACCTGAGAATTCAAGATCATAGTCTTGGGGTACCATAACAGTCCACAAAGACAATGTTCTACATCCTATTTTATGAGTAGTGAGAGGGATCTTAAAAGGTTATGAGCTCATGGAGAAAAGATCGAAGATGTCAAAGTCTTCATTTTGCTTGGACCCAGAATCAGCATTCGTGGAAGCTCAGAGCAAAAGTACTGTCCTTCTTTTGCAGAAATCTTATCCTATTCAGGGCCGCAAGCAGAAGCTAAGATTCTGAACTGCCCGGGAAATGGGCTCCTGCCACTAAGATGGAAATCGTGGCTTTCACAAAGTCATCACCAAATGTTAAGCAAACCAAATCCACTGTCCTCTGGTCAATTTTGATTTATTGTGACACGAGAGGAGAGAGTAGATTTGCCCAATGTGGTTTCCAAGGTTGTAATCTTTAAAAAGCCAACTGCCACATCTTTCTCTCCCAGAGCAGCTGGTGGGTTTGAATGGTGACAAATTTGTTTACAGTCGAATGATTAACTACTTTGCCACTAAGGATTGTCATTACTTTTTACCATATCTATACAGACAGATCCCTACATATGGATGAGATCAATTCCTTAATATGTCTTTAAGTCTTGAAGTGGAATTTGTAGGTGAGTTGCAACTGTTGTATATGGTTCTTATTTAGGCTTACTTCAGTGCAAGAAGACACTTTGGTTGTGCAGAGGCTAAAGAACACATCTGCTAATCGAAAGGGGAGCTGTTTGAACACACCAGCCATTCCATAGGAGAAAGATGTAGCTGTTTCTTCCACAAAGATTCGCAGCCTTGGAAAATCAAATAGTTCTACTTGTCTATAAGGTGATTCTGAGTCGGTATTGATACAGTTACAGTGAACTTGGGTTTTTCTCAGAACAAGAAGAGGCTCAAAGGGTTTCCAGGACTTTCAATACTGCACATACAGCAAGTGAAACCAATTGTGATGAAGAGTTGGTTATAAGTAAGTACTATAAGCACTGGAGTATAAACCACAGGTCCTCAGTTCAAGCCTGCCAGGAACCCTTCAGCAACTCCTGGGGAGAAAGGTGAGGCTACACAGAACTTAACGACAGTAATAAAATGTTGGCTAATTAATTGAAATGAAGGCATAATTCTTGTTGTTGTTAGGAGTTGAGTTGGTTCTGACTTATAGTGACATAATGCATTGTTGTTAAGCAACTAGTGAGCTTGAACCACCAACCTTGTGGTTCAAACCGACTTTGCAGTCCAGCACATTAACCCACAGTGCCGCACCAGTGTATGAGTGCATGAGAGACAAACTCCGGTCATCTTGGTTTCTAAGGAGAATTCTGTTTGTACTTCTTCCAAGACAGATTTGTTTTTCTGACAGTCCATGCTACCGTTAACATTCTTCTCCAACAGCATAACTCAAATGCATCAATTCTTCTACTTCCTTGTTAGTTGTCCAACTTTCATAGGCATATGAGATTACTGAAAATCTTCTATGGTCCAGCTCACTTTAATCCTCAGACTGACAACTTTGCTCTTGAACACTTTAAGGAAGTCTTGTGCAGCAGATTTGCCTAATACAATACATCATTTGTCAAGAGACTGCTGTTTCCGTGAGTGTTGATGGTGGATCCAAGCAAAATGAGGTCTTAGGCAACTTCAATTTTTTTCTCCACTTATCATAATGTTATTTATTGGTCCGGTGTGATGATTTTTGTTTGCTTTACGTTGAGGTGCAAACCACACTGAAGACTGTGGTCTTTGATCTTTAGCAGTAGTATTTTAAGTCCTCTTTACTTTCAGCAGGAAAGGTTGTATCATCTACATATCACAAGCTATTAACGAGTCTTCCTCCACTCCTGATGCATGTTCTTCTTCATGTAATCCAGTTTCTCGATTTATTTGCTCAGCATACAGGTTGAATAAGTACAGTGAAAGTATACAATCCTGGCAGACACATTTCCAGATTTTAAACTATTCAGTGTCCCCTTGTTCTGTTCAAACAAGTGCCTTTTGGTTTATGTAAAATTTCCTCATGAGCACAATTAAGTGTTCTGGAATATTCATTCTCTGAAGTGCTGTCTATAGCTTGTCGTGATTCACACAGTCGAAAGTCTTTGCATAGTAAATAAAGCACAGGGAGACACCTTTTTGGTATTCTCTGCTTTCAGTCAAGCTCCCTCTGATATCAGCAATGATATCCTTTATTCCAGATCCTTGTCTGAATCTGGCTTGATTGTCTGGCATTTCCCTGTCAATGTACTGTTGCAGATATTTTTGAATTATCTTGAGCAAAATTTTATTTGCATGTGATATTAATGAGATTGTCCAATGATTTCCTCATTCGATTGGGTCACTCTCTTTGGAATGGACACAAATATGGATCTCTTCCAACTGCTGGCCAGGTAGCTGTCTCCCAAATTTCATGGCATAGCTGATTGAGTACCTCTTGAGTTGCATCAGTTTGTTGGAAGATTTCAAGTTGTATTCCATCAATTCCTGGAGCCTTGTTCTCTGCCAGTGCCCTCAATGCACCTTGGCTCTTGATCATATACTATCTCTTGAGCAAGAGACTCCTTGGTTGTGCAGAGGTTAAAGCACACACCTGCTAATTGAAAAAGGAGCTGCTGAATTGGTTGAATATCATTCATGTGCACTTCTTCCATCTTCTTTTAATTATTTCTGCATCATTCAATATTTTATCCATGGAATCTTTCAGTATTTCAAATTGAGTCTTGAAATCTTTCTCCAGTTTTTTCGGCTTGAGAAATGCTTTTGGGTTTCTAACTCCAGAACTTTGCATATTTCATTATAATACTTAACTTTGTCTTCTTGAATTACCCATTGAAATTTTCTGTTCAGTTCTTTTACTTCCTAATTTCTTCCCTTTGCTGTAGCATATCTACACTGGAGAACAAGTTTCATAGTGTCTTCTGACATCCATTTTGATCTATTCCTTCTTTTTTGTCTTCTAATGATCTTTTTCCTTCTCCCTGTATGAAGTTAATGTCATCCCACACTCTAGTCTTTGATTACTAGTGTCTAATATATCAAATTTATTCTTGAGGTGAATTCTAAATTCAGATGGGATATGTTCAAGGTCCAATTTTGGTTCTCATGGGCTTGTTTTAATTTTCTTTCGTTTCAGTCTAAACTTGCATATGAGCAATTAATGGTCTGTTTCACAGTGTGCCCTTGGCCTTATTTTGGCTGATGATATAGAGTTTTCCATCCATTTTCACAGATGTAATCATTTGATTTATTTGTTTGCCATCTGGTGAGGTCCATGTGTGTAGTTATCTTTTACGTTGTTTCAAATGAAGACAATGAAGAAGTCATTGGTCTTGCAAAATTCTATCATATAATATCCAGCATCATTTCTATCACCAGGGCCATATTTACCAACTGCTTTTCCTTCTTTATTGTTTCTAACATATGCATTCCAAATTTGATATATTTCTGACTGAAGAAGTTGGTAGAATTCTTTAATATCATCATCGCTTGTTTTAGTAGTTGGAGAGCAAATTGGAAGGATATTGGTATTAACTGTTCTTCCTTGTAGGCATATGGATATCATTTTATCACAGACCACATTATACATCAAGATATGTTGAATATTATGCATCTTGAAATGTTCTTTTTGATGATTAATGTAATGCCATTCCTCTTCAATTTGTTATTCCTGGCATACTAAATTATATATTTCTCAGCTTCAAAATGGCCAATACCAGTCCATTTCAGCTCACTAAAGCCTATGATATTG